>NW_023416335.1:196525947-197725947 GCF_014108235.1 Myotis myotis
TACCACTGTCTTCACAATCAAATCTGTCAGGCATGCACACAAGTGATAGGTTTAAACTGACCCCAAAACAGGCTACTGCATATTTCCTCATTATCCCTGAGTATGTGATGGTGGGCTGGAGTAGGTCCCAGCCTCTTCCAGAGAGAGAAACGTCAACACACAGAACACCCGGTTTTTTATGATTCCCTCCCTGATGGGACTGACCTGCATATAAGAAACCCAGCTTTTCAAGCTCCAGTTAAACACTTATGTGACAAGAGTGGGGGCCCCAACAGGGGAGTGTTTTATTTTGCACTCCAGACTGGCAGAGATTAGGTGAGTGCACCTTCACACCCAGGAGCTGCAGAAGCTAATGAAAACTGAAATGAGCCAGGAGCCGGCGTGCTGGGCGAGGGGAAATGGATGGACTTGGGAGGGTGGCTGCTGCAGGGAGGCTCTCGCAGGCAGCCATCCCTAATTGTACAAGCAATAATGCTGGCACGGCGGGGGCAAGAGGCTTGGCAGAAGTCAAATGTTTCCTAAATGTGACCACACCGAGTTCTTCAGCTTCTCACTTGGTCAATAAGACCTGACTGGTACGAAGACAGAGGCAATGCTAAAACAGCCTTTCCCATAAATCTTCAGCCTATAGAGCAGATGCCGTGGGAAAGTTCTGGAAGCACCATGATAGCTAAGGGGGCAATCACTCTCCTAAAGAACCTGCAGGCAGACGTAGCTCAGCCTTCTCTGACTTGTTTGCCTGACTGCTGGTTCTATTTAGGTCTCCCTCTAAATGTATGTCTTTTCTTTCTCTTTGCTTCTTTGAACTGAGGCATCTCCTGCTGAACAGAGTTAGGGAGAAGGCAGTGCTGGATCGAGTAACACAGTTTTAATGATGTGAAACAAAGCTTTAATCGCCATAGTTATTTACAAAATAATGTCTTTCTTGCATTTGGTTTAATAGCGCTTTGTCCACAGCTTTCATCAAAACAACTACCCATCTGACTTATTGGAAGATTATATTAAATGTCAGAAGAGCTCCCCAGACTCATAAAGCGCTTTCTTGCCTACCAGGATTTTAATTTTGGATGGGGAAATAATAAATACAATCATTATTGAACACTGTGACATTAACAGATAAAGATACCCACTTCCCTTGAATTATCAATTTCACATTGGCATAAAAAATAGATTAGTGACAATTTAATCCCACATCTGGTGACCTTTAAGTAATGCTGTAACACTTCGCAGCTTTGTCATTATAATGTCATCAGCCTCCTCTCTGAAAGAAATGATACCTAAATGCTTCATTTTAGAACTGTCTCCCAAGTTTGCTAGTGTTGTATATCTGGTAACAAATCCAGAGGGGGAGAGAAGACCCAGATATACCAGGCAACTCTGTCAGTAGCCATTTTCCAAATAATCCTATTATAATTGACCATGTGAGAGATATTCAGTAGAGTCAAAAACTCATAGAACCATAATGTACATGGTATCCATGGGGAGACCTGCTCACTGCCATACCCTCCTGGTGGGACACATATTGATGCCAGCATTGGGGGTGTCAACTGGCCAAACCCATCAAGATTTTATATGCACATCCCTCTGTACTCAACAATTCTACTTTTAGAGTCCCGGTCTATGGAAACATTTCTACATGGGCATAAAAGACTGTCCATCACAGCAATGTTTGTAATAGCGCCCATATCAAAGCTGTTACCAACCTAAATTTCCATTAAAAGAGGAACATTAAGCCTAGACAGGAGGCTCAGTGGTTGAGCATTGAGCTATGAACCAGAGGTCACGGTTCGATTCCTGGTCAGGGCACATACCCGGGTTGTGGGCTCAATCCCCAGTGTGGGGTGTGCAGGAGGCAGCCAATCAGTGATTCTCTCTCATCATTGATGTTTCTATCTCTCCCTTTCCCTTCCTCTCTGAAATCAATAAAAATATTTTTAAATGTTCTTTTAAAAAAGAGAAACATTAAATCAATCGATAGACCTGTATAATGGTATATGATGCAGCCATTAAAAAAATGAACTGACAAATGTACTGACAGGGTAAGTCCTTCATACTATACTGTTAACACTCCGTTTCCCACTTATCAGAAAATCTTCTTGGACTCATTTTAAACTATGACCAGAATCCAACCACTTCTCACCACCTCCCATGCTCCGTCCCTGATTCATGCCACCACCATCTCTCACCTAAATGCCTGCAATCACCTACTAACAGGTGTCCCACTTCTACCTTTTCTCCCAAAAGTCTATTCTGAACACAGCAGCCTAAGTGATTTTTTTCAAATGTAATTCAGATCAAGTCTTTTCTTGATATCAAAACCCTCAGTAACTTCCCATTTCACTCAGCATAAAATCCAAGAGATTAACCAAAGAATATATTTGCATACGTGCATAGCTGATGGACACAGACAATAGTATGGGAAAGGTCTGACACAGGGTAGGGATGATGTGGAGGTGGAGGGAGGGAGAAAATGGGAGATATCTGTAAGACTGTCAACAATAAAATTTTTAAAAAGCCAAGTCCTCACAATGGCATGGGAGGCCTTGAATGGTCAATGCACTCCCTCTACCCCAAAAATTAGCTCTCTGGTTCCATATTCCTCTATCTACCTCCCCCACAATCTTTGTTCATTCTTCTTTAGCCCAACTGACTTTTTTCTATTTCTCAATCATTCAGAGACCTTGGGATCTTTGCACTGGCTGTTCCCTCTGCCTGGAACACTCTTTCCCAAATACCCACACACTCACTTCTCTACCTCCTTCAAATCTTTGTTCGAATACCACCTTCTCAATACCACCTTGACCACCATATATAAAATTACAAAGTGGCCTCTCCTGTCACTTTAATCCCATGTTCCTTACTATCCTTTTTCTTCCTTCCAGAACACTTATATCCTAATCTTCTACATAGTTTACTTAGCTGCTGTGTCATTTGCTTACTATCTATATCCCCCTCTCCCCACTAAAATGTAAACACAAAAAGAGCAAGGATATTTGTCTGTGTTGCTCACCGATGTATCCCAAGAGCCTTAAACCACGTATGGCATATAGTAGATGCTCAATAAATATTTGCTGAACAAATGAATGAATGGGCATACTAAAATTGTGTACATAATAAAATGATAGGACAAGCACTAAACTAAGCACTTTACATACATATACCATGCCATTTAATCCTTATATCAATGCTAGGGGAAGCAGGAAGAGCAGAAGAGGGGGTAGGGTGTTAAGATTCCCACTCTGTAGCTGAAGAAAACTGCAAACCAGCAGGTTCATAATTCACCAAGTCACACTCTAATGAATAGCAGTGTAAATAATGGGGGAAGAAGACAAAGTAAGCCTGTCCCCCTGCTAAACGGGAGATCTTAACCACGGCGCCCTAGTGCAGTCCGGCCTGTTAAAAAGCTACATATCCCCTCAGCTTCTTGCTCCATCCTTTTCTGGATTTTCACAATACCAATTATTTAGATGAGTGTCATTAAATTGAATAGTGCTTTAACTTTATACACCATAAAAATGAAGCGTGAGTTTGGGTAAAAGGGTGGATGAGGTCATAAGTCTCTAAGTTTCCTTCAAGCTTTCTGACTTTACTATTTAGTTCCCAATCACTCTTTGCTTCTGGGGTTGGCACTATGGTTTGTTTATTTTCGCTGTGAGGGACTGTTGTATCTCTCCCTCTTGCCCAACTTATTAGCTTTAGTCATAAACAGCAATCAGTGAAACATGAGAGATTTTTTACGAGATAGTTAAATGCAAGTGCGACTCTTGGTGTTTTGGAACCTTTTTAATGTCAGCATATTTGCTTTTGAATGTATGAGTACAATTTTGTTCTCAAGGCTCCCGTTTGAAGAGTGAGATTAATTTTAGTTAGGTCATGGGTAACAGAATAGGCTATCTTAAATTTAGTATAATATGTTAAGATATAATTTCTCTTCCATAAACTAAACAAGTTATGAGCTTTCTTAAAAGCACTGGTAATGTATCTTGGATCTAGGTGGTAAAATTAAATTGGAATGTTTTAAGGAGGAAACACCTAAAACTATTTCTAGGGCCAATAATTCGGGTTAACCCCACAACTCTCAGCACTGATTGGGAGAATTCACTGAATAACAAAGCCAATTCTGTGGGTGCCCACGCATACCCTTCTGAGCCATACCTCATTCTACACACCGGCCTGATTTCTAATGGCCAGAATCTGCATCTTTTGGCCTCCTGAGCCTCTTCTGTCCAAGCATCCAGTCCACAGTGTCAGGAAATTTATGCCCCTGGAATATCCCTCAGATTGGGCTTGGTATATAAATATTCCAGCTCCCTTACTCCACAGCGTGACTATGGCTTATGTGTCCTACACTGGCTCCTCATGGATGGCCAGTGAAGTTTTATTGGTAACTTGTCTGACAATATGTTCTTTATATGCTGCCTTCTTTTTCATATCTCAGTTCTCCACTCCCTAACCAGTGTGACCAGGATCCACCACTGAAGGAATCTAAGACAGCTGCCTTCATTTGGGGGTTTAGCTATAAGTTAGAAAAAGGAGGAGGAAGAGGAGGAGGAAGAAGAAGAAGAAGAAGAAGAAGAAGAAGAAGAAGAAGAAGAAGAAGAAGAAGAAGAAGAAGAAGAAGGAGGAGGAGGAGAGGAAGGTTATTATTCATTCCTTCTTCAGCAAATATTTATTGAGTACCTACTATATCCCAGGCATTGTTCTTAGCATTGGTTATCCAGTGTGACCAAATAGATAAAAATCTGTGTCTTTACAGGGTTTACATTCTTGTGGGGGAAATAATAAACAAGATAAAAATATATTGTTGGGCAGATTATAATAAGAGCTATGGAGGAATGCCAACAGTTGAGGTGCAGTTGTAAATAGGTAGGCAGTGAAGGCCGAACAGGGGGGTAAAATGTGAACAAAGACCTGAGGGGGCAGGTGGAAAGCAAGCCAGGGAGGAAGAGTCTAGGCAGAAAAACTAGTGCATAGTGACCAGGCCTGGCATATTGGGAACTAGCAGGGCCATGGAGGCTGGAGCAGAGTGAGGAAGGGAAGAGATGAAAAGAAATGAGTCATTTCTGTAATTGTCATTTTTAGTATTGTTATTGTTGTCAATATTATAATGGGTTTCTTTGGTTTCCACAGAAGGGTTGAAATATTTTACAGTGAACATAATATTCTCTCCACCTGGATTCTACCATTTGCTATACTTGCTTTTTACACATCTATTCTTCTATCCATCTATTGTCTTCTTTTTCATGCATTTTAAAATAAATTGTGGACATTTACCAGTCATTTCACAGATATTGTCTCTAAACCTGACAACAGCCATACAAAATGGATGATGCTATCTCCCGTTTTCAAATGAGGAAACAGACTCAGAGAGGTTTAATAACTCAGCTAGGGCAGTAACACAAGGGAGTGGTTGCGTGGGAATTCCAATCTAGGTTTGCTCAATGCCGATGCTCATCTTCTTTCCACTATTAACACGCCTCTGCTCTTGACCAACAGATCAATGCTGAAGAATAGACGAGGCATTGGCAAGATGCTCTGCTCTTCTCTAAATGGGGTTGCTTCCCTTCGCTATTTTCTCTACATCAGGAAGGTGGAGATCCAGTGATGTGCTGGTAAATGTTTACCAGTCAGCTCTTTGAATGGGTAAAGAGAGAAAAGGGAAGCCCTAGTTTGCAACATCTTCCAATTTCCGTGGTGTAAATACTCCTACCATGGCTGAGTTCAAGCTACCAACCTAACATCAGATTGCAAGCTCTGTGAGCTGGTGCGAGCTGGCTTCAGCACAATATGACAGATTTTTTAGTCTTATATTGTGGGTAAGAAGTATCATGGGCCCTTATGGCTAGCGCCAGATTCAGGATCAATGCCCAGTGTCTGGATGCACAGTGAATATCATATAGGTGGAGGAGATAGTGGTGATCCTTTACACACACACACACACACACACACACACACACACACACACAACACACACACTTTCTACCCCGGATGCATGGCATGTGAATAATGAATACAGGACAGGACGCTACCATATTTCACACTCATATATGCAAACTTCTCCACAAAAAGTAACTAAACCCCTTTCTCCATGTAATTTCTAGCCCTTGGTCCATTGTTCTTGCTTTCCTTATTTTCTCACCACTCCTGTACCTCCCTGCACTATTGACCATGCTTTTCTTTGGCAAGAACACTCACAGTGTGCCTGATAGCAGAGAATACCATATTTTACCTGGGTTGAGGTTATAAATCACATTAAAAACAGACCCTTTGCCTGAGAAGCTTGCGTTTCTCCTCCTTCCTTTTTGGTTGAAACATTCTCTCACCTTCAGAGCATTTCCTGGGGCCACCCTGACAAGGTTCTGCCTGTTTCTCTTCATCACACCATCCTGCCACCTGAAAGCTTGGTCCCTTTTATCCCCCTCACTGCCCCTCCCCCCATTGCTGTCTACCTCCTTCACCCAAATTTCCCTCTGCATCCTTTCCCCAAGGACATTACACACCTGAGATAACATCCCTGATTCCATGCCTTAAGCCCCCTTGTCTTCCAGAATTGCCTCAGGCCATTTGCATCACTTTGGTAGGTGGTTCTATGTTCAGTTTGGCAAACAGGAGCTTTTTTGAACTGAATCCCTTGGTCATTTTCTCCTTCCCCATCACACCCCACCTCTTACCGCTATCCCACCCCACACACTATTGCCCGGTGCGGGGAGCATCCCCAGCAGTCTGTAGTGCAAGTAACAATCACTGCTCACAGAATCTGTAAGAACAAAGTCACTTAATGACTTCAAAGCATTTTTATAGTACGGCAAATCCCATTACCATGCAACAAAGAACAGCTAATTGTTAGAAATTAATAATGAGAGGTAAGTATAGATAATGGTTTAGCTGACACTGTCATATTTTAATACAATATGTTCTGAAATATTTGCTCCTTTGGGTTGTGGATGTGCTATTTTTGTCACTAATAGGCAGATAGACACCTAGTAGAAATGAGAAGTTTTCTCAAAGAAACTCATGCATTCTGCGATGTCTCTGATAAGGGGGAAGGAAGGGGTCAATGTGCCTGTAGTTTCTGTGCTTCATTAAGATTCTGCTTCCATACTGCATAGTGTGAGTAATATTAATTTTCTAAACATCCGTGTACAGCAGCTGCTAACTAATTTCCATAACAGTGTTTCTATTCTACAGGCATTTTTTTTAAAAGGGAAGAGATGACTGCTGACTGTCTGCCAGAAAGAAATTCTCAACCTAACCCACTTCTGAATCATTTCAGACTAAAAGGAGAACATTAGGAATGTTGACTCCCCACTCACAATGATGTCTGGGTCTGAACAGACTGCCTTGCATCTAGGGCCAGCATACCTGGAATGAGCTGAGGGCTCATTTGCTGGGTCGCATTGTTCCTCTACAAACCTTTGTGATAGCCCATTTCATGCGACCTGGACTAGCTAATAATCTTGGCATTGCTGCAGCCCCAGTTATACAGGGGGTACCAGCTGTTTCCCCTTCCCTCCATACCACTGACATCCTAGTGAAACAGGTTGTAGTTAAAGCTGTCATGCTGTTTCCAGGAAGGCAGCATACCTGGGCCACTGTGGACCCCTTGCATTTTAGAGACTTGCCCTCAGAGCATCGACCACCCACCCTGCTCCAGAAAACATTAGGATGCCCAGGCTCACAGCCTGCATATAATTTCAAGTGTTTTCATTATATACATTCCCTGACTGGACTTCTCTTCTCCTTCTGTCTTCTGCCAAGATGAAGAACAACTAGTGCCATGAACTTGAACACTATTAAATCTCCCCTTCTTCTCTCCAGGAGTCCTATTCTTTGGCAATATTATCCAACTTTGCATTCATTCACCCTTGCAATTCACTGTCTTTACTTTCATACTCTAGCCCCAGCTTGTCTCTCTAACCTTGCCTTCCACTTCTCCTTTCTAAGTTCCCAGCAATACTACCACACCAGTATACTTGGCCACTTCCCCAAATAGACCATGTCCAGTCACTCAAGTCTTTACTCAACCTGTCATCTCCACCTAGATAACTCACTGCCCTTCTATCCTAGTAAAATTTTACTCTTCATCCCTTTATAATCCCCTAGATCAGCGGTTCTCAACCTGTGGGTTGTGACCCCTTTGGGGGTCGAATGACCCTTTCACAGGGGTCACCTAAGACCATCGGAAAACACATATATAATTACATATTGTTTTTGTGATTAATCACTATGCTTTAATTATGTTCAATTTGTAACAATGAAATTGGGGGTCACCACAACATGAGGAACTGTATTAAAGGGTCACGGCATTAGGAAGGTTGAGAACCACTGCCCTAGATGAAGTTAATCACCTCCATTTTCAAACTCTCTCCAGCTTTTGTTCAGACTCATCAACTTAGCATTTGTCATGTTAGTGATTTGTTCATTGGTTGACTGGTTGATTGAACAATTGGTTTATTATATGCAAATCTGTTTTCTTTGCTTTTTTGTGACTCTTAGAATGCATGAGCCTGGGTTTTACCCATCTTTATATGTGCTGTGATCTTAACATTGAGGGATTCAGTAAATCCTTATTGAATAGAATTTACAAAATGTAAAAATAGGTAACCATAAATTTTATAAAGGCATATACACTCATAATTAGTGTTTTCTCAGGTAAAGCTAGGGAATGTTTGCTCCTATTCTGTAGCTTTGCCATCCAGGAATACTAAATGTGAGAATAGTCATAAGTGCCAAATTCTTGTTCTCAGGTCCACTATCATTGAAAATTCTATGACTACATTTTTTTTGCCTTAACTCTAAATATGGAACTGGCCTTGGCAGAGACATTCTGCAGTCTCCTTAGAAGCCAACTAAGTAACTGAGGAGATTTTAATATTAGCATCAGAGCTTCAAATTCATCAATAGAGTCACAGCAAGACTAGGTCCCAAGTAATAAAGTAAGAAATGAACTTCATAATTCATTTGGTGAAATCTCCATCCATCTCTAGACCATTAACTAAGAGGTGATGGATTAATTTGCTTTTTAATCTACTGCTTTTTAGAACATATTAAATTTAAACACCCATCCAAAAAGCACTTAGAGTGTGAATGGGAAAGAGTCAAGAGCTGGAAAACGATGACATCCAAATAGCTAGATCCAGAGGATCAGGTATTTGCTTGGCCAAGAAGGTGCCTGAAGGAGAGATAGGTCACCTTCATGTCAACTAGGGCAGTGGTTGGCAAACTGCGGCTCGGCAAACCGAGGCTCTCAAGCCACATGTAGCTCTTTGGCCCCTTGAGTGTGGCTCTTCCACAAAATACTGACTTCTGCACATGGGCCACAAAGTTTCAATTGCACTGTACGTGCGTGCCCGCACTTGGTATTTTGTGGAAGAGCCACACTCAAGGGGCCAAAGAGACACATGTGGCTCGCGAGCCGTGGTTTGCCGACCACGCAACTAGGGAATCTGGAAAGAATTCAATTCATCAACCCAAAATGTTTTCCCCAGCAAGTGGTACAGAGTAGACACTCAATATACATTTGCTTAATGAACAAATTTAGATTAAAAAATTCAAATTATTAATTGTATAAAATGTAGTTACTTCAGTAATATTTTTCAAAATCTTTCAATAACAGTTATTTAACACTCAAAAGTATCTAGAGCAGCGGTTCTCAACCTGTGGGTCGTGGCCCCTTTGGGGGTCGAACGACCCTTTCACAGAGGTCGCCTAAGACCATCCGAAAACACATATATAATTACATATTGGTTTTGTGATTAATCACTATGCTTTAATTATGTTCAATTTGTAATAATGAAATTGGGTGTCACCACAACATGAGGAACTGTATTAAAGGGTTGTGGCATTAGGAAGGTTGAGAACCACTGATCTAGCCTGAAGCAACATTCAGATGAGATCTAATTATGTTCTTTAAATTCTACTCGAGAAATGGCTTTTGAGACTTTACTGTGTCCCCATGGCCATACAAAGACTCAGGAAGATACAAAGGTGAACTGGCGGTGGTCCCTGCCATCCAGGTGACCATCTGATGATGGTCTCTCAAGCAGGCATGGCAGCAATCCCTCTTGGGTGACCAAAGGGACAGTTCCCACCCAACATTACATCCCCATTACCCCTCACAGGGCCTTAAATTACACCAGTAAAGATTAATTCTTTCGGGTCTTGAAGGGTAATTGAGTCTCTTAGCAAAGGTTAAATACTCCTGGGATGAATACCTTCTTAATCCATTATCACCTGGGATTGGGCCCAAGCAATAGATCACAGCTAGCAGAGAGCATGCTAGACAGAGAGAACAGAGGAGCAGGGATGGAGGGTTTCCGGACAGAAGAAGTGGAGAAAGGAAGCACCTAAGAGCATCACTTATTCACTCTATTTACAACTTTCCTCCTTTTTCCCATGTCCTAACCAATTGGTTATGGCACAGAACATTTATACAAGACTGATCAGCACACATGCTCTGAAATGCCTTCTCTAGGTCATCACCATTGGATTTCTGGGCTCAAAACCTGCACTTTCTATCCTCACCCAGTTCTAATAATAACAGGCCATGGTCCTTGGATAGTTCATCTGCCCCAGTCAATATCCTAAGAGCTTTACAAGAATTACCTCATGTAAGTCTTATAACCATTCTATCATTGTACAGGTAACAAAACTGAGGATCAGAGAAGTTAAGTGACTTATTCCAATCACCTAGCTTTAAATTGCAAAGCCAAGATTTAAATCCACTAAAGTCCCAATTCCAGAGCCCAAGTTATTAATCTCAATACTATAATTCCCCTATAATTTAGGCTGGAATCATTACACTAACCCTATTAGACAGACCTAAGAAGCAATGATCCCATCCTAACCTGGGTTTAAGGTCCAGTTCAGCTGTACGACTTTGGATCTTAGTGTCCTCATCCATAAAACAGAGTTAATATAATCTCGTGTAATGTGAGGAGCATATTAGTTCATGAATAAAGTATTTGACCCAAAATAAGTATTCTATAAATAACAGCTACAAGGTATAAACTCCCTGTCTGTGCAACTTTGTTCTGGTAATGTTTCTGTTGGCCTCTAGGGGTCGCTCAAAACCTCACACCCTGCCTCTCACACTATCAAGTTATCAGTGTCCTCATCCTGACTGTGCATTCAAATCCCATGGGGATAAATTACATGCAATCCATACATACATGTGTGTATGTGTGATTTTTATTTATATATACATATGTATGCATATGGGTGTATATACAGGGTGGGGCAAAACTAGGTTTACAGTTGTTTGCATGGAAAATAATACAATAATAAATAATAATACAAGAATAAACTGTGTTTCTCAGTCTCAACTGTAAACCTACTTTTGCCCCACCTGTATGTATATGTATGTATGTGTCTGTATACATGTAGACACCCATGTCCAGGGGTGGGGACCTAGATATCTACTTTTAAGAGTAATTTTAGTGACTCTAATGTACAGCAGTGTCAAAAGATACTGCAAAGGAAGATCTGCTAGAAAGGGCCAAGGCCAAGGATATTTTGTAGTTGAAGCAAAAACTGGGAAATGGATGTTTCTGAGGGAGACGTAGGTAATAGTTCTAGCACCCAAGTAACAAGTTTCTAAATTTGAAATCAATTTTGGGGGCCCTCCATTTTAGGTTCTATGTCTTGCCCACTCTTGGCTTATTACTGAAAATCCTAGCCACCCTCAGGCCCTGGGGTACCTTGCCACAGCCGAGATTCCCTGACATTGGGCCTCGATAACCACTGGGGCATGTCCCTGTCCCCGGTACTAACTTCAGCTAGCCCTGGTTAGGAGCTAAGGCAGTCCTCAGAGCCATGCCTTCACCCCCATGGCTGACCTCCCAGCATCAGCCCCAGCATGCAGGACAGAACTCCCACTTCTATCCACACCACAAGCATGACAAGGACCAGCTCACCCTTGCTTCCAGTAAAGTCCTCTTTAAATCCCAGGCTGGGACATGAGTCCTAAAAGCAGGTCCTCTTTCCCCAGAAGTAAAAATAAACATGTATTAGACTCTGTTGATGACTGTTACAGGCTGATCACACATTCACAATTCAAAATCCCATCCTTGTCTATCTTGAGATTAGCTGCCAAGCCCATTAGCCTGCCCCAGGTGCGCCTGCTGCCATCACAAAGCAGAATTCAAGTATTCCCTCCCCAGCTCCCTCTCCAGGTTCTTCAGTTCCTCATTCATTATTCTCCCAAACTATGAAAGACCCACGGAGGAAAGGATGCTCCTTACTCAACCCCTGCCCTGAATTGGGAATCCAAGCAGTTAAATTATATTGGGATGCAAATAAGAGCCTTAAATTTTTATCATAAGAGGCAAGATGGTCCCATCTATTCACACACTTGTCACTCAAAGGGGGCTGAGCATATATTTACCAAACTTGGCAGCATTTCACTCTGAGAACGAAAACAAACATGATAAATTTCTCCTCCAGAGATAATTTTGGTGATGTGTATAGGCCACTGAAAATGAGAATGACTTTAGTGCTTTGATAATATATGGTAGCAATTATATTAACAAGGGAAATTACATCCCTTCTCAGCAATTTCATACCACCCACATGAATAGTGGGCAGCAGCAAAAATGCTGAAACGGTGCTAGGAAAATAGGGGAAGCAATAATTGCTTAATTTAGAACCTACTGTAATCACTTTTTTAAAATATATTGGGCTCCTACTATGTGCCAGGCACCATGTGAGCACAGTGGGGAATGAATCCAACATGGCTCCTGATCTTAAAGAAAATATGACATAAATCACATTGTAATGCCAGGTAGGAAATGAGAGTGGTAAAGAGATACAGAGAGAATTCTCTAAGGAGTAAAAAGAGGAAGCTATCACTTCCAGATGATGCTTTGCTAAAGCTCTGGCCTACGCAGAAAGCAATCAGACACCCAGGAGGTGACAGGTAAGAAGCACTACCCAGCTTTCCAGCATCGAGATAAACTGCAGCCAATTAACACTGAAAAAGTTTGCCCACGGACCTGGCCCCAGAGAATATCCACCAGAATCCTCCATAGCTGGATGACCATGAAGGCAAACCCCATAGTCTGTGGCTCCAGAAGTCCTTCTGCAAAGTCTTTTGCCAAGAACTTACAAATGTGTGGATTAATGAACTATAAATATGGATTAAATGCATGAGTAAAACTCCATACTTCATTTTGAAATTTTATTGGAGCCAAATTTGAGATACTCACTCTGTTCATGTCTACCAATTCCATCAGCCTTTGTTTTGTTTCTCCCATGTGCAAATAGAGGGGATTCCAAGAGAAATAAGCCCCTAAAAGGGCTTGGAATCTCATATAGGAAAGGGAGACATACAAAATAATTGTATAGATGATCAGCTGTTTATCAGCATGATCTAGTGGAACAAGTATAGTTTTGAATCAGACTTAAGCTGAATTCCTACTTTGCAGGCTACCAGCTTCGTGACCTGAAAAAGAATTGTTCTCTCTCTTCTCTCTCTCTCTCTCTCTCTCTCTCTCTCTCTCTCTCTCTCTCTCTCACACACACACACACACACACACACACACACACACACACACACATTCCTTTGTAAGCTGTTCCAATCATAGGGCTGTGGTAAGCATTAGATAACATAATATCATGAAAGCATTTTGTTGAATGCTTACAAATGTCTAATGTATCGGTTGAAGATGAGTCAGAAAACTGGGATTGTCAGAGGGTAGTTACAAAAAAATAAAATAACATAGTTATCCTCAAAGAAAGAGCTCATCTTGGAGTTGGAGGGACTGGGAAGGCTTCATGAAGAAGGTGTCATTTGAACAGGACCTCGGAGGACAGGTAGGAATTTGTCCATATGTAGTCCACTTCAGCTGGCAGAGATGGCTGAGCAGGCGTGGGCTGAGATATGACATTAGATTTTTAGGAGGCTAAAAATTTTGTATGTGAAAATATTCAGCTGATGGATTCACTCTATGAAAATCAGCCATTTAACACACAGAGTCCCCAAATACCAAGAATTGCCACTGGTTTATGTTTGTTGTGACTTAGCACTAATTTATATTAGTGTTTTATTCTTTATAGTTAATCACATTCTATCATATGCACTGTGTGGTTCATTCTAGATAAGTAGGAAAAAAAAAAGTCATTATTGAATTTACAGATTAAAACCCTGCTCAAGTTCATACAACTACAGTGGGGCCTTGACTTACGAGTTTAATTCGTTCCGTGACGGAGCTCGTAACTCAAATTACTCGTATGTCAAATCAACAGTGAATGAGTGAGACACGTGATGCTGGGCTGATGTTGTGGCGTTCACTGTGACGTTCACTGCGCCAACTAGCGGTGGGGTATCTGAAGCTGGCTCGTAACCTGAATTTTAGCTCGCAACTCAAAGCAAAAAATCAGCCGAGAGACGGCTTGAATCTCGAAAAATTCGTTAGTCGGGACACTCGTAAGTCAAGGCCCCACTGTATTGCTAAATTCCCTTCACTTTCCATAGCCCACAATGTTGTAAAAAGACATTCATGGGCAATCCTTTACATTGCTCTGGGAGACAGCTTTGTTCTATGGAACAGACAGCAGATTCACTTCTCTACACAGTAAGCATCCATCAATGTGATGGCATCCACTAAAGTTGGGTTTGTAGTAGTAGTTCCAATTCACACTTTATGAAGACAAAGAGAAAATGTATTTTGTCTCCTCTATTATTTATTTTTGTAGTGTCCTATGCTTAGTAATAAACTATTACATAATTGTGCAAGATGTAATAGGTTTGCCTGAAAATTCTTTCTGGGGGGGGAAAAATATCCTTACCTCATTTTTATTTTTTTTAATCTTTAATCCACTTCACTGGGACTTTTAATTTAAAACATTTCACTTTTTTAGAGATTACATTATCATATTTGTTTTAATTCCATCATCTTTTCAACTTTCTCATCCTTTATGCACTGTGCTTTTGTATTCTTTTCTTTTCAAGCCCTTTACATGTTTTCTCCCTTTTGTTTTATTTCCAAGGGTGCGCTCATTGTCATCTTAGCCTTTATTTTAAGTCTCCTACACTGAGATCTGACCCAACAGCCAGGAAGTGAAAAGGGAAAGTCTTACAGCCGCACTGCAATGGAAGTGGCGGACAGGTGCAAAGGAGGAAAAAAAGAAAAAGAAAAGAACTGGGTGAAGATCCAATTGTGTGGGGGTGTTGTTGGTGGTGGTGGTGGTGATGGTCTCTAAGGTGTGATATCTTTGAAGATGAAAAATAATGATACTTACACAGGCACCTACATAAAAATGTGACTTGAAGAACATAAAAATGGCAAAAAAAAAAAAACAAAAAAAAAACCCAGATTCCTTTCATTAGAATCTTGGTTCCACATCCAATAGACTTAGTCAAAATTACTTTGAAGGTGTGAGTGAGAGTATCGCTCTGTAGGAGACCAAACTTGACAAATGAATTCTGTCTCTGTCTTGCAACCAACTCACTAATAAGTGAGATTCAGAATTCTGCTTGAAGTTTGTTAATGTTGCTTTAGATGAAGCAAGCTCATGCTCCTTCAAGATCTCCAAAGCAAGGTATATATTTGATAAATCAATAAGAATGGCCACAGTATGATTCTCAGGCAGAAAGATCAACAAATAGTCAAGATTAGAAATTTTGACAAATAGTTGTTGTTATCATGTTTCCCATCTAGCTGTTCACTTGCCCTCTTCCCTCGGAGCTCATCCTGGTTGGATTTATCTCTCTCCTGTCTGTCTTCCCACCAGTATTGCCTGAGTCTTTAGTGCATCTCTAATTTTACCCTGAATAACCCATAACCCCTGGAGCATCTACAGATCAAAAATACACAATTAAAATAAGAGACACAATTCTACTGAATGATCCTATAAATTATTTATTGCCTTTGCAGTGAACTAAACAAAATCTGAAAATTTCACCTCACCAGAACATTAAGAGAAAAAGTGACTTCTGTGTGTGAGTGTGCCAGTGTAGGTGTGACTGTGTTTGTGTATGTGAGTGTATGTGAGTGTGTGAATGATTGTGTATCTGCATGTGAGTGTGTGAGTGTGTGTATTTGCATATGTGCCATGAAAAGGTTTCAAGGAGAAAAATCAGTAAATCAGACTACTTTTTATCTACCTGGCACTAAATGTCCAGTTACTTGCAAATAATGTATAATTGAATTTTTATTTAAAAATAAAGGTCTGGAATAAACATATGGCAAATGTAAGTGACTTTCCCTTTGCATTAAACTCTTTTTTTCACCTATTTCTTTTCCGTTCCTTGTCAGCCAACGTTCACCCTCATTTTGCTTTTCCTATCTGGTATTTCCTAGATGTTCTGTTCTGTTCAGTTTAATTTACCCAAATGTCATACCCAATAAATGGCTGAATTTCCACTCCAGTCCTGCTGGATGACTGTATTACTTTTAAATAACTTGCATCTGTTCTTGACTTGCCCATCTGCTCCTTCTCTCCTTCTTTACTTTCTCATCAGGAGGCCTGGCTCTGGGTGGGGGACATTGGGCAGACACTCCTGATTTTTCATTTTTGAGCCACTGACACAAAGTTAGTCATCCTTTTTGAATCTCTCTGAAAAAGCTGGCCTGGAGCAAATTTGTAAAGTAGGTCAGCTATATGAGAGCCACCACACACACTTTTAGTACTTTCTCATTCATGTTTGGCCCCCTCCTAGAGAAGTACCCTACACTCTGGACCTTCCCCTTCTTTCCCTTGAACTTCCATCCTTCACACTGTACCTGTCCAGTGTCCCTTTTCCCATTGCATCATTCCTCGGAGAAATCAGTAGGAAAATTCCATAAAAATGCTACTGATAGACAATGAAAATTTCATATTTAACCCTCTGAGGCATAAATTTCAAGATTTATGTTTTTGTGTTCTGTTGTTAATACAGACGTGTGAGGCAGTGCCAGAAAAATAACCAGCTGCAATGGATTTGATGACTTGTAAGCAGAGTTGGTTGCTGTCTTAAATCCAGAATTCGATGGCATTTTTAAAAAAAAAAAAAAAGAAAAGAAAAGAAAGGAAACTAACATTTCCTGAGAGTTTACTATGTGCCCAATACAAGCTGTATTTCAGTCTCATTTTAACCAATGAAAAGCTAGGATGTTTGCCCCAGGTGAAAAAATCACATGGTTATGGGAAGTAGAGATGCCAGGTATAACCCAGCAGCAAAGCCTGATGCTCTGTCTACTACACCAGCTACTGCTTGAGCCTAGGGCCATGGACTGCTAGTGGCCCTCTATTTTGGGTTTCCAATACTGTGACATAAATTAAATGAACACTGTCCTGGCCAGTGTGGCTCAGTTGGTTGGAGCATTGGGTCACAGGTTTGATTCCAGTCAGGGCACATACCCAGGTTCTGGGTTCCATCCCAGTAGGAGTGAGCACCTTTAATGTGTCAAGACAAAGCAGGAAGTGAAAGACAGCTTGGAGTGGAAGAACAGTTGCAAGAGCATAAAATCAGAATCAGAGATGTGACCCATGAAGGTTCAGCTGGAACACCTTTTGGAAGGCTTTGTAGTACATACTATAGAACTTGGGCTTGACATCAAAGACACAAGGGAGCCCTTGAGGGTTACAAGTAAAGAAAGAAGATGAGTAGAGATGAGTTCTAGATTTATCATTCTAACACAGGATACATACAGGCTTCCAGAGAGACAAACGTGAAGTAGGGTGACCAGTTGGGAAGTTACATTGCTATTACCCAGGCAAGAGATTATAATGGGCTTAAATAGGTCAATGGAAGGGTTATATTTGGGAAGTAAAGTCAGTAGGACTTGGTGATCATTTGGATATGAGGAGTAGAGAAAAGAAAGAAATCAAAGATGTTCATTTTTCCTTTTATTTGTTCCCAAGTTTCACATTCACTTTCTAAGTCAAGGGAAATTATTGTAATGAACTGCGGTGCCTTAGAGCAGATTCTCAAGCTGAATTTTTAAATGTTTGAAGCTGACAAAATTATGCCTAACTTGACCAGCAATACATTTGCAAGTATAATTTATGACCAGAAAATATTGCACACTATTAACATATAATTTAGCCTTAAGAAAGGGGTAGAATTCTAAGCCTCATTTGGAAATTTGTTTTTTCCTACTTCAAGAGGTGTTCCTGATAGAGACAGTCTTCATAATTCTTGGTTATGTTTACAGCAATGTGATTTTAGAAATTATTCTAAAGATAGATATTTACACAGTAAATACTCCCAGCTGCTGTCTTTGGAATGGGGACTTTGATTAGTGGTACTGTGTTGAATTGCATTAGAATTGGTTTCTTCAAATAATGTCTATTAACTTCATACAGAAAAAAAAGATACCATAAACTAATATCTATATGACCTGTTTGGCACAACAGTGATGACAGGATGGAGTTAACAAGGGTTTATGGAGAGTTATGAGCTCTCAAGGTTGATGTTTATTAAAGAGTTTATTGGGATCTCATAGAGCAGTAGCAAGTGATCTAATAAAACCAGTAAGATTAAGCAGTTCCAGTAAACAAAATCATAATAAAACTCCAGAAGAGTAGATGCAAACCATTTTTATTTTTTTCATTCTCAAAAAGAAAAATACTAATATTTCCAAATATAAAGAGTTTTAGAATTAATACCCTGCTTGAGACTGGGTATAGCAGTTCAACCCATGATTTATGTAATTATGAATTCATTTAATGGACTATTTAGCCAGGTTAGCAAACTTTTTAAAGGAAAACAACTTTCCCTAGCATGAGATAAGGAGAAAACCACTGAAAATTGATGACCAAGTAAATGGTGTATGTTGGCAGAATTTCGTTGGAAAATGAAAACCACGTAAACAAGTTTGAGTTGAAGGGGGAGGTGGAGGTGGGTTATAAAAAACCAACTTCCTGAAGAAGAAAGACCTGCTGAAAGAAGTTATGAGACCTTGGGAAATATTTTCAGGGGCCATGAATTCCTCCAGGCATTTCAATATCTAACATAGCCCAGAAGCAGTAAATGACTACTCTGGCCAAAACAAGGTCCTAGATAACCAAGCAACCTGCCTGAAAGAGCTAGAAGGCCAGGAACAAGGGACATCTCAGCAGCAACTCACCGTATATTCACATGATGGTGAGCAGAAACTCTGGTGGCTCTTCCTCTTTTTATAAGGGCACTAATCACATCACAAGGGCTCCACCCTCCTGACCACATCTAAACCTAATTACCTCCCAAAGGGCCCACTTCTTTATAACATCACATTGGAGATTAGGGCTTCAACATGTGGATGTTGGAGGGATATAGACATTCAGTCCAGAACAGGATCTAACTTGAACTATTGATAAAACCTGAACAACCTAGAGTCTATAGCTTCCTCAACACACATTGAGCAGAAGCTTAATATAGCTACAATTTCTTTTCTAGATATGTAGCAATGTTTCCTTATTTTGCACTAGGGCTATGAGAGTTTCCCTACATTCCCAGATTTTTTAAATGATGGATCTTTTATTCATTTACAAAATAAGATTTTTTGAGTCAGGGTAAAAGCACTTAAGTATCATAGAAATAAGGCCCAATTGCTAATTCAATGTTTGAATGTGTAAAAGAATTTATTTTCAAAGTTTTGTCAGTTACACTGACTCATTAGAGTGGATGCCAGCTGGAAACAAGTGCTATGATCACCTGGGTGTGTGCCAGGGAGATATCTTTGGGTTACCCATTGGTTTAAAACCCAAATTCAATAGAGAGTGAATCAATAAGTTAATAACCAATCAATTGTGTTTTATTCATATATAGCTTTCTAAATTGGCAGCTGTAAGAACATTCTAATCATCATCTAAGGTCTTTGGTCAGGTAAAAAATTGTTTTGTTTAACTATTGAACCACCTACCCAACAAATCTATATGTGCAATGTGAACCTCAAAAGGGCACTCAGATTTCCCCAATGCAATTAAATGTTGGAACTAATGAGGCAGTGACAATGTTTCCTTTATACAAACAATTTTTCAATTATACAGGACAGTGGCATCTAACGACTGCTACCAACACAAAATCACTGGGCAGCCAGCTCCTCTTTTATGCAGCAAGACTAGCAATTATTCTGTAACACTTAATTTCCTGTTACCGGTGCTTTCCCAGGAGCACTTAAGCATGATGGCCTTATGAATATAGTTATAAGTGCGACTATGTTCGGTGTTTGGATTCTTTTGGAAATCTGATAAAGATAATATTCCTCCAAAGGTTACTGACCAGATTATAAGTAATTTTTTCAGCAGGCCTGAGTTCTAGCCAGCTGTCATTAAGAGTGTCTCGTTAGCCAGTGAAGGACTTTGTAGCTGGGTCAAGGTTGCTAAGGTAACGAATCGGACCAGACTTCTCTCAGCATCAACCTTTCATCTTCTTAAATTTATATAAGCAAAGCACTGTGAGGAGAATGCTAACAGGCCAGATGACAAAAGCAATTGCACAAAAATATTTTTCAGCTGGATAGGTATGTGTTTAAGCTCCTTTATAAAGGTACAACAATATGTGTGGGTTTAGAGATGTTCATGGAACTGAGCTAAATTATCTTGGGCACACATATTGTTTACATATGCGGCTCTACAAAGCAGAATTTAATTCAACGATGCACATTGATTGAGTGCCTGCTTGGTACCTGAATTTATTTTTCAGTGTAACATTTGAATCTGAAATGAACCTGAGAAGAATTAAATTCTAAAGAGAGTAAAGCTTAACATGCTTTCCAAAGAGTTCAGACTCAGTCAGCTAGAGAATCTTTAATTCTTGCATTAGGGCAATGGTTCTCAACCTTGGCTGCACCTGAGAATCACCTGGGAATCTTTTTAAAATCCTGATTTCTGGGCCTCATCCTCCGGAAATTCTGTTTCTTTGTTATGGGGTGGGGTCACAACATTAGTAACAAAGAAAGAGAATTTCCGGAGGATGAGGCCCAGAAATCAGGATTTTAAAAAGATTCCCAGGTGATTCTAATGTGCAGCCAAGGTTGAGAACCACTGCATTAGGGAGTTATGGCTAGGTGGAGTAAAGCTATTATATTAAAAATATATAGGCCCTAGCTGGTTTGGCTCAGTGGATAGAGAGTAGCCCTGCAGACTAAAGGGTCCCAGGTTAGATTCTGGTCAAGGGCACCTGCCAGGGTTTCGGGCTCAATCCCCAGTAGGGGGCATACAGGAGGCAGCCAAACAAAATGATTCTTTCTCATCATTGATGTTTCTATCTCTCTCTCCCTTCCTCTCTGAAATCAATAAAAATATTGTGTGTATATATATATATACATACTAGAGGCCCAGTGCACAAAAATTTGTGCACTGGGGGGGAGGGGGTCCCTCAGCCCAGCCTGCCCCCTATCACATACTGGGAGCCCTCAGAGGATGTCCTACTGATGGCTTAGGCCTGCTCCCTGCTCCCCTTGGGGAGTGGGCCTAAGCCACAGTCTGGCCTCC
Organism: Myotis myotis; assembly: GCF_014108235.1. Lineage (NCBI taxonomy): Eukaryota > Metazoa > Chordata > Mammalia > Chiroptera > Vespertilionidae > Myotis > Myotis myotis. Next base: position 196,547,347 of record NW_023416335.1, read on the forward strand.
CTTTGTGGGAGGCAACCAGGCTAATCAGGGGAAGGCACCAGCCCCATCACCCTGCTGTTGCAGCCACTGCCAGTCACCGCAGCCACCAAGGTGTTTTCATCAACACGGACTCCAGTCCCTTCACCATGAAAAAATGACAACTTTCTTTAGGCATTTTCAACATGTGTCTTTCATAGACTATGACATTTCTTTCTTTCTTTCTTTTTCTATCCTCACCTGAGGATATGTTTCCATTGATTTTTAGAGAATGTGGAAGAGAAAGGGAAAGACAGAGAGAAACATCAAAGTGAGAGGAACACTTTGATTGGTTGCCCCCTGCATGGGCCCTGACCTGGGCACGGGCCAGGGAGGAGCCTGCAACCTAGGTACATGAACCCATGTCAGAATTGAACCCAGAACCTGCAGTGGGCAGGCCGACGCATTATCCACTGAGCTAAACCAGCTAGGGCAGGATATGACATTTCTTAGCCCTCCAGCAACAGACCTTCCTTTTTTCCTCCAGGAGTATGGTAAAAAACCCTAGATCACCTTATTGGATTCTTATTACCCAAGTTACTAAGAATATTACCAGTAGCATACAGGGAGCTTAGCCAACGAGCAGTCAGAAAAGACAGTATCAGGACTGTCCAGGTAGTTCAGTTGGTTACAGTGTTGTCCCTATACACCAAGGTTGCTGGTTTGATCCCTGGTCAGGGCACATACAAGAAGCAACCAAGGAATGCATAAATAAGTGAAACAACAAATCTCTCTCTCTCTTTCTCTCTCTCTCAAGATCAATAAATAAAAATAATGTATAAGATATCAAAGACTAATGGGGTCATGTCCAAAGGACACAAGAGCCAACTTGAAGGATTCCCTCGGCCTAAGATGGGAACATCAAAAGGAATAATAGTAACAATGAATTGAAACACAAATATATAAAAATCCGTAAATTCATAATAATACTGAGTGGGGGGGGGGGGGGGGACCTCATTGACCACTATTAAAGGTTACTAAAGCCACCAATTCATTGACAAATTGACACATAATAGGAAAGAATGAAACATACATCTTGCCTTTTCTGCATTAATTGTATTTCTATATGACCAAAGTGGGGACAAGAAGAGATTAACCAATGAACTTATATGCAGATATGCATTGCCCATGGACAGACAATAACGTGGGAAAGACCTGGGGAGGAGATGGGAGCAGGGTGGAGAGGGTCAGGGGGGGAAAGGAGGACATCTGTAATACTTACAACAATAAAGATAATTTTTTTTAATTCCAGAAAATAATTGCAGAAGAAATGAAATTAAAAATCACCACTTTGCAACTCTTTTTTTTTTTTAAATATATTTTATTGATTTTCCACAGAGAGGAAGGGAGAGAGATAGAGAGTTAGAAACATCGATGAGAGAGAAACATCGATCAGCTGCCTCCTACACATCCCCCACTGGGGAAGTGCCCGCAACCCAGGTACATGCCCTCGACCGGAATCGAACCCGGGACCCTTCAGTCCGCAGGCCAATGCTCTATCCACTGAGCCAAACCAGTTTTGGCCCACTTTTCAACTCTTAATGTATTATCTTAAATATCAATAAATGCCAAAACTATTAGGTTAAATGTTGGTGGGGAACCTGATCGGGGGGATATGGTGACAACTCCTGAACTCACTAATCAATCACAATGTCAAAGATGGGACAATCAGAATGAGGTGCCTCAACGTAATGCAATGGGAAGTGCACACATCACCTATGAAATAGTCTTGCCTAAAAATACTGAACTGGAATCTAATCAGTCCTCTAGTTCTAACTACAAGGAATAGAGCAGTGGATCTCAACCTTGGCTGCACATGAGAATCACCTGGGAATCTTTTTAAAATCCTGATTTCTGGGCCTCATCCTCTGGAAATCCTGTTTCTCTGTTATGGGGTGGGGCCACAACATTAGTAACAAAGAAACAAAATTTCCGGAGGATGAGGCCCAGAAATCAGGATTTTAAAAAGATTCCCAGGTGATTCTAATGTGCAGCCAAGGTTGAGAACCACTGGAATCGAGGAAGAAGTTTTTTAAGAAAGACACTATCCAAAAATTAGGACATTTTAAAGACAAATGACCCAGTTTCTCCAACAAATCAATAGTGTGAAAAGAACGTGGGAAAAGGAGTTTTTTTTCTTAAGAGCCTTAAAAGAAACAACGGGGGGGGGGGGGGGAGACCTTTTTTGGATTCCCGAGTTGAACAAATCAAATGCAAAACATCTTTGAGAAAATTAAAAGAGATTTAATGTAACATAACTGCGAATTAGATATTATAAAATTATTATTTGTGTTAGGTATGATTATATTTGCTGGTTATGTTCTGAAAGGTTCTTAGCAGTTAAAAATGCATACTAACATATTTATAGGTGAAATAATACAGTGTCAGAGGTTTACTTTAAAATGCCAGGGTGAAGCTCTTGCTGGTGTTGCTACGTGGTTAGAGTGTTGGCCTGCACATTGAAGGGTTGAGGGTTCAATTCCTGGTCAAGGTCACATACCTGGGTTGCAGGTTCCATCCCTATCCCTGTTGGGGAGCATGCAGGGAGGCAAGAAATCAATGTGTCTGTCTCACATGGATGTTTCTCTCTTTCTCCCTCTCTCCCTCCCTCCCTTCCATTCTCTCTAAAATCAATGGAAAAATATCCTCAGGCGAGGATTAACCAAAAAAAAAAAAAAAGCCAGGGTGGGGAAATGGGAAAGTTGTCTAAAATAGGCTGGCAAAATGTTCATGATTGCCGGGAACCAATTCTAGCATGTCATAATTGCAAGCGTTTCATCAAAAGGTTGATAGAATTTGGGGACTCAACAAGGGCTGGGTCACATATGTTATCACCGGTATGGGGAATGGCTGAGGGCATTTCCCCAAACCTGAAAAGGGATGATTGTTTGCTGCTAGGCAGCTCAGGGCATCTTAATCTACATGTTATTGCCTCCTACTGGCCACACACCTGAACAGCCGTAGGCTAATTCTCCCCATTCTGACAATGGACTCTGTATACGAAACCCTGACCCTTTGAAGTGTATATCTCTGCCTCACCTCAGGACAATTGGTGCTAATAAAAAAAAAAACAACACACACACACATGGGTTCCTGAGAGGTAGAGATCTTAGTTTCCTTTAAACTAGGCTCCTCTGACCCCCAAATGCCTTTCAAAATTATATATTTTGTCTCTGGACTCCTATTTAATCCACGCACAGCCTTCTCTTGTTTTCCTGAACCCTTCTTAATGCTGGAACAAGAACCCCGGCAATGATTGTTGAAATTCTGAAAACAAAACACTTGTGAAAAACTCGGTGTCTTAATTACAGTTTGGAACTAATTCACTAATATGTTTTTTAAACTTTAATATTGGGAAAACCAGTAGCACCTGTCTGTTGCTTATGTAAAATATTCTTCTAGCAAGTCTGTCTTGAATGGGATCCGTCAAACCACTAAGTTTAAAAGTTTATATTTATCCTGATCTTTATTCTAAAAGAAGACAACACATCTATTCCTAAAGATAGTCTGAACTCTGAAACTTGTCAATATGTGAAAATATGAACAAAGGGAGAGTTGAATACATTGAAAACACTGTCCTCAAATAAGGTTAAATGATTTGGTAACTCCGAAGGCCATACCATCTAACTACCAGCAGTTACCTCTGAAGATTCTAGGCTTCCTGCAGTTTGGGCTGCTACAACCTACTGAGGCTGCTTCCTTACTGTGCCAGACATTCAGGTTTCTGTCAACAACACAAAAAACTGAAGAATGGAGGACTAACGCATGTGGCCACTCTATTTATTAAGATAAACAAATGACAAAATAAATATTTATAAGACTTTTAAGAACAAAAGTGATTTTAAATAATTGAGTTAATTATAATGCAACAATGATAATACATAAAGTGTTCTTAAAAATTAATAAAAAGATGAGCACTCCAATAGAAAAGTGGGCAAAGGACACAAAATCAATTGAGAGAAATATAAATGGCGAATAAAACTTTTAAATCATTTTTAAACAATTAAAACTCAACCTCAATAATCAATAAAGGTGAATTAAGATAAGGAAACAGCAAATGTTTGCAATGATAAGCAGTATTGATGTTTTTTAGAAAGCTCAAATGAAATGTGGTTCAAAATTTCTGAAGGTAAACTTGGCAATATGTACCATAATCCTTATCTTTAAATCAACAATTCTACTTTCTGGAGTTAATCCAAAGGAAATAATTATGGATATGGACAAAGATTTAAATAAAAGGAAGTCCATTCCAGTGATGTCTATAATAATAAAAATTGAAAATAACCTAGCTATTCAATAATAGAATTGGTTAAATAAGTTATGATATATACATGAAATAGAACATAAAAGCTATCCAGACAATTATGAATGATTCAAAAGTTTGTTTAAATTATACTGTTAAGTGTAAAAATAAAGCTGTTAAAATAGTAAGGAATGTATGTGCATACACAAAATATTTACCAATAAAATGTGCTCAAAAGTGGTAACCAATATTCTCTTTAATGGGATTGTAATTACATTTATTATCTTCCTTTTCATTAGTTAATAGTCTCTAAAGTTTTTATGGTAAACATGTAAAGATAAGAGCTATTTTTCAAGAATGAAATGAAAGAACTTTCTAAGCACTAACTTCTACTACTCCAACTGTGCTCAAATGTTCTTTCACTCAATCTGGGTTTATTGTACCCTATTTCCTCACTGATGAAACATAAGAGGGAAATCACAGCCCTGACATTTCTACCTGCTCGCCCCACCAACAGCCAGCCCTAGGGAGGAGACTTAGAAGCAAACCACTATATGTGGAAAGCCTTTATCACTCAAGTTGCTATACTTAGCATTTCATTTTACCTCACAACTGTTCCAGCAGTATGAGCCCCTCTGTCTTTACTCCCTGGCTAAACCTAAAACTCAACCATCTTATGAAGCCTCCGTGCCCTTATCTTCCCTGTCAATGGTCCCCTATCAGAAATATCCTACCACCGAAAGCCTCATTCATCTAGCCTCACTTCAATTCCAATAAATGTTTAATGTACCAGTTACAATTTTTCCATAACCTTAGGCTCCTATTTCCAGGACAAATCTATATCACTTCATAGCTTTACCCATTTGGGGCCCTTAATGTCTTTTTCACCCGTTTGGTAAGTTTGTTTTAATATCGGAGCCTAATAAACAGCTTTGAAACACAGAAAATAATTTTCTCATTGAAGGTTATCCTATTTCCAAATTAAGACAATTTTAAAGTTCTATCCTTATAATAAAAAAATTTAAGGTCATAGAAATCAGTTAAATTGGACTTTATAACAAAGCAGATTAAGGAAGTTTAATCATTGTCTTCTGAGCTCTTATAATTTCAGGCAAATTACTCACATTTGTATAGTATGAATGTATAATTTTGTATATTTATTCAACAAGCATTTGTTGAATGACTACAAACGGCCAGAGGCACCCTTTCCACCCATGTTCTGAAGGTACAGATATGAACAGGTGTGGACACTATTTGAGGAGCCCACAGATTAGTCAGGGACATAGACAAGTAAGCAAGCAATACAATCCATTGGTTGAATGCAATAACGGAAGTGTGTACAGGGTATTATCACTTAACTAGAGGCCCGGTGCACGAAATTCGTGCACTGGGCAAGGGGTGGTTTCCCTCACCCTAGCCTGCACCCTCTCCAATCTGGGACCCCTCAGGGGATGTCCGATTGCTGGTTTAGGCCTGATGCCTGTGGGATAGGACCTAATCAGGCAGACAGACATCCCTCTCACAATCTGGGACTGGTGGCTCCCAACCACTTGCCTGCCTGCCAGCCTGATCACCCCCTAACCACTCCCCTGCCAGCCTGATTGACACCTAACTGCCCTCCCCTGCCAGCCTGGTAGCCCCCAACTGCCCTCCCCTGTAGCTGTCCTCCCCACCTGCCCTCCCTGCAGGCCTGGGCCCCTCCAACTGCCTTCCCCTGCCAGCCTGGTTGCCCCTGACTGCCCTCCCCTGCTGGCCTGATCGCCCACAACTGTCCTCCCCTGCCAGTCATCTTGTGGCGGCCATCTTGTGACCACACGGGGGCGGCCATCTTGTGCAAGGGTGTGACAGTCATTTTTCATGTTACCTCTTTATTATATAGGATATTCACTAAAGGAGAGTTTCTCAAATGAGGCATTACTCCAGGTGCTAATAAGTGATACACAATAAAATGTTTCTTAAAGCCTGTAATAAACTACGGTAAACTCAGTTAAACATGCTTCTTTGTTGTATAACTTAGAGTATTTACTATTTAATGTTCATGGTGAATTTCCAAAGACACAGCCATTTCCCAAGCTTATTTAACCACAGAACCCTTTCTTCACAAATCATCTTTTTTTTCCCCTTTTTTCTTTTTTTTATAATCTTCACCTGAGGATATTTTTCCATTGATTTTTAGAGAGAGTGGAAAGGAAGGGTAGAGACAGAGGAAGAAGCATCAGTGTGACTCACATCGATTGGTTGCCTCCCGCTTGCACTCAAACAGGGGCAGGAATCAAGCTTGAAACCGAGATACGTGCCCTTGACCAAAATCAAACCCGGCACCCTTCAGTCCTTAGGCCGACACTCTATCCACTGAGCCAAACTAATTAAGGCATTCACTGATCATCTTGCAAAGCTTTGGAGTTCACAAACTGCTTTTCCATAACATGTGATTTCATGTGCCCAACACTGCAAGCCTCTTCTGGGGAGGAGCTAAAAAATTCTGTGAGATCCGGGAACAGGAACGTTATCTTCATCTTTGTATTTCTAGAGTCCAGCACAGAACTCAACACATAAAAGATTCTCAGTAAATGGCTGGTCAATTTTTGACCCCATATGCCTTCTCAGTGGAACCACCACATCTGAGGGGAGGAGTGACCCAAGCATGCGGTATCCTCAATTTACAGAAGAAAAAAATACAGCCCATGGACACTGAGTGACTCATCCAAGATCACAGAGAGAGCTTGTGACACAACTAGAATTGGAAACCAGATCCACTTCCAAGTCCAGTGGCCCCTTTCTTACACTTGTCTGACCGTACAGTCTGGATTTTCTGGGTTAGTCTTAATTTCTGGGATAGTCAGTCCCACTTTTAAACCAGGCCAGGTAATCTCCTGGTTTTTTGTTTGGGACAAAAAGCCTCTATAAACACAACTTTTTATATTTTATAGACATTTCAATGATAAACATCTACCTAATAAATATGGAAACATAAAACAAAATCACAATATAACTGAAATCCACACAATATTGGGTATGAATGATTAAACAAGAATGACCTTGAACTACAATTTGGTTATTTGGGGGAGAGGGGGCGGGAAGAAGGACATTGACAATAATGGGAAGGTCCATTTTCAGTTCAGGTCCTAGGCAGAAAGAGGCATGCCTGGCAAAGATGCTGGAAGATTCCTCCCACATAGACAACACCCAAAGAGAGAAGACGCCCTGAGAGCTGGGAGTGGGTCCCTCAGGGATGCCACAGACACACAACACTGCCCAATCATTTCTCACCTAACAAGCCTGATAGCACCCTAAGTCTGCAGTCAGGAAAGCATATAAACAAAGATAAGACTAAAATGGATTAATCAATTCACTGGAGAAAGCCATCCCATATGCTGCACGGGCTTCATGAAATAATAGGAGATGGTCCACACCAGCACTAAGACTATTTGCTTAGCCACACAAGTTCAGAGTTATTGCTGGCCCTTTACTGAGGAGGACACAGATGACCATCAACATGACCTCTGTTCTCAAGTCAGAGACCCTCCATGTTAGAACTCTGCCTCTTCTGTGAAATCTTGGCCAAGTGAATTTATATCTATAAACTTTCATCTATAAAATGGAAATGATAATTTTAGCTTCCTCATGAGGTTACTATGATTTATATGAGATAAAAGGGTCAAACGCTTAACAAAGGGCCTAAAACATGGTCAGTGCTCAATATTTTTATTACAAAAAGGTATTACTTTAATTAATGAATAATTATATTATCACTAGTAGCCCTGCGCACAAATCCATGCACCTGTAGCTCCCCTCCAGCAGAAGGGAGGAACCACAAGAGTAATAACAATTTCAACTTGCTGCCGCCCTCCGGTAGCTCCCCCCACCACCCCACTCCCCACCCGAACTCATAGCTGGCTGCCCTGCCCCCTCCTGTAGCTCTTTGCTGCCCACTTGTAGCTCGCTGCCCCACCCTCCTGTTGATCTGTGACCCGGTTGTTACACAGTCGGTTGTTAAGCTTCACAGTGTAATGACCTTTTGCATATTACATCTTTATTATATAGGATAACACACAACACACATTAGGTACAATCGCTCCCATGAATGAATGGAGCTCAGCCATCTTCAATAAGTCCTTTTGTCTTCTCCTTAAAGTTCCCAGTTCAAGACCCTTTCCAGGAATTAATAAAGAAATTAAAGTATGTGGACCCAATCTAAACTGTCACCACACAGGGACCTAGAATAGGTAAAACCATGGAAGTAGCCTCCTTGTAAAATGCTGTCCCAACAAAGCTTTGTTCTGTGTGGAAATTCCAAGTTATAAATACTAGTAAATACTGGTCCAAATGACTGAGACTTCAAATCCACCAGAGACAGCACAGTTGGAATAAAGCAAACAGTCTCTTTCTGCTATTCCTCTCAGTCAAGGTCATTTTGCTCTTCAAGCACAATTATAATAACCAATAAGGAAGTGGACCATGTCTAGAGCTAGGATCACAACACAATGTCTTGGATTACAGCACTTTGTCTTACCTTAAACACACTATTTCTTTACTTTAGTTTCCTTCTCTGAATAGAAATCCCTGATGAAATTTTAAAAAGAAAAATGAAAGTAACAGGTTGAGAAGCATAGCTTTGATCAGTCAGCATCTAATTCCTGCTGCATCTCTTCAACCTAAGCCGTGCACTGACTAATGAACACCCCTCCTGTCACATGCAATGGCTTGCCTGCATCACAGAGTTATTTGCAAGTTAATATATATTAAAATCACATATGCCCACACACATTACTTCTATGTGTCAGGGGATCTCAAGAGATAATACATCCATCTTCATTTGTGACAGTCTATGCACCCATGGTTCATAAATGGTGATAAATGAATTGTCATACCATCCCTATGGCATAATACACTTATCCCCTATTCTTGCCATATTAATACATGTTCATTTCAGCACCAGTCAAGTCTTTAAATGAGTGATCCAACATCTGCCTCCTACTGGTAAGCACAGAATGCTAAGTTCACCTCTCAGCATCCAGTATAATTTGTTTGGTATGTAAATCAACAGCAGAAGGAAGGAACCACAAAAGTAATAATAGTTTCAACTCATTATGCCACTCTGATATGCTAAGGCAAATTGAGATGGAAAATGCTTACTTAGTTTATATTTCAGCAAATCCAGGAAGAGACAGCCCTGGGCATCCAACCCATCCTAACGCATGGACCAACACAGTGGGGAGGGAAGGTAAAAAGGGTTGATGAATGTGTCTATGAACTGTTTTAAACCAGTATAATTGATGTGCTTATCACTTTAGCATCTGCCTTGTATTAAGTGTTTAGTCATTAGTAATTGCCATTCTTTCCTTGCTTTATACAGCCAACTTTCAATTTTTCAGGGGTTAATGGCAAATTGTAACTTAACCCTGCAAATAGCTTTTTAAAGAGTATGAAATACCTTTCAACCATTTGATATTTCATAACCTTCAGCACCTACATGTAGTGATGGCTGGTGAAAGGAAATATTACCTGGGGCCACTAAACCCCAAAGCTAAAAGGGAACTGAGAGGTCGTGGACTACATACTGACCTCATCTCTCCCCCCTGCCTACGCTGATGCCTCTTTCACTCCTTTGTCTCCCTCCCTCATTATTAGATCCTTCTTTCCCTCAAAGCTCGTCAGTTTGTTTGGCTGTAAAATAACATGTAGGACTACAAAAATAAAATAAAAGGCTGAAATGAGGAGTTGCATTAACAATGAATCTTCTTGTCCGTGTCTCAGTGGTTGAGCGTCAACCTATGAATCAGAAGGTCACAGTTCGAGTCCCACTCAGGGCACATGCCCAGGTTGTGGGTTTAATCCCCAGTGTGGGAAATGCAGGAGGCAGCCCATCAATGATTCTCTCTTATCATTGGTATTTCTATCTCTCTCCCCCTCTCCCTTCCACTCTGAAAGCAATAAAAATATGTTTTTATAAAAAGGAACAGTTGTTAACTGTTCTAAGAGAGACAACTCAGCACTAATCAGTTGTTTCCCAATTTTTCTGATGATGCACACATGGGCAAACATGTTTAAATCACACAGCATATATATATAAATAAATTCTACACTATAGAACTGCCCTAATACATTGTATGCATATAAACTGAGCCCAAAAAGGAGATAAATAAAAATAGAAATAGACAGTCTACTCGTTCTTTTCCCATGCAGCCAGCTTGGAGCCCAGACCCAGATAAGCCACTCCTGAGGCAATGTTCTGTTTTTAATAAGTTTGGGAGTAAAACTTTCTTGGATAGCAAGCGTCAAACCTTCTGAAATTCTATATGCATTAAAAATGAGTGTTTTCTCAATCACCTCTCTGTCTGGGACTAACAGGTGGCCCTGGGATGCAGCCAGAGCCAACTCCAGGCTTCAGTCAAAGGCAAACAAAGAACAGGTGTAGCTGCTCTCTCAGGGTGGTCTCTGGGGCCACTGCCCACACAACTCCCAGAGCAAAGAATGCTGGAGGAAAACACGGAACTGACAAAGTTAGTGATTTATAATCTCTAATTCCATCAAATGACTCTCATTGTTCTTGGGATCTTAGATTCAGAAGCGAGCCATAATGGGCCACTGGGCTAAAAATGAAGTGCAGATTTATTTCTATAATCACCACCAGCCAAGCCCTTCCCTGGGAAATAACGTAGTGCTAGGATACCTTTAGGAAGCCTGAGATTTATCTTTGGGATTGAGTGCTCTGTTGCTCTGGGAAATTCTAACTATTTGAGTTGTAGATGCTCCAATCGGTGTGCTGGGGAACGTCGGAAAGACAACAGAGAAGTGAACTCTGCTTCCCTTTCACGCTCTGTTCGGAGAAAATTCCTGTGCCTGAGAGATGGTAAGTAAACAGCAATTACAAACATATCAAATACTGAGCTAAGAGACTCCCTAAGATAGCTGCTGTCCAGGAGACCAAATGAGTTCAGCCTCAATGTAAATTTAAGTTCCGAAATTGAATTTGACTCATGGTCGGCCCCTACATGCATGGTTCTTGGCTGAAGGAGAGGTGCTTCCTTGCTAGTCAAAGAATCATTGGATCTAAAAAATATTCAGATATAATTGTGCAGCCACGAATCTCAAGAGTCAGGGTAAAAGATACATATGAAAAAGTAAAATAGCTAGATAAATGAGAGCCACAGGGTCCTTAGTGTAATTCCAGTTCGAGCATACTATGTACACTGCCTTACTCTGGCACACAGGTGATCAAGCAGCCACTGCCGATCTCACTAATGCCTCTTGGCAGATGTCTTCACTCATAACAAATTCATGTATTGCCTCCATGCATGCAAATATCCTCTTCCTGGCTTCCTTCTGCTTTGTCTTTAATGACTCTTCCCAACTCTGTACAATAGCAAAGGATACTTCAGACGGTCTCTGGAACTGAAAACTACAAATCTCCATTTGTGGAATTAACATTATGTTCAGAAGAAAAATCAGGGAATTTTAGAACTGAAAACATCCTGAGGGAGCATGTACACCCCTCTTAACAGACAAAAACATTGAGGCCCAATGGGAATGTGTGAGTTGTCCAAGGTCACCAAAGCAGTTAGTGACAGAGTTAGGAGTTGGGAGTAAAATCTGGTCCTTTAGCTCTGCCGTGATGCCCCCTTAAAAATACTTTAAAAGTATATAGACCCTAAAGAATGACAGAAGAATAAAGATATTTCCTTGCATTGAATGGGTCAAAAGTCTCAGCAGGTCAGAAACTGTCTCAAACATCTAGAGAATTAGCCTACAATGAGACAGACTGCCATTATTTGCTGAAAAATGGCCTCTTCTTTCACTGGCCAATTAGTTTTTTAATGATTTATGATGATTCTCAAAGAAAATGTTTTTCCTGCAAGAGGAATTAATATGCTGAACTTAAAATATTTGCACTAATTACTAAAGGTCAAAATGGGATTGTGCAGAGACATTAATCAGAGGGCCCAAGGGAATGGGGATATATTGGACAAATAATATGAAGCTCTAATAAAAATACTGAGGAAGATGCACTTTGTTACTTATGTAATTGCAAACTGGAGCAAGGACATTCTCCCTTAAATCTAGAGCATGGGGCCAATGGTGACCAGCAAAAAATAACCATAACATCAAAACCCCTCTGTGGCTCTGAAGGCCCTTAAAAGAAACTCCAAAGAGAGTTATTAACATGGTAGATAGGCTCTTCTTTATATGATCCTACTCTCCTCATCTTTCCACCATCATTTTCTTCTATCCATCCTCACTGGCCTTCTTTCAGTCCTTCCAACTTGCCATGCCCCCAGAACTGTATACTTGTTGTTTCTCCTACACAGAACATTTCCTCTCTTAACTATCCCACCCATCCCCTTTCTGCTGAATAAATCTCCTCACATTGTAAGTCTCAGTAGGTGCTCATGCTCTATGTAGGGAAGTTGTCTCACTTACCCCAATTCTTTACTCTTCACTGTATCCACATACTCTTTTCTGTGACTTTGCCATTCCTCCAGCTAATGGATAAAAGAGTAATTTCCCACTCCTTAAATTTGGGTTCAGTCATGTGGCTTTCTTTGGCCAATAGATTGAGGCAGAGGTAGCAATGTACCAGTTCTGAACATAGGCATTAAGATGTCTTGCATATTTCCACTTGCCTTCTTTGCTTCTGTCATAGCTAAGAGAAGAATATATCTGGGAGAAGATTGCGACCGGCAGGAAGGCAGGGAGGGAGAGAGTGTGAGAGCGCAAGGGAGTGATAGAGGAGTGGGTGGATGTGTGTGGTGTGTGTGTGTGTATGAGCTAGGGACAGTTAGATTCTGCAGGTCTTCTAAGGGGCTGCTAAAACGGGCAGTCTTAGATGGCAGAGCCCCGCTCCCAGCGTGGACACTCCTGGGCGGCCAGCACGGAAACAGAGACTGCGCCATCTTGAGAAACAGAGCTGCTTGAGGATCCTGGCCTCAGCACCACCCAGTCTGGTCTCAGACGCAAACCAGGACCCTGCAGCCACTGGGGACAGAGACCTGCGACCACAGCTACAGAGCCCGGACACCAAGAGTCCAGAAATCCCCGTGGCAGATCTGTGAGTAACAGAGCCCATCCCCCTCCCCGCAGGCTTGTGGGTAGCGCCATAGTAACTGATAGAACCACCACTTGCCCAGGCCTCAGTGCTGCTACAGGAACCTTAGCCTGGAAGTACGCGAACACCGGGAATTTGTCCAGCGCAGCACAGGCTAGGGGAGCCTTGGCCTGGAAGTGCGCAAACACCGGGAACTTGTCCAGCACAGCGCAGGTTAGGGGAGCCTTGGCCTGGGAGCTAACGCGTGAACACTGGGAACTTGTTCCTCACAGCACAGGCCCCAGGACCCCGATTCTCCGGGCAGGAGGCAACACCAAGCACCAGTGACTTGACTGTGTTTCTTATCGCATGCGCCTGGGATCCCTGATTCCCTGTGCATTCATACTAAGAGCCAGTGACTCCAATTCTTGGTGCATGTGCACACAGGGACCCTGATTCTCAATGTAAGTCTGTGCGAAGCAACAGAGACTCTGATACTGGATTCTTGGGGAACTCTGACTCCTGGCGCACGCTAGGGGGCTCTGATTTTCAACACACTCCGGGGGGTCTCTGTTTCAGCACGGTGCAGTCAGGGTCCCTGATTCTAAGTGCGCACACGAAGACACATTGAGCGCTGGTAATGCTGACTCTGAGCGAGCCTGGTCCCCACCAACCCACCACAACCACACATCTTAATGTCAGAGATCTTCAGTGACACAGGGTGGTGCGAAGCTCCCACTGCACATGGCCCAGGCCCACGCAACTCGATGTTTGAACCATCTGGAGATAATCAGAATGGGGAGATTACACAACCCCCAGAGGAAAGAAAATGAGGAGTCGCCAAGAAAGGAAATTAATGAAATTGAAGCATGTAACATGACAGAAAAAGAATTCAGAGTAATGGTTGTACAGTTCATTCACCGGATGGATAAAAAAATCAACAACCTATGCAAGAATCAGGAATAAATGAAAAGTGATATAGCTACAATCAAAAACACCATGAAATGTTTCAACAGTAGACTAGAAGAAGCAGAGGACCGAATTAGTGAGTTAGAAGATAAGGTAGAGAAACAAGCTCAATCTGAACAGCAACTGGAGAAAAAAATTAAAAAACAGGAGAAGAGCCTCAGGGAGCTTTGGGACAACATGAAATGAAGTAACATATGCATAATAGGGCTGCCAGAAGGACAAGAAGAGCAGCAAGGATTAGAAAATCTATTTGAAGAAATAATGACAGAAAACTTCCCAGATATGGGGAAGAAAAAAGTTACACAAGTACAAAAAGTCCCAAACAAGATGAACCAAAAAAGACCCACACCAAGACACATCATAATTACCATGGCAAATGTACACGACAAAGAGAGAATCTTAAAGGCTGCAAGAGAGAGACAGAGAGTTACCTAAAAAGGATCCCCCATCAGATTATCAAATGATTTCTCAACAGAAACACATCAAGCTAGAAGAGAATGGAAGGAGGTATACAAAGTGTTGCAAAGCAAAGGACTGAATCCAAGAATACTTTATCCAGCAAGACTATCAATCAAAATTGAATGGGAAATCAGGAGCTTTGCAGACAAAAAAAGGCTAAGGGAGTTTATCAGTACCAAGCAAGCAATGCAAGAAATGCTAAAGGGAATACTGTAAAAAGAAGAAATATAAAAGTAAGAAAGAACACGGGCACAACAATAGAAATGACTACAAGCAAGTACCTTTCAATAACTTTAAATGTAAACAAACTAAATGCTCCAATCAAAAGACATCGAGTGGCTGAATGGATAAAAAGATGTCACCCATATATATGCTGTCTACAAGAGACCCACCTCAGAAGAAGGGACTCATACAGACTAAAAGAGAAGGGATGGAAAAATATCTTTCAGGCAAATGGAAATGAAAAAAAAGCTGGGGTAGCAATACTTATATCTGACAAAATAGACCTCAAAGTGAAGGCCATAACAAGAGATAAAGAAGGCCACTTCATAATACTAAAGGGATCGATACAACAAGAGGATATAACCCTGATAAACATATATACACCCAATGCAGGAGCACCCAAATACATAAAAAACCTCCTGGAAAATAACAAGGGAGAGATCAACAACAACACAATCATAGTAGGGGACTTAAACACACCACTGACATCACTAGATAAATCCTCTAGAAAAAATAAACCAGCAAAGGAACAGCAATCCTAAATGACTCACTAGATCAAATGGACTTAATTGACATCTTCAGAACATTTCACCCCAAAACCACGGAATATATGTTCTTCTCAAGTGCACATGGGACATTTTTAAATAGACCACATGTTGGGTCACAAGCAAAATCTCCCCAAACTCAAGAAGACTGAAGTCATACCAAGCATCTTCTCAGACCACAAGGGCATAATATTAGAAATAAACTACAATAAAAACAATCCAAAAAACTCAAACACTTGGAAGCTAAATAGCATGCTACTAAATAATGATTGGGTTACCAATGAGGTCAAAGAAGAAATTAAAAACACCCTGGAAACTAATAACAATAACAGCACAACAATCCAAAATCTATGGGACACAATGAAAGCAGTCCTGAGAGGGAAGTTTATAGCACTACAGGCCTACATCAAAAAAACAAGAAAAAATGATAGTAAATCATCTAACTCTACAACTCAAAGAATTAGAAAGAGAACAACAAGAAAAGCCCAGAGTGAGCAGAAGGAAGGAGATAATAAAGATCAGAGCAGAGATAAACGACATCGAGACCAAAAGAACGATAAAAAAAAAAAAAAACAATGAAACCAAGAGCTGGTTCTTTGAAAGGATAAACAAGACTGATGAGCCTCTAGCAACGCTCACCAAGAAGCAAAAAGAAAGGACTCAAATAAACAAAATCAGAAATGAAAGAGGTGAAATAACAACAGACCCCACAGAAATTCAAAGAATTGTTAAAAAATACTATGAACAACTCTAACAAACTAGACAACCTGGAGGAAATGGACATATTCCTAGAAAAATACAATCTTCCAAAACTTAATCAGGAGGAAGCTAAAAGTCTCAATAGGCCAATAACTATGGAAGAAATTGAAGCAGTCATCAAAAAGCTTCCAGCAAACAAAAGCCCGGGGCCAGATAGCTTCACAGGGGACTTTTACCAAACATTCAAGGAAGAACTAAAACCTATCCTCCTCAGACTACTACAAAAAATTCATGAAGAAGGAACACTTTCAAGCTCATTCTATGCAGCCAGCATCACCCTAATACCAAAACCAGATAAAGACAACGCAATGAAAGAGAATTACAGCGCAATATCCCTCATGAACATAGATGCTAAAATCCTCAACAAAATTCTAGCAAATCGGATCCAGCAGTACATCAGAAAGATCATACACCATGACCAAGTAGGATTTATTCCAGGGATGTAAGGATGGTACAATATCCACAAATCAATAAACGTGATACATCACATAAACAAATTGAGAGATAAAAATCACATAGTCATATAAATTGAATCAGAAAAAGCATTTGACAAAATTCAACACCCTTTCTTGATAAAAAAAAAAAAACTCTCAGCAAGGTGGGAATAGAAGGATCAGATCTCAACATAATAAAAGCCATATATGACAAACCCACAGCCAACATCATACTCAATGGGCAAAAACTAAAACCATTTCCCCTAAGAACAGGAACAATACAGGGATGCCCCTCTCACCACTCCTGTTCAACATAGTACTGGAAGTACTAGCCATTGAAATTAGACAATAAGAAGAAATAAAAGGCATCCAAATTGGAAAAGAAGAAGTAAAACTGTCCTTATTTGCAGATGACATGATACTGTACATAGAAAACCCTAAAGACTCCATCAAAAATTTATTGGATTTAATAAATGAATTCGGAAATTTAGCAGGATACAAAATTAATGCCAAGAAATCTAAGGCATTTCTTTACACCAATAGTGAACTTACAGAAAGGGAGACTAAAAAAGCAATCCCATTTACCATCGCACCAAAAAAATTAAGATACCTAGGAATAAACTTAACTAAGGAGGTAAAAGACTTATATGCAAAAAACTACAGGACACTGAAAAAAGAGATAGAGGAAGACCTAAACAGATGGAAGGACATACCGTGTTCATGGATTGGTAGAATCAACATCATCAAAATGTTCATACTACCCAAAGCAATCTACAGATTCAATGCAACCCCCATTAAATTACCAATGGCATATTTCACAGGTCTAGAATGAACGTTTCAAAAATTCATCTGGAATAAAAAAAAGACCTCAAGCCGAAACCGGTTTGGCTCAGTGGATAGAGCGTTGGCCTGAGGACTGAAAGGTCCCAGGTTCGATTCCGGTCAAGGGCATGTACCTGGGTTGCGGGCACATCCCCAGTAGGAGATGTGCAGGAGGCAGCTGATCGATGTCTCTCTCTCATCGATGTTTCTAACTCTCTATCTTTCTCCCTTCCTCTCTGTAAAAAATCAATAAAATTTATTTAAAAAATTAAAAAAAAGACCTCAAATAGCTGCAGCAATCCTGAGAAAGAAGAACAAAATAGGTGGGATCTCAATACCAGATATCAAGTTGTATTACAAAGCCACTGTTCTTAAAACAGCTTGGTACTGGCACAAGAACAGACATATAGATCAATGAAATAGAATAGAGAACTCAGAAATCGACCCAAACCACTATGCCCAATTAATATTTGACAAAGGAGGCAAGAGCATACAATGGAGTCAAGACAGTCTCTTCAATAAGTGGTGTTGGGAAAATTGGACAGATACATGCAAAAAGATGAAACTAGACCACCAACTCACACCATACACAAAAATAAACTCAAAATAGATAAAGGACTTAAACGTAAGACGGGAAACCATAAAAATACTAGAGGAATCCACAGGCAACAAAATCGCAAACATATGCCGAAGGAATTTCTTCTCTGATACTGCTCCTAGGGCAATGGAAACTGAAGAGAAAATTAAAAAATGGGACTACATCAAAATAAAAAGCTTTTGCACAGCAAAGGAAACCATCAACAAAACAACAAGAAAGCCCACTGCATGGGACAACATATTTGCCAATGATATCACTGATAAGGGTTTAATCTCCAACATTTACAGGGAACTCATGCAACTTAACAAAAGGAAGATAAACAATCCAATCAAAAAATGGGCAACAGACCTAAATAGACACTTTTCAAAAGAGGACATACTGAAGGCTGAAAGACATATGAAAACATGCTCAAAGTCACTAATTATACAAGAGATGCAAATCAAAATGACAATGCAGTATCATTTCACACCTGTCAGAATGGCTATCATCAACAAATCAACAAATGACAAGTGTTGGAGAGGATGTGGAGAAAAAGGAACCCTTCTGCACTGCTGGTGGGAATGCAGACTGGTGCAGCCACTGTGGAGAACAGTATGGAGTTTCCTCAAAAAACTAAAAATGGAGCTCCCATTTGACCCAGTGATTCCACTTCTAGGAATATATCCCAAAAAGCCAGAAACACCAATCAGAAAGGATATATGCACCCCTATGATCGTAGCAGCACAATTCACCATAGCTAAGATTTGGAAACAGCCTAAGTGTCCATCAGCAGATGAGTGGATTAAAAAACTGTGGTACATCTACACAATGGAATACTATGCTGCAGTAAAAAAGAAGGAACTCTTGCCTTTTGAAACAGCATGGATGGAACTGGAGAGCATTATGCTAAGTGAAATAAGCCAGTCAGAGAAAGATAAATACCACATGATCTCACTCATTTGTGGAATATAGTGAACAACATAGACTGATGAACAGGGACGGATCCAACGACAGAGAAACAGCAATCAGACTATCCACTCTGCAGAGGGAAAGTAGGGGAGGGAGGGGGTAAGGGGAAGAGATCAACCAAAGGACTTGTATGCATGCATATAAGCCAAACCAATGGACACGGACAACAGGGGGATGAGAGCATGAGTGGGGGGGGGGGAGGTTGAGGGTTAATGGGAAATGCAGACACATTTGTAATACCTTAACCAATAAAGAAATTTTTTTTAAAAAAAGAATATATCTGGGAGAGGCTGCTGACTCCAGGAGGATAAGAGCCACCCAGGTAAGCTTCATCAACCAAGTCCAGACCAGATCAGCTATTCTCCAGGTGACCCACTGACATGAGAGCCAGTCCAGAAAAGATCTGTTGAGCTATTAAACCTAGGTCAACCAATCTGCAGACACCTGAGAAATTACAAATGACTGCTGTTTTAAGTTACTAAATTTTGGGGTGGTTTGTTATACAACAAGCGTGCTTTCCCCACCATAGCAGTCATAACACTTTATTTCAATCCTAGGATTAATTTCCTCTCTCTTGAGGACTGTATATTCCAATATAATTGCAACTATGCCTATCTTTTTTAAAAATTTAAATTCTTTATTGTTTAAAGTATTACATAAGTCTCCTTTTTTCCTATTGACCACTCCCCAGCCTCCCCCACCACCAGCACATGCCCTCCTACTGTCTGTGTCCTTTGGTTATGCTCATATGCATGCATACAAGTCCTTTGGTTGATCTCTTTCCTCCTCACCCCCGCCTTCCCTCTTCGGTTGGACAGTCTGTTCGATGCTTCTATGATTCTGGTTCTATTTTTGTTCATCATTTTATGTTGTTCATTATATTCCACAAATGAGTGAGATCATGTGATATTTATCTTTCTCTGACTGGTTTATTTTGCTTAGCATAATGCTCTCCAATTCCATCCATGCTGTTGCAAATGATAAGAATTCTTTCTTTTTTACAGCAGCATAGTATTCCATTGTGTAGGCAACTTTGCCTATCTTGCTCACCATATTATTTCAAGTTTTTGTACAGTTTACCAGTTCACAATTGATACCCATTAAGTAAATGGTTGTTGGATGAATACCTTTATCATTGCAAAGCATTTTCTACTATCATCCTTCAGTCTCTCTCTAGCCCTGACAGCAAACAGCCCACCTATAATTTTCAAAGCCCTCTCACAGGATGTACAGCATTTTAACCTGATACGCATTCTGCAAAGTGATCACATGCTAGACATGATAGCTATAAATACAAGGCCCTATTTTGCTCATCTATTATTGTTTATCTCATTGTGGTTTTATGGTCAGTACTAAACAGATGGATGAACATTTTCAAATAAAGCATATTCTTGTATTTGGCATGACATTCTCTGTTCCTCCAATTCTCCCCAACCTGTATAAATTAGATTCAAAGTCAACCTTTGAATACACGCAAACCTGTTAGGAATTAAGATCCTGTTCTTCTGTAAATGGTTATTGGAAACCTGAATACAGTTGTAAAAATAGCACTTAAATAGTCGTCAAAGAGCCCATCTCATGCACCTGTTTCCACATGGCACTTTGGAAAAGGAGGAGATGTAGGAGAATTTAACCATCATTTGTTAATCCCTTGTGCTTTTACATCACATCCCAACTCTTCACTTACATTGAAGGTTCAAATTGTAAGAGTTTGGCATTGTCGAGGGCTCAGCAATCAAGAACTATGACCAAAAAATGTAGATTTGATTTATTTAGCCCCCTGTTTTTTACTGTTTTATTATTGTGGTAACAATCTGAATATATGAATACCACTGAATTGTACACATTGAGCCCATTTTTGCTATTATATGACTCCAGAGTCCTTAAGCTCTAAGCCCTCTAAAATAAGAGGAACTGATTTTGTTAGAGAGGAACACTGTTGGTCTCCACCACTGGAGCGCTCCACATTCTTCTCATACAGAGTCTCCATGGTCTGCTTCCCATGGAAGAAGGGAGTAAAAGAAAAGTACGCTTTGTGCCAGAACATTCCAACCAACCACGAAAGGTAAAATGCTCTTGATACAACCACCAGCACCAGATGTGAGCTGAAGAGAAAACTCACTGAAAGATCATTCCACAAGGCAGCTCTCTCATTAAAAGGTCAACATAGCCTTAGTATTTGTTGGTAAGGGATTTCTTTTTTTTTGGGGGGGGGGGGGGTCTCAGTTTCTGAAAATTATTGTTGCAAGGCCTAGATTCTTACAAAAAGTTACCCAAAAAACCTCAACATGTCCTTGAAACACATATGTGAGACCAAAGATAAAGAGGAAAATTCCACCTCTGGGGAAAGATCAGCCCCTCCTGAACGTCTGAACATCGAGCCCAAGAGCCATATAAAGCCCAAGAAATCATTTGACCTGGCCCTGCCAAGGCATTAGGAGTGAGTTAATTAAATGTTTGACCAACTATAGCAGGCTAATTTTTAAGGTGATAATTTTGTATGGCTGGAGAATGATGTTATAAGTATCTAAATGGCCCTTGGGAGAAAAAAGGTTCCCCACCCCTGCTTCTATTAGAACACGGCTGAAGAGATTACAGAATTCAATCGGGAATAACCTTGACCCACGTGCTCGGTGCTCACCAACTAGGGTCTGGAAGAGCCTTGATACTAACACTTGTGTCTATAGCCTCCATGTAACCCTCACATCTATGTTTGTTGGCATTATTTCCTTTGCTTTAAAAAATTTGGAATTATCTTCTTCCAACTACAAGGTAAACTGGTTTAAAGTCTTCACTCTTGGGCTGTGTAAAGTTGCTGGGGTCCGCAAACCTGAAAGAGAAGTCAAAGTGCCTCTGCCCTCCTTCTCCTCACACCTCCATCCCCGGATCCCCCAACAAAAATTTCTACGAAATATCACTACATCGACTATTAAAAAGGGCCATTTTTAAATAAAGTTTTCTAATCAACTTTCCCAAAGAAGAAAGAAAAAAAGCAAACAGTGTTTCATAATCATATACACATACACAGCCAGAAAACTTAGTTCCTCTTAGCGAAGACGATCTCTGTGTGTTTGCAAAAACTCAATTTGCAGCCTGGGAAAGTGATATTTATTTGAAGGAGGTTATTGCCGAAAGTGAATCATAAATCTGCTGGCTGTTGAGACTTCAAGGTAAGAAGAACAGAGGCAATTATTAGTCTGAATGTTCCACTAACACTATGAAATCTTTGCCTTTCAAAGCATTTGTTTAAGTAAGAAAAAGTTTGCCTAGCCTGGAGAACATTCTGCTGTGGGAAATGAAACTTCTGAAACCTCCAAAGCTTATTTATATATTTGCTAGGCTTCTCTCTGACAACTTTCTCCTCTCCCAGAGCGTCCATTAATGCTGAGAAAAGCCTCTGAAAAGCACACATGATAAGCACAGGAAAATCTTAATGAATGTAATATATTTGGCAAATCTGTTTTATCTGCCAAGGAGATTTCCTCCCTCGCTTCATCACTCATCTCTTTTCTTCGTGGTTTGCTTTGTGTTTTTTAATGTTTTTCTCCTGGATTCATCCTAGGGAGTTTATTTTTATCTCCTCTGAAAAATAAAAATAGAAACCCAATCTCTTGACTTTCTTTGTCTTGCTGTCATTTTTTTTATTTCTTCCTACCTTCCTCATTTTTTTCCTTCTGTGAAATTAGGGGAAGGGAGTAGACCTTAAGAGCCCTGTGTTGGCTTCCCTTCTCTAGCTCAGCTAGAGGAGAAGCATCCATTGCAAAACCCAGCTCCCAACTATACACATGTGGACTGTGCACTTTATAGATGGTCTTTGGCCACCATGCATGCCAAGTTCGTTCACCTCCCCCTGCTACCCAGCACGCTCCTTACTCCCCTCAGCTGGTGTGTACCAAGGAATTGCTAAGCCTTCTAAATATAGACCTGAATAACCCCACATCAGCTCTCAGCTGCAGAAAGGCTTTTTTCATCATACAAGGCCTTCCAAATCCAAAAGATTTAGGAAACATCTGGACAATTTCCTCCTAACACTAGTCAGGTTAAGTTTGAGTTGGATGTGTTTGTATATCCTTGTACATAATTTGATTCTGCTTCCTACTGAAGCTGTGTTGCCTAAGAGCACACCTGTGACCCAAGATTCTCTTAACACCTTGCTAATCAGAGCATGTGGGCCAGCAGCGTTGGTATCATCTGGGAGTTTGTCTGAAATACAGCGTCTCGAGCCCTATCCACTGACCTACAGATTCAGAAACTTCATTTTAGCAAGATCTTCAGGTGGCTCACAAGCACATCAGGGTTTGAGAAGCTCTGTTAGCACCAAATGCACCTGAGGCACCTGGGATTTGGGTTGGAGAAGTGGGGGAGCTGCACCTGCTAAGCCTCTGCTTCTGCTGTGCTGCACCCTCTGCAGGGCTGTTTGTACCTGTGGGGTATCACGAAGCCCTCCACCCCTTCCCACCTCTAATTGCCTTCACTTGTCCATCTACACTGGATGGCTGGGGCCTTGGTCTCAGTAACTGCGAGTAGGGCTTGTGCACAGGCAGGCCACACTCTCCCCTCCCTGCCAGATCTGCCTGTACCTGCATGAGCTGTTATCACAGAGACTGATGACTTGACATTTACAGTTCCTCACCAAGAGAGGAGCAAAGACATTTTATGAAAGCTGCTTGTAATCCTCCTCAATCCCCTGTAGAATGGGGAGGGAGGCTGCATTTTTAAATAAGCCCATTTGATTCATCCCACCTATATTGCATTCTCTCCTCTTCTGGAGTAGAAAGAAAACAACTAAAGATGCACTGCCCCTGGGGGAAGAGAGAAAAAGAGAGACAGAGAGAGAGAAATGTGTTTGAGTTTAGAAAAGGCTTCTAGGTTGAAGCAACTTCAGATTCTTCATAGGATTTCTTCTAACTCTATGCAGATAGTCACTCACTTCTCTGGGCATTCATTTTCCATACCCCAAACCCTGGCTGCGTCCCAGAGGCCATAACCTCAACCACCCATGTCCCCATGGGTCCCTGAGCTGTGTCAGCTTCACGGCAAAGACACAAATCTTCACCACATCATTAGCCTTTCAGCAGACACTCTCAGTGCCGAGGAGTATAAACTCTTCTCCAAACACATGTCTGTGTGTTTTAGTTCCTCTTTTTCTGAGTTTCTCATACTCCCAAGCAGCCTCCAGTATTGGGCCATTGCTTAGCTAGGAATTAGTTCTTCCTTGTTTTTCTACTAGGTAGAAAAATGTGTCAAGGCAGCCTCTGGCTGATGCACACTGAATAAACTTTCCCCAGACATCAGGGGTTCCAGTAGGCTTGTTGTGGTTTTGTTCCTCTGGGTAACCTGACACAGTCCTGGATGACCTGTCAAGCTCATCTGCTTGACACTCAGCACCTGAGCTATGTGAGGACAGCAGGTCTGGAAGCGTCCACAGGGATCACATCTCCTGTCAGGTCACGCTTGGGCATCACACCTCCTGCCGCACTTGTAAGAGATGTCAGAGTGTGTGCTTCCTGACAGGCGGTATCAGGGCTAAGGTTTTTAAAATGCCTCCAAGAACAAAAAGAAAGAGATGCATTCTCCTTCTGCCTTAGCAAGGCCACATACATGTTTCAGGTAAGCCTCCTAGAAGCACAGGAGTAAGAGAGATGGAAACAGGCAGCTAAGGAATCGGGCTGGACCTTTCACAGAGGTGCCACCGTTTGTTGAATGAGTGCCTGGTCCTCTGAAAATCTTGGGGTGGGCTCTGTAAGATATCAGCAAGACCCCTGAACTCACCACTGAGCTATATAACGTTTGCAAACTCTAGGACCCCACCCTATGGCCAGATTGATAGACGAGCCCTCTCTTACCCAGCCAGCATGACTCAGTGGTTGAGTGTTGACCTATGAACCAGGAAGTTATGGTTCCATTCCCAGTCAGGGCACATGCCCAGGTTGTGGGCTGGATCCCCAATCGGGGGTATGCAGGAGGCAGCCAATCAATTATTTTCTCTCATCACTGATGTTCTATCTCCCCCTCCCTTCCTCTCTGAAATTTAAAAATAAAATAAAAAATATTTAAAGAGCCTTTTCTCCTAGCCACAGCCTCTCAGAAATGAATCTTTTCACCCAAGTTTCCATTTACTTTAAACCCAGTTAATTCAGCTGAAAAAAGAGACCACAGGGATGTGTCCCAAACGAAAAGGAATGCCATAGTGTTACTACGTTACACAGGAGGGTATAACTTAGACTTTCGACTTATGTGACTTTCCTTTGAGTCTCAGGGGTTTCAAAAAATACACTAATTTGAATATTTTAAGATCTGGTTGGTAATAGGGAGTGACTTGCTTTTCACAAATTAACTCAAATGGAAAATAAGGTCAGTCTAAATGACCTCCGTGCATATTTCTCAGATAGCCTCAAAATGGGATGTCCTCTCATAGTGTATTTTCTAATATTATTCTTTATAGCTTCTCAAGAAAAGAACAAAACTCTGAGATCATGTGATATTAATCTCACTTATGTGTGGAATCTAATGAACAAAATAAACTGATGAACAAAAAAGATCCAGAGACGTTAAAGCATGCAATCATCTGACAAATTTCAGGGGGAAGGAGCGGGGGAGAGGAGGGCAGAAAGAGATTAACCAATGAATTAGTAAGCATATGTGCACAGCCCATGGACAGACAAGAGTATGGGAAGCCTAGGGAGGGGTTGGGAGCAGAGGGGAGGGGACATCTGTAATACTTTCAACAATAAAGATAACTTAGAAAAAAAGAACAAAATCTAAGAATGTACCTCATTTTAATCCTTGGTCCTAATTTTTCCCATATTTAAAAGCTATCAGATTGAATGGCCTACAATCTTAGATGATTGCTGTTTCAGTCTGTACAACAAATTTGCTGGCCCTACTACTGGGGAGGGAGTGGGGAAGATACCAAAACGTGAAACTCAGTCTATTACACAAAGTAGTAACCCACGTAAAACCAGACTGACCTTTTCTCACCTGGAAGTCAACCTCAGCTTGAGGTCTCATTCAAAGAAATAGAGCCATAAATAACCAAGAATTAAGTTGTGTCTTTACTGAAATCTATTAAAAATTGTCCAAAAATGTCCCACTCATAACACAGAACAAAAGTGATGGAAGCCAGCTGCTCCTGTCATTTTTATCTACATAAATATATTATCTGTGCATGTGTGTGTGCATTCATATGCATTGCACCTGCCACCCCAAAATTCTCTTCTCCCTCTGCAAGCTCCCCAAATCTTACAAACTCAACTCCCACAAGATTTCTTCTCTGTCCCCTGTCCCAGTATCTGAATCTAATACTTTTCTCTTGTTCATTGTTCTCTGATATTTCCAATGTAAACCTGTATGGCCTCTCCCAACTTCTCCAGGTCACCCCACCACCAAGTAGTAAGTAATTGGTGGGAGGCCAGAGGAGGTGCAGGCTGCTTTTTTTCAGCAAGCTCCGGAGGTGAAATCCTATGAATGATAGTCTTGCCCAAGAACCAAGAGGTCACAGTTAGATACCTGGTCAGGGTACATGCCTGGGTTATGGACTAGGTCCCCAGTGTGGGATGTGCCGGAGGCAGCCAATCAATAATAATTCTCTCTCATCACTGATGTTTCTATCTCTCTCTCCTTTTCCCTTCCTCTCTGGGATCAATAAAAATATATTTTAAAATAAATAAATGATAGTCTTTCTTTATCAGGAGGGAACCATTTAATAAATACTAATTGGATGCTAATTTTATGGGCTAAGCACTACCCAGTATGCACTCTGTGTATAAAACAGACATGGTTCCTGCACTCAAGGAGCTTACTGTCCACAGGGACAGGCAATTCCCAATGATTGAATAATTACTATTGTGATGAGTCCTGCAGCCGCCAGCAGGGTCCAACTCTAATTCAGATGTCTCTTAAGATGTAAATTACAGTGGCCAAATCCCATTCCACATCCAGTGTTAAGTCCAGAGTCCTCTTCCAAATATCTGCAAAGTTCTCAAGGAGAAAAAGATGGGGGTATAGTTTCCTGTCTCTGCTGAATTCTCTCTCATTCCCTGCCTCTGCTGAAATCCTGTCCTCTACATCTTAAGGTCAATCCTCTATCTCCTTGATTCTCCACTCAAGCAACAAGGGAACAAAACCTCTGATATACAGCAAAACTTTTGCTGAAGTTTTTTAGGTCACTGCCAAAGAGTTATATTTCTGCATGACACAGCAGAGCTTCCAACTATATATTAGTCACCTCATCATAAAAGTCCTTTTGGCCACCAAGGCTCAGGGGATTTCTCACTGGTCTCCTTACTCCAATTAGCATCTAGTTATTGAGCATCTTCTGGTTGCACACTCATGCATGCATGCACATTCACACACACTCTTCAAGTAATTTCAAAATCTTCTCAACTCTGTTATGTACAGAAATTCAGTTCTAACCCTTATATCCAAACTCAGCTCCCAGCCCAAACCTAAATAGTCAAACCTCAGTTACTCAGATAAATAAAAGAGCTGGCTGTATGTTCAAAAGCAAAAAAGAACCACAAATTTATAGTCTTTCCTCTAATAGGATCTACCCTCCTTTATTGACAAAAAGAATTATCCCAACACTGAGAGATATAAGAGCTGTCCCTTTCTGTGTAATAAAATTAGACCAAGTACTCTCTGAGACCCATTAGACTATTAAGTTCCAAAAGAGCAGAGACAGCTTCTGTCTTATTCTCTGGTTATCTAGTATCTAGCCGCCTCAACAAATGTTTGTTTGTTTTTTAGTAACTTATTAAAATCCCATTCAGTCCTGATATTCTGTGATTCTTCGATTTTTGCAATTCTTTTATCTATTTTTATTTTTCTTATTATACTTCTCTCCTATTTGGAGGAAGTATAAAAGAAAAGTTTTAGTCAAAAGAGTTAAAGCATTAAATCTGTTTTATTACTGTATCAGCTAAGATCACTTCAGCTACAAGTACTGAAGTACCAACTTAGTAAAATGGCTTAAATTACAAGGAAAATTAATATTTCACAGAATACAAAGTTCAAAAATGTGGTTGTCCCAGGACTAATCAAGTCAACATCTTGGCAACAATATCATATAGATATCCAGGTTCTGTTTTTTCAAGTTTCTATTCTGCCATCCTCAGTCATGTCTTTAAGAACATCTCATAACTGCAAAATGGCTGCAGCTGCACCAAACATCACATCCACACACAGCAAAGCACTTCTCTGGGTCCTTCACTGAGAACAAAATTAACCTTCCCAGAAGCCACTTTGTAGACTTTACCTCACATTTCACTAGCCAAAACCACATTACATGCCCAGTCCTAAACCAATCAAAGGCAAGGGAGAAAGAATGACCATGGCTAACTAAGGCTAATCAGGATTCAGCTCTTGGAGCTGAGATACCAGAGTCCCAAAAGAACCCAAAGTCCCTGAAAAGCATAGCCACTCCTTGCCTGAATAAAACTGGGACTCTGTTTCTAAGGATAAAGAAAGGAGTGTTTCTTAGGGAGTCAACCACTGGAATATGTCATAATTACTATCATTAAAAAGACACTCTGCATGTAATGTGAATTATTTTAATGAGGGACTAATCTATACTAATAAAAGGGTAACATACTAATTAGACTGGGTCAACTGGCCATCTTCCAGACGTCCAACTTCCTTCTAGACTAGCCGTGGGCAAACTACGGCCCGCGGGCCGGATCTGGCCCGTTTGAAATGAATAAAACTATTGAAAAAAAAGACCGTACCCTTTTATGTAATGATGTTTACTTTGAATTTATATTAGTTCACACAAACACTCCATCCATGCTTTTGTTCCGGCCCTCCGGTCCAGTTTAAGAACCCATTGTGGCCCTCGAGTCAAAAAGTTTGCCCACCCCTGTAATCTAGACAAAGCCATGGTGGTGGGGGCCAAGGCAGAGGCAGTTAGGGGCAAGATCAGGCCAGCAGGGGAGGGCAGTTGGGGGCATTAGGCAGGCAGGCAGGTGAGTGGTTAGGAGCCAGTGGCCCTGGATTGGGAAGTATGACTGTCAGTTTAGGCCCAACCCCACAGGGGTGCAGGCTAGGTTGAGGGACACCCCCCCCCCCCGCACAAATTTTGTGCACAGGGCCTCTAGTTCCAAATAAAAGGAATGTTTTAGAGATCAGGTCACTGATTGACCTGAAATTATTAGTATTGATGCATTAATCTTTTTCTACTAACCTTTGATATTTTGTGCCCAAATTATTTGTATTGAACACAAAAATTATCACTGTCTCCCTTACCATGAATCTTTTCAGAGGAATGTATTCCTATCCTCTATGCCATGACTGTGAAACAAAAAAGAACCACGTGCCATGGGTTACACCAAACTCTAAGAAGCTGTTATTTCAAACACTATATAATCCATCCTCTTAGAAATATCATTATCCTGTGGAAGTTTCTCTCCTGGATACCAAAACAACACACAGGAGCTAACCATTAATGTTAGTGACCACAGCAGACAGATACAGGCAATGAGGTTATAAGTGCAAAGTGTCAGGTCATGTAGTGGCGATCCAAAGAGAAAAACTGCACACCCTACCCCATCTCTACTGCCCTTGATAAGTCAAAGACTCCTCTTGGTGCAAGTGACAAAAATCTGACCTCAACTATCCTAAACAAAACAGAACTTTTATTGACTTACCAGGACATTCTCAGTGCTTCTCCATAGAAAGAAAACTTCTTTCCAATTTAAATCATTGTATCACTTTCTTTTAGGATTTTTCTCTCTCTCTCTCTTTTTTTTTTTTTTTGAAAGTTTAAAGGTTCCTGCTTGCTTGCCAAATGGCACAGCATGATAAATATTACAGCACCCAAATTACCATCAGCAGAGTCCCAGTAGCTCACATCTGCCTGTGGATTTCGCTTTACAATCAATCAGGTGTATTGAAAAGGTCTTTGTGATACAGAAGGGAACAAAAGTCACCTGTGTTTGTCAGTTTACTCTAATTTGTATACAAGATATAATTTGCTGCACCACAGGCCTCTTGTTCAAAGAGATGCAAAACAACAAAAGCAAAAATAATCACTATTATTCTGAGAGTAAGATAAGTGATAGGGAATCTAACTGTGATCAGCTGGGAATTACATTAAATCTAAATCATACACAGGAGCAAAGATTTCTAGAAGAGGAAAATGCTTTAAAGTTTAGCCACTGTAACCCTTTACTTCATAAATAAAGAAATGAGCTCAGTGGCCTGGTAATTAACATGGCCAGTTGGATACAAAAGTTGATTTTTATTCCATCCTCAAACTCAACTAGACTATCATTAAAGAACATGAAAAATGTAAATCCAAGGAGGCAGAAGAAAATAGGAGAGGATAGACATAATAGACAAGAAACCTTAGGCAGCTCAGTGGTTGTAGCTCAGTGGTTTAGCATTGAGCTATGAACCAGAAGGTCATGGCCCAATGCCTGGTCAGAGCACATGCCTAGGTTGTGGGCTTCATTCCCAGTAGGGGGTGTGAAGGAGGCAGCCGATCAATGATTCTCTTTCATCATTGATGTTTCTATCTCTCTCTCCCTCTCCCTTCCTCTCTCTGAAATCAATAAAAACATTTTTTTAAAAGAGACCAGAGTCAGCTGGATGAGTGGTGGTCATCAATGTAGCCTGCAGAGAAATCTGGAAATGACGAGGCTCCTGATGGAAAATCCTATGGCGAGAAAACTGCTTTTGCCTCTAAGCCCCAGAAATGCAGGGGAATCGGTGACACCAGGAACCCCTGAAAGGGTCCTGGGGGATGGAAATGAATACCTAGAAGATTGGTTAATAGTCCGGATAAGAAGCTGATCAATCTCCTAGGTCCCATTCCCAACCCTTCTAAGCCAAGACATCATCCATCCTCACTTTGGCAGAAGGTGGGAGGTTCCCACTCCAGAAACACTGACTCAGAGAATGTTCATGCTAGGCCAGTGGAGGGATGGGGAAGGGACAACAGGGGAATTTACTGAATTAATAATGACAATGCAGATACTAAAAATAGGAACATATTATATTGCAAACACTAGGCACTTTATATTCATTGGTTCACTTAATCTTAAAAACTACCCTCTAAAGTAGGTACTGCTAGTACTACTGTTATGTTACAGGTAATTTTTTTTTAAAAAAGGTCAAGTAAATCAAATAAGTGACAAGTGACAGAGCAGAACTTGGAATCAGCTAGTCTGATTTTAGCATCTGATTATTAGCCACTGTACAGGGGGCCATCTTCCCCCAGTCATGGATTCTGGGACTTGTCATTCAGATGTACAGCTCCAACAGAAGATTCAAGTATTTGTCATTAGAGAAGTTGAAGAACCACAAAGAAAAGACCTACAGGTCTTTTCAAAGTCACCAGTCAGCCTCACCCACCAAGCACCCAGAGCTTTTACTCAACTCTTTAAACCCTTACAATTGCATTATGAACAGACATCCAGGACACCATATAGTTGAAGAAATTCTCTAATACGAAAGAGAGGAGCCAAAAAATGAATTTCAGAGGAAACAGAAAAAAAATAAATGTGCAGAAGAGAAATCAAAAAGAAACTAGACTATCCTCAGAGAAATAAGGAAAATATTGCATCCAAGAAACAAGTGCCAAATGCTATTTTTAAAAGAAGAAATATACACATAAGAAATAGAGGGTGGGCCGAAACTGGTTTGGCTCAGTGGATAGAGCGTCAGCCTGCGGACTGAAAGGTCCCAGGTTCGATTCCGGTCAAGGGCATGTACCTGG
Source organism: Myotis myotis (assembly GCF_014108235.1). Taxonomy (NCBI): domain Eukaryota; kingdom Metazoa; phylum Chordata; class Mammalia; order Chiroptera; family Vespertilionidae; genus Myotis; species Myotis myotis. The sequence continues at coordinate 196,579,101 of NW_023416335.1, forward strand.
GTTGCGGGCATATCCCCAGTAGGAGATGTGCAGGCAGCAGCTGATCGATGTTTCTCTCTCATCGATGTTTCTAACTCTCTATCTCTCTCCCTTCCTCTCTGTAAAAAATCAATAAAATATATTAAAAAAAAAAGAAATAGAGGGTGGGACAAGAGTAGGTTGACAGTTGTGAGTACACAAAACAGTTTATTCTTGTATTTTTATTTATTAGTTATTGTATTATTTTCCATACAAACAACTCTCATCCTACTTTTGCCCTACCTTATATTTTTAATTTTTTTAAGTGACACCAGAAATTTAAAATTTGAATAGTAGAATTGGAAGTTAAAGCTGAAAAGATTAAAAAATATGTATATAAATAAGTGGAACAGGAAAAATAAGAAAATGATATAATCAACCATTTAGGAATCTAATATGTTATTAATGGGGGGGGGGGGGAGAAAAACAAGGAAAAGGGAGAAAATTATCAAAGAAATAATACAAGAAAATTTCTCAGAACTGAGACAAACAAAAGAGCAACACAAATGTACATCATTATAAAATTTCAGAATATCATGGATAAAGAGGAAGATCCCGAAACTTCAGAAAGGAAAAACAAAACATGTACAAAGAATTAGGAATCAGAATGACATTGGATTCCTCAAAAGGAACTCTAAAAGTTCCTTTTAGGGAGAAATACCTTCATAATTCTGAGGAAAGATGATATCGAAACTAGCGTTGGTTATTTCTCCAACCTCTCATGCTCTGCCTGACCCTGCCCAATCTAACTTGCAATCAACTTCAAATCCAGAACAAATTAGTAAATTCCCAGGAATCCATGGGCTGAAGTGGTGATATCCCACCAATGCTGCTGTCACCATTCCAGGGAATCCAACCTGGGCAACTTTTCAGTAGCTTCCTCTATGGGAATTTTGCTCATCTTCTGTGGGCCCAGACTATCTCACCTTCATGATAGGTTTCCAAAATCTGATATTGGAGCTGGTAAATTAATCTCTATTTATTTTTTCTATTGGCTCCAGTAACCAATTGCCACAAATTTAGTGATATTTAACAACACAAGTTTATTATCTCATAATTCTGTAGGTCAGAAGCCCAAGTACACTAGACTGGTTCCTCTGCTATGGGTCTCACAGGCCTAGATCAAGGTCTAGGTCAACCTGAGCTCTTATCTGGATGTTCCAGGGGAGAACTTGCTTCCTGAGGTGATGTGCCTGTCACCTGATGGAACTCATATCAGAAATCAGACCCTCCAGATCCGGTTAGAAAGTCCAGGATTTATTTCACTGCAGTGCACAACTTCTAATTTACAAGCTCTGTTCAGTTTACTTAGCGCTTTCTTCATTTTTTAAAAGCATGTGATATGATTATGGATTTATGAAATGCCAAAAATGACACCAATTGATTCTTACTTCTTTCCTTTGAGCTTACAGCACAAAAGGTGAGCAAAATCATACTCTTACTCAGACATTATTGCTTTGTTGATTTTCACATTTCCCAAAATGAATAATTTCTGTAGTTCTCCCACAGTCGTTAAAAGAAATAGAAGATCTGATGTGCAGAAACACTGGGATTGTCACAGGAATGCCTCCTGGAGGACATTCATGCTATTGATATTCTCTCCTCAAGCCGGAAACTGTCTCTGGAGATGCATGAGAAACAGAATCACAATAAAGAGTGGAAAACAAATGGATGGAATCAGAGGGGGCTGCAGACCCATAAATAGCTTTTCACGCTGTTACCATTTCAGTGTTTTATTATACTTTAGTTTTGCAAATTGATAGGAGTGAAAAATATAGTTTTATTTTGGTGTGTTTAACTTTTCAGTTAAAGACCAAAATGGTTCCTCTCAGTTGTTTTGTTAAAAATCACAAAGCTCCTTCACCCAAAAAGGGGCCTATTCATTACATTGCAATGTTAGGAGCAACTCAGAGGAGACTGTGTGACTTTCTTTGTGCAGAGGCTTTAATATTTCCATGAAGATTCTCTCCTCAGCTCCTTAAACATTTGCCTTTCATTTTGTTTTATTGCATTAGGCTGCAAAGCACTCGAGCATGAAACTCTTTGTCATCTCTAACCAGGCCTACATTGATTCCACATATCCATATGCCTCATCTTAGGATACTAATCTATACATCTATTCCACTGAAAAAGAGAACTCACTAATGTATTATGTAAAAGGATAAGCCACCTCCATAGCCCAATTTGCATGCAGGTATGCCTAAAAAGGAGATTTGTTTCCTCAGAATTAGAGCTGGCTCCTTTAGCAGCACTAAACCAAGGGAAAAAATGAAATTATTTTATGATTTTTATGGTGGATTATATTACAACTATGACAAAAGCAGGCCAATATCTCTGCTTTAAATATAAGCAAATTTTAATACAAAGAACTCTAAAACCAGTATGAGCAAAACTCTGTACATATACCCTCCAAAATGCAAATCACATTATTAACTCACCACCTGCTACTCATTTAGGTTGGATTGCCCACAGTCCAAGCATATGATTTGCTGGGGTGGTGAAGGGATTTATGCAAATGGCCAAAAAATTGCATTTTCCTCCTAACTATTACTCTCCCAAATATTAATGAGATAAATGTATAAAACAGGCAATAGAAAACATGGACCAAGATGGCGACATAGGTTAACGCCGGAGATTGCTGCCTCGAACAACCACTTCAGAGATATAACGAAAGGACAGAACGGACATCATCCAGAACCACAGGAAGGCTGGCTGAGTGGAAATTCTACAAGTAGGAGGAAAGAGAATATCATACCCAGACTCAGAGGAGGCACAGTGCTGAAGTGAAATACTCAGGTGCGGAGTGCGCGTGCGGAGCGGGCTGGCGGCGAGGGCGCGGTTGTTGTTTTCAATCGGGAGGGAGTTTCAGACTCTGAGCTCCAGATCCGGGCGAGTCTCTGGGGACCCAGACTCAAACGGGGAGAAGCGGGACTGTCTGGCTTCGGTTGGAACTCGAAGGCAGCTTTCTCTCTGAGGTTTGCAGCGGTTGCTGGGACTCTGAGAGGCAGAGCCCCTAGGGACGGAACTGAGAGCAGCCATAACTCCTTGCTCCGCCCCCCTGTAGATCCCCGGGGACCCGCCCCACCCAAGCCCTGCGCAGAGCCATTTGCGAGATAGCCTCAGGCAAACGCTAGATTAGCACTGCCCTAGAGATCCAGCACAGAAGCTCTCCCACTGCAGACACAGCTGACTCTCATAGCCAGTTAGCCTGGAGGTCAAATCACCCCTGGTATTGCCGACAATCAAGGCTTAACTACAACAAGACTTCGCACAAAGACCACTAGGGGTTGCACCAAGAAAAGATTAAAAAATGCGGAGACAAAGAAACAGGACGCAAATGTCAGAAATGGAAGATATAGAGCTCAAAACCACACTTTTAAGGTCTCTCAAGAACTGTCTAGAAGCTGCCGATAAACTTAGTAAGGCCCTCGAAAAGACTGGTGAGACCACCGATAAATGTAGTGAGATCCTCAAGAAATCTAATGAGACTCTCGATGTTGTGATAAAGAACCAACTAGAAATTAAGCATACACTGCCTGAAATAAAGAATATTATACAGACACCCAACAGCAGACCAGAGGAGCGCAAGAATCCAGTCAAAGATTCGAAACGCGAAGAAGCAAAAAACACCCAACTGGAAAAGCAAAATGAAAAAAGAATCCAAAAATACGAAGATAGTGTAAGGAGCCTCTGGGACAGCTTCAAGTGTACCAACATCAGAATTATAGGGGTGCCAGAAGATGAGAGAGAGCAAGATATTGAAAACCTATTTGAAGAAATAATGACAGAAAACTTCCCCTACCTGCTGAAAGAAATAGACTTATAAGTCCAGGAAGCGCAGAGTACCCCAAACAAAAGGAATCCAAAGAGGATCACACTAAGACAAATCATAATTAAAATGCCAAGAGCAAAAGACAAAGAGAGAATCCTAAAAGCAGCAAGAGAAAGAAACCCAGTTACCTACAAGGGAATACCCATACGACTGTCAGCTGATTTCTCAACAGAAACTTTGCAGGCCAGGAGGGAGTGGCAAGAAATATTCAAAGTGATGAATACCAAGAACCTACAACCAAGATTACTTTATTCAGCAAAGCTATCATTCAGAACGGATGGTCAGATAAAGAGCTTCACAGATAAGGAAAAGCTAAAGGAGTTCATCACCACCAAACCAGTATTATATGAAATGCTGAAAGGTATCCTTTAAGAAGAGGAAGAAGAAGAAAAAGGTAAAGATACAAATTATGAACAACAAATATGCATCTATCAACAAGTGAATCTAAGAATCAAGTGAATAAATAATCTGGTGATCATAATAGAATCAGGGACATAGAAAGGGAATGGACTGACTATTCTTGGGGGGGAAAGGGGTGTGGGAGATGCAGGAAGAGACTGGACAAAAATCGTGCACCTATGGATGAGGGCAGGGGGTGGGGAGTGAGGGCGGAGAGTGGGGTGGGAACTGGGAGGACGGGAGTTATGGGGGGGAAAAAGAGGAACAAATGTAATAATCTGAACAATAAAGATTTAATTAAAAAACATATATATATAAAAAAAATAAAAAATAAAACAGGCAATAAAATAATCAAGAATTGAAGGGTCAGAAGACCTCAGCTACTGCTTATAAAACATTGTCAGTTAAACCTTTTGCCAATATTCATGCATTTGAAATGAGATAATTAATTAATATGTACTGAAGACCCTCTCCTTAGTCACAGAAAGTCTTTAGGTATCTTTTTAAGCTTCTCTTTCACTTTATTCTGATATGGAGACATCTTCTCTACTAAGAAGGATAGGTAGCTGGTTCATCTGGACTACAAATATTTATTGAGTGCTTCTTCTCCAACAGTCACTATTCTGGGTGCTAGGAGTAAAGTAATGAGCAACTCAGATGAGATCCCTGCTGTCATGGAAAATGCACAACAGTAAGTGCTCTGAAGAAAATTCAGTGGCAATGGATGAACATTAAATGGGGGATAGTCAGAAAGACCTGAGATGAAATCTGAATGACAAGGATCAATAAAATGGAGTTGGGCAAGTCAATAGCAAGTGTAAAGGCCTGAGCTGGAAAGGAGACCCGAGGCTAGTTCACTGCAGCTGGACAAGCAAGCAAGCAAGTCATCCTCCACTCACTAAGCCTCTGTTCAGTGGGACCCAGGAATACAGAGGTGAGAACTTCCATTTCTAGTCTCAAAGAGCTTAGTCTAGAATGGCAGGTAAACAATCAAATACAATGTAATAAGTGCTACAACAGCAGTGTGCACATAGTGCTATGGGACAGGACCAGAGATCGGCTAGGGTCATAGAACCAGTCATAAGTTAGCTGCCAACCAATGTGGGTTTTCATCCTGATCAACTGTTAATTAGCATAAACTTTGGCAAGTGAGAGCTATTCATGCCTCAATCAGTCAACATATATTGAGTGAGTGTAACATTCTAGGATTATGCTAGATGTAGGGAACTACATTAGTTAGGGTGCTTTTGGTTACTAGGAACAGAAAATCAACTCAAAAAAATCTCAAAATGGGCCCTGGTCAGGTAGATCAGTTGATTCAACCGTCGTTTGGTATGCCAAGGTTGCAGGTTCTATCTCCAGTCAGGGCACATACAAGAATCAATCAATGAATGCAAAAGTAAGTGGATCAACAATCTTCTCTCTCTCTCTCTCTCTCTCTCTCTCTCTCTCTCTCTCTCTCTCTCTCTCTCCCCCACCCCTCCTTTTCTTTCTCTCCCATTCTCCCCTCTCAATCTTTTCCAACCCAAAATCTCAGTTCTACTTTTTGTTTATTGTCTTTGGGTTATGGAAGAAGCTCCATGTAGCTTATATGCTCCCAATGTCAATTCCAGCAGAAAAAAAGATTCTCTCTCCTCAAAAGTTCCAACAAATGTCCTAAAATTGATTAGACAGCTTTAGTCACACTCTCATTACTATACCAATCACTCTGATCAGGGGAACTGTTGTTATGACTGACCAGGTCAGCGTCACTTTCTACTCTGGGTCACTTTCTACTCAGGAATCCAATCAACTGACCTGAACCAAGTGGACTGAAACAGAGGTGGGCAGGGAGGGGATGATCCTCCAAAATATAGGTCCTAGAAAATAGTAAATGGAAGCTGGGCAGGCAAAAGCCACAAATGTCTATAATAGGACCCAAGACTAATGAATATTAACTCTGAGTTAAAGATCTCAGCCTTGCGGAAGAAATAAATCTACTCCCACATAAATACTGTAACTACTATGCCATAGTAGTTATAGATACTATTTAAGTCTCAGTGGTGTCTTCAACTCTTGCCAATGTTGAGTATGTGAACTGTGTCTTTTGTGTCTCCTTCCCTGCAAGGCACATTCCTCAGAATCTTTTCAATCTGTACATGGAATTCCACCTCCCCATGACCTCTTCTCTATCCCTTTCTTCATCCTTCCCACCAGGGGGAATTACCTTCCCACTAATATGACTCCCCTTTTCCCTATCTTTTCCTCACTTCTATCTAGGTTCTTTTAAACTAACATTGAAGAATATATTGATTAAAAGTCTATCATTTTACTGTTCCTTGAGTTTTTTCAAAAAGACAAGCTTAAATAACAACTATGTCATCCTGTCCCATAGTCAAAAACTAAATAATAGCTTTTGGGTTTTTTCTCCTTTACAGATAGCATGTGCAGAGGAAGGATTACTTCCTCTAGCTATCGTTTCTCGACCTCAGAAGTACCAAATTATAGATAACCTCCAATTATAGATAACCTTGCTTACACTTTTCACATAATTAGAATTTTCCTGCCCTTTTCAATTGCACCTCATCTCTCAGTTTTATTTAATTGGTCCCACACCTTAAAGGGGCTCTGTTTAGCATTTGGTATTTGCTAGATCCCATGGGTCTTTATTGCTGATGACAATGCTGCCATCTCTGTCTGGTTTATAGTCAGATGCATCCCTGTGTTTAATTGCTTTTATTTTTCATGAAAGTTTGATGAGGAAAGTTCTCAGATTTTCTAAAACATTCATCATAAAATAACTCCTTGTCCCAGAATTGTGCTCAAAACCTTAATTCATTTTAAGATAGGTTGGCTAGAATATGAGTTTTGTCCATCCCCATATTTGTTAAATATAAAAATCAATAAATCCACCACTCTGCACATTTATCTAATGTAATAATCAATACCAATACCTTTCCTGATATTTACTTACTATAATAATCAATAGCAATACTGTTTGTTTATTTGATGCCATTGATTAAGGGAGAAGACCAAATCTATGTGCTTTATCCATCCTATCTACATACAGACTGGGCTATCCACTGCTAACATCTCCCTTCTTTTTCCTATTTTCCACTCTTTAGACTTGAACAGAGAGAGCACCCTTCCTCTCCTTGCTGTGGAAAGTGGTAATCAGTAAATTATCATTTTTTATTAGGCAGCCAGCATTGATTGAACTTCTCTCCACATTGTTCTAATTACTGTAAAGGAAACAAAGAACTGTAATATGATTTTTTCCTGTATTTGTTGGTGTAATATTAACTGCTGCAACAGATAAGCCACAACATTCCAGTGCCTTAATACATGATAAGTTGCTAAGTTCGTGGCTTATCATCTAACAGTATAAGGTGGTTATTTCTGGTTGATGGAATACTTTCCTATACTTCAGAGACCTAGGCTTCTTTCATATCTCAGACCCAACTTCTCCTAAAATTTCACAATCCTCTACATTCAGTCAGCATATGCACAAAGAGCGTGAAAGACCATGCCAACTGTTTTAATAACTTGGACCTGGATGTAGTATTCATCACTGCTGTCTGTGTTCCTTTGCCTGGAACTCAGTCCACAACTAACTCTAAGGCAATGCAAGCTGAGAATATGGTCTAGCTACCTGCCCACATGGAAGTAATTGGATTTGATGAACAGTTAGCCAGTCTCTGTCCCTGTGCCATCCTTGAGTTGCTTATAATTCAAGAGGAAGACATAATGAAGCAAATTAAGTATTATACAAATGATGAAAAGAGAAACTCATTTGAGACTGAATTAATCCATGTAGCCTGTGTAAGCAGAGACTTTAAAATGTGTAGAATCTGGAGATAAACTGGAGATACATCCCAGGAAGTAAAACAATCCTATATAATAAAAGGCTAATATGCAAATTGTCCCTACTGGTGGGAGTTCAACTGATCGGGAGTTACACATGCACTGACCATCAGGGGGCAGTGTGGAACATGGCAGGCTTCAGTGACGAGGAAGGCATCCAGGGGAACGGAGGCACTGGGCCTCTAGTATAGTATAAGGGAAAGCAGAGGTAGAGATAGGCATGCATTGGCCAGAGGACTATGAGGGCCCCATTTGTATAGAATCTCTGCCAGGAACCAGAGAACAACATACCTGGCAAAGGAGACTAATATGAAACTACCCTGACCACTGATTCTGCCACTTTGAATATATGTTTACATTGTGTTAAGTTTCTGTTGATCCAGCCAAGGAGTCCAGTGTAGTTTATCACCTTTTTCTAAGTAAGCTCTAAATCTCAGCTGACATTTAACATTGGAATGGAAAATGTTGACATTTCCTACAGGATGTCCCTTGCTCATTTTGAATTAGTTTCTTAAAGAAGAAAGAAAACACAAATAGCAAATTCTAAAAGACCATGATTAACCTAAATAACCATCTCACTTGTGAATTAAACCACAAAGTTTTGTGATACAACAAAGCTACGAGGTCATTGAGAATCAGATGCTCCAATTGAGGACACATAGGAGTAGGTAATTAAAAATCTTGACCATGGACATGTAATACCAGCAAAATCAAAGTAGAAATTAAAAGCCAATACTTCTCTATTTGGTTTAGCTCCTAAATACCCATAGCATTAGGGGGATCACAGCTTTAATCAAATTAGGAAGTTCCTAAAGGTTAATGCACATATGGTACCAAGTAGAAATCCTTATGGAGGCATGTTTCTGAACCTTTTGGGGAAATCTCTGATCACCATGGGAACACACCTCTTCCCTCACCTTTTCTGATAGTTGCTCCAATGTCTCAATGTGCTCCAATACACACCTTGTTAAAATGAGAATCACATATTCAATTCCACTGCGTTTTGCACACAAATCAGGACTACCCTATTCCCTTGCAGAAATTTTAGGGTAGCAGTTATTTACCTTTAGGGGATTTTGAATAATTTTGAAAATGTAAAGGAAGCTATGGCTTCTGTTCCCCCAGGGAAAAATGCACATAAGCATAGAAGGGATTTCAATTATATATGAGGGAATCATGCCCAAGAACCTCTTATTATTTAAAATCCAATTTTCAGCAACAATCTTCAATAGGAACATCATAAACTCCTATGGGGCAACACAACACACCGATCTCTGCTTCCTATACCAACTCAAACTTCCCCATTTTACAGATGAGGAAAATAATGCTTAGAGATATTAGGCAACTTGTCATTATCACCCAGCTCTAGGAAAGACAGAGCAGACCTGGAAACCAAGCAGGCAACCTCTAAAGACTTTGCACATGCATATAACCACTGTGAGATACTGTCCCCCACTCCGCATCCCTGCTCTAATAATAAATCTTTTTTATATCCTAAAAACAAAATAAATGAACAAACAAAACAGAAACAGATTCATAGATACAGAGAACCAATTGATGGTTGCCAGATGAAAGAGAGGATAGGGGACTGGATTTAAAAGATGAAGGGGTTCAGAAGTACAAACTGACAATTACGAAACAATCACAGGAATGTGAAGTACAGCATAGAAAATATAGACAATAATAATTTAATAACCATGTATATGGTGCCAGGTGGATACTATATTTAGGGAGATCACTTCATAAGTTATATGACTGTCTAACTATTATGCTATACCCCTGAAACTAATATAATATTGACTGTCAACTATCATTGAAAAATAAAAATTAAATAAATAAATAACTTTTCTCTCATCTCCATATTCCTGACACTGGCCCTCAAGGGGTTGAGTATTACACATCACTAGTCCTCAGTCGCCCTCCCGTGCTCTTTGATCAGGTTAGCAATGAGGTTTCCCTTCATACATCCTTAGGAAGAATCCCTTATTTTCAAAAACATAGGCAGATGTAGGACCAGATTCTTTTTCTCCTCTCTCCTAAACTCAAGCCAGGCTACCTGGTTTCTTCTGGTGCTGATTATTAAACCATCAATATGGAGGTCCCAGATGTCTTTATTTTTAATCTCCCTAATTTTTAGTCCTTCTGGGCCTAGTATTGTTTTACACTCTCTAGTCACTATCACCAGAACAGCAGCATTCTCCTCTTAATTGGTTATAGCTGTGGAGTCCCTAAGGTTTGCAGGTACTAGTCAGGGGAAGACTGTACGCAAAGCTCTTTCAGTCCAAGTAAATAAAAATATTCTTTAGTTTTCCATTTAAATGTCCTTTTCTTGATTTTATCTGAGGCTAAAGGTCAGGGTCATATCAAACTAGCTTGGGAGATTTAAAAGTTTTGATTAATTTATTTTCATTACTCTTAAGCTATCTAACACCTCACGTGTAATTAGGTCAACTGTGTTGTAATTCACAATAAACACTTTACAAATTAAAAATAAAATATATATTTCTCCTAAGAATTGAAGTCCTAAAGCCTTCAAGCAGAGCATTTTTATATTCACCTAATTTTTTTTTTCTAAAGTACCCCTTTCACCACACATGGGGAAGAAAAATATTTAAATAATTATTGTTAATTATAATTCATGAGTTAAATAATTATCAGGATCAGCAACACCGCCCTTTCATTAAGGAATTGACTTGGAAAGTCACCTGCAGAGTCTACTCTCACCTGGTTGGGTGGGGCGGGGGGGAAGAGATGTGCATCTGTAAAATAATATTCTGGGGATTTACTACACTAACTAACCACTATTGCCTCAAAGAATCATTTTTACTTGAACACGAGTTGCTAAGAACTTAATGTTGCTTTATTTTTTGATGTTTTGAGAGACTAAATTGCAACTCCCAGAGACAGCTATTAAGGTCTGAATAGAAAATGTTTAGATTAAATATGCTCTCATTTAAGAATCATTGTAATTGGTCCATTGAACAGCAGCATTGCAGGGAGGTCTTCTATGTTTTTATTTGCTTCATTACTTAAAACTAAATAGCAGTTATTAACTCTACTACAGTGCTTAAATATTCTACATTGTTGATGTTGAAATTTAGCTTAGTATCAACTTACTGACAATTTTTTTCTACTTGCTTAATACTGACTAAGTGATAGATGATGCTTTGGCTGAATTCTCTGCTCTTATATCAAATACTTTAAAAAGAAAAGTGAAAAGGATCCCATGAAAAAGAAGTTTTGTATTAGTCAAAATATAATGGGTTATGATCAGTAACAACTCCAAAATCTTAATGAAAACAAGGGTTTATTTCTTCCTTGTGCTATATATCCATTGCTGGCTGGCCGTGAATCTTCTCCACATCCACTCTCTCTAGGTCTAGGACCTAGAATGACAGAACAACCTCTATTTTAGACAACACTGATCCCATAGCAGAGAGAAAAAAAGACAAGGCAAACCATGATGGTTCTGTAGGTGCTGGAAGCGCCACACATCACCTCAGTTCTTATTTCATTAGCCAGAGCAAGTCACATGACCAAGCCTGACCTCAGTGTAAAGAATACATATAATCCTCCCACAGCATGAGACACCACAAGGAGTAAAACTAAGATCTATGGTATGACCATGCCAATATTTTTCATAGAAATGAGAGGAAAATCACTTCAATATATTATGTCCAAGGTAAACATTGTCTTTTTTCTTCATGAAAGAGAAAAGGTCTTTCATTTAAGAAAAAAAATTTCAGATAAATTACACTTATCATCTGAAAAACAAATTTGTCTCAAGATTACAAAAATTAAACTGTCCTCTGACTTCCTATTCAACAAGGAATGAGGGGAAATAGAATGTTCATGGTAACAGAGAACTTTAAAGGACATGCTCATTATGAAAAGAAATTTTCCAGAGAAGTCTTCTAAGGGCATTTTAGTAAGAGAAGCTTACATTTCAATTTCATATTTTTATAAGGGATGGAGAATATGCTTAAGAAACAGAAGCTAAAAATGTGAAGTTTTAACTAATTTTGACAATTTAACAGTGCCACAATCAATTGCCACCTCAGGCACCCTTATCCTTTATACTTCAGAAATCTTGAGGGGGTTTAGAGAGCTAAGAGTATTCATTTTAAGTCAAAAAATGTTTGTGTTGTGGACAGTATTAAGAAACCCCAAATTCTAAAACAAGTTGTCAGTATTTGAGACTGATCTTCTTTGTTTTTATCTGAGGATGTAAATTTTATCATGGCAGTTCCTTGACATGATTATTAGAGGAAGGTCACAAATTAGAAGTCCCACGAAGCCATTTCCCTGATTTGTTCAAATGTCAATAATGTTTTTGCCATACGTAGCTTTGTAAATTTAGTGACCACTCAGACCCTGTTATTTTATTACTACACACCAAACCAAAAATTAAATCTACATGAGCCCAAGAGGCTTCCTATGTTCATACTCAGAGATTATATAGAAACTTTTAGCACTGTAATCACAATCAAGATCAGGAATTAAAAGGAGTTCAAATGGGTAGCTCACCCTCAAGCCATTCACTGAATAAACATTGTTTGAATCCCATTAATAAGCAATTCTGTTCATTCTCCTAAGAAATTTAATATCAGCCACATTAGCTTTTCTCAGAGTACATCTTGTAAATTGGTAGGATTTAATTGATGGTTATGTGACAAATAGATCCTATAATTAAATGTTTGAGAAACACTAGGTTAAACAAAACAAAATAAATTTTGTGACAATTTCTAAAAGCTATTAAAAGACCAATATAAGTCAAGAACCTTCAAGAGACAACTGTAGCAGGCAGCACTTCCCAAACTTACTTGACCAGTGAATTTTTTTTTGTAGACATAAAATGGGATTGTTGTTCAATGGAATATACTTGGAAAAGTTCTAACTTAGATTCTTCCAGATAATGTTTGCATTAAGTTATTATTGTAAATATTATCTAGAGTTAATGCTTTAGTCACAACATCTGTTCAAAAGTAATAAATCACTCCATTTAGACAGAAAATGATTAATTAGACAATAATGACCATTACGGAGCTGATTCAACCATAACATTGCAGATTTCCTTATTCTCCATCATCTTAAGACCAAATTTAAAGAACTGTTTGACAATGTGATCAATTGCTCCATTATCAGGAATTTATAAACAGAGGGGAAATTTATGAACAGAGAGGACAGATTAATCAGTGAATGTTTTCATTACCCATATCATATTTTACCATCCTATTGTAGAGATCCAGCCAATGAGGACCCAATCTCAGAAGTCCCTTTAATGAAACAATATATATAAATGACAAGAAGCAGTGGTTTTCCCAGAACAATCTGGCTGGAACAAGGATTGCTCACATTTTGTGAGAAGGAGCCAATCTTGATTTCCCTTCAAAGGTCAAAGGAGTCAGTCAATAGGATTGAGTGGCTGATAGTGAGAAACATAAGAGCTGAGTATTAGCAGCCCTCTAAGCTCATTTGGAGAGAAGGAAATTATGTCAACTGACTTATCTTCCTTACCAGTGGGAGGTAGGGTATAAAAGGAAAAGTGACAGTATGATGTATCTGGTTAATGAGGTTATGAAATTATCAAGGTTTTTAGCCACTAAGGCAAAATATCTTCTCAATAAGACCTCCCTCTGACCACCCCACTAATAACGAAAACATGCCCCCTACCCAACCCCTGGAACTCCCACTCATCTTATCCTACATTTTTCTATAACTCTTGTCACAATCTAACACGTTATATAATTTGCATATTTGTGATGCTTAATGATTGTTGTCTGTTTTCCCCACTCATTTAAGCCACACAATGGCTGCGCAAATATTTGTTTAACTTAGTGAAAAATAAAAAATAAATAAATGATGAAAACCAGGAAAGTTTCCATAGACTTCTGAAGATGTCCATTCCAACAGTGGCTATCTCTGCCTGCACATTCCCCTGGAGGGGAAAAAGGGATGGAGGAGACAGCTGAAAGTCCCACCCACCCCCAGCTCACTTGCCATGATGAGGCCATTATCTGCTACCAACTTCACCTTCCTGTTACTTATTACTCTCTAACCTAAAAGAATTAGCAAGATGAGAAGGGCAGAAGTCCCTCTTCTTACAGTATTCTCTAGTCAGCTCTGACGCAGGAGAACATAGTGCAGAAACCTCCTAACTGGACTCCCTGAATCTGTACCTCTCTCCTATCTATTCTCAACACAACAGCTGCAGTGATCCTATGAAACATGTCAGATTACATCATTTCTCAGCTCAGATGGTCCCCTATTTCCCTCATAGTGAAAACCTGAAGTCTTCACAATGGTTTATAAGACCCTATATGATCTGGCTTTCCATTCCCTCTCAGACCTCATTTCCAATTACTATCCCCCCTCACTCCACTCTAATCTTCTCATTGTTTCTCAACCATGTCCACCATGTTCCCACCCCAGGGTCTTTGCACCAGCTGTTTCTTCTACCTGGAATGGGTATCCTATAGGATACCCAATGGCTCACACTATTATCTCCTTCAAATTTTTGTTCAAATATCACCTTGTCAGGGAGGCCTTCCCTGAATATTTCAACTGCTTCCCACTTATCCCCACTATGTGTCCGCTCCCCCCATGCTCCATCACCTTCTTATCTATCACATGGAACTCACCTGCATAGTTTTACTTACTAATCATGTTTATTGTTTTAATTCTCCACTAGAATTTTTAAAAGAAAAGAAAAAAATCTTCAGGTGGGACAGTATTTTTGCAATTTTCCTCACATGTTTTATCCCCAAGGCCTGAAATAACACCAGTACATAGTGCTGTGTAAATATTTATTGAATGAATAGAGTCATTAAAATTATGCATCTTGACTACATAGACCTAGATTTGAATCCCAGCTCTATTGTTTATCAGTACCTCATAATCTTTGGTAACTTTCTGAAGTTCTCTGAGCCCCAATTTTCTCACCTGTGAAGTGAGGGTAACAATAACTAACTAAAGAGTGCAGTGCCTATTGTGTAGCCAATAAATGGAGGCCATTGCTATGTACTGTGGAGGCTTCTGGAAATAGCAAATAAAAGCAAACAAGGCGTACACTTTGGGACAGGAGAAGGAGTAGTATGTTGTGAGATAGGAAATGGAGAGAGAACGTACTTGGTTCTCATGTATCTCTGAGAATGTACCTGTAAAGCCAACATATATTAAAGATAAAAATAGACATAATTTAACCACAGTGATCTACTACACAATGAATTTGATGAAAATGCAGATAATAATTAAGGTAACTGACCAATGGCTTGAAGTTGAGAGATTTGCTATATAGACTTCACAGAATATTGTTGGTCACCTGACACTAATATAATATTGTATGTCAACAGTAATTGAAAAATAAAAAGTTATATGTAGTTGACATGCACTATCAAGTATTTTTCATTTTAACAGTTTAGAATCAATACCTCTATGGGATCTCAAGGTTATTCAGGTTATGTCCATTTCATGCATTCTAGAATGTCATTATTGGCTTTGCACTTGCCATTCTTCCCTGTGTCTGTCAGCTCGACTGGCCTTGGCAGCAAGGAAAGGCCATATGGTGCCCATCCATATGGATGGGCTGGCTGAGTTTTAGAATCTTATTCCCTATTGATGTTCCTGTTGTGTGAACAGAATAACTTCTATTTAAGAGTAGAAGATGTGGAATTCCAGTCTTGCATGTCAGTTAGAAAATGTGCTCAACTGTTAACAGAAACATGAAAAGCAGGGCTAAATTAAATTAGATGTGATATGATGGCTATGTGACCTAATCATAAACCTTCTATCTCTCCTCTCTATCTTCTGTCTTCTCTGACTGTGGCTTCCTTACTCAATGCTGCCTCATATTCACAAAGTGGCTATGCGAACTCCAGCCAGCATTTCCTCATTCCAGGGAGGAAGAAAGGAAAAGACAAAGAGCATAGCAGATAAGCCATTTTAAAGGAGCTTTAATAGAAGACCCATTCAATAACTTCTCTTTACCTCTCACTAGCTAGAATTTAGTCATATACCCCTCCCAGCTTCCCAGGAAGGCTAGGAAATCTAGCATATTTTAGCTACTCATGATGCTGCTTTAATAAAATCAGGGTTCTATATAAAAAGGGGGAGAGATAGTAGATATTGAGTAGGCAGGCATCTAGCAATTTCTTGTCCAGACAGATAATTAATTTTTGCAATAAACATAGGATATAAAAAAGATGACTATCATAGCTTGCTAATGACTTCCTAGTATCTTTATACAAGCCTAGAAATTCAAATCCTTCTCCGAGTTCTCCAAATAGTGGTTTATAAAAAGATGATTCTTATTATCTACAGGCAGCAAAATATCAGACATATGTTGTAGCAATATCTTTACTAATACAGCTCCTAGGACAATGGAAACTAAGGAAGAAATAAACAAATGGACTACATCAAAATAAAAAGCTTCTGCACAGCAAAAGAAACCTTCAACAAAACAACAAGAGAACCCGCTGCATGGAAGAACATATTTACCAATGTTACACCTGATAAGGATTTAATCTCCAAAATTTATAGGGAAGTCATACATCTTAACAGAAAGAAGATAAACAATCCAATCAAAAAATGGGCAAAGGACCTAAGTAGACACTTTTCCAAAGTGGACATACAGAAGGCCAACAGACATAAAAACATGCTCAAAGTCACTAATCATCCGAGAAATGCAAATCAAAATGACAATGAGGTACCATTTCACACCTGTCAAAATGGCTATCATCAACAAACAGTAAATGCTGGTGAGGATGTGGAGAAAAAGGAACGAACCCTTTTGCACTGCTGGTGGGAATGAAGACTGGTGCAGCCACTATGGAAAACAGTATGGAGTTTCCTCAAAAAATTAAAAATGGAACTCCTATTGACCCAGTAATTCCACTTCTAGGAATATGTCCCAAGAAATCAGAAACACCAATCAGAAAGGACATATGCACCCCTATGTTCATAGCAGCACAATTTACAATAGCTAAGATTTGGAAACAGCCTAAGTGGCCATTGGCAGATGAGTGGATTAAAAAACTGTGGTACATCTACACAATGGAATACTATGCTGCTATAAAAAGAAAGAACTCTTACCATTCACAACAGCATGGATGGACCTGGAGAGCATGATGCTAAGCTAAATAAGCCAGTCAGAGAAAGATAAATATCACATGATCTCCCTCATATGTGGAATATAATGAACAACATAAACTGAGGAACAAAAATAGATCCAGAGGCATAGAAGCATGGAACAGACCATCAAACCTCAGAGGAAAGTCGGGGAGGGTAGGAGTGGGGGTAAGAGATCAACCAAAGGATTTTTATGCATGCATATAAGCATAACCAATGGGATGGGGAGAGCACTGCTGGGGGGTGAGAGCGGCTGGGGAGAGGTCAATGGGCGGGGGGGGAGACATATGTAATACTTTAAACAATAAATAATTTAAATTAAAATGATGATTCTTAGCCCAGCTGGTGTGGCTCAGTGATTGAGCATTGACCCATGTACCAGGAGGTCACAGTTCAATTCCTGGTCAGTGCACATTCCCAGGTTTCGGGCTCAATTCCTAGTAGGGGATGTGCAGGAGGCAGCCGAGCAATGATTCTGATCATTGATGTTTCTATCTCTCTCTTCCTCTTCCTTCCTCTCTCTAAGATCAATCAAAACATACTATTTATTTTTTTAAAAAAAAAAAAAAAGATGATTCTTATATTAGTGTCTACCTCACCCCAAGATGCCAGGTCATCTTTTATTGACCAGACCTTCATTTGTCTGCCTGCAAAGATGATTCTAATTATTCTTCACTGGGCTTTGTAGGAGAAATATGCTTCTCAGAGCCCCATCATCAGGATCATCCTTGCTGCTGCAATGCTCCAGGATCAGAAGCCCTTCTGTATGACCAAGAATCCTGCCTGCCTCTTACCCCTACACAATACATACTATAGAATTGATATTTGGGGAGCCATATTTGTTCTTCACTTAGGAAACTCTCTAAGAATCCTGTAAGCACTCATTAGCTCTTTTGGGTGACCAGGGAGCGATTTTGGTATATTTCACACTGCTATGGGTACCATTCCAAGGACTAATTTACTAAATGGTCCCTCAGTTGCCTGAAAGAGTTATATAGCTTAGAAAGTGCCTGACTTACTCTCATGCAGGGTCCATCCACTGAGATCTGGCTGAAAAAAAAAAATTATAGAATTCCTGTTGTTGCTAATTATCTCCTAATACAACTTTAGGAATGGGAAGGTATGAAAGTCAACAATTTGTTCTAAAGATCAAGTGTGGAGCCACTTGGGACAGAGCCATGGGGGGAAAACACATGCATACACATAACCCACATTTTTCCCTCTCTTCCAACTCCAGTGCTCTCCTTTTGTTCTCTAAATAAAACAGAATCTTCATCATCCACTAAGAGAAAAAGAAACCTTCAATTTGGGGTCTGATTTTTTTTCCTCCTTCATGGAGATGGCTTCATGGAGCTTTCAACTTGTCAGATATAATCTGTTCTGGACAGTCTTGAGAAGGCGACAGCCACAGAATCTGTGATGTCAGATGAAAATGGTGTAGAATGCAAATGCAAAGGCATCACAGAGGTGATGAACATGAAGTTTTCTCTCCCTGGGAAGGAATGTACAAGATGCTAGACCCAGAAGGAGCAGTTGCAACAAATGACATGGGCCTCTGTGGACAGAGTGTAGCCCAGAGCCTCAGCTGGTCATGTGGGTAATTCCCAAAGGCTACATGTCCTCACATCTCTCCTGTCACTCCCACCAAGACATCTTGGAAAGAAGGCCAAATTGACCTTCATCAGGATATGCTGATTCAGACAGACAGCTAAAGCTGAGATGGCCCTGCTGCACACACTCTGTGGGATGAAATGAGTTCCCCTGTGGTCTGCTGCCCTGTTGCTGTTAAACTGAAACCAGAGGAGCTCAGAGTTGCTAAGAGATTGTCACATTGCTGCGGGAAGAATTTACACGATTGGCGCCCTCAGGCAAGTCGTGCTGAATCTGTCAGTATTCAAGATTGTGTAATTTTTTCAGCTATTTCTTTATTCCAGCCTACGTGGAGTACTTCCCTCCGCACTTACAGAGTGGGCATTTACAGCACTGTCGGTTCTGAAAAAAGGTAAAGATGGGTTACCAGAGGTGTGGGTTCAAGGGCTGACCCCAGAGACAAAACTAGGAAGAAGGCAAACTGTCAGAACTAGGATTGTGGACATCTCCAGAAGTAGTCAGGAAAAGGACCTGGAAGGAGGTGTGCCAAAGCAACGGGAGAAATGAGGACGTCTCCCTAGGAACCGGGAGTCATTACAGAGAGAGGGTCTGAAACTTGCTGAGCACAGGTCAGGGTTAAATGGCAGGGCAGAACCATGATGTAGCATGTATGTTGCTCAATGTGCCCTTTTTCTTCTCCGTTTAATCAGAAAATTAACACCTATAGCCCCAACTGACGGAGCAGGCTCATGTAGCTTCATACTCCTTTGCTATAGCTCATTGGATCAGAGGAACATCAGACTCAAACACAGCCAATCCATCAACTGATCAGCAACCATCTGATATTCTCTCTCTCTCTCTCTCTCTCTCTCTCTCTCTCTCTCTCTCTCTCTCTCTCTCTCTCTCTCTTAAAAAAAGATAGACTGATTGCAGCAACTCATATAGTACTAGGCATTAGATCTCTACAGTCCTAGAGAATTGGGACCAGAATCAATGTCAAAATAATATCACATGCAAGCAAGAGTCTTGGGGGAATGGTTAACATGAAAGTCAAAGACTGCTAGCTGAATTTGAAGAAAAGAGTCAAATAAAAAAGGGGGTAGGGGTTGTGATAGTGAACCAGCAATCTTTTCTGTCAAAGAAAGGAGCTCGTGGACATTTTAGGTTCTGTCATTTTGATATGACCTTCAGACTCTCAGGGGGCCACCATCTTGAGCTCTGCCTTACCCCACCCTTTCCTCTGAATTAGCCAATTGTGCAATAATGTGAATCGAGCTCTGAGCTCTGACCAATCAAGTCAGAGTCAGAGTGAGGGGCAGGGCAGACCGCGTCAGAGAACAAAACCTAAATGGACTTCCTGTTGGGTGTGCTTTGCCCATGATTTTCAGCCAGCAACTGCACCCTTCTGTGCAGAAGTAAATTTGCCTTGCCGAGCCACACAAAAGAGAGAGAGAGAGAGAGAGTGTCTTGGGGAGCCTTTGAAGGAAGCTGATGTGGAGAACAAAAATATGCAAAATAGCAAAGTTGAGATATTACATGGCCGCTTCAGTCCCCAAGAAATCTAGAGGTTATTCCTTCAGTCAGGTTCTGCGATGCCCTGGGTCCTTATAATCTATCTGAAAGCACTGATTCTGTATGGGCCCCACACATTCAGCATACACTGCAGTGTTATTGTGGGCCAGTGGTACAAGCAGAATCTTTGGATTGGCAAGAACAGAGACTCACTCAGGCCACCTTAAGAAAGTGAATTACCATAAAGATACCTGTGACTTGGCTCCTGGACCAGAGAAACTTCTGAGAACCAAGACCGGCTAGGGACCAGCTTCTCTGTCTCTTGTGCTCTCAGTGCCTTCACTGTCTCTCTCTGAAGGTGCCTCTGCCTCTGTGCCCTGCCCAATTCTCCTCTTTATACCAACCAACTGCTTTCTTCTTTCCTTCCATTCTGTGTAGCTTTCCTCTACCTATTCTGCTCGCTCATAGCTTTTGTTTCTTCATAACCTCAGCCTGCCAAGATCCTTCATGACCCTACCTTACCTCATACCTTCTCTTTGTAGATTCCTTCTGATTCAGATCCCATTGCTAACTTTATTTTTCAGTTCAGCTCCAAAAGAGGGGCTATGATTAGCCCTGCTCATCCTTTTGCACCAGGCCATGGGATGGTCAGTGTCTGGTTTGCCTATTCTTGGATCAAAGCCCACTCCTTATACAACCAGCTCCAGCCAGTAGGACAGAGTCCCACAGGACAAAACAGCAATCTCGCCCTGCCCATTTAGAAGGGGCTCTAAGCATGGCCGACACTATGATGGACATGCTTAATACTCCAACCCCTCCTTACCCAAATATCCTGGAGATTCTGCCCTCCTTTTTCCAAGAAACAATTAATTATGTAATAAAGCAATCTACCTTGTGATATTAGCAATCATGTTGTAAATTTTTTTTATTTTCTTCTTTTTCTTTTCAGAAGGTACCAAAGTTTCCATAGTAATGTTCCCACTTTTAAAATTAGAAATATTGCATTAAATATTAATAAAACAGATACACTATCATTTGTACAACAAATATATATTGAGTATCAACCATGTACCAGGCTCTACGTTAAACACTGCAAATGTAGCGGTGAACAAGAAAAGGACCTCTCATCATGGAACATGGGTAATCACAAAATTTATTAGCCAAATCAGGACACTTTTGAGGGTGAAAATGGGTGCTATTAATAATCAGACAAGGACGAAACTGGAACTGTGCTGAGTAATCTGGGACATAGCGTGACTGTTTCCCTTTACGAGTATCAGCTAACATTTTAACATCCCTGCATATCTGAGCAGAGGACTAAGGCCTTAACTCTCCCCTCAAAAGTTAATTTCTAAAATCAGGAATTCAGAGAATATGACAGGCAGTTATTGGGTACAGGGATGCCTTTAGCAGTCCTTCAAATCTCAGCATCTCATTCTACACTTTGGAAAACATCTAGGGTTCCTGTCCAACCAAAAAAGACAAGAAAAGGGAAGAGGGAGATGTGGGGTAGAGGATGGGTACTAGAATTTGTTGATCACTTACCCTGTGTCAGCTACAGAATTAGGAATCTGCCATATGTAACCAAAATTAATCTTACGGCAACTTCGTGATGTAGGTGTCATCAGACCCATTCTGCTGATGAAATAACAAAGGCTCAGAGAGTTTCATTTGCCCAAGGTAACACATCTAGTGTTGGGACTGAAATTTGAACCCAGTTCTAGCTAACTCCACTCTATCAAACCACCTCTCAAAAATTAAATTTGAGCCCTGGCTGGCGTTGCTCAGTAATTAAAGCATCAGCCTGGACTCCAAAGGGTCACAGGTTCAATTCCCAGTCAAGGACACCTACTGGGTTGCAGGTTCACTCCCTATCGTGGTGCATTTAGGAGGCAACCAATTGCTGTGTCTCGAGGTCTCTCTCTCTCTCTCTCTCTCACTCTCTTTCCCTCCCTCCCTTCCACTTTTTCCTGTAAAAGCAATGGAAAAGGTATCCTCGGGTGAGGATTAACTAAAAAAAAAAAAAAAGTAAATTTGTGACCTTAAAGCACTGAAACATTATGTCCCTTAGTTTCCCCTAAAGTAAATGCGAATAGTGATTGGGGCCGTCATTAAAAAGTCAGGTCATTTCTTCCAGAGCATCAGTTTCTCAGCTAACACCAAGTATAAATGTAGAAAATGAGCTTAACTGGATGCTGCTTCTTGAGGTTATTTCTCATGGTCCTCATGTAGGTGATATCTGAATTTGCCATGTAATTTGAAAATGAGATTTTTAGAAGGCAAAGGAAAACTTCTGAAGAATGCAGTTAGCCCCAAGGAAAAACACCCAATATGCTGAAAAACATTTAGAACTCATTTCCTATCAATTGGGTCAAAAGAGAATAGTTCCATTGATACCAGATTGGCTTAGTAGAGAAATGTGTCAAATTCTGTTCTGATCATCACAATTCAAATCTCTGTTCACTTTAATGGAATTTGACCTGCATCAACATGTTCCAAAGCATAGAAGTGGGAAAAAAGGAGATTTTGCTGGGAAGATTTTGCTATGTTTGTTTGGGCTTTTCCAGTTGCTACAGTCTACACGTATTGCCAAATGAAAGGGCTTTGGGAGTGCGGGGGGGAAATGATTCTTGAAATAAAATCACCTGTATGATGTTTTTCATTGCCCTATGTTAGCGAAGTTTATTTACAGACTAACATTAAAAGAATGTCAGAAAAACATAAACAGCACGGGATAAAAGCATTGCATTTATGATTTGTTCTGTTTCTGCTTCAGACCACAATCGTACATTTGGACTAAATGCCTCTGGAGGAGCCGTATTGAAGATACTGCAACTGGCAGACCCTTCTGAAATAGAAAGTCTCTTTTTATCCTAAGATCTCTCTTGAAACTAAAGAGCTCCTAATGGCATATTTTAGAAATAAATGCTTAAATTGAAGTTCAAGCTTATGTCCTCATTGTACTTAAAATCTGAGCAATGAGGAGATGGACGAATACAGTTTGGTGAGGAAAGGGACTCTCTTTAAGATTTGAATGTTTGGGTTTGGTACATAAATAGAATGGGTAATTTCATTTTGTGCAAAAGGAAAGTAAGATCCTTTTGTCCCAAATAAATAATTGATGTATCTATTCCAGAACTTGCACTGTTCTTTACCTTTAGATTTCAAGGCTGCCATTCAAATCACTGTTTTAAAATACTTGGGGTGTATATTCTCCTTCTGTTTCTTCCATTAGCTGAGAAATACAATCCTCTTTCATGTTGTGCTGATAACAAAAGCTGGCTAGCACAAGAATGCCCCGCTGAATTCACAGTTGGCTTTGTGGAGCTGAACTGTATAGAAATAGATGCAACTACTTACTGTCTCACTGAATTATGGATTTTAGAAAACTGTTTAATAAGGAGGAAAACACTTAAGACAGCTTCTATTGGATTTTGCACACACAGAAAACTAAGATGAAATAGGAGCTGATAACAGATTTCATGGGGAACGTTAAATTGTAATTTTAGGATCATTTAGAAGCAAACCTCACAATTATCTATATGTTAGTAATCTTGGATGTATATAATTATAGCTTTAACTGGTCAGATCCTTCTTTACCTACAGCTTTAAATTACAAACTTTTGATACTTCTGTGCCTTTATTTAGCTTCTGGATCTACAAACAAGTAACAAACCCTCCAAATGTTTGCAGTTTCCTTTCCTTCAATTGCTCAGTTGTTCAAGAGACTGTATTATAATCAGAATCACTGATTGTAAATACCTCAGCAGAAGGTGAACCTCTTAAAACCTAAAATGTATTCATATTTTGTATTTCCCAGGGCACTTAGTAAAGTTACAGGCACAAAGCTGGCCCTCAGAAAATGTTTTCTAATTGATTTGACTTTATATGGTAAACTCAAAGACTCACAAGAACTCTTATGTTTGTTTGTTGTTGTTTTCTTTAATTGTTAATGTATTGCCCTGGCCAGGATGCTCAATTGGTTACAGCATCTTCCTGATACGCCAAAGCTGTGGGTTCAATCCTCCGTCAGGGCACATACAAGAATCAACTAGTGAATGCAAAAATAAGTGGAACAACAAATTAATCTCTCTCTCTCTCTCTCTCTCTCTCTCTCCTGTTTAAAACCAATAAAATTTTTTTTAATTTTTAATAATTATTATTTTATTTAGATTTGCTGATAGCCCACCAAATGTCACTCTGCTAAGTGATTAGATAAACCAAGCACAGTCTTCAAGCTGCAGCAGCTCCCAACCTAGTGCCAGGAAAAGAAATAAGGACACCGGAAATTATAATGCTATGTGATAAACACCAAACGTGCTGGAAACATATGAGAAAAGCACTTACAATATTCAGAGGAGGACTCAAAGCTTTGGTAGAAAGGGATGTCTGAGCTGAAATTGTAAAGTACAAGCAGTGAAAAAAAGAGGGGAAGGAGATTCTAGGCAGAGGGAAAAGCATACTTCAAAGATCAAGGTTTAGGAGAAAAACCATGTATTGGGGAACTGCAGATAGCTGGAGTATAGCTTGCACAGTAGATAGGGCAAAGACAAGATTGGAACTGTGAGCGAGGGGGAAAGTGGAGAGCTTTGCGCACCTGGCTAACTCATTCTTTACATACAACCTTGGAATACAAATTGTTGATGCGTTTGTGTTCTTGGCCTTGGCAAAGAGGTCAGATCTACACTAGCCCTCAATGTGGAGCCATGATTAGGGCCAAGAGAAACAAAAGAGAATATCCTTTAAAATTAGGTAGTATAATTCAACAGCTATTCTTCGAGTCTAAATGATTTAGCATCTGAACACATTATATACTAGTTTTCCTACTTCCATCCTCCTTCCCTTCCATCCCTTAATCCTTACTAGATTTTAATCCTAAGCGTACAAGGTCATCTATGGAAGGGGAGGAGGGGGGCATGTAAGAGAAAATAAAATAAATATAAGAGGAGAATAATTTTGTAAAGATAATTGTGGGTACAGCATACACAGGAGTCTACCCATATAAATCCCCAAACCTTTTCTAAAAATCCACATAGAAACTACAGAATGTTGAAAAAAGAGATAGAGGAAGACATAAACAAATGGAAAAATATACCGTGTTCATGGATTGGTAGGATCAACAACATTAAAATGTCCGTACTACCCAAAGCAATCTATAGATTCAATTCAATCCCCATTAAAATACCAAGGGCATATTTCACAGACCTAGAACAAACTCTCCAAAAATTCATATGGAAAAAAAGACCCTGAATAGTCACAGCAATGCTGAGAAAGAAGAACAAAGTTGAAGGGATCACAATACCAGATATCAAGCTATATTACAAAGCCACTGTTCTCAAAACTGCCTGGTACTGGCACAAGAACAGACATATAGACCAATGGGACAGAACAGAGAACCCAGAAATCGACCCAAGACATTATGCTCAATTAATATTTTACAAAGGAGGCAAGAGCATACAATGGAGTCAAGACAGTGTCTTCAATAAATGGTGTTGGGAAAATTGGACAGATACATGCAAAAAAAATGAAACTGGACCACCAATTTACACCAAACACAAAAATAAACTCCAGATGAATAAAGGGCTTAAACGTAAGATGGGAAATAAAAATCTTAGAAGAATCCATAAGCAGCAAAATATCAGAAAGCCCACTGCATGGTAGAACATATTTGCCAATATTATATCCAATAAGGATTTAATCTCCAAATTTTATAGGAAACTCATACATCTTAACAAAAAGAAGATAAACAATCCAATAAAAAAAATGGGCAAAGGACCTAAATAGACACTTTTCCAAAGTGGACATACAGAAGGCCAACAGACATAAAAACATGCTCAAAGTCACTAATCATCCGAGAAATGCAAATCAAAATGACAATGAGGTACCATCTCACATCTGTCAGAATGGCTGTCATCAACAAATCAACAAATGACAAGTGCTGGCGAGGATGTGGAGAAAAAGGAACCCTCTTGCACTGCTGGTGGGAATGCAGACTGGTGCAGCCAAACTCCATACTGGTGGAAATCAGTATGGAGTTTCCTCAAACAATTAAAAATGGAACTCCCATTTGACCCAATAATCCCACTTCTAGGAATATATTCCAAGAAATCAGAAAGGACATATGCACCTCTATGTTCATAGCAGCACAATTTACAATAGCTAAGATTTGGAAACAGCCTAAGTGCCCATTGGCAGATGAGTTGATTAAAAAACTGTGGGGAAAAAAAACAGGAAAAAAAAAAACTGTGGTACATTTACACAATGGAATACTATGCTGCTATAAAAAACAAAAAAGAACTCTTACCATTTGCAACAGCATGAATGGACCTGGAGAGCATTATGCTAAGTGAAATAAGCCAGTCAGAGAAAAATAAATATCACATGATCTCCCTCATTTGTGGAATATAATGAACAACATAAACTGATGAACAAAAATAGATCCTGAGACATAGAAGCATCGAACACACTGTCCAACCTCAGAAGGAGGGCAAGGGAGGGTTAGGAGGGGGTGGTGAGGGATAAGAAATCTACCAAATGACTTATATGCATGCATATGAGCATAACCAATGGACACAGACAGTAGGGGGGTGAGGGCATGTGCTGGGGGGTGGGAATGACCCGGGAGAGGTAATGGGGGGAAAGGGAGACATATGTAATATTTTAAACAATAAAGAATTTGGGGGGAAAATCCACATAGAACTAACTTCAGTAAGCTTTTACCAAATCATAAAACATAAATAGTAACAATATTTCTTTTTTATCAAGCTGGATATATCCACAATAGATCTTTTTGTTGAACAAATAAAATGACTAACTTTCTGGTAAGTAGTTTAACAAAACATATCCAAAACTTTAAATTTTTCATACCCTTTTATATCAAATTTTACTTCTAGAAAGTTAATATTAAGATATAAATAAGGATATACACAGAGATTTGGCTTAACATCATTTGGCTTGATAATCATCATGATAAACATTATAGTAGCTAAACATCATCAAAAATATTCCCATGACGGCCAATTTCTAGCTACCAACATGAAGTCACTGAACATTGTTAGGAAGAAATAATGTACATCAACTCCAACATACCACTGAAAAGAAAGCACACAGAGATCTTGCTCCCTGTTTTCTGATTTGAAGTGACACACATCGCACAAACACAGCCCTTTGGCCAGGCACATGGTCACAGTCATGTGCCTTCCTAACTGCCAGGGGCTCCAGACGGGGAAAACTGGATACAGTTATCAGTAAGCACAGTAATGTTCACAAAAGTCAATCCTCAGGTGTCCTCATTCATACCTGGCAAATCCATCATAGAATTTTCTTAAACAAAGATTATTCTCTTCCTAAAAGAAATTCTAGCACTAGCTGCAAAATCAGTATTTGTTCTCACTTATTGCACATATAATATGCAAAAAATGAAATTATTTCTGAGTAATGTGTTTATGGATTTATTTTCTTTTGATTAATTTATATTGTCTCATTTTCCCACGATAAACATGGATTGCTTTATAACAATAAAAAGTATTTTTGTGGTGTGTGTGTGTGTGTGTGTGTGTCTTCCTTGAATAATTCCTGCAAATTCTTATTTTGATTCTAAGATAAATGGGGGAGACAGAATACACAATCATTTGGTTATCAATTTTCTGGTCACTCCCAATACATGTGGCAATCTTTCTTTATCTTTAGAGGTTTCTCTTCCATTTTGCCCTGGAAACTTTACTTGGACTTGACTGGCAAAATTCCTTAGAACCTAGATGTTCTTATGGGTTTCACTCTGCTCCAGATTGCTGTGCCTCAGGCATACTTTAATGTCCTTTCAACTGCTCACAAAGACACTAATGTCCAAAAAAATTGGAAATTGTTCAAGGTAAATAGTTTTTGCTCATTTCCTCCATTAAATTGTCTGAAGAAGAATACTTTAATAAATAAACTTGGCAGTCAATTCTGTGATTTTTATTTTCCACCTCATTTCCATAATCTGAAATTTAATCCTCAGAGTACATAAGGTTTTCTCCATATATGAAAACCAGGGGTGTAGAGGATTGCTCAACTGGAAAAAAAATACCCTAAATGAGCAATGTGGGTGAGTGTACTTTTATAGAATTTAAGTTTTAAATAAGTAGAAGGTATTATTATGATATTGTAGTATATCTAATATTCATTTGTACTTAGTATACATGAGTTTTCTGAGAGAGGTTGTTATTTATGCACAAACTTCTATTTATTTTAATATCATCCTTCAGCATAATGCATTTGTTATTGATTGTCTTTAGTATTGGAATAATAAAGATTTGCATCTACATTTTTAACCTGGAATAAATTATCTTCAATCCCTCTTAAACTGTTTACCTGCAACCCAAGTTATTTTTCAAAGTGAATTCTAAAAAAGCAAATGCATAAATCCAAATATTTTAATAAAGGTAAAAATAAAACATGAGGACAAGTTTATAAACATTTTAGAGATGTTTGGCACAACTTTATTACCACTGCAATATTCCCCTACATATCAGGTAACTATATCCTAGCACTGAGTGTTTTGTCAGATAATGGAGGCATACTCATGAAATTGAAAAGAGCTAGAGTACATTAGATTACGACTTTTATATACAGGAGAAGTACATCATAGCAATGCCTTTTCTTCCTTTTATCTGCTTTCCCCTTCCCTTCAGGCAAAAATATAAATGAAAAATGCCTTCTACCTTCAATCAAATATCAAAGATAAAATGTCACCTGCTTGCTTGACTGCTTACAATGGAGGTATAACAAATGTTAATCTATTTCTGCAGCCAACAGAGAGGGAGGCTGGAAAGGGGAGAAGGGGATTAGAAAAGCTTTCAGTGGCATTTTTGAGACCTAAAAATGCTCTTAGATGCTACTTAACAGCAAAATCAGTTGATCCCATTGTTGAGGCTCAGAATTCTGTTTCAGTATATCCCAGCTGAGTGAGGAAGCCAAGGTGCAGGAGTGGCATTAATGTGTTGCCCATGAATATTTCCAAAAACTTTTCATTACAGCCCTTTGAAGAAGCCTTATGAAAATTCTCCAGACTGCTATAAGACCTGTGTCTCCAGGGCCAGGCCCTCCATAAAGAAAATCCAAGCCTAGATCACCATCTCAGAGGATCCCACCAAGTTTATTTCTGAAACTCTTAACTCTGCCCAGCTTCCAACCCCCACCCATACTCTAGTTTCAACTCCACCCTATGGTGGGAGTGTATGTAGGAGACCCTCTGCCCTTCATTATGGGTTCCATATGGCACCCCATTGTGTTGTTTCTGTTTCTGGTCTCCTTTGCTGCAGTCACAAGTGCCCAGCCATGAACATAAACACCATTGGGGCACTTCTGACCCACCACCACTACCAGTGCTGATGGTTCAGATCCTGCTCCGCTGCTGGTGAGGAGAGGAAGGAGAAGAGCAATGTAAGAGAGAGCATCCTTCCTCTCTTCCTGTGATGGGTAATTTTATGGGTCAACTTGACTAGGCTATGGTGCTCAATTGTTTTCTCCAACACCAATCTAGATGGTATTATGAAGGTATTATTTAGATTAACATTTAAGTCAGTAGACCTTGAGTAAATAAAACAAATTGCCCTTCATAATGTGGGTGGTCCTCATCCAATCAGTTGAAGGCCTTCTGAGAAAAGACTGAGGTCCCCAAAAGAGAATGGAATTCTGCCTCCACACTGCCTTAAGACTCAAGACTATAACATCGAAGGAGAACCAAGATGGTGGCATAGGTGAACACTTGTACTTGCTGCCTCTCACAACCACATCAAAACTACAACTAAAAGACAGAACAGATATCATCCAGAACCATGGGAGAGCTGGCTGAGTGGAAGTTCTACAACTGGAAGGAAATAAAAAAGTACATTGAGACTGGTAGGAGGTGCAGAGGTGCTCGCAAAACAGGCTCACAACTGGGAGTGCTGTTGTTTTTTTCCATCGGGAAGGAGATACAAGCTTCCAATTGCTCTGCCCTCCAGTTCCGGGTGAGATTCTGGGGACCCAGACTCATATGGGGAGAAACTGGACTGTCTGGCATCAGGAAAGGAATGCTAGGGCAGCTTTCTCTCAGAGGTGCTTGCAGCAATCATTGTTCCTGCGTGGGGGTGCGGGACATGGAGATACAGAGAATCAGGAACCTCCCCAGTGTGGGGCTAACTGGCAGCCATTGCTGTTTGCTCCACCCTGGTGATTCCCAGAGACCCTGCCCCACCCAATTTACAACCCCACCCAAGATGTGTGCAGCAGCTTTTGCATATGAATGGTCTGTCCTTTCGCAGCCTAACCTAACAAACTGCATCTAGGTCAGAGAGCTCCAAAGCTTTCAAAAGAAGGCCCAAGGCTTGGCAGCAGCGGCCTGCCTTGGTTCACAGCTAGGCCTCATCTGGGAACTTCCAAACCCCAAACAAAGAGGAGGAATCTGCATATCTCACTGTAGCTCCTGCTGGGTGGCCTCAGGCAGTGGGTGACTTTGCACCTCCTCAGAGATCTAAGAGCCAGTGTGCCCACTGGTCTGTGTGAGACCATACCAGATTATAACTCTTCACATCCATAAGAAACACACTCAAGGGGCAGACTCAGTGACCACCAAAGCCCCACTGAAGCAAGTCCTGCCACTAAGGGTGTCTCCAGTACAGCAGTTCTTCCATTGTAGACACGGCTGGTCCTCACAGCCAATTGGCCTGGAGGTCAATTCCTCCCAGTGATACCAACTGCAATTAAAGCTTAACTACAACAAGATTATACACACAGCCCATAAAGGGGTGCACCAAGAATGTCCACCTCAGGTGATTGGGGAGGTTAAGCCACTGGGCCCTATAGGACACCTAGCACAGAAAGCCACTCTATTAACATAGGGAAGAAGCCAAAATGTGGAGACAAAGAAACAGGTCACAAATGAAAGAAATGGAGGAAAGCAAACTACTGGATATAGAGTTCAAAACCATAATTATAAGGTTACTCAAGAATCTTCTAGAAACCTCCGAGAAATATGGTGAGACCCTCAAAGATATGAAAAAGGACCAAGCAGAAATTAAGCATACACTGACTGAAATAAAGAATAATATACAAAGATCCAACAACAGTCTAGAGGATCCCAAGAATCAAGTCAAAGATTTGAAACACGAAGAAGCAAAAAACACCCAACCCGAAAAGCAAAAAGAAAAAAGAATCCAAAAATATGAAGATAGTGTAAGGAGCCTCTGGGACAACTTCAAGCAAACCAACATCCAAATTATGGGGGTGCCAGTAGAAGAGAGAGAGCAAGATATTGAAAACCTATTTGAAGAAATAATGACAGAAAACTTCCCCTACTTGGTGAAAGAAATAGACTTACAAGTCCAGGAAGCACAGAGAACCCCAAACAAAAGGAAACCAAAGAGGACCACACCAAGACACATCATAATTAAAAAGCCAAGGGCAAAAGACAAAGAGAGAATCTTAAAAGCAGCAAGAGAAAAACAGTTAGTTACCTACAAGGGAGTACCCATACGACTGTCAGCTGATTTCTCAATGGAAACTATGCAGGCCAGAAGGGAGTGGCAAGAATTATTCAAAGTGGAAACCAAGATGGCGGCATAGGTAAATACCTGAATTTGCTGCCTCACACAACCACTTCAAAAATACAACTAAAAGACAAAATGGACATCATCCAGAACCACAGGAAGGCTGGCTGAGTGGAAATTCTACAACTAGAAGGAACGAGAAAAGCACACTGAGACTCAGAGGAGGTGTGGAAGTAAAGTGCAGAGGTACAGAGGGCACACAGAAAGGGCTGACAACTGAGGATGCGGTTGTCTTTTTCAATCGGGAGGGAGTCACAAGCTCCCAACTGCTCTGAACTCCAGTTCCTGGCAAGTCTCTAGGGACCCAGACTCATACGGGGAGAAACTGGACTGTCTGGCAGTGGGCAGAACTCGAGGGTGGCTTTTCTCTCAGAGGTGCTTGCAGTGATTACCACGGGACACTGAGACCCAGGTTCTCTTAGGGCAGGACTGAGGATCAGCCATAGCTGTTTGCTTCTCCCTGTTGATTCCCTGAGACCCCGCCCCACCCAAGCTGTGTGCAGAGGCTTTTGCATATGAATGACCTGGCCCTTTGCAATCTAAAATTACCTAACAAACTGCAGCTGGGTCAGAGAGACCCAGATCATCCAAAAGAAGGCCCAAGGCCCCACAGCAGCTTGCATTGCTTCACAGCTGGGCCTCATCTGGGCACCTCCAAACCCCAAACAAAGAAGAGGAATCTGCAGATCTCTCTGTAGCTCCTGCTGGGTAGCCTCAGGCAGAGGCTAAATTAGCACCTCCTTAGAGATCCAAGTGCCAGTGTACACAGTGGTCAGAGTGGGACCATCCAGATTACAACTCCTCAGACCCATAAGGGACACAGTCAGGGGACAGACTCAGTGAGCACCAAAGTCCCACTGAAGCAAGTCTTGCCCCAGAAGGGTGTCTCCAGCACAGAAGTTCTCCCACTGTAGACACAGCTGATTCTCACAGCCAATTGGCCTGGAGGTCAATTCCTCCCAGTGATAACTACAACAATCAAGGCTTAACTACAACAAGACTGTGCACAAAGCCCACAAAGGGGTGCACCAAGAGTGTCCACCTCAGGTGATTGGGGAAGCTAAGCCACTGGGCCCTATAGGACACCTCACACAGAAAGTCACTCTATCAACATAGGGAAGCATAAAAAATGCAGAGACAAAGAAACAGGTCACAAATGACAGAAATGGAGGAAAGCAAACTACAGGATATAGAGTTCAAAACCACGGTTATAAGGTTTTTCAAGAAATTTCTACAAACTGCCGATAAATTTAGTGAGACCCTCAATAAGTCTAGAGAGACCCTCGAGGATATGAAAAAGGACCAACTACAAATTAAGCATACACTAGCTAAAATAAAGAATATTATACAGAGATCCAACAGCAGACTAGAGGATCGCAAGAATCAAGTCAAAGATTTGAAGTACGAAGAAGTAAAAAAACACTCAACTGGAAAAGAAAAAAGAAAAAAGAATCCAGAAATATGAAGATAGTGTAAGGAGCCTCTGGGACAACTTCAAGCAAACCAACATCCGAATTATGGGGGTGCCAGTAGAAGAGAGAGAGCAAGATATTGAAAACCTTTTTGAAGAAATAATGACAGAAAACTTCCCCTACCTGGTGAAAGAAATGGACTTACAAGTCCAGGAAGCGCAGAGAACCCCAAACAAAAGGAATCCAAAGAGGACCACACCAAGACACATCATAATTAAAATGCCAAGAGCAAAAGATAAAGAGAGAATCTTAAAAGCAGCAAGAGAAAGACAGTCAGTTACCTACAAGGGAGTACCCATATGACTGTCAGCTGATTTCTCAACAGAAACCATGCAGGCCAGAAGAGAGTGGCAAGAAATATTCAAAGTGATGAATAGCAAGAACCTGCAACCAAGATTACTTTATCCAGCAAAGCTATCATTCAGAATAGAAGGTCAGATAAAGAGCTTCACGGATAAGAAAAAGCTAAAGGAGTTCATCACCACCAAACCAGCATTATATGAAATGCTGAAAGGTATTCTTTAAGAAGAGGAAGAAGAAAAAGGAACTCTTACCATTTGCCACAGCATGGATGGAACTGGAGAGCGGATAAATACCACATGATCTCACTCATTTGTGGAATATAATGAACAACATAAGCTGATGAACAAGGACTGATCCAGAGACGGAGAGGCATTGATTGGACTGTCAGGACTTGGAGGGAAGGTAGGGGAGGGTGGGGGTAAGGGGGAAAGATCAACCAAAGGACTTATATGCAAGCATATAGGCCTAATCAATGGACATGGACAACGGGGGGGTGAGGACATGAGCGGGGGGGAGTGGGGGGGTAGAGGGTAACGTGGGGACAAGGACACATATGTAATATCTTAATCAATAAAAAATATATTAAAAAAAATCTGATGAACAGAATAAACTGGTGAATAGAATAGAATCAGGAGCATAAAAAGGGAGTGGACTGACAATTTTCGGGGGGTTAGGGGTGTGGGAGGTATGGGAAGAGATTGGACAAAAATCTTACACCTATGGATGAGGACAGTGGGGGGGAGTAAGAGCATGGGGTGGGGTGGGAACCGGGTGGAGCAGAGCTATGGGCGGGAAAAAGTGGAACAACTGTAATAATCTGAACAATAAAGATTTATTACAATTTTTAAAAAAAAGATTATAACATCAACTCCTGCTGGAGATGGCCTGCCCTGCAAATTTTAGATTTTCCAGCTCCCACAATTCTGCGAGCCAATTCTTTAAAACACAGATATCGATATAGAGATAGATAGAGATAGATAGAGATAGAGATAGAGATAGAGATAGAGATAGAAATAGAGATAGAGATAGAGATAGGATCTATTTCTGTTGGTTCTGCTTCTCTTAAGCTACCTAACTAATACATTTCCCCAGCAGTTTTCCCCTCTTCATGGGACAGTATATTGGGCCTAAAAAAAAAAAAAAAAAAAAGGACTTGTTCACTCAGGATCCTAATCCCCTCAACAAAAGGATGACCCAAAACTTCAGAGTGTAGGTTGGGAAGCCCAATCACGTGACTCACTCCAACCAACTTCAGGAGCCTTTTACAATGACCCAGACCCTAAGGCTTAAAAGGAAATCAGTAGCAAGAGAACCCTCTCTTCTTGCCACATTGCTGCCTTAAACCCAAAGAACTTTGGCTCCTCTTTCAACCAAAGGGCACACTTTTCTTCTCTCTCTTCCCTTCTGTTTAGTGAGAACATATTGACAGACCACAGTACCAGTCATTAGGCCACTTCTGAACATGATGATTGAGTCTCAATACAGACAGAGTTTCCCCTGGTTGTACAAAATGATAAGAAATCCCCGCGGTTATTATAAGACCAAACTGCATTATTTCATTTCTTTGCTAGCCATGGGACAGTAGTTTGGACAAGAGAACAACCCCAATTCTATCTTCAGGCTTTTTATTCATATTCTCTCTCTCTCTCTCTCTCTCTCTCTCTCTCTCTCTCTCTCTCTCTCTCTCCCTCCCTCTCTCTCTCTCTCCCTCTTTAAATATATTTTTATTGATTTCAGAGAGGAAGGGAGAGAAAGACAGAAATATCAATGATGAGAGAGAATCATTGATTGGCTACCTCCTGCATATCCCGTGCTGGGGATTAAGCCCACAACCTGGGTACATCCCCTGACCGGGAATCAAACCAAGACCTCCTGGTTCATAGGTCGATGCTCAACCATTGAGCCACACCAATCGAGCTCTTTCTCTCTTTAGTCTGAAATCTAAGTTGTTCTCTGCAGGTATAAATTAAACTCAGGTATCATCTTCTAAATTCTTCATTGATAATTCAGAGTCATGACGCTCCAAACCAGGATGAATCTTCCTGATCCACACTCTTTCCATGTGATATTATTGTGTTTTATCACTTCATTCTTTAAGAGTCAAACCAGTTTTTCAGATGTTTTGTTCCCAACTTTTCCCCATTCTCTGTTTGCCGTTTTCCTTTCTTTATTTAGTCTCCCTCCAATATAGATTTGACCTGAATTATTTCAACAACTGCATTTTCCTTCTAGTTCATGTATGCTCTATGGACCAAACTATAACATATTTCTTCTCCATTTGTTATATTTTGGATGTTTTTTCTCTTATACCATGAGTTCATGGACGATCTGGGACAGCTTGAATTATAAGTAGACAATTGGTTTATCCACCTCATGTACATTTATTATTACCTTTATTCACATAAACAAGGCACCAAATTCTCTAGGAAATCGGCTCTGCTACCCACAAGGTACAAGAAAGAAATTGCCTTAAGATTCCCTGAGAGATTTAAAGCTATTATTGTGGTAACTTGAAAATAACCAACACAACTGCTCCACTGAGGCCCAAAACTGAGTTAATTACCACTGCTCAATTAATCCAAGAGACTCTAACTGAATGCCCAACTGGGTTGTGAAAATAATCACTAAATAACCAAAAGGTCTTTCAGAAGCCAAGAGAATAGTAGTTGGGCCTGCCTCTAAAGGCAGAGATCGAATTCCCTCGTCTGGTTTCTTTCTGGTTCACTGGAAAGCTGGTTATCCCTAAGGAGAAAGGGAAGGAAAAGGATCTCTGAACATAGGAGCCTCACACAATAATGAGGCTGTCCCTAGAGAGTGAACCAAACTTCCTAGAGAAGACAGCAGCTCATGAATCATAAAACAGAAATACAGCCCACCCAGTATGGCTCAGTGGTTGAGCACTGACCTATGAACCAGGAGGTCAAGGTTCAATTCCTAGTCAAGGCATATGGCAGGATTGCAGGCTCAATCCCCAGTGGGTGGCATGCAGGAGGCAGCTGATCAATGATTCTCTCTCATCATTGATGTTTCTATCTCTCCCTTTCCCTTCCCCTCTAAAATCAATAAAAATATTTTTTAAGTATTACTGTGTAGTGATAAAATAAATAATTTTTCAAAATGTTATAACAACCTTGAACCTGTTTATACTTAATAACATAGCTTCAAAATTTATAAAGCATAATCAAAAACTTACAAGGAGAAATGAATAAATCCACAATCATTGGGGGAGATTTTAACATCTGTATTAATCTATATATATATATAAGCCTACATGACCGGCCGACCAGCCAGTAGCTATGATGCACACTGACCACCAGGGGGCAGACACTCAATGCAGGAGCAGAAACCGCAAGCATAGAAACATGGGACAGACTGATGATTCTCAGAGGGAAAGGGGGAGAGGGCAGGAAGAGATTAACTAAAGATCTTATATGCATACTAGAGGCCAGATGCACAGATTTGTGTGCCGGTGGGTTTCCTCGGCCTGGCTTGCACCCTCTCGCAATCCAGGACCCCTTGGGGGATGTTGGACTGCTGGTTTCGGTCCGATCCCCACAGGCCAGGCAGAGAGACCCCACCAGTGCATGAATCCATGCACCAGGCCTCTAGTTGCTATATAAAAAGCAGTAAGAAATAAACATTTTAAATAGCACAATTAATAAACTTCACCAAATGAATTGCAACTTATATCCTCCACCAAAATTAAAGGTTACATTTTATTTTCAAGAACACATGAATAATTTACCCAAAATTCACTGGGTACTTGACCACAAAGCAAGATTCAATAAAATCAAAACATTCTGTAGCACACAGACAAATTTTGTGACCAAAGCACTACTATATTAGAAACCAAAAGTTTCAAATAAACCTCAAAACTATGAATGTCAAAAAAATTTTAAATGGCTTATAAATAATTTATAGAACCACAAGTAAATCATAAAAGAAATTCTCACTATTCAGATCTGAATGGCAATAAAAGTACTAAATATCAAAATTTATGTAAGCAACTCAATACTTAGTTCTTAGGGGAAATCGTAGCTTTAAATGCATATATTAGATAAGAAGAAAGATCAAAATGTTATGATTTCAGCATATCTCCAAAATATTAGAAAATGCAAAACAGTAGACCCAAATGAAGGAGTGGAAAAAAAGAAAGGAAATAAAAACTATAAGGGTGGAAATTCATCATATAGAAACAAAGTACAAAATAAAGAGAGTTAACAGAATCAAAGTCTAGGTCTTTGCAAAGACCAAAAACAAGCCAATTATCTGGCAAGATTGAACAAGAAAAAGAACTAATGTAAAAATTAGCTATATTAACATGAACAAAATATATATAATTATAGATATAGTAAAAAATTAAAGCATCTTACTTAAGAGAATACTTGAACAACTTGATATCAATAAATTTGAAACCGAGAAACTCATACATTTTTTCAAAATAGTACTTGAGCCCTGGCCAGTTTGGCTCAGTGGATAGAGTGCCGGCCCATGGACTAAAGGGCACATACCTCAGTTGCAGGCTCGATTTCTGGCCCTGGTCAGGGCTCGTGTGGGAGGCAACCAGTCGATGTGTCTCTCTCATATTGATGTTTCTCTCTCTCTGTCTCTTCCCCTCCTTTCCACTCTCTCTAAAAAATCAATGGAAAAATATCCTTGGGTGAGGTTTAACAAAAAAATAATGATGATGATGATAATTTTTAAAAATTAAAATAGTACTTGAATTACCAAATTCTCTCATAAAAAAATATAGAAAACCTGAATAAACTTATAATTATCTAAAAAGTTGCATCAGTAGTTAAAAACATATGTTCTCCCCTGCCTCAAAGAAAAGGGGCCACCGTTATTGTACAGGTAGATGCCAAACCTACAAGAAACAAATGTTTCCTAACTGGTGAAGACATTACCAAGCATGTGGAGAGAGGAAAAACTCCCCAACTCTTTATATGAGGCTAATGTAACCTTCGTGCCCAGTTCCTGGAGAAGAGTAGTGCAAACAAATTATAGTCCAAGTTCACTCACAAGCATACATGTAAAAGTCTTAATTTATTGGCAACCAAATGCAGTGAAGTATTTAAAAATAAATGCCCCATGATCAAGTAAGGCTTATTTTAGGAATGCAAGGATTACTTAATATTAGAAAATCAATAAAAGTAATACATAAACCTAATAGGTTATAGGAGAAAAACCCATGTGATACTCTCAAAAGATGCAGAAAAAGAACAGATGAAATTCAATATCCACTCAAGTAAAAATTCTTAGCAATCAGGAATGAGGGGGAACTTTCTTTACTTGCTGAAGAGTATCTACCAAAAACTTTCAATAAATATGATGCTGAATAGGGAAATGTTTACAGCATTCCATTTTTAGCACTGTTGGTATTCAGCATTTTCCTGGATGTTCTAGCTAAAGCAAGAAGACTAGGTTGGGTTGGGAAAGATGAATCAAAACTGTCATTATTCACAGATGATTTGATTGATGATTGTCTGCATGGGAAAATCTATAAGATTATGTAAAGAAACTATTCAAAGCAATAAGAGCTTGGTGGATACAAAATAATATTTTAAAAATCAATAATATCTTTATACACCAGAAACATCCAATTATAAAATATAATTTTAAAATCATATCATTCACCATAGCAACAAAAATATAAGGTACATAACATATCTAACAAAAGATATTTATTCATATTATGGAAACAGTATAAAATTTTATTGAAGGATATAAATTTTTTAAAACTGAAGAAAAAAACAGAAAATGCTGCATTTTATGGGTAAAAAAGACTCAATATTTTAAATAGCTATTCTTTTCAAATTAATCTATAGTCAATGCATTCCAGTCAAACCTTCCCAGAGGCTTTTCCTAGACCTCATCAAGCTGATGCTAAAATTCCCATAGAAACACAAAGGGCAAAGAAGAACCAGGGCAATTTTGAAGAAAATAAATAAAGGGAAGTATACCCTAGGAGATATTAATATTTATTATACAGTAGTTTCCCCCCTTATCCATGCACCCCCATGCTGTGGATGCCTAAAAGTACCAAACTCTGAATATATTATATTTTTCCAATGCATACATAACTATAATAAAGTTTAATTTATAAATTAGGCATAGTAGGAGACTAACAACATAACTAATAATAAAATAAAACAATTATAACAAAACCTGAGGCCTGGTGCATGGAGTCGTGCACCGGTGGGGTCCCTCAGTGTGGCCTGCGGGGATCAGGCCAAAACCAGCAGTCCATCGCCTCCTGCTGCTCCTGCCTGCCATTCCTGCTCATCCCAGCCCCACTGCATCTATTGCGGGCTTGCACCCAGTCAGTCCCAATCGGGAGAGGCTCGTGCAGCCACAGTGGCGCTCGCCAGCCATGAGCCCTGCATCTGGCGCCCTGTCAGTCAGCTCAGTGGCATTCCTGCTATGGGAGCACACTGACCACCAGGGGGCAGCTCCTGCATTGAGCATCTGCCCCCTGGTAGTCAGTGTGTGTCATAACAAACAGTTGACCAGTCATTCAGTCACTTAGGCTTTTATATATATAGACTAGAGGCCCGGTGCATGAAATTCTTGGATGGGTAGGGTCCCTAGGCCTGGCCAGTGATCAGGGCCAATCAGGGCCTTCTAGCTGCTGGCCAGGGCCTTTCTGCTGGCTGCTGGCCAGGGCCTTCCAGTGACTGCCAGCTGCTGGCCTGAGCCTGCCGGAGTGGGGGAGGGACCAGGGAGGTTGGCTGGCCACGGGACATTGGCTATGGGAGTGCACTGACCACCAGGGGGCAGGTCCTACATTGAGCATCTTCCCCCTGGTGGTCAGTGTGTGTCATAACAACTAATCATTCCAGTCATTCTGGCGTTCCAGTTGCTTAGGCTTTTATAGCTATAGATACTATAATAAAGTTATGTGAATGTGGTCTCTCTCAGCAAAGTAGCACAAATTTTTTTCCTTCTTCACAATATCACAGATAGAAAATCCTTTCTTACCATAGATCTTAGCAACCTCAGCATATGATTTTTTTCTTTCCCTATTAAGTTGAGAATGTTCACCTTTTCAGGAAGCACTTTATGACTTTTTTTTAGCATATCCGAATTGCCAGCTTCCCTTCACTTGCACTTGGGGGTCATTATTAAGTATAATAGGGTTATTTGACTGGAATTGTGAGAAAATACATTTATCTTTAAAGCCCCCCAAAAACTGGGGGTGGCATTTGAACAGAAGTGCTGTGATACCCCTATAGTCCACCTCAGAACCAAGATGATTACTGAGTGACTAATAGGTGGGAATGTGTACAGCGTGGAGATGCTAGACAAAGGGATGATTCACCTTCAGGGTAAAACAACGTGAGATTTCATCACACTACTCAGAACAGAGTGCAATTTAAAATATAAATTGTTTGTTTTTGAAAATTTTACATTTAATAGTTTTGGACTGCAGTTGACCATGGGAAACTGGCACCATGGAAAGCAACACTTCAGATGGTGGTCAAGGGGATACTGTTAAGTCACATCATGGGCCCAGGTAAAACAATGGACAACCAGGACAGAATAGATAGCCTGGAAACAGACCTGGTTTTATGTACTAGAACTTAGTATATGACAAATGAGGCTTTAAAAATTAGTGGGAAAAGTATGACCTATTTTATATCAATATGCATAAAATCTTTTTAACGTGGTAAATCTAATAAACACAAACTGTTGGCAAGTATATGGAAAGTAGAAACTCACAAGTGCCCTCATTGAAAGACAAAAATACTTAGTAAATTTAAGAGATCAACCAAAGGACTTGTATGCATGCATATAAGCATAACCAATGGACATAAGACACTGGGGGATAGGGGAGGCTAGGGGACTGTCTAGGGCGGGGGGGGAAAAATGGACACATATGTAATACCCTTTGTATTACTTTAAGCAATAAAAAAAAAAAAAAAGAAAGTGACACTTTCAATTTTGCAGTCCACCCTGGGTTATCTGCCCTCGAGAAACTTTGGCACATGCATACAAGGAGAGATGTATAAAAAATATCCACTATATTATTTGTGGAAAGAAACAATCATAACAAAGTACTCAGCAGAATGGACTATAAAGTAAAGTCTAGTCACAAAATAGAATACTTTAAGCCA
The DNA here is from genome assembly GCF_014108235.1 of Myotis myotis. NCBI lineage: Eukaryota > Metazoa > Chordata > Mammalia > Chiroptera > Vespertilionidae > Myotis > Myotis myotis. The sequence continues at coordinate 196,620,883 of NW_023416335.1, forward strand.
TTACAATAAACTAAATGTTGATAGAATGTTGATGGAAAAAAGAAAAGTGCCAAATGATTTGCACAATATATACAGGTTTGTCATTTATGTAAACTCTTTTAAACACACAAAACAATCCTACATGTTAGTAAAAATTTTAAAGTAAATGTGGAAAAAAATAAAAATAAGTATGGGAATAATACTCATTCATCTCAAGGTTGTTATTTTTTCTGTCATTCTTTGAGTGGTCTGAGATAAAAATATAAAATGGAAACCTCTGGTAAATTGAAATGATGGTACATGAGTGCTTGATAAATTATTTTCTATACTAATTTGTATGTTTGAAATAGATAATACTAAACCACTGAAGAAGTTAAGAATCATCTGTAAAACTGTAGCTAAGAAGATCTCAAAAGACCTACATTCAGCTGAGATGAAGTGGAGGTGAACACAGTAGGCAGAATGGAAGGCTAACTGAGCAAATTAAGGTTCAGAGAGGGGAGCCCAGAGAGTAGGAATGGATTAGGAGGGGTCCTGCTGTCCTGTGCAAGGAAGTCAAGCAGAGCTCTACCCTTTTTTCTGGACAAGATATTTCATTGGCCCTTACCTTAGAAACGCTCCCAAACTCAAAAGCTACTCCATCAAAATTCCTTCCCTCCCTTTTCTCAATTGCATTTTTAGTCAGTCACCTCTGGTATGAATCTGGCTTCCCTAACATTCTTCTGTGGATAGTCTGAACAGCATTCACTGCAAAGGACTATCCCTGACACTGAGAGCAGGATAAGTCAAGTGTGGCTTGCCTTTGAATTAGGATCCAGAAACCCCTAAACTCAGCTCCTGTTCTACCAATAGCTGCCTGACACTGAGCCTCAGTTTCTTCATCTTCAAAATGGGTTTAATAAGAATACTTGCCTTGTTGGGTTATTCTAAATTATAAGTAATATGATGTGTGCAAAGGAGTTACCACATTGCCTGTGATACAGTAAATGTTGAATGAACATGTTGAAATGTTGAATTTCACATTCAACATGCGAAAACTTCACATTCAACATGTGAAAATGTTGAATGAGCAACATCAGCATCCCCTGGGAACTTGAAATAAAAATTCTTAACCTGCCCTCCCCCACCCCAGGCCTACTGAATCAGAACCTCTAGGGGTGGAGAACCTCTAGGGGTTCTATGAGAACCCCTGGATGGGGTGGATAAATCTGTTTTTTTAACAAGCCCTCCAAGTCATTCTGATGACACAGGAGTTTGAGAGCTATGGAGTTCAATGAATCATGATTTCCCCAAAAGCTGAGGTCAGTTAGCCTCCCCTAAAGCACATGGGTTGTGTGGAAGAGGAGTGAATACCTGAACGGAATTAACCTGCTTTTAGGAAAACAAAGCAGGGGAGGCTAGGTAAGTACAAATATGCTCCAACATTCCTTGAGTAGGTGCTATAAAACAGCTTTGGGTTAACCATGGTGCATGCATCATGTAACAACCTACAAGGCAAGTGGCATTTTCACATGCATAATAGATTCAAGTATTTATGCAACAGATTGAAGTATTTATGCAACTTGCCCAAGATCAAACAACTAACCAGTGAGCCCAGATGCCTATCAAGCAATCTGGCTAGAGCTTGCCTTGTAAACCCTGCTACCACATGAGGTTTGTTTTCATTTTCCAAGTTTCTCTACTTGTAAAACCGTGGCCTCGCTCCAGATCCATGGAGGAAGACAGCCGGCCTAGGTCACATCTGCAACTTGCCTCTCTCTAACTCCCTTTACAGATAAGGAAACTGAGGCTAAAAGGCCTCAGTTCTGGTGGCCACTGAGTCCATTGGCACCAGAACAGGAACTTGAAACCCAGTCCTCTTAGAATACAAAGATTCTTGGTATCTGTTAAAGGTACATCTGTCTTAGCATGGGAGATTTACTTTCTTTCTTCTATTTATTTAATTTGCTTTTAAATCTGGAGGTTTTTAATTGAATTTATTGGGGTGACATTGGTTAGTAAAATGATATGGGTTTTAAGTGTACAATTCTATAATACATCATTTATCTATTGTATTGTGTGTTCACCACCCCCAAGACAAGTCTCCTTCCATAACCATTTAACCCCCCTTTGCCCTCTAAATCTGGAGTTTTAAACAATTAAGCTATTAGCAGATTTTTTACTGGAATAGAAAATGCTGAAGAAGAAAGATCCTAAATGAGCTATTTCGCTTAGAGAGGAAAGGTCCTCTTTTTCCTTCATAAACCCTCTAAAAAACTGTCATCTGTGCTGTGGTAGCAGCTGTTCCCTTTTTATATTTGACTCCATAGGGACTAACTTTGGGTTCCTTTTTAAACATTGGAAATCAATGTTAAATCAGCTGATGGAGAAAGCCAATGAAGTGCTTTTGTTCATATTCCCTTGCTATGGGCACAAACACTCCTCTTCACCAGCATTGATCTGATAGCAGACATTGTCTGTGTTTCTTATGTTGGTATAAGTACTCTTAACCTGGCATAGGCTGGACTTGCTTTGAACTAAAAAAAAGAAATCGATGCTTCTTTCTATAAAACTTTTACTTGGGACAGAATTCAGAAGCCTTCTGTATCTGCTGCTTTGGTCCAAATGACTGAAAGATTCCATATGAGATATCCACTCTATTTTCTGCCTTTAAATTCCTAAATTGACCAAGGAGTGGGGAAAGAGTCACAGCAATCAGTCAGCCAAGGAAAGAACAACTGCATCTTCTCAAAAATTATCAGCCTCTGCAATTTGGGTACCTAATTCACCATTGGATCCATTTCTAGCTTTATGACACTGTATCTCATCTTTTCACCCTATCGAAGCCATGGCTTCATCCTTGGCTAGAATGTACATATTTCTGCCCTTAAGGTTGGGCTTTACTATGTGGTTTGCTTTCATCGGTGGCAAAAGGAAAGAAGCAACAGCCCAAAGCCTAGACATGAATATTTCTATTTGCCATCTTGATCCTCTGTTATTGCCGTAAGAACTTGCCCCTCTATATGGACCTAGATGGCTGCTCCAGGGAGAATGAGGCATGTGGAGCTGATTTAGCCTAGACTTACCATGAGAAGCAGAGCCACCCCAGAGACTACAACTTGACAGCTGGCACCCAGTTGAGCCCAGTCCGGCTGAGTTGACCTCCATCTACCTACACATCCATGAGCTAAATAGGTGCTTGCTATTGTATGCTACTGAGATTTTATGCTGCACTGATATAATGATGGTTAACTAAAACACTCTTTTAAAAGAAAATTAGATAAATCCACACCTAAAATGAGCCTATTAAAAAATGTGATTGTTTTTAGAGGCTATACAGCACCCAATAAGAACACACACAGGGCAATTTGAGATTATTCCCAGCCTGTTTTGAATTTGACAACAATGAGCTGTAATTTAGTAATAATCCTATATAATAAAAGCCTAATGTGCTAAGTGTCCGGTCATCCAGTCAGCCATTCAACCAATCAAAGCATAATATGCTAATGATATGCTAAGGCTTCTCAACCACTCGCTATGGCATGCACTGACCACCAGGGGGAAGACAGTCAACCAGTTGCTATGACATGCACTGACCACCAGGGGGTAGACGCTCTGAACAGTAGGTTAGCTTGCTGCTGGGGTCTGGCCCATCAGGACTGAACAAGATGGGCCAGACATGCCCTGGAGCCCTCCCTCCGTCCCTCCCTGGCTGGCAATCACCTGTGTCCCTCCCCACCCCGATTGTGCACTGGTGGAGTCCCTCGACCTGGCCTGGGCCCTCTCTCAATCCAGGACCTCTCAGGGGATATTGGCGAGCTGGTTTTGGCCTGATCCCACAGGTCAGGCTGAGGGACCCCACTGGTGCATGAATTCGTGCACAGGGCCTCTAGTATATTAATATAAATTTAACAGTAGTGTAATTAATATTAGTTACTAATAAAAATATTTATTACTGACCAGCCATCATGGCTCAGTGGTTGAGCATCAACCTATGAACTAGGAGGTCATGGTTCGATTCCTGGTCAGGGCATATACCCAGGTTGTGGGCTCAATCCCCAGTGTGGGGCATGCAGGAGGCAGTTGATTGGTGATTTTCTCTCATCATTGATGTTTCTACCTCTCTCTCCCTCCCTTTTCCTCTCTGAAATCAATAAAAAATATATTTTTAAAAAAATCTTTATTACCTGCTCAGTGCTACTGTGCCAGTCTCTGTATTATATGCTGCAATAACACTACAAGGTGAATGTTATTATTCTAATGTGGAAGAATGAATAAAAGATTATTTTCAACAGCTAACATTAGAAGATCTCTTATGAAGGGGACTGCCTTGGTTAATGGCCATAAAAGATAGATAATATACACATTTCCCCCCTTTTTCTCATTCCTTCTTTCCTCCTTCTGCTGCTTGGAGCTTAGAGTGACGTCTGGGACTCAGTTGGGACCATGAGAACCCCTAGATAGAGTGGGGGGGGGAAAGCTGGAAGCCACCTGAATCCTTGGTGGTTTGGGCCACCATGCCAGCCCTTGACTGTCCATCAGTAAACTTAATGGGAAAGAAAAAAATTCCTCTCTTTTTATCATCAAGTCTCTATTAATCACAGCCAATCCTAGTTCTAACTGATAGGGGAGAGGGGATTGGACATTAACCAGAAGCCAATCTTACTTCGCTGACATGTGGGTTACAACTATGTTCAAGGTGGGGGAACAGAGGGTTAAAGAGATTAAGTGGCCTGCCCAAAGCTAGATACATGGCAGGACTAAATTTGGGCCAAGGTCTACCTGACTTAAACCCCACATTCTAACATATTCCTTCTCTCCTGATTTCTGCCTCTCCCTTGGAGCAAACACGAATACTGCATTTTGAATATTGAACTTGCCTCCCTTGTCAGCTACCCATCTGCGCTCTCACTCTTCCTTCCCAGCCCTAGGGGTTAGCCATGAGACCCTCGCGAAAACTGACCATTTCCCCAAACTTCCTTAACTCTCTCCCAGGGTAAATGCATATGATCAGTATCCCTGCTAGAGCACCCCATAACACAAAATTAGACATTAATTCAGCCATATCTTCCATAAGACTTTTATTAAAGGTAGGCAAAAATACATTTTCTCCTTCAAATTGGTCGCAGGGAGATTCAAGAAGAATTTCTAAAAATATGAGGATAACACATTCAAATCAGTTATTAAATGAAGTTAGAGGTGGTTAGGGTACGTCCTTCAACCTCCTGAGATTGATATCAGGGGAAAACATGCCCTTTCAAAAAATATTCTAGAATGCCACTGTGGGAGAGAGAATGCTAAGATAGCCTGACCCTTCTGACATTTCTTTGGATGAAGTCTAATAAATTTGTTCTTAAAATAAGCTTTTTCTATTATGAAAATAGTTGCTGTGTTCATTATGGAATTATTACAAAATAAAGAAGGATTATAACTCACTAAGAGCCACTGTTAATATTTTTGTGTTTTCAACTTGCAGTCTCTGCTTCACAAATTTTTTAAGGCCTTGCAATCACATGGCAGATAATAAACTTACATGGGTAGTGATTGTTAAAAATAACTTTTTATTTTTCAAGTTCTGAATGCAGCTTGAAAAATATTCAAAAAAGTATAGAAAGAAATATGATAAAATAAAATGACTCAGAATGTCATAGCCCAGAGTAAATAAAAAACATTTTAATGTTTGTCCCAGCAGCCTGCCTACTATATATTTTTACATGATTGAAACAAAACTGTAGAGGCCAGATTTTTAAGTAAATTCAACACAGAAACACCCAGGTTCCATATAAAAGATGTTGCAAACAGTCTCTCCCTTGGAAACCCAATGTCCAAGGTCATTAATATGAAACTTAAAGAAGCAGAACATGATCACTCATGTTCTTTGCTGAAGAAAATGGCTAATTTATTGCTCTTTGCAACTCTGATTTTATGGAAGGAAAACAGTATGATTTGTTGAATAATTTTTTTTGGCACAGTATTCCCAGCATGTAAATAGTTTTGTCATTCTTAGTAAGTGCTTGCAGAATAATACCAATTATTGTTTCAAGTATTTTTCAAACATGGCAACAATATTCATCTGAATTAGGGTGGGAAGAATGTGGCCCCAAAAAAAACACATTTTCTGGTACAGAGAAAAGAGCACAAACAAAAAATGCAGAGCTGAGAGACCCACTGTCTTTGTTTGGGCTGCTCTAACCAAATACCATAGTCTGGGTGGCTTAAACAACATTTATTTCTCACAGTCCTGGAGGATGGAAGCCCAAGATCAAAGTGCTGGCAGACTTAGTGCCTGGTGAGAGCCCACTTTCTGGTTCAGCTGTGTCCTCACATGGCGGAGGGAGCAGGGGATCTCTCTGGAATCCTTTTTGGTTCCCCCACCCCACCGCATCCAGCCAAAACTGGTGGAGTCATTTTTATAAGGACGCTAATTCCATTCATGAAGACTTCATTGGCATGACCTAATCACCTCCCAAAGGCCTACCTCCCAATACCATTACATTGGGGATTGGGTTTCAACATATGAATTGTGGGGGGGGGGGTTGTGGGGGGGCAGGTGGGGACACATTCAGTCAATAACACTCTCTTCCTTCCTTTTCATCTTTTCTCCTCCTGCTGTCCATTAATACATCTGTTGTGTTTGTTTACAGAGGACGTGGCTTCTTGTTACATCTGTGTTTCCTTCTTCCCATTTCCTGTTCCCACAACTTCTAGGGACTGCCTCCTCTGAATAGATGAAGACAGAAGAGGGGAGCAGTAACTCACCCTGCAGACCCATACAGAGGTGCCAGGGAAACCCCGACGCAAGGACCCTCAGAGTTCCACAACACAGGAATTTTATTTGTAATAAAATGAGTCCCCAAAAAGCCATATGAACACTGCCTGTCCTGTAGGTCAGCCCATTACAATCATAATGCATATAAAGCTGTGCATTATAACCTCAGAGCAGCATTGTGTTGCCCGCCTGGCCAGTATGGCTCAGTGGTTGAGCATCAACCTATGAACCAGGAGGTCACAGTTTGATTCCCAATCAGGGCACATGCCCAGGTTGTGGGCTCCACCCACAGTGTGGGGCATGCAGGAGGCAGCCAATCAATGATTCTCCCTCATCATTGATGTTTCTATCTCTCTTTCTCCCCCTCCTTTCCTCTCTGAAATCAATAAAAATACTTTTTTAAATATATTTTATTGATTTTTTACAGAGAGGAAGGGAGAGAGATAGAGAGTCAGAAACATCGATGAGAGAGAAACATCGATCAGCTGCCTCCTGCACACTCCCTACTGGGGGATGTGCCCGCAACCCAGGTACATGCCCCTGACCGGAATCGAACCTGGGACCCTTCAGTCCGCAGGCCGACGCTCTATCCACTGAGCCAAACCGGTTTCGGCAAAAATACTTTTTTTTAAAAGAAAAAGAAGCAAAGCCCAGGAGTTTCTCATCTTCATTCTTATCGTCTTAAATATTAAGTATCCACAAGAACCATTAAAACTCCCAAGACTACCGCTCTCCACTTCTCCAAAAGATCTGCCTCTCTCCTCTACACCACCCATCCCTACCAGCCTGGTGCGTCAGTGGCCTCTCTCCTCCTTTGCCTCAAGGAGAAAGCTGTTGGCACTCTTGTCTCCCACTAGACTCCCGTCATTCTGGCGGTTATTCTCACCTTGAGTTTCTGTTCTTCTTTTGGAAGGAGGTGGGGAGGAGAGTTCAGAGAGCAAAGAGTAGGTGGATGAATGCTGTGGTTTACATCATGTCCTATATTATGGTCCAGGATTGAGTGATTTAGGAGGAATGAGATGTTGGTGGTATATGGAGAAGAAACCAATGAGACTGCGCTCAAAGCATCACCACTCCAGGGACACAGAATGCAAAGCACTCTTCTAAGACATGTCCATCCTTCTCATGTTACAAAACTATTGCACAAGAGTCTGGATTGAGGGACATTGGGGAACAAGCTCATTTCATGTGCAAAGTTCACACAGAGGGCTTGTAAGAACATATATCACAGCAGAGACGTAGCACTAACAGCTCCACCAACCCTCCACACCTCTACCTCCACCATCTGTATCGCCACCTAGTCACAAGTTCCTATTTTTTTCTCTTTTTAAAATATGAAATATAGAGAATAAAAGTCCCAGTGAAAATATATCATAATTAACATATTATTGTGTGCTTTAGAGTCTGTTTTATGATTTTATTTATGTTGAGTTGGTAAGACAGTCACATTGTTCAAAATATAAAAGGTAAGAAAGGATATATGATGAAAATCTCCCCCATCCACTGTTGCCCCAGAGGCCACCATGTTTTAAATCGTTTTTAAATAACAGAAATAAAACATTATAGATATAGTTGAAGTCTCCTTTTTTCCATTCAATGCCTCCTAGAGACAACCATTATCTGAATTTGATGCACCTTTCAATGCCTTTTTATGCGTTTTACATACATATGCATGTATTTGTGGACCCCAGAGAGTTTTGTACTGTGTGCTTTTTGTAATTCACATCAATAGTGTCATACCTTTAAGCACTGTGCTATTCTGCTAGTTTAGTCCTTTTAACCACTATCTGATATCCTAGTGTGTGACTATACTGTACTTTATTCATCTGTTTTCCTATTGAAAGATAGAAAATTCTTTCCTATTTTTCAATAATACAAACAATGCTACCACTTTGGTGTCTAAATTAAAATAGTGTTTAGGGCCATTTCTCCCCCAATGAATCTATAAATTCAAAATAATGGAGCCAACATCTAATAGGATATTGTATGAAAATTGATAAGCTAATTGTAAAGTCCATCTGGAAGAGAAAACAAACAAGAACTGGAAAATATTTCTTGATAAAAGGCAGGGATCGTTGCCTTTAGTTTTATAATCTGCTTTTTTTTTTTCACTCAGTATATTATGCTGGGAGAGGAAGGAGCACCCAGGCACCTCTGAATGAAGCCAATACAGCAAGAGCCAAACAAGAAGAATCAAGAGAAACTGAGTTGGACCCTGAAATACCATAGCTAGAGCCAGTCCTATCTCTGCCCTTGTGGTTATTTAGAGAATAAGTGTCCTCAGTTGTATACCCTATGTTAAAGGAATTGGGGGATGGGGGGTGGAATTGTTCTATTTGTAGCCAAAAAGCATACTGACTGATACAATGTCTTACAATGACTGATTTAATTAATCCTGGACTATTGCATTTTTTAGTGATTTTACATTTTTTGCAACCCCCAGCCCCAACAAAATACTGCCAGGAATATCCTTGTTGCTAAATCTCTATGTAAGTTCCTTTATGATTATTTTATGATATACTCCTAAATAATTCCTTCTCAAGTGGAATTACTTAACCCAGAATATGGAAAGAATAGGTTTGCTTGATAGAAAACAATGCAACAAAATTCTAAATCAATAGATAAAAATGAAAACTAAAATAATCTCTCTGAGTTCTAACCCTGTACCTAATGTCTCCTGTTTCACTTATCATTTTAAAAGCATTAGGACATCTTCCCATTAGGACCCCAAGGCCTCTACTATATTTCCTACCAGTAGAATAGCAACAGTAATAATGATCACAGTTAATATTTATTAAGCATTTATTCTGAACAGCAAGGTATTCATATATAATCTCATCTTCATAACAATCTTGTTAAGAAGATCCAATTATTATTCTTATTTTCTAAACTACAGGCTCAGTGCATGAAATTCATGCAAGGAGGGGTGTCCCTCAGTCCAACCTGCACCCTCTCCAATCTGGGACCCCTCAGGGGAAGTCCGACTGCCGGTTTAGGCCCGATCCCACATCCCTCTCATAATCCAGGACTGCTGGTTCCTAACCACTCACCTGCCTGATCGCCCCCTAACCACTCCCCTGCCAGCCTGGTCATCCCCAACTGCCCTCCCCTACTGGCCTGGTTGCCCCCAACTGCCCTCCCCTGTTGGCCTGTTTGCCCACAACTGCCCTCCCCTGCCAGCCATCTTGTGACTACATGGGAGCGGCCATCTTATGGTGGCCATCTTGTGGTGACATGAGGGCATCGTCGAGGGCACAAGAGCTGCATAGGCTTTTATTAGTATAGATAAGGGGATGAGGCTTAAGGAGATAGTAACTTGTCCGGGATCTCGCTGCTGCAGGAAGGAGCTGGGATTCCAGCCTGCTTCCCTGACCTCTCTTAGAGTCCTTTCTTCTCTACTTCCACATCTTTCCATCCAGTTTCCTGGCTTTGCCATGTGTTCTTTTAGCTAACATTAAAAGAATAAATAGTAAATGAATCTAAATGAATAAGTGCCAACGTTGGCAAAAGGCAAGTAAGCAGGAGTGTTTCCAGCAGCAGAACCTCCTCCCTCAGTTATCTCTGAGGTGGGGCTTACCTTGAGGGATGCCTTGCTCTTGGTGGAGATGAGCAACAGAAAATGTTTCTCAGTAACATTCCTGTCATTGGCTTCATGGTCCTTCCTTCTCTTTCAGAACTAAGTCAAAACCCTCAGCAAGTGCTACCAAAGGCCATGCATAAAGATAAAGATCGTGTGTTCCAGACACTGTTATTGCTTCCCCAGCATCCAATCCTTTCTCCTGCTTCCCCACAACTCCTCATTTCCCCCAGAAAACCATGGGGGATGCAGGGATGTGGCTTCACTGCCAACTTGAGAAGTATGGCGTGAGGCTTAGGGTAAGCCCCACAGGTGAGAGTGATTCACAGGTTGTCCAATTAGAATGGCTCTTGACCAAAAACAGCCTTAGGATTCCCCTCAGCTTCACTAACCTTTAGACAGGCTTTATGACTCTCGGCCGTGGGCGAACTACGCCCGGATCCGGGCCGTTTAAAATGAAAAAAACTATTGAAATAAAAGACCGTACCTTTTTATGTAATGATGTTTACTTTGAATTTATATTAGTTCACACAAACACACCATCCATGCTTTTGTTCCGGCCCTCCGGTCCAGTTTAAGAACCCATTGTGGCCCTCGAGTCAAAAAGTTTGCCCACCCCTGCGAGTCTAGGCCCATGGCCTCCTTTTCTTAGAAAGCCTTCTTTTCTTTTTCCTCCCTTTTCATTACTTTAAAAGACTTGCAATTGTAAATTCTTTCTCTGTCCTTTGTAAATCTTCCACAATCCAGAAATGTCTTTCTGATGGACCTTGGAGCCATCTCTTTAAAATGCAATCATCAAGAAAGACAGAGTTCCTGTCTCCAGTCTCTGTGGGAAGGGAAAAGTCTAACTCTGAGAAGGGTCAATCAGCAGGCACATATGGCCTAGTCACATTGACCAGCCTCCCTACTAATGTCCAGCAGCACTTTTACACCAGCTCAGCCCAGCACTGAAATATTCTCCCATCTTTTGTTTCAGCAGAATTGAATTCAACCTCTCCTATTGCAGGTTCTAAGATGAAGACAATCTCCCACTAGATGTGAACAAGGAAGCATAAGGTCATGGTGACCGCTAAAAGCCTCCTTGGGATCTGGAGGCAACCCAGTCTTGGAATGAAGCTGACATCACCATGGATGGAAGACAGAACAAAGACATAGGAATGGGGTGGGGTGGGGGGAGTCTGATTCCTCAAGGACATCACTGATATACTGGGTCAAGTCTTACCCCAAACCTGCTCTCCCTCTCAACTTTCCAAATACATGAGATAATAAATTCCTTTTAACGTTTCAGCCAATTTGGGTTAAAGTTTTTGTTCATCACAACCAATAGTGTTCTGACTGGTTCCTCTACTGTCTGGAGTTTTGAGCATAACACTTGGATCTCACTTTCCCAATTATAGCAAAGCTAACACTTACATAGCACTTTATGCATTGAATTTATTTAACCCTCACAATACCACCATGAGTTAGCCTGGCTGGTGTGGCTCAGTGGTTGAGCTTCTTCAATGAACCAGGAGGGTCATGGTTTGATTCCTGGTCAGGGTACATGCACAGGTTTCAGGCTTGATCCCCATTGGGGGATGTGCAAGAGGCAACCAATCAATGACTCTTTCTCATCACTGATGTTTCTGTCTCTCGTTCCCTCTCCCTTCCTCTCTAAAATCAAAATTTTTTTTTTTTTTTTTTTAAAACACACACCATGAGCTAGTTGGTGGGTGTTTGCTTTTTTTTAACTCATTTTAGAAATGAAAAAACTGGGGCACTAAAACAGGTAAAATAACTTTGCCAAAGCTAGTAGGTGACAGGACCAAGATCAGACCCAGTTAGACCCTTTGACTCTGGAATTTCTGGTCTTACCCAGGCTGCCAGAAGCTCACCCAGCCTCATCTCAGACTGGGGAAGTTGGGAGTGGGATGCAAGTGGGGGCTATACAGATGTTTATTTCCACATTGGGGGTGGGGGGGCACCTGAAGGTACATGTGTCAGATTTCATTATCCAAAATGCAATTGAGATTTCAACTATGTCACTCTCCCAAGTTGCTAATGAAACATCTTCTACCAGGTTATTTCTCAGCTGCTGACAGTGGTTGTCCACAGCTGGGTCAATATTTTCATGTTGCTCATAGTCCTGTGTGTCAAGATCACTGAGAAATAAATGCCAGGGTTTGGCATGGGGGAGGGAGGCGTTATCGTGTTCTAGCAGCTGCTTGGATTTTAGACACAAAGTCTACAGTCTATCTCCTAGGTATCATGTGTGTAGAATTCAAGAGGTACAAATGTATGTAGAATTTATTCACACCAACTTGGAAATATTCTTGACTATTGTGCTGTTTGGAAGAGAGCAACCCATGTGTCACTTGCATTCTGCTGAGGGGGCTGTGGAAGCTTCAACCAATGACACGGGTTTCAAACTCTGCCTTTATCCCCATGCCAAATACTCTTACATTTTTCATTTAAGAAGAAAAAGAAAAACCAGAGGGCGGCAAAAATTCTCCTGGCCATCTGGAGCTTAAGATAATCTTTTATGTAACTGAATGGGCACTATTTTCTCTTTTTTAAATATATTTTTATTGATTTCAGAGAGGAAGGGAGAGGGAGAGAAATAGAAACATCAATGATGAGAGAGAATCATTGACCAGTTGCCTCCTACACGCCCCCTACTGGGGATTGGGCCCACACACACACACACACACCCCGCCCCCCCAACACGTGCCCTTGACCAGAATAGAACCCAGGACCTTTCAGTCCACAGTCTGACACTCTATCCACCTGAGCCAAACCAGCTAGGGCCACTATTTTCTTTATTACTTTATCTGTCTCTCTCTTTGGCTAGGGGTTTTTTTTTTTCTATTTATTAATTCAACCATGAAAAGGACTCAAGAAGCAAAAGGAAAAAAAAAAAAAAAGAAGAAGAAAATGTGGGCAATGCTTCTGAGTTCAAAGACCAGATTCTGGGAAATCACAGTTCACAACAGCTAAAATTCGGAGCTCACATGTTGGAATATGTACATTTGAAAATGAGCCAGACCTTTCCCTGGGAGCCAGGGGAAATGTGGTTTCTGATATCACTGCCCTTTGCAAGTGATTCTCAGAGTGGTCTGAGCGAGTAATCAGACCACTGGAAAAATATACAATTTAGCCGCAAGTACATATTGCAACCCTCCGTTTTTGTTTAGTAGCATACACCTCCATTTTTCACACATAATTATTTCCTTTTTCCCTAGTTCTGTTCAGATATAATTGACATATAGCATAATTATTCTTTATTTATCATTTTATCACAAGCTTTCTCCCTATATGCCTTTATTCTAAGTGAAGCTGGAATTTACCTGATAAATATAGATTTTTTTCTGCACCATAGCAGGGGGGTGGAGGGGAGGAGAACCTTCGTTTCCTTTTCAGTGTCTATATGCAGGCCAAACATAAAAGGACAAAAAGTGAGACCAATTATTGAATGTCTGCTAAATACTTAGTTCTATACAGGATACCCTAATACTCATTATCTCATTTAAACCTATTAAAGCTGATGAAATATTAGTCATCCCACTTTAAAGAGGAGGAAACTAAAGAAACTTGAGCTTTACCGCAATAACAGCTGTAGGCTCAATAACCTTTCTGATTGGTGTACTTTCTGCTACCAGGCTGCTTTTCTGGAACTATTTAAACACATACACACACACACACACACACACACACACACACACACACACATAGGGCCAAAGACTTCAGCACAATGGACGAGCCAGTAGGAGAAGCTGTTCTCTCCTAGCCTCAAACAGCCACAAAAGGCAGGCTTAATTGCAAAATGGGAATTTACTAAAGTTCCAGTATTACATATACTAATGCAGTAACTAATAGGAACAGGAATATAACTAGTGTTCTAGAAAGCAGTTGATGAAAACCCCATGCTTTAAAACTAATTATCAAAAATTTACAGGAAGACATCAATGGGGGTAAAATGAGGACATGTGTAATACTTTGAACAATAAAGATTTAAAAATAAAAAATAAAATAAATAAAAACTTAGTATATTTAAAACAAACACTCAGCAACAACAACAACAAAAAAAAAAAAAAACAGAAACAAATCAAATGTCCAAATGGATGAATGGATAAATAAAACATGCTATGTACTTACAATGGAGTATTACTTGGCTACAACATGGATGAACCTTGAGGACATTATATCAAGTGAAATAATCTAGATAGAAAGGGACAAAATACTATATCATTTCACTTATATGAGGTATGTGGACTGGTCCAAATTAAATAGAACAGTGGGGTTATTGTTTAGTGGATACAGAGTTTTAATTTGTGAAGATGAACAATTTCTGGAGATGGATGGTGGTGATGGTTGCACAACAATGTGAATGTGCTTAATGCCACTGAACTGTAACACTTAAAACAGGTAATCATATCATGTACATTTTACCACAATAAAAAACCTGAAAAAAATTTACAGACTGAAAGACTGATAAGTCTGCTTCATAGACCCAATGGACGCGCGCAACACCACCCCAATGGGGCACCAAGGTGCCAACAGAAGAAAAGGATCCAAAAAGAACCAGGATGTTGCCCTCAGGTATTGTATTAATTTGTTAGTATAGAAGGATTGCTAGGAAATACCATAGCTCTACTATGGTGCCATGTTTATCAGTGTAATTGTACTGTTATGTAGACTATATCATTTTTTCCTTAGTGCAGATTCAGCCATTCTCAAATAATCATTAGTGATTGTTGAGAGTTCCATATTAAAAGAACCACTCCAAATAACAGAGTACCAGAAATCGGGGATATTATTTCTACTGCTGTCACTAATAGTGATCAGACCCAATTGACAATTGCTCTGAAGATTCTGGTCTCCGGAGGAGAGAGAATGTAAGCAGCATGAACTTTTCCTGAACAAGTCTCATTTCTGTTTGGCTCCCGGAGCCAGTTTCATTACATATTAAATAAGTAATATTTTTTAAACCTACAGTACTGAATGTAAGATTTATCTCAAAGCCTTCCCTCACTTACGAGGAAATATGCTTAAAAGCCTAATTCTGCTACAGATAAATCCGATTAAAATGTGCGCCGCTGTATTATTCTTCCAAAGCTTTATTGGATACTGGAAGAAACGGTACAGGAATGTATAAGTCAGAGACCATTTTGTACCATGAATGATTGGTGGCCAGAGAAGATTCCAGATTTTTCTAAAACTTACTTCATCTTAGGAAAATTTAATAGTGTGTACGTATTACATTCCTGGTTTCCCTTTATGAAAAATGTATCCCTGCCAAGGCCAGCTCCAGGGATATGAGCCCCATGCCGCTCATTGGTTTTGGGACACATCCTCATGAGTCACTTGCATGTTTCCCAAGTGTGAGTCTGGAATGGAGAGGCTTTGTTTTGTTTTATGCAAAACCTTTGACTCCTGTAATGTACAGCTCACACTTCTGGTGTCAGATAAATGACAAATAATCGTGGTGAGAGGCAATAACACATTCGGATGTGAAGTTTTACAACAATACCTGTTCTCCTTGAGCTGCTAAAATCATTACATGTATGACATTGGTGGATTAGTAGAACTGCATGCCTCTGCTCTATTTACTTAATTTTTGAATTGACTGGAACGTGCTTGTAATGTAAAAGTCGTATCATGGTGTTCAAATATCGTGTGCTCTGAACAAGATTATTAGCTATAAAACCAAATGGGATTTTAGCCGTTGTCATTGTCCTTTATTTTCCTTGACATGTTCATCCCTTCTTATTGGCAAACCAAATCTGATGTCAGAATCCACTCCCAAATACCAACAACCATGTTTTGTAATTGCAAAGTTAACATCTATGAATAATAATATTACAAACAAGCAGAGCGCCATCAAAAATTCAAGATGATTATTTTTTAATGATTATACTACTTCCTGTGTGTGATAGCATGCAAAGTGTGGGGCACTGTCTTTCTCAAGATTGAATTCTAGGGACTGTCTGGGCCTGAGAACCATGAGACAGAAGCAATCGTTTTCCCATCAATCTAATAGTAATGCATGTCTTGGAGATAGCAAGTTGGGTGCAAGAAAACGATTCCTGGCTTATTCCTCATCGCCCCTCAAATACTTTAAAGCTAATTACATGAAGGATGCATGAGGGATGAAAAGCCCTTTGCCTCCAGTGCTAGTTCAGGGTGAGGACAGAATTCCAATTCTAGTCCTATCATTGATCTGTGGACTTATTAGCATACCCTTTAAAAGCTGTCTCATTTTAAGGTTATCCTGGAGCCATGAAATATTAGATACAACCTATTAATCTCTCATTTTTAAATTGATTTTAGAGAGAGAGGAAGGGAGAGAGAGAAAAACATCAATTTGTTGATCCACTTTTTTATGCATTCATTGCTTGATTCTTGTATGCACCCTGACGGGGGATCAAATCCACAACCTTGGCATATCGGGACAACACTCAAACCAACTGAGCTACCTGGCCAGGGCTCTAACTCCCTCATTGTTAAGTGAAGAAACTAAGGCTCAGTTAGCTTAGGGCAGTGATGGCGAACCTTTTGAGCTCGGCGTGTCAGCGTTTTGAAAAACCCTAACTTAACTCTGGTGCCGTGTCACATATAGAAATCTTTTGATATTTGCAACCATAGTAAAACAAAGATTTATATTTTTTATATTTATTTTATATGTTTAAATGCCATTTAACAAAGAAAAATCAACCAAAAAAAATGAGTTCATGGGTTCGCCATCACTGGCTTAGGGACTAGCACAGAGCCATGCTCCTGGATTCTGTATGACTTGTTTAATCTCAGACTCATCCCAGTGCTACACAGTGGGTCCCCGCATTCAATTTAAGAGCTACTATCTTGGTCCCAAACTACCTTCCCTGACCCAACTGGAGCTCCACACCCAACTCTCTTTTTTTTTTTTTTTTTTTTTTTTTGATTTTTGTCCAGTCTCTTCCCGCATCTCCCACACCCCTTTCCCCCCCAAGAATAGTCAGTCCATTCCCTTTCTATGTCGCTAATTCTATTATAATCAACAGTTCATTCTGTTCATCAGATTATTTATTCACTTGATTCTTAGATTCACTTGTTGATAGATGCATGTTTGTTGTTCATAATTTGTATCTTTACCTTTTTCTTCCTCTTCCTCTTCTTAAAGGATACCTTTCAGCATTTCATATAATCCTGGTTTGGTGGTGATGAACTCCTTTAGCTTTTGCTTATCTGTGAAGCTCTTTATCTGACCTTCAATTCTGAATGATAGCTTTGCTGGATAAAGTAATCTTGGTTGTAGGTTCTTGCTATTCATCACTTTGAATATTTCTTGCCACTCCCTTCTGGCCTGCAAAGTTTCTGTTGAGAAATCAGCTGACAGTCGTATGGGTATTCCCTTGTAGGTAACTGAGTTTCTTTCTCTTGCTGTTTTTAAGATTCTCTCTTTATCTTTTGCTCTTGGCATTTTAATTATGATGTGTCTTGGTGTGGTCCTCTTTGGATTCCTTTTGTTTGGGGTTCTCTGCGCTTCTTGGACCTATAAGTCCATTTCTTTCACCAGGTGGGGGAAGTTTTCTGTCATTATTTCTTCAAATAGGTTTTCAATATCTTGCTCTCTCTCATCTTCTGGCACCCCTATAATTCTGATGTTGGTACGCTTGAAGCTGTCCCAGAGGCTCCTTACACTATCCTCGCATTTTTGGATTCTTTTTTCATTTTGCTTTTCCGGTTGGGTGTTTTTTGCTTCCTCGTATTTCAAATCATTGACTTGATTCTTGCGCTCCTCTGGTCTGCTGTCGGGAGTCTGTATAATATTCGTTATTTCAGTCCGTGTATGCTTAATTTCTAGTTGGTTCCCCAATATAGCATCGAGGGTCTCATTAGTTTTCTTGTAGATCTCATTAAGTTTATCGGCGGCTTCTAAACAGTTCTTGAGAGACCTTAAAAGTGTGGTTCTGAACTCTATATCTTCCCTTGACAATTTTGTCCTGTTTCTTTGTCTCCGCATTTTGTTATGCTTCCTTGGTGCACCCCCTAGTGGTCTTTGTGCGCAGTCTTACAGTTAAACCTTGATTGTTGTAGCTAATACCAGGAAGGGTTTGACCTCCAGGCCAGGTGGCTATGAGAATCAGCTGTGTCAGCAGTGAGAGAACTTCTGTCCTCTAGGGAGGTGCTAATCTAGCCTTTGCCTGAGGCTATCCGGCAAATGCCTGTGTGCAGGGCTTGGGCGGGGCGGGTCGCACAGGATCAACAGGGTGGGCCGGAGAGAGCAGTTATGGCGGCTCTCAGTCCTGTCCCCAGGGGCTCTGCCTCTCTGAGTCCCAGCACCCGCTGCAAAGCTCGGAGAGAAAGCTGCACTCGCTCTGACCGAAGCCAGACAGTCCCGCTTCTCCCGTTTGAGTCTGGGTCGCTAAAGACTCTCCCGGATCTGGAGCTCAGAGTCTGCGACTCCCTCCCGATTGAAAACTCCAACCGCGCCCTCCGCCGCCAGCCCGCTCTGTGCACTCCGCACCTCAGAATTTGACTCCAGCACTGCGCCTCCTCTGAGTGTCCGTACGCGTTTCTCTTTCCTCCTAGTTGTCCCAACTCTCTTTCAAACACATCACCTGCCGGGGTCCAACCCCAGCGGGTCCAGGGGTCCCCAAAGGTGTGGATGGAGTCGGCGAAGAAGAGATGACATGGAGACAGCGTTCAGTTGATCAGCAGCCTAGCCAGGATCTCCAGCCAGGATCTCCAGCCATGTTCTGGTCTGGATCTCCAGAGAGGTTCTGCTTCAGATCTCCAGCCAGGTTCTGTGTCCATGTTCTCTTGCTAGGTTCTCCAGCCAGGTTCAGTCCAGGTTCTCCAGCCAGGTTCAGTCACCAGGTTCTAGTCAGGTTCTCTTGCCCATTTCTGTAGTCAGGTTCAGTCCAGGATCTTTTGCCATGTTCTCTCCAGTGAAGTTCTTCTGTCTCTAGTTCTGTGTTGGTTCTGTGCCTAGGTTCTGTCTCTCTTGGTTCCGTATTCTAAGTTCTGTATTCTAAGTTCTGACTCTTGCTGTCTTATTACATCTGTATTTATACCAGTTGATTCAATCCTATCAATCTCTATGACAAAGGTTAGGGCGTTTCTTATCTCCATTCCAGGGAGTAAAGATTATGTAGCTTAAGCATGATTGTTCCTAGTTAAAGTGATCAATTACCCGCCTGGCACTTAGTTGAGGGGTTTTATTCCCTCCCTAACTTCAGGGGAAAATCCCTACCTGGGGAAACAACCTTTCTCAGAGAGGAGACCTTGGTTAAAACACATAGTGCCAAGAAGGTGAGCAAACAAATTAAGAACAGTATACCATATATGCCAGGTCCTTTGAAACAGCAAGGATGGACCGGCTCCTGGCAATCACCATTTCCTATTATCACATTTTCTTCATCTCTAACAGCAGAACTAGTTCCCTTTAAGTTACTGTGTTAAATTGCAAATGCCCTGGGAGGTGCAATGCCTTATTCTCTAACAATGTCTATCATTTATTGATGCTTGTTATGCCCCAGACACTGTATCAAGCATGCTATAAACACTCTCACATTTAATCTTCCCAGCATGATGAGACTGGCATCATTACATTGATAGGAAAACCAAAGGTCAGGGAACCTAATTAACATGTTTAAGGTCACACAGCCAGTAACTGATACAACCAGAACTTGTACCCAGCCCTGTCTGGTGCTCTTAACCACTGTGCTTACTGACTGTCGCTTCCTCCTAAAGCATTTGGTTGTTCGTTCAACACAGATTTTTCAAACATGAACTATATGCTGGGCACGGCGCTGGAAGAATGGGGAAGGCAGAGATGAAGAAACACCTTGGGGCATTGGGAGCAGTGGTAACACTTGACATCCTCAACTATCGTTCCCCAGAGTAGCGACACAGTGCCTGAGCCCCGCCATACAAAGAGGTTTACAAAGGGGCAGATCCGGGACTGTTTCCGGCAATAATAAATTAGGCCTGGTCTGAAGAGAGCGTTCTTCTAAGCCTCCATATACTCAGGAGGCCCTACAAATTCCCCGTGTTTCTTTCTGAATATCCTCCCAGCCCTCATTGCTATTCCCCTGCAACACGTTGATTTGCAGAACTTGCAGGCTCTCATGGCCTGGGTCTACGGGTTTCTCCCCCGGCAGGATGTTCAGCAGTTCACTCCTCTGTCTGTTTGTATTTGTTATGCACTGTGGGTATTTTATAAATCGCTAGTGTTTGCAGAATTCGGCTCTTTGGCTGCCTCTCCATCTCCTTCCTCGTTCCCCGACTGCCGATGCGCAGGTTCTTCTCCCCATCGTGTTCGAGCGCTGGCTCCAGTTCTGCCGTCTTAAAGGGCTTCTGCTGTCAGCTCAGTTAGCAGCATCGCTCAGCCATAGGTTTGAGGTTTGCCTTTTTCCTTTTTCACTTTCTTCCTTCAACAAAGCTGTTGAAGACAGGGTTCTGGGCTTCTCCCGCTGTGTTCTGGTCATTTGGCCCTTGCCTCTGAATGTGTCTCATAGACTCTATGCTTTTTCTACTCCATCCCCTCAGATTTGTGAAGTGTTCTGTAATGGGCAATACAAGATTCGTGGGGCGGGAGATACCTTGCCTTTGGTTCTGATTTCTCATTAGAGTTTCCACATTTGTCTTAAATGGGTTCATTGAACTTGGGGAAAAAACAGAAATCGAAGCAACTAAGTATCCGTGAGAAATAAACAAAGCAAAACAGTTAAGCCCTACAAAGATGAATTGTGTTTTAAAAAAAAAAAAAAAAAAATCAGATGATTTACTCAGAGCAAGAAAGTAAAAAGTTGAATAGAAAAGGACGGTGAAGTGTGAGAGGGAAACACTGACAGCTAAATTACCCTTCAAGTAAAGAGAGCTAATCCTCCTGCCAGGGTCTAGACGAGGGGGGGGCATTCATGCCAGAGAGCGAATTTAAATTCTGACCGCCCTGTATGGGCCTTTAGACCATTATTCTCTTTCCTGCATTTAGCTATCAGTTCTCTCTGTATGCAATAAACGTGTGGCTACATTCAGCCAGAGGCTTGTTGGATGATGAGCACATTTCTACAAAGCAGAAAAAATAAGCATGCTATGGTTGCCGCCTATTTCAAGAACCCCATATGGCCGCTTCTAGCCGAGGCTGTCCACCTCTGGGGGCCAGCTTCCCATTTGCAAGCCCTTCTAAGACCAGCTTTGTAAATCAATTACAAAACCCCAATCTCATTCTGTCACTCACTTCAGCTGTGTAAGAAAAGAAAGGGGGAGGGGTGTATTTTAATGACTCCGGAAACTTCCATATGTGCAACCGCTGAAACCAGCAAATATTCATTTTCTTTTTTGGCAGATGACTCTGGTAATTAAGGTAAACTACTAATAACCCTTTTCAGAGTGCAGAATAGATTGTTCCCAAACATACTGAGAGGAATCACATTGAGCAGCTTGCCGCCCAGACAGATCCTTAGAGAGAGCCCTGCCAAGAACAACAACAGCCACACAAATTGCCCACAAGGAAAGAAATAAACCTGGAGAAGTCAAAACCCAAGTCTGTACCAAGATTTTAATCTGCCTGGTGTGTTCTGTGCTGCAACCCTTTTATGATCATTTGTTTGTGTTCCCATTCCTCTCCAAGTTGCTACACATTTGACCAATCCTTCTTCAAAGAGGGCGTTTTAATGACTGCATTCACCAGAGTCTTGAGCAGTGGTTGGCAAACTTACGCTGTAAAGGGCCAGATCACCGATGTTTTCAGCTTTACCAGCCACGTTGGCAACCAGAATTCTGCCGTTGTAGCAAGAAAGCAGCCATAGGCAACAGAATTATGGTACTGGAGGCAGAGGGCTGTGAAATGATGTGTTTCAGTAAAACTTATAAAAATGAGGTGGGCCACCCCAGCTGGTGTTGCTCAGTGTTTGAGCATAGACCCATAAACCAGGAGGTCACGGTTTGATTCCTAGTCAGGGAACATGCCTGGGTTGTGGGCTTGATCCCCAGGAGGGGTTGTGCAGGAGGCAGCCAATCAGTGATTCTCATCATTGATGTTTCTATCTCTCTCTGCCTCTCCTTTCCTTTCTCTGAAATCAATAAAAAAAAACATATTTTTTAAATGGGGGGGTTGCCAAAAGGGGTTATATGTAATACTTTCAACAATAAAGATAAATAAAAAATAAAAATAATAAAAACAGGGTGGGCCATATTTAGCATGAGAGTGATAGTTTCCTGATCCCTGCTCTTGAGGACAAGATAAGAAGGGATGACACAGAGAGAGCCCATTGCTTCCTCTCCCCAGGGTAGATACTTCCTGGTTCCAGACATAAGCTGTGCCACTTGGGGACGATGAGTTCAGTCTATGGGAAAAAAACAACCCATTTGGGGAGTCTAGACTTCCTGAGCCCCCTGACAACTGTGACACATTTCGGCATTATTTAGTCTCTTGCTCATTTCCAGTGACTCACTGTTTGATTTGCAAGGTTCCCTACTTCAGTGATAATGTTGAAAGCCCACTAATATTAGTCACAGCAAGAAGCTGCCCCTAGAACCAGGAGAGGAAATTGCTTTACAGTTTTAATTTCAGACTATGCACTGAAATGACTATATATCAAATGGTTTTTAAGGCTGCCTTTGGTGCTAATACAAACAAGAATGATAAATTTCAAGTTATGTTGTTCTCCAGAGCAGAACATGACCTGGAGTCTTGAATCGAGAGACTTGAACAGATGTGCCCGGCAATACAGAGGCACGCATGCGCTTCAGACTCGGACAGACCAGGGTGCTAACCTCTGCTCTGCCATTTACTGCCCATGGAACCTGGACACATGGTTCAACCTCTCTGAGTTTGTTTCCCTGGTTGTGGAATGATGAAATTAGCTCTGCCCTGGTCCTCTCTCTCTACCTCAAGGGATTATTGGCCAAGAATTACGGTACTGGAGGCAGGGGGCTGTAAAATGATATAATAGCTAAGGAATAACTTTGCCCATCATACAGAGCTCCTCGCACAGAAAGGGTTATAATTTTTGAGACTGGAACCAGTCACTGGGCTTGAGAGTTCCTCCACTTATATTGCATCTCTTTGTGCCTCTGGTGTGATCCTCAGAGTAGATTTACCCATTGAAAATCCATCTGGCCTCCTGGATTAAGTTGTTGAGGAGCATCCTAGTGACCAGGCATTGATACTAAGACACAGTGAAACTCAGTCCCCTTGCACCATTTCCTATCTTCAGC
The DNA here is from genome assembly GCF_014108235.1 of Myotis myotis. Taxonomy (NCBI): domain Eukaryota; kingdom Metazoa; phylum Chordata; class Mammalia; order Chiroptera; family Vespertilionidae; genus Myotis; species Myotis myotis. Next base: position 196,644,372 of record NW_023416335.1, read on the forward strand.
TCTTAGGGCAAAAGTCATCGAATAACTCTAGAGATAGATAAGCAGGCAGTCAGATGATGGGGACTCACCTCTTCTCCCCCATTCTAAACCCTCCTGTCTTTCTTGTACATTCCTCCCAGGAAATCTGTAGAAAGATGGGGCACCCCACCATTCTTTTGATGACTGACATCCGTAGGCCAGCTATCTTCTCACAAGGCGATTTCTCCTCAATGCAAGATGTCCCCTGTCTTGATAGTTCATCTCTCCTGACTATAGTAACAATAAATTAATCATTTATTTCTTGCCACGATGTCTTTGCAATGATCAGAAGCAATTGGCCAGTCTCAGATTGGCCCAGGGGATGAAGTAGCTTTTATCAAAAACATCCTGCAGAGAAGAAAATGTAATTTAAATGGGGTGAGCAGTGGGGATGCCAACCCTGTTCCTGGTTGATAAAATAAATATCATCAAGTTATGTATTTCTTACCCAATTAATGTCATTTCTGTAATTTAGATGACTCCCAATCAAAATTCCAAAGGATGGATATTTTGTTTTATATACCTTAGTAAAATTATTCTTAAAGCTCCTGTGGATGAATCAATAGATGAAACCAGTTAAGAAAAATTTTAAAATGAAGGGTGATAAACAGATTCTTGACCTAACATTTCTAATTTTAAGACTGTGATACTCAGATACAACATAAAAATTGAAAGCCAGATCAATGGACATAATTTCCAACTAAAACACATTCCAACCTGACCAGCGTGGTTCAGTGGTTGAGCACTGACCTATGAACCAGGAAGTCATGGGTTTGATTCCTGGTCAGGGCACATGCCCAGGTTGTGGGCTCCATCCCCAGTGTGGGGTGTGCAGGAGGAAGCCGACCCATGATTCTCTCTCATCATTGATGTTTCTATCTCTCTCTCCCTCTCCCTTCCTCTCTGAAATCAATAAAAATATATTTTTAAAAAACACATTCCAGTGTATTTATGATATGCAATCAAGGATATATGGTAAAGGTAAAGGACAAAGATTAAGAACTACCTCCTACAGGAAATCTTCCTTGGTTATCTCAGTTCTGAATTAAATGTCCCTTTCTGATAATTATATAATGTTCTGTGAATGCTTCTTTTTGTTTTGTTTTTTGTTTTTTGTTTTTTATTGTTTTATTGCTTAAAGTATTACAAAGGGTATTACATATGCGTCCTTTTTTTCCCCCTGCCCTTGACAATCCCCTGACCTCCCCTACCCCCCAGTGTCTTATGAATGAATGCTTCTTTTTGTAATGCATTGCAGTATGCCATACAGTTGAGTGCAAAGCATAAGGTACATCTCAATGAATTCTTACAAAGTGAACACACCTATGTAGTCAGCACCAGATCAAGAAATAAAACACTATCAGAATGCCAGGAGCTGCCTCATTTCCCTTCCAGGGGCCATCCCCACCCCCCACCACCAAGGTCTCTGATGGCCACTATTATTCTGACTTCTGACAAAGAGATTAGTTTTGCCTGTTTTGAAACTCTCTATAGGTAAACTCATATATACATAGTCTTGTACCTGGCTTCTTTGGTTCAAAATATTATTTTTGTGAGATTTATCCATGTTGCTGGAATTCATTTTCCCTCATTGTTGTACAATATTACATTAGGTAAATGTACCTTTATATATTTTTCCAATTAATCACAGATTATTTTTGTTTTGCTCCCATTTTTGGGCTATGTGCTACTATGACATTCTTGTGCAAGTCTTTAGTTGAACCTATATGTGCATTTATGTTGGTATATGCCTGGTGATGGAGGTACTGGGTCATAAGGTACTCTTTGGCCTTTAGTGGACAATGCTAAACAGCTTTCCAACGTGGCTGTACGGCAGTGTATGAGAATTTCCTTTGCTCCACAGCCTCACCAAGACTTGCTGTTGTCTGCTTCAACCTAGTGGGGTTCTGGCACACATCTAAAAGTACTCTGTCATACTTTATGTGTTTACTTGTCTATCGCACTCACAAGTTTACAGAAATCCATTCTACAAAGTAAGAAACCAAGGCTTAGAGAAGTTGGGAGGTATATATGCCCAAGGCATTCTTTACCAGGGAAGACAGGTTGCCTTCTCTAAATCTATTTCCATATAATTAATGCAACTTGCTCATATAACCGGAGAATCGCTCAGACACACACACGTGCACTTGCCCATCCATGTGCGTACGTGCACACGCGCGCGCGCACACACACACGCACACGCACATTTCTAAATGGAAGGTTTAATTTGGAAGCACACTGCTGTTAGTTAAATGATCCTGCAACCAACAGCCATGCATCCCTCCCTTATCTCCCTTTGGTTAAATGTTTTGAAATGAGTTTCAAATGGGCTTGGCTCTGATGACAGCTCTTCATTTCACCTTGTTTCTGCAGACGCCATTTGTGGGAATGTTCTCCAGCTCCGTTAATTACCCATGTCAGGAGGTTATTTTGTTGTTTCTAGAGAAGTGGAGTTGTAAGTGTAAATGTTTTGAGACAGCGAATTTCTTCAGCAAACCAAACTTCAGAGTTCTTCCTATAGGAATCAATGCGTATGATTAAAACTTTTATTATTCCGTTATTTACTAATATTCTAAAATATTTTTTAGGCACAGGTCTATGTGTGAAGCGAGGGCAGAGGCTGTGCTTTCAAAGCAGACAGGAAGTCCAAAAGATGTCATCTGCATCCCAGCTGTGGCATTCACACAACATCCTTCACTTCTCAGGACCTCAGTTTCCTCATCTGAAATGGGAGAGTATTATACTAGCTATCTGCTAGTGTTTTGTGAGGCTAATAGACGGCTGCATAAAAAGACTTGCCCATAGTAAATACGCAGTTATTGCCTGCTGATGACTAAGGGCTGAGGAATTCTGTCACCATGATGAATGACATAAAGAGGGTAGAGCATAATGGCTGGGAGTTGAAGCCCTGGAGCCATATGACCTGGATATATATTCTGACCTTACCACTTACAGCTGTGTTACTTTGAACAACTACCTAACCCCTCTGTGCTTCAGCTTCTGCATCTATGAAATGGGTAGCGATAGTGCCAGTTCATGAGGACTGAATGGGATAATCCATGAAACTGCTAAGAACAGAGCTTGAGATATCGTGAAGTGAATAATGAATATTAGCTACAAACAGGTGTGTGTGTGTGTGTGTATGTGTGTGTGTGTGTGTGTGTGTGTGTGTCCCACAGAGGATCATTACGTTTCCCTTTAGGACCTGATAGTGTGGAAATGAGGCTGATTTCCCAACCCGGCCAGCACCATTCCAGTCTAATCTTTCTTCCACTATGTTCCTTGAAATGAAAAATCAACTCCTTAATTATGAATAAAAACGGGATGTTTCTCTCCTAGGTGTCAATAAAAATGATTTTTCTTTCCTGAGGAAGAAAACACGCAGCCCTCCTGGCAAATCCTGGCATCAGAGCCGTGCTGTGCTCAGCAGGAGGGCTTGGCACTTGCTAAGAACTGTGATGTGTGTGCGACTCAGCAGCTCGGAGCACAGCGAGCAACCTCAGCACCTCAGGCGGCGGCCGTGGGAGCCGCTCAACATTTGACACGGACCAGCGCTCACCACAGAGCCCCTGCAGAAAGAATGCTGGAGGGGACAGTCTCTGGGGTCACAGCTACCACGACGTATAGCAACAGGGCCTTACCACACTGCTGCCTTGCTCCAGGAAGGATGCCTCCATTCCAGCAGAAGGAGATTCTAGAAGCCTAGATTTTGAAATTAGTCCAACATGGGTTCAAGCCCTAGCTCCACCATTTATAAGGCGTGACTTGGGGCAGATTGTTCACCCTCTCTGAGCGCCAAGCTCATCATCTATAATGGAGGGGGGGGGAGGGGTAAGGTCATTGTGAGGCATAAATGAGATAAAGTAAGTTTGCGAAGCACTTCGGCCAGTAGCTGGCACATAGTAGCTATGATTATAATTTTCCAAGCCTCGGCACCGATGTATCTGGCCCGTTTCACATAGGCCCTCTACAGGAGCAATGAAAGAAATGGGAGGTTCTGAAAAGAGCTTGGACTGCATCTTCTCCCTGCTTTTTGGAGTATAGAAGCAATTGGCTGTTTCGGTCCTGAAGGGCCTCAGATGATCAGACCCTCCATCAATTTGGGCTGCAGGCCACAGGCAGAGCAGGCAGAGCAGGCAGAGCCTTCCTGGCACAGCTCGATTACCTTTCATCTTTGCTGACAAACTGGCCAGATTCCCTTCATAGAGAAGTTTGTGAAAATTGTCAAGCAGTAGCCAACACCAATATTCTGATCTTTTTCAACCATTTCCCTGAGGAACAGACTGAGGAGACACTCGGTCTCACAACCACGATTATTCACTAAATGCAGCTTCCTAGCCTGCAGTCTCTCTATTCCTATTGCCCAAAACTCAGCACCTACCCAGGAAGTCAAGATCACATATTTCTAAGGGTTTTACAGTAGTGTTTTATTCCTAGCTCCAATTCCAGATTAGAAAGGATTCTGGTTTCGGCTACTTTAACATCTCGGGAACCGAAATAGGGTTTGGGCTCTGGAGTCAGACAGCCTGGTTGCAATCCAGACTCCACCGTTGACCGCAGCATGACCTTGGACACATTACCTGAGCCTCAGTTTCTTCACCTGTAAAATGGAGATGGTAATTGTAGTACCCTCCTCATGGGGCTGTGGTGAGCATTAAATGAGTCAATGTATATAAAGTCCTTGGCATCAGGCATGTGATGAGCTCTCAACAAAGGTTTGCTCTCATTGTTATTAAGCTCCAAGTATGTTCTGGGCATTGTACTAGTCATTGGCAAATTCATGGCTATCTGTTGTCCCTGGCCTCATGGAGTTTCCAGTATAGCAACAAAAATATTAACTATATCATTACACAAATCATTATTCCCATTGTAAGAACAGTAATTGCTATGAAGACATTCCAAGTTGTTTCCATCCTTGGTAAACCAGGGTCTCGAAACTGAAGGCAGACTTACTGAGGTGACCTCATGAACACAGAGCCAACCCTTGTAACATTCTACGTGGACAGTGAAGCTAGGAAAAGTCAACTCTGCTCACCCACTCCACTCACATCACGCTTCAAAGTAGTTTGCGTTGCATTTTCACGTCTGTGTAGAGGAAAGGTGGTACTGTGACTAAGAACAGTCTCAGCAATCAGACTGCCTGGGTTCAAACTCAAGCTCTACCACTGACCAGCTTTGGAACAGTGGATAGTCTCCACACCTGTCTGTGATTAAGTCCCTCATCTGTAAAATGGCCATCACAATAGTTCTGCCATGTTATTGGGAGGATTGACTAATTTGGCTGATAACCTATAAGTAACTTTGGACAGTGCTTAACACATAATAAGCACTCAGTAAATAGTAACTCTTATTATTGTGTGATTTGAACTTCCCAGCAGCCCTACAGGTAGGGTAGATATTGCCTCCATTTATCGATAAGGAAACTGAGACCTCAAGACATAAGCCAGTAATTCACAAAGCTGGAGTGCAAACCTGGATCTCCGGGCTCCACATCCATCCCTATTTCCCCTATTCCCACCACCCTCTCAATTGACAAAAAAAAAAAAGTTCTCTTTAAAAAGTCAACATGTAAAGGGTGTAGGTTAAAGTGTTTCGTGAAGAGGGAGCATATTGTGACATATAGCTGAGCAAAGTAGCAAAAGAAAGCCAAAAGAAGCCAAAGGTTTTCTTTTAAAAGATAAATGAGTAGCAACCCAGCTGACTTAAAATAAGAGGGGTTAAGAATATTTTCCTGCATAATTAAATCTCTAAAGATTTGGTTAGAGGAGCATAATTTACATCAGGTTAAAATAAAAGATCACATTAGCAATTGCACAAGCTTAGATGCAGTCCTCTATCCACAGAACAGCATTAATAAGTCAGTTTCAGAGAGTCTCATCAGCCTGTTACCATAAAATAAAAGAAACAGGGCAGACATTTAGGGAGCAAGATTTTTAATACAGTATTCACCCAACAACAACAACAAAAAAAACCACCTAAGTTTATTCTATCACCAGCACTTACCTAGGTATCATATTTTTTTTAATTGTGGTGAAATACAAATGACATTTAATTGACCATTTCAAGTGGCATTGAGTACACTTATACTGTCATGTAGTCATCACCACCATCCATTTCTAGGCCTCTTCCATCCTGCAAAACTGAAACTCTGTACCCTTTAAACAATAGCTCTCTATTCTTCCTTTGGAGTTAGAATTCTAAAATGAAATATGTTTTTTTAATCAGGGCTATTTTATTTCAACTGCTCAGTTTTGGGTTTTTTAATACAAAATTAACTACAATTTAAAAGCTTTTCAAGAATTCAAATGTTGTGCAGTTCACTCCAATTTTGATTTCAGAATGAACTGAATAATACTGAACAAGCTGAGAAGACAGCTGTTTGTAAATCCAGACCAGATCACAAGGACAGAAGTTTCTAGAATCCACCGTAGGAACAGCTTATCACTTGATGTCAGTCCTCTTTCCATTGAATATATATAAAGGACAGAAAGTTTCCTGCCCACAACCCCTCCGACTATCTGGTCGGTCTGAGAGAATGTGCTGGCCACCCCAGCCCACACCCCAGAATTGTGCCTTCAAATGTGTGTGTCACAGGAGACAGAATATTCTATCTACTATCAGAGCTTCAAAGAGACTCACAGCATCCAGTTCAACAGATAAGTCACAAAGAGACCGGATGCTTTGCAAATGACAAAGAATTTTTCATCCTAGGCTGTTGATGTGGAAGGACATATCTTTATAAGGAAAGGCTTTTATTATGTCTAACCAAAGAAAAGGGGCTTTTTTAAAAAAGAAAAATTTATCAGGCGTTTCCTCAGGATAAACGGTGTGACCCCAGACTTTGTCCAGTAGACAATGTGTCTTTAAAGACAGTGGAAACTGCCTTGGGATTGTCCGCTGGTCCTCTCCCTGTCGACACCAGGCAGCCCTTTACAAATGGGCTCCAGTCCCTGTGCAGGTCGAGATGCAGATAGTCAACCACCTCACATTTACTTGGCACCGTGTGGTTCCCCTGGGTATTAGTTCTCTGTTCTGGGCTTTGTAGATGCTGTTGCTCTGCTTGCTAATAATAGTAATAAAAGCATGGTGTCTCATCCATGAACAGGGGCCAGTTTTAGCAAATGCACTGGGTCTGGGAAGCTCCAAATTCACTGAATATACATATTCAAAGGTTTCCTTTAGAACAGACAGCTCTTTGTACCAGATTTGCCTTTAAAAAATACCTAGCCTTGCCGAAACCGGTTTGGCTCAGTGGATAGAGCGTCGGCCTGCGGACTGAAGGGTCCCAGGTTCGATTCTGGTCAAGGGCATGTACCTGGGTTGCGGGCATATCCCCTGTAGGAAATGTGCAGGAGGCAGCTGATCGATGTTTCTCTCTCATCGATGTTTCTAACTCTCTATCTCTCTCCCTTCCTCTCTGTAAAAAAATCAATAAAATATATTTTTTTAAAAAAATACCTAGCCTTGACCGAGTAGCTCAGTTGTTTACTAGAGTGTTGTCCAGATATGCCAAGGTTGCAGGTTCAATCCCCAATCAGGGCTCATACAAGAATCAAGCAACGAATGCATAAATAAGTGAAACAACAAATCAATGTCTTTCTCTCCCCTTCCCTCTTCCTCTCCCTGTCTCCCTTCCTCTTTTAAAAACTGAAGTAGAAGTGTGTGTGTGTGTGTGTGTGTGTGTGTGTGTGTGCGCGCGCGCGCGCAGAGAGAGAGAATAGAAATACACCATTATAAAAAGCAGATATATCATGAAGAAAAAAAGGAATTGAGCAGTGTTCCTACACTTTACAAGGTTGACTTTCTTTGTAATTATACTATTATTCTGTCGAGTATGGCATGTGTGTGTTTCATCCTGTGAGCCTTGCTTATTGATTGTGCATCAAGCACTTCAACACCTTTCCCTTTTCTGGAGGAATTTTTCTGGAGGAAGTTAGGTTGGGACTCAGGGTGGCCTGACCAGCTCACCTCTCAGATGAAGCTGGCCTCCTCGAGCTCTGGCCACAGTGAATGTTTCCATCTGTTCAGACAACGCTCCTGGTGAAATGTTCACTTTAATGACACTGTAATGCCGTGCCCCTTGGTGTGCCATTTTATTGTGAGACTTAATCAAAGGCAAAAAGAAAGAAAGCTGCCGGCTCAGGTGCAGGTGCTTCTTTGTTGGAGTGCGTTCCTGCAGGAGGGGGAGGGTTCACAGTAGTAGTGGCTCCTGCACAAAGGCTGAGCTTCCCAGGGTCTTGGTGGTTGTTCTCATGTGAGTCCAGAGGTTTGTGCACTCCCTACACATGGATCCCAGGGTTAAGAGAGAAAATATATATATACTTGTATAGTTATATGTGTTTGTGTGTGTGTGTGTGTGTGTGTGTGTGTGTGTGTGTACAGAGAGAGAGGGGGGAGCTTTCTATAGTTCTGCGTAGGCCCTGGGGTTACATGTGCATTTAGTGGTATATCTGTGTGTCCATGCATGTACAATGGAATAGGAGGTTTGTGTGACTGATCTGTATGTATGTAATGTACATGTGGAAGTGTTTGTGTGCGGTGTATATGCATGTAGGGGTGTGATATGGAGTGCATCCATGAGGTATTTGTGTATTGTCGGTTGTAGTGTGTAGGTATGTATGGTGTGAATTCACGTTGTGATTTGGGGTGGGGTGTTCATGGTGTGTGTTTGTATGTGTGTGATGTGGGTGTATTTGCATGTGGTATAAGTGTATGTGTGTGCTAGCATGTATGCATGTCATGGGCATGTGGACACGTGTTTGTGCACACTTTTGCCCATACAGACATGTGATCTGCAGAGGCCTTTACAGACCCTGGGATTTGAGTACATTCATTATATTCAAGTGTATTATATTTGTGGGTATGTATATCCACTTGGGCTGCCTGCGGCCTTACGCATTGTATCAGGGCCAACCATGGCTATTTAAAAGAAAAGACAAAGCATTTAACTTAAGTGCCAAAAGCTCACAGTGGTCACTTAGTTTGGTAAGTGTTTCTGAAAAAGAAAGGAGAGAAGAAAAGGAAACTCCAAAGAACCTCAAAATTGGGATTTTTTACTTTGATGTGGATGTTAGGATTTAAGGGGATGCTGATTCCCTTGTGGATTCTGAACCATTGAGGAGATAGATACAAATTAGCAGAGTTGAAATGATCATCTGTATTTTCAACAAGCCTGCCTTGGAGAACTTGCCTTCACCAACTAGGACCAACTTCCAACCAGAACACCCAACCTCCCTCCAAAAGGCTGAGCTGCCTTATTGAGTTTATGGTCCAGAGGGACAAGCTCCTGGAAAAGAGAGAACCCCGGGGACTGGACTTCCACCCACCAAGTCTCTCTTCGCAGCCAGGGAAGGGGACAGCAAAAAGGACAGAGACTTTCTTTCCAAGTCTTCCTTTCTTCCATAAGTTGGGAGTTCCTGCTTCATGCAAAAGAAAAGAAAGAACAGGAGAAAGAAAATGCTTTCCTTTATGATTCCCAAGATTCTGCTCTCTTAACCCACCGATTTAAGCATCCAGGCTGTGGTCAACCAAGAGTGTGTGAAGAGATTGTGGAGTCCCCATGGGGGATCAGATCAGCGGTTAACCAGCCCTCTTCATGAGGCTTCTTCTAAACCAATCACTGATCCTTTGTGCTTCTTCCTGAGATCACTGGTGTGCACTTTAGCTTTTGCTTTCAAATGGGCAAAACCAGTTCATTAAATAGTTCCACCTCTTGTTCTATTCTCATCTTCAATCATGTCCAGCAATGTTAGGGACGTCCATTTCCTTCTTCTTGCACATCTGCACATTATTGCACCCTTCCCATCAAGTAAAACTTTTCCCCTGTCCTACCCTTTGCTCATTCCTCTCCAAACAGTAAGTATCCATACATCTCATTGGATGGAGGGAGGAGTCCATGTTTATTACCTGGGTGGGTTCTTGCTTGTGTGGTTCCTCTGTCCACACTCCCAGGAGCCCCACCGCTATGGCCAGGACAGTCGCTGTCTTAGACTCTCCCTGCCATGGGCTGTCCCAAGATCTAGATAGGAAACCTGTTTGACAATGGTCCAAAGCCATGTCCTCCAGTCCAGGGCTGCTGGCAAAAAAACAAAAACACAAAGTTTTGCTTCCAAGTTCTACATTTATTTCTTGTTTGGTCTTTTACTCAGGGATCCTCTTCAACCTCAAGATGCCATGCCAATTGCATGGACTTTAGAGAGCGAGAAAGGCAAGTTTGTATCTATGTTGGAGTTGGTGCTTATGATGTAGATGTGGCTGTTCCTAGTGCCTCTCAGGCTCACACACCTCCTTTTTCTCCACAGCAGTGCTCTTGTGCCGGTTCCTATTCTTTGCTATCACCATTTCTAGGCCTTCATTGCCTTTCACCAGACTTTTGCTACCACCTCCAAATACTAGTCTCCAAGGTACTAGTCTTGCGTACCCGACCAGTCCAGCCCACACATAATCGATATGTTTAGTATTCTTGAATTTTTTCTCTCAAAATATCAATCCCTTGGTTAAACAAATGTCATCCTAGAGGATTGAACCCAAATTCCTTATCCTACATACCATGGTCTTCCACCATCCGTCCCTTTCCAAATTTATCTCTATTTTCCCCAAAATCCTCTTCTGACAACAAATCCAAACATACCCACATTAATTCCTACCTTTCCACTATTACACTAATATCACATCTCAAATAAGTTAAACTTATAAAAATTCAGCATTATGTGATCTTCCCATTGTTCTAGTCAGTCCCCTATTCCACCTATGGCGCATGGGAAATATATAGATTGTACTTTGGCCCAGTGATTTAAGCAATGTTATTTTTAACACCATCCCAAACACAAACCAACTATAGAAAATTTAGGGCTGAAAGAGGCCCTGTAGTCCAAAGAAGTAGCAATTTGTATTAATTCTTCAGGGAAAAGTGTGCTGAGCCCATGCCCTACAGAAGAATCAATACAAGAGCCTATACTTTGTTGTCTATTTAAGGGAGTTTAATGGTAAAATCTGACTTGTCAGGAATTTATGTTTATGTTCCCCTCTTTCTAATGCAACTCTGGCATTAGACATGACACGGCTGGGCCTAAGCTGAGTGCCCAACCCAGTGACCTCTGTTACAATGCACAACTGCAGTCCCACCCACCCCTCAGTGCTGCCTCTGACAGGGAGCCCTTGATGAACTTTCCCTCCTCTGGACTCACTGGGTACCTACATCAATTTCTAGGAATATAACTTATGCAACCTTGTATCATCTGGTTATGGATGGTGTATGTGTATGTAGCCCATCTGTCTGATGGAATTATAAACTCCTGGAGACAAAGACCTTGTCTCTTAGTCTTTGCAGTTCTAGTTTCCCACTAGAGTAAATTCTGAGAAAGCATGTGTGCTGTCAATTAATAAATAAAAAATATGGTTCTTTGGAAAGATCCTATAGTCAAGGTACCAAAAAAAAATGTTTGCCTACCCTGGCCACATAGAAAATGCATCCTTTGGCTTGGCTTCCTGGCCCTACGGGGCACATTAAGTTTCAACCATGAAATTCCAGCAAAGGTAGTCAGTTACCATTCTTGTTGTGTTTATGCAAACATCAGGACAGTAGATAAATTAATCTTGATTTGGCTTTTTGATAGCCATGGAGGAATTTTAAGAAGAAAAATCCTGTTTCAATAGAAGTTGTTAAATCTAAAATGGTTTCTTTCCCTTCCACCAGACCATTTGTTAAGCTTATAAGGATAGTTCAGTTGATAGTTCTGTGTGCCCAATATGGGCCTCTAGCAACGGTGGAATAGAAATGCAGTCCGTCTCATGATTGAGCCGGAAGTTTCAAGACAAGGGGGGAATGAAAGGGCGAGACCTCAACCTAGAGGCCCTGATGCCCAGCGCTCCCTGCGGTTGGTCCAGGCGTTCCCCGCGGCGGGCTCCCCCCAGCCCGTCCCCGCCCGTCTCCCGCACCGGAGCTGGGTTGGCCGCCCCCGGTCTAGTTTCCTGCCCGGGAAAACCGAGGGCCGCAGAGAGGGGGCAGGCCCGGGGCTTTGGGGGAGCAGGGGCGGCCCAAGCCCCTCCAACGGGGGAACAGCGCCCTGGGCTCCTGGGTGCTGGGGAGCGGCCTTCGGGGAAGGACGCCTATTGAGGGCCGAGGACTGCGCCCTCCATCTTACCCTGGGTCCTCCATTTTTGGGCAGAGCCATGTGCTCGGCAGGGCTTCTTCTCGGAAACCCAACCCTATGCTAGCCACACCCAGGATTTCTCTGGAGTAACCAATGATAATCGAGGGAAGTGCACGCCATCACTATGACCACATCCTGTGTAATGAGACACCTACTCGCGCCTGGCCAATCGGCGGGGCCCACAGTCCCCTCTCCTGCCCTCACTCCACTCCCCTATAAAACCCACAATCCCATCAGGCTTTGCTCTCTCTCTGCCACTGGGCTTACCCTTGCATCAGTGAGTGTGGTCGGGGAGCCGAACTAGTTCGAAATAAGGGACTCTTTGCTTTTGCATCGGACTCGCTGGCTCCCTGGTGGGCTTTTTGGGATCCTTGAAATCTGGGCACAACACTGTGCAGTATAGTTTATAAATATACTAGTAGGTCACAGAGAATCTGTTACTACTGTATCTTGGTATTAAATTATCTCTCAAAAAAAAAAAAAAAGAAAATGCATCCTTAATGATCCAGGTCAAATGCCTGTTCCTCTTCAGTGTAGTTGAAGCAGCACAGGCTTTAGAGCAGTGGTTCCCAACCATTTTTGGCCATGCCCCACCCACCTAAGCAACTCCAAAATCCGGATGCCCCACCCCATGACATATAATTCTTATTATTCAAAAAGTGAACTCCTATTCACATAGAGGAAGCCTAAAAGGCCATTAACTTGTTCTAAACAAGCTTCCAAAGAATATGGCATCCATGAAAGAGAAAAATAAAAGAACAAAAGGACAGTTGAAGTACTGAGGAAGAAATCACTAAGAAAGGGTTAAAAAATAATAATAGTATGAAGTGATATGAAAAATAGCAAATAAAGTTTCAAAACATATAATAGAGAACTGAAATGCATAAATATGTCACAATATATATTTATATACCATATATGAGGCCCCTAGAACCATAAGAAATGCAAAAATTTCACTGTTAATAACTCACTCTTGAACTACCCTCCTTAAAAATCAAATTGCCCCCTGTGGAGCGTGTGCCCCACGTTGGGAGCCACTGCTTTAGAGAGAGCCAGACACGTTTTCAAATCTTTTCTGCACAATTGGCTGAGTGACTTTGAATGGCACGTTGTCACTGAGCCTTAGGTTCTACTTCTATTAAATAGAAATAGTAATATCCACCTTAGAAGGCCAAGATAAAATAATTCAACATAGGCAGTGTCTAGAACAAGGTAGGCATGGTTTCTGTGAATATTTTCTTCAGTGTTCTCTCCTCTGTGCCCCCATCACACTTTGTACATATTGTTGTCAGGGTCCTAATATAGTTCATTGTGAATATTTGGGTCTACATCTGTCTCCTCCACTAGGTGGGGAACTTCTCAAGGGCAGGAATTGTCCCATATTATGAGCACTTATTTCAGGCCATGCTCTGCTAGTCCCTCCAAATACATTATCTTATTGAATCCTCGAAGCAAACAACAATTATTCCTATTCTAAACATGAAGAATTCAGTCCCTCTATCAACCTACTATTGTCCCTATTTTAAACATGAGAAAATTGTCCTTGGAGGATTTAAGAAACGTGCACACAAGTTCGTACAGGTACAGCTAATGGTGGTGGTCTCTGTACCTATGTCACTTCAGATCCAAGTCCATATCCTTACTCTTCATTCTGTTGGGACCAGAGAGGTCTTGCCCATCTTTGTGTCACCCTCCAGGCATGAATAAACATTTACAAAGTGATTATTTAGTAAAAAAAAAAAAAAGGGGGGATTCCTATTTCACATACAGAAATATCTATATTCCACTTTGAGGTGGTCCTACGCCTGGAACAGTGCCTGAGATATGACTGCAATGGCATAGGTAACTTTTTCAGAAAAGGGATCTAAATATGCCAACTTCCTGTTTCATAGCAGGCATAAATTTAGTACACACAGGAAGATCACCCCCCATGTCCTGAGGGAGAATGTTCATGGCAGCATTATTTGTAGAAGCGGGAAACTGGGGTATCATCACTGGGACAGGAGAGAGGCAAAATGTGAAAGATGTGTACCCTGGGTGCAGCCATTGGAAGAATGGAACATAAGTGGACAAAGCAACATGGGTCTTCTTAAAGGCAAAGTGATGAGTGAAAGAAGAAACAAAATGATATTTATAGCAGTACCATTGACATAAATTTAAAAATGCGCACACACAAAGCATAGCACACATTTTGGAGCTGTGGTTGGTAATAAGAGCATGATCCAGGAACTCAACTGCTTGGGTTCAAATCCCAACCTCATTGCTTAGTAGCTGTGTGACCTTAGGCAACTTACTTAACCTCTCTATGCCTCAGTTCTTTCATCGATTAAGTGGAGGTAATAAAGGTGCTTAATTATAAGGCTGTTACAATAATTAAATGATTACATATAAAGGGCTCAGAACAGAGCCTCGCATGTAATAAGTTCTGTACATGTATTATTTATTATTATATTTTTTAGAATACATGCAAAGAAAAAATACCTATCAAATGCATTAGAACAACTGTCTATAGGGGACAGAATAGATATGAGATAGAAAGGAACAAAAACAGGCAAAGAGGAAGAGGCTTACATGAAATGGCAATGCTAATTTACCATGAACTCAGGAAGTGTGGTTAATTTAATCATCTTCAGTTTACTTTTTTTAAAAATCATAAGAATTCACTAGTCAAGCTGTGATCGACCATTTGCCTTAGTGAGTTAGTAAATGGTTATTTCCAGGACACATTTGTGGTAAGTCAACTGTTCATCCATTCAAAAAACTCACCCCAAAATTAGAATCAACTTATACTTAAGACATGACTACAGGTAAGCCCAGCCTGCCCCAAAACCCATTCTGCATCAACACAGCCACTGGGTAATAAGTAAACAAGCATGCGTTAAGAGCCTACTATGTGAACAACACTGAATTGGCTAAAACGAAGCAAACGAAAGTCATTAATGTAAACTTTTAAAATATAAAATACTAAGTTAGGCAGTGCCCTCAGCAGTTTTCCCGACCTGTCTCTTGCTTCAACAGTGTTTGGACAGAACAGATCCAGGGACACCCCTTCTTCCAGCCTCTGACCACCCTCCAACATCTTTTCCAGTCACCACCTTCCGAACCACCTCAGCCCTCCTCAGCCTCTGAGACCAGCCAACAAACACCGTTTTATGAGCTTAACTCCTATGGCTGAACCACCATGAGTTCTCAAATTCACCAGAATTATTCCACCTGGTCACCCCGCATCTGCGGGCCTCCAGCACCTACCTCTCTCTGGGCTTCTATTTCCTCTGCAGCAATGTGGCTTTGGAGGGCATGGGCCACTTCTTCCCAGAGTTGGTGGAAGAAAAGTATGTGGTCACCCATGTTCTCTTGAAGATGCAAACCAGCACAATGGCTGAGTCCTCTTTCAGGATGTGCTAAAGTCTTCCCTAGAGGACTGGGATGACACTCAGGACACCATGGAAGTCGCCGGGGCCTTGAAGCGGAACCTGAACCAGGCCCTTTTGGAGCTGCATGCTCTGGGTTCTATCCATGCAGAGCCATGCCTCTGTAGCTTCCTGCAGAACCACTTCCTGGATGAGCAGGTGAAACTCATCAAGAAGATGGGCAACCACCTGACTCACCTCTGCAGGCTGGCTGGCCCCCAGACTGGGCAAGTATCTTTTTGAAAAGCTCACCCTCAAGCATGACTAGGAGCCTTTGGAGCCCAGAGGATTTTGAGGGCCCCTCTGCATTCCCCTGATGTCTGGCTTTTGCCTGAGCCTCTCTCTCTGAAACCACTAGGCATCCTTTTAACCACCCTGGAGCCCTCTCCCAGGCAGTGGACCAAATGAAAACAATAAAGCTTTTTGCAGGAAAAAAAAAAAAAAACTAAGTTTGAGGGCAAGTTGAGCCATTCAGTACCAACTACAGCCATTCAGAACCACTTGCAGCTGGAGTACTAGGAAAGCTTCACAGAAGTGGGAAATTGAGCTAACCCTACTCGCTGCTCAAATAACTTCTCCTTGTTGAGAAATGCTCATGAAACAACCTAAGGGTCCATCGATGAATGAATAAAGAAAATATGGAATGTTATTCAGCCATAAAAAAGAAGCAAATCTTGCCATTTGCAATAACGTGGATGGACCTTGAAGGCATTATGCTAATTGAAATAAGGCATACAAAGAAAGACAAACACCATATGATCTCATATGTGGAATCCAAAAAAATAATAATGATAGATACAGAGAGCAGATTGGTGGTTGCCAGAGGGGTTTGGGATGGGGGATGGACAAAATAGGTGAAGAGGGTCAAAAGGTATAAACTTCCAGGTATAAACTAAATAATGTACAGCATGGTGGTTATAGTTTAAAATAATGTTATATTATACATTTAAAAGTTGCTAAGAGAATTGATCTTAAAAGTTCTCATCACAGGAAAAAAAATTGTAACTATGAATGGTGACAAACGTTAACTAGACTTATTGTGGTGATAATTTGCAATATATACGAATATCAAGTCATTATGTTGTACACCTAACACTAATATAATGTTATATGTCAATTATACCTCAATTTTTAAAAATGAAAAAAATTTAAAGAGATGCATAAGCTTCAAATTAGACAAGGTCTGCACAGAAAGAGAAGACTCATGTAACAAAATAATTCCAATTGACCTTAACCTCCATGTTAACTAACACCTCCTGGTGCTGCAGTTAAGGTGGTCTCATTCCCTGAGAGGTGAGCCAGTAATTGCACTGTGGGCAGCAGATAAACATGTAGGAAATTATCATTCAAGAGACTGCAGAGAAAAAAAATTTATACCAGTTTCTTCTGTTTTGTTTTTTTTATTATACATACAGTTTTTTTCTTTATTTTTATTGTTGACACTATCCAGATATGCCCATTTTCCCCCTCTTTACCCTATCAAATCATTAAGTACTAAACCATCGGCAATAAGATGCAAATCTAAGGTGACATGATTATGCTGTGGGTAGAATTCTAATTTTTTAAAATGTGTTTTTTAGTACAAACACCAAATATACATAGGCATGATTTTTTGCAATACTACAAGTCATCCCAATATCAGGCCTAAAGAGAAGTCCTACTATTGTAGCGAAGACTCATCAGGATTCTTAGGAATTCTAGACTGGCATGGTTCTAGAATGATGCGGGAGTTTAGAATACAGTAACAGTAACATGTGCATGCTGACACTCTCCATCTCTTTTTCATTGATGAACAATGTGAAACCAGAGCTTTGACTTAGCCAGCCTTTGTATTGGAAACCAATAGGCTTGGTTGTTTTCCTTCCTTATTCTGATGGGATGGCATTTTTAAAATAAGTTCTTATGAGGAACTCACATTTCTTTTGGGCCTTTGACTTTGTCTCCTAAATTGTTCAGATCTCTTTAAAGCCATGTCTCCCAAGGACTCTATCAATGATGACAATTATTAGGATTGGATTTTGCTGCAACTGACCAAAAGCCCAAAAAAGATCAAAGTGTGTTCTCTCTCCCATAAGCATGGGCAGTCCAGCACTGATGTGGTCCCTCCATAGTCATAAGGGACCCGGGATCCCCCATCCACAAATGAGGCCCACACCCTGGAGGCTAGACGAATGCTCCATGCAGTTCCAGCCATCACAACATCCCAGGCAGCAGAGATGGAAAGAGAAGGAAGGGAGCACATAATCAATTTAAGGAAAACGTCTAACGGATTGCATACCACACTGTGCCCATCATCCATGGCCACACCTCCTACAAAAGAGGCTGGAAAATATAGTCATTATTCTGAGCAGCCATGCACCCATCTAACAACAAGAGATTCTATTACAACAGGAGAAAGGGAGAATGGACTTGGGGGAATAACCAGCAAACTCAGCCACACCATTCCTAAGTAAAACGATGTTATTTTATACATTCATTTCACATCTTGTAATAACTATTCTAATATACCGTATATTTTCCAAATGTTACTCTTTCTATCACTAGAGGAATAAAAAAGGAAAATAAAATTTGACTATTTCCAATATTCAAAAAATATTGGGCATTGTGTTGGTGTGTTCACATTTGTTATCTCATTCAACTCTCACCACAAGGTATTATTATCATTTAGGGAAATTAAGATTCACAGCAGATACATGAAACAGGGACATTTCGGCTTAGAGCTCCTCTTAGTTTTCTCCCCTATGAAATGTATTTAACGAAATTCTTCTCCTCCTTAGAATCTATGATCAACCCCATTCAACTCTCCTTTTTCTGAAGCACCTGTATTTAAACCAGGATTTCTCCAAGCGTCTGTGGAAAAGTGACTGCCAATATTTGCGAAGTAGAACAGAAATTCCCTAATGTTTCAGTCCTTGTTTTAAGTCATGAATTCAAGTTCTCCATGCTCTGTGATTAACGAGATGTTTTCTTTTACTGTGTGCTGTTCAGAAGATCACACAATGGTATCACTTGCTCTAGTGCCACGTAACATTGGAATGGATTCACTTGGCTTCCACCAACTTTCAGGATGTGCTCCAGAAATTCTTCCCTCCTCTCTGCTCTGGAGTGTATATCGTTTGTATCACTAGAATTCCTTTTTTTTCTTCTTTTTTTTCCCCCTCTTCTTACTTCCCCCACCACCTTTTCCCTCTGGTAACCACCATTCCTTGTTGTCTGTGTCTATGAGTTTGGTTTCATTGGTTTTTTGTTTTCCTACTCAATCCCTTCACCTTTTTCACTTAGCCCCACACACCCTCTCCCCTCTGACAGTTGTCAGTCTGTTCTCAATCAATGAATCTGTTTCTATTTTGTTTGTTAGCTTATTTTGTTCACCAGATTCCACATCTGAGTGAAATTATATGGTACTTGTCTTTCTCTGACTGGCTTATTTCACTAAGTGTAATGCTCTCCAGCTACATCCATGCTGGCACAAAGGATAAGATTTCCTTCCTTTTTATGGCCAAATAGACTCCATTATGTAAATGTTGTATCACTAGAGTTTCAAGGCCATTGACTTCATAGTTATAGCAGAATATATTTACTGAGTGTTTAGTATGTGCCAATGATGCTTTGAGGAAATGATCTATGAGGTAGAGTGGATTACTATAATTTTTATTTTCCTTGTTTTATGAATAAAAATACAGGGCCTAAGAAAGGTTAAGTGACTTGTCCCAGTTCTCACAGTTAATGTGTAGAAGAGCTAGGACTTGAATTTGCTTTTGTTTGACCAAATGGCTCATACTTTTAACCTTCCTACAATGAACCAGCTACCAGCTGAGGCATTGGCAACACAGCAGGTGTGTGAGTTCCTGTCCTTGAGGGATCTGCTTCCCATGCTGATTTATACAGGCTCATGTTTGACTGGTCTTCCATGGGAGGGCGGGGGGGGGGGGGGGGGGGGTGAGGAGCCAAATTGTCAGTCTCTGCCATTGGAATGTCAATTGGTCAACTGACTTTCTATAGCTTTCACTGTTTCTGTTCCAAGATGCTACTGCAATAACCTGTCCTCCAGTTCCCTCAAACATCCACTGAAGTGAAGGTCATTGCATACTGCCTTCATCACTGCTGCTGACCACCAAAGAACACAAGATAATAAGAATCTCATGACATCCTCTGAGACAAGCCCTATAATTATACCTATATTACAGACAACAAGACTAAGGCAGAGAGAGGTTATAACCTGATGGTCAAAGTCAGGATATGAGGAGAAAGCTTAGCAGCTAAGTAGAAAGTTGCAGCAAAAAGGGATCTTTTAAGAACACACCACATAAAGATAGATGTTAAGGTACAAATAAACCAAGTTTATCACTACCAAGTTGTCCTTTCAAATTTTTCCTACTTATGAAATGCATCTTCCATTTTAGCACTTAGGGAATCATTAGTAGTTAGCTATATCTGCTTCCCACCCTTTGCATTGTTTCTCTGAAGTATTATTCACTTTCCTATGGGAAAAGATGCCTGAAAGAGCCAAATTATTCTTTTTTCACCAGGACCTACCTTCCCATCTCTCCTCAGCCCCCAAAGTTGTTAGGATCTTATCTAAGCAGCCAAGAGTAGGGCAGGCTTTGTTTCAAAGAACTTGAGTTTGTATATTGTAAGAAAAGAAGAGGAACAGCCACTAAAAATGTTTGATTTAACGAGGCAGTTTGTACCTTGTGAAATGTACAAGTTATTAATAAATTGTATTTCTTCTCTCTTTATAGAGTACATTCCTATTGTGGTGTTTTGGTTTATGTTTTATGATAGGTGCTATAGTTTCCGCATTTGAATACGGGTTTCATTAATCCTTCATTTGTGCCTCTCCCAGAAGGAACTGAATCATCTCTAGACTTTGTACACAGTGCCCTCTCCTGGATGAACCGACTTATTTCTTTGCAAAGCTTAGAGATAATGAAATGGATGCCAAAAAAGACAAGGGAAGGCTTCAGGAGTCCTGACTGGTAGGGATTGCTTGAGCACAAAGAGGGGTGCTCAAGGTAGTCAGCAAGACTTGAGCCCAATCCTGTCCCAGTGAAAGGGAGAGAGGCCCCAGATTCTATGGCTAAAAAAGGGGGAGAGGGGAGCCAACAGAAGGATGTGATTGCCATCTGGATTCCAGACATCTAACCAGAAATCTAAACACCTGAGGATGAGTTAGATTGATGACTTTAATCTCGATTCAGATTGGTGCAGGGACTCAAATAGAATTTGGTGGGCTTAAACAAAAAATGTCACATCCTTAGTGCTTAGAATGATTCCTGGAAACTAGATCCTGTTTATCTCCTGAATTTGTTTAGTTTCCATCAAAGCAACTGAGTTATAAAACATATAGATTGCATTTTTTAAAATGCTTTATGAAGTGGTGATCTAGAAGTTGAAAAAATACTGGCTTCTCTAAAAATAATAGGGAAGGGTCTGTGAGATCATTGGTGCTATTCACAGATATTTCCAGTTCTTCTGGGCACAAATGAAAACTGCACTTTCTGTGCCTCCAAGAAGTTAAGTGTGGCCAGGTAGCTTGCTTGCTAAGGCCAATGAAGTGTGAGTGGAAGTTAAGCCTTAAAGAACCGGTGCAAGATTCCCCCCTTTTCCTTCCTCTCCCTACCTGGATTTGGTTTGTGGGCAGTATGTAGTGTGCCCACTGCATACTGCCCACAAACCAAATCCATCCCACTTCCAGTTTTTAAAAGTAAAGTTTTATTGGAACATAGCCATGCCCATCCCTTTATGCATCATGTTGCCTGTTGCTGTTTATGCATTGCAAAGGCAGAGCTGAGTAGCTGTAACAGAGTTCATATGGTCCACAAAGCTGAAAATATTTCCCAACTGGCCCTTTACAGAAAAAGTTTGCCAACCCCTGCCCTGGGTGGTGGGGTCCCTGTGAGAAAAAAATCGTGGAGTACAGCCGATGCTGGGCATGATGGACATGTAGCTCGAGAATGAAATACACCTTTGTTGTTTTAAGCCACTGATATTTTGAAGTGGTTTTGCTACCCCACATGACCAAGCCCATCCTGACTGGCATGCAGAGTAAAGAAGGATCTGTCCCAACTGGCATGGCTCAGTGGTTGAGCATTGACCTATGAACCAGGAGGTGAAGGTTCAAATCCCAGTCAGGGCACTCGCCCTGGTTGCGGCTCAATCCCCAGTGTGAGGCGTGCAGAAGGCAGCCAATCAATGATTCTCTCTCATCATTGTTATTTCTCCCTCTCCTTCCTCTCTGAAATCAATAAAAAAAATTATTTTTTTTAAGGAAGGATCTGTAACAAAAATAGAAAAAGAGAATGTATACTCAGAATTGAAAGGACCTCTCCAAACATTAATGATGCAAAATGTGCAAATTCAATGTCATTGACATTGTTCTTTTAACCGGGTTGGGGGGATAGCATGATCCCCACATGCTAGTGAGGCTATTTACCAGGTAAGCCAGACAAAGGCATAGTATTTTCCCTTCTAATATCAAAATAAATTCATTTCTTATCTATGGAAGGCCAGCCAGCTTTTAATCAGACACTGGTTTGTTTTATGAGAGGAGTGAAGAGGTTCATTACAGAAAGTTCCAGGCACACATTGATAAATTCCCAAACTCAGGCTCTTGTGAAACTCCGGAACACACTTCCTGTTGCTCTCCACACTCTTTCTCAATCACTGAGCCTGAGGCAACCGCCTGATTTGTGACCTTCAGCCGCCCACCGTCCCTCGTAGATCATTTCCACCTAATAGAGCCTTAAAATTGTCATCATTTTCTTTACTGCAACATTTGAAAGAAATGTTAAAGATTGATCCACCACTGGGTTGACTGTTTTGAAACCTCCCCCAACTGGTTAAGAAGGAAGTCGTTGTAAATAGATGCAGCTTTCCTGGACGTTTTAAATGGTAGCAATCACAGCAATTTCAGCAACATGGAGAGGAAGGGATGGGATAAGGAGAGGACTGGATAAAAAGGGCCTTGGACAATGGATAGAACCAGGGTAAAGCTTTTCCCAGTTCCCCTGGATTGAAAATTGTAACCACCTCTATGGCGTGGAGCTTAGAGGGAAAGGAGCCCTCCCTGCCATGTTGTCGATCAGACTTGATGTCACATCTGCCTAAATCTAATAGACCCTCTGTGTCCCAAGGCAGGATGCTGAGGACTGAGGAGGCCTGACTCCTTATTGACCCACTGTCAATTTAGAGGTGCTTCCACTGGACTCCAGTCAAAAGAGACAGCAGATACTCACACAAGTTCACTGCAGATAAACAGGGGCTTCCATGGAAAGGCACCGTGGACCTAGGAATCAATTCATCTGAACGAGGGAGTGGCCCAGAGGGTGGGGAAGGAATGATGTGCTCAGTCAGTCTCAGAATCAGCCTCCAGGCATCCCATAAAGCAGCTAGATCCCCCTGATGCTGTGGATTTGTGCTGCTCAAGACTGCTTCATCCAAATGCAGCTCAGAATGGTAATTCTTCTAACTAATACAAAACTCCACACTCACTCCCTCGGGCTGTGACAAACCTTCTCTACAGGCCCAAAAACTAAGGAAAAAGAAAGGAAGGGTTTTTTTTCTGTCACCATTAGTGCCAGTCTTCTCTGCGAGCCTGTCTGATTCCCTCCCATCTATTCCAGGACAATAAGTAGAAATGAGTTTCCCAATCCCTGCAGGGCAGGTACACTCTGTAAGAATGGAAACAGAGCTTGGGGCCTCAGGTTAAGATGGTTGAACTGGGCCCAGCATTTTGGTTTTGTCAGTTGCCTGGGGAAGCTTTTTAAGTTCACAGGTAATTTGTAACTAGGGCAGCTGCTAAACACACTGGAAAAACAAAAGTTCAAAATGGCTTCACTAAAGTAAAGGTGAGGTCCAAGGTCACCGGCAAATAAAGGTTAATAGAGGGCCCCTACCACATTTTAGCAGCAAGGAAAGAGCAATAAAACTATATCAAAACAAAACTTAGAGTAAGGGAGGAACAATAAATCTACCCAAATAGAAACAGCATGTGAAAATACTGGCTATAGGTAATGTATGGCGGAGGAAGATCTGAAGGTCTTAGTGGACAAGCTTGTTGAGCCAGCAATGCAACAGAAGTACTAAACAAGAATATAGAAGACAGCCCTAGCTGGTTTGGTCGGTCCTGGGTTCAATTCTGGTCAAGGACATGTACCTTGGTTGCAGGCTTCCACTCTCTCCAAAAATCAATAGAAAAATATCCTCAGGTGAGGATTAAAGGGGAAAAAAAAGAATATAGAAGACATATATAAAATAATTTTTGTAGAGTCATACATTATTTTATTCAACAAATGTTATTAAATGCCTACTATGTACCCCACACTGTGCTAGAATCTAGAGCAGGAATCAACAAACAGCACCGATAAGCCAAGTTTGGCCTATCACCTGTTTACGTGAGCCTTGGGATTAGAATGATTTTCACATTTTTATAATGTAAAACATAAAAAAGAGAGAACAGCTATTCAAAAAATAAAGGACATTGCCTTTTGGCCTACAAAACCTAAAATATTTATAATCTGGCCCTTTTGAGAGAAAACAAAAAGTTTGCTGACCCCTAATGTAAGGAAACAAAGATGAGTAAGAAATGACCTCTGCCCTCAAGGAACTCAGTTTGGCATGAACTCAATAATCAGTATTATAATACTTTGTTGCTTCTGGCTTCACAATTTAGAAGCAAGAAAACTCATGGAAAGCTATAAAGATTAATGAAAGAATAGGAAGAAAAATTCATGAGAAGAGTTTAAAGGAATTTGGATTATTTTTTCTCAAGAAAAGGAGTCTATAGGGAAACTTAAAAACAGTCTTCAAGTATTTGAGGGCATTATTAAGCAAAAGGCTTTTCCATTGTGAACATGAAGATTAATAGAATATAGGCTAAAAAAATTTTTATTATAAAGATGGTAGGATTTCCTGGAAGGCTTTTAAACTTGCACAAGGAATTGAGAAATCCATTTTCTTTAATCCTCTAAAACTAGTATATTCTCTCATCTGTCTGGAAGCTGTTAGGTGTTGATTGTTGTCTGAGTTACAGATGAAGGTAGACCAGATGCCTGTGTTTAGGCTGACTCTCTGATTCTTCCATTCAAAAGTTGGAGTTCTTCAGAAGGAGAAAGCCTTTCCCCCACCCCGCTCCCCATGCTCCTCTGAGCCTTATTTTCCTCCTCCTGCAAAATGAGAGCCTGAGATGCTCTGAGTCTGTGATTTCTTGGGCCAAAACTTTGAAATGGTTCAGCAGCTAAGGAAAGCAAAGGACTTTCAAGGATCTCATCTCACCAGAAAGATGCTGTTTTATTCTTAATGTAAATATAAAAATTTAGACTCAATATTTCTTTTCAAGGTAACTACTAGCTGGGGGAAAAAATTAAATACAGGGTGAGGCAAAAGTAGGTTTACAATTGTGAATATGCAAAACACAGAGCTTATTCTTATATTATTATTTATAAAATATTATATTATTTTCCATATGAACAACTGTAGACCTACTTCGCCCCACCCTGTATGTTCACTGGAGGGAAAAGACTAAAGAGAAGCTGAATAAATTACTAAAAAGCATAAAAGAATAAAAGGGGAAATATTACAGAGACATACCCAAAGAAAGACATAAAATTAGAAGACAGAAATAAGAACCAAGATTGCACAACCACAATCAATGGGATGGGGTCATAGATGCCTCTTTAAAAGATATACATTCTTAAAATGAATCTAAATTCAAAATTCAATTACATGTTTTTTACAAGAGAGCCACTGAAAACCAACAATCTCTATGTGTAAAAACTAATGGGTTTTATTTGGAACTTGGCTAATGATATACATGCTCAAGTCTTTAGGGGTGAAATGTATCAATGGCTGCAACTTACCATGGAATGCATAAAAATAAAGGTGGACTAATAGATGGATAGAGGGGTGGATGGATAGATATGCAAAAAAACAGATACAGGAAAATATTAATTGTAGAAGCCAGCAATGTTTATGAACAATTCTGTATGTTCAAAATTTTTATAAGAAAAAGTTGGAGGGAAAAATAAAAAATAAATTAAAAGGTTGGCCAAAAAAAAACAAGTGCATAGAGTGAGATTTCAATTTTTTTAACTCTAAAAATCAGGAAAGAGAAAGTAAGCTTTTTAAAAGGTGATATTTGAAGTAGGAAGAATCTGAGCTATTTGGGTTTCTTTGTTCTGCTCTTTTCATGACTTTGATAATAATTCCAAGGGCCACACCTGGAAGTCAGCTTATTTGGATGCGCTCTGTGCCTCTCTCCAAACATGACCATCTCTTGCTTTTTAGGGAGGGTCATAAAGAAGCACAGTTGAATGGTAGTTTTTAGGAACTGTTACTATTAGAGACTTCTTTCTTTATACTAATTTATATATAGAACTTCCCATCAGTAGAAGGACTTTGGTCTTAGAATTAAACAGTGTGTTGTCATCCCAGTTCTATGACATTGTAGCCATGGGCATGTAAACTAAACATTGGCCTTTGGTCAAAGATATGATACAGTATTGGAAATGTTATATGCTACATGACATGACATAACTCTACATCTCCACTCAGATATCTGATAAGCTCCTTACACTAAACATGTTCAAACCAGAACGCCTTATTTTTTACCCTCTCACTGGCTCATCCTATAGCTGCCCCATCTCAAAATAAGGAAGTTTCTCAGGCCAGAATCCTTAGAGCCATCTTTTTTCCCTCTCCTTCTCTCCTACCCTGCATATGATGCGAACACTGTTGGTTCAACCTTCAAAAGATACCCAGAATGTGGTTGATTTCACTGCCTCCAATGCTACATTTCTAGCACCAACCACTATTGTCTCTTTCATCTGATGATCACAACCACTGTGCAACCAGTTCCCTGGCCTCAACCCTTAGCCCTCTAGTTGTAACACAGAAGCCAAACTGATCTTTTAAAATTATGTCTGATCATGTCACCCCTCTGCTCAAAACTCTAAATGGCTCCCCATCTCAATCAGAGTCAAGCTCAAGTCCTTCAGTGGCTCACCATATCTCCCTGCTGCTATCCCATCTCCCCCCATTCCCCGCTCACTACTCAGCTCCAGCCATGCTGACCTCCTGGCTATTCCATGACTTTGACAAGAACTTACCAACCTCAGAGCATTTGCTGTTCTCTCTTCCTGAAACTCTCCTCCATCTGATATCCGAATGATTCACTCTAATCCATCCTTCATGGCTCTGCAGAAATACCACCTTACCTGTTAGACCCCACCCCATACTCCCTGTTACCCTGAGTCTGCTTTATTCTTTCCACAACACTGGTCTTACTCTGGCATATTACATAGTTACTTTTTTCCTTGTTATCTGTATCCCTTGCCCTTCAGACATAAGTTCCAAGAGGCCAAGAGCCTTTGTTTTGGTCACTGCTGGATGGTCAGACTAGAAAAGAACCTGGCACTTATTTTCTCCTCAATAAATATTTGTTGAAGGAATATGAAAGTGCTTTGAAAATGGTAAAGCACTAAATGCATGAGGTGTGGCATTGTTGTTATTTACATGGGTAGGCCAAAGGAGAGCCTTTAAAACAAAATCCCTAGTTCGTTTTTGTCTTTGATGTATCATCTTTGTTATGTGTCTAGGAGATTCCTCCTTCATCACCTACAGATTAGATACTGCCAAATTTGATTAAGGGACACTAGACGTAATAGTCAAAATAGTTAACAACCTGCTGGGCAGGAACCCATCAGAATGGACACAATGACCCATCAAAATAGTGCCAGCTGAAACTAGCTTGTACCAGAGCAACATCAGCCTGGAGAAACTTATGATCACTACACGGTTATCTTTGAAAACTTGCAGAGAAATAAGCATTGAATTTAGAATTTAAAAAACTGGGGTTCATTGCCACTCCCTCCAACTCAGAGTTTCTCAACCTCAGCATGATTGACATTTGGTGCCATATAATTCTTTGATGTGGGAGGGGAGAGAAGTCCTGTGCATTGTAGGATGTTTAGCAGCATCTCCAGCTTCTACCCTCGAGATTCCAGTAACATGTTCCCCAGGTTGTGATAACCAAAAATACCTCCACACATTGCTAAATGTCTCCTGGGGGCTAAGAACCACTAATCCAGCTCGCTGCTATGGAAATAGAGATAAATTAGTAAACCTCTGTGGGGGTTAATTTCCTTGTTTGTAAAGAGGATTAGTTTAGTGTAGCATTAAGGACTGGGAGAAATAATGCATATAACAAGTATTTAGCAAATCTTACCATAATTTTTGTACCTATCCTTTTTTACTCCTGACAAAGAATGAGCTATTTATCTTGCTCTAATAAATGACTTCAATTATGTAGGCTACATTGATGATGGGCATACTGCATTTCCACAATCATAAAGTTGAGCCTTATCAGGTCACACCTGCAACACACAAATTATCTCCAAATCCGTTCCCTGGTTGGTTTCTTCTCTTAAAGAGCATGCCCTTTGCAGAGTGCATTTAGAGGCAGTCTGCTCACCCATGGTTAATTTTACGGGCTGTTTATCTACAGTAGGATTTACTTGAGTCTATCTTGGTAAATGTAATGAAGTCTGGGTGTGCTTTCATGGGGATATGAGGTAAGGATAAGGAGAGCAGAGCAAAATCTCAGGCTAGTTTTGGAAATGTCGCTTCTGAATCACTTAAATTGGAAAAGTTCTAGACCGTTCTAAAAGAAGAGCTTCAGTAAACAAACCCATCACAACAAACAAGACAGAAAACCTTTATCTGCTTTTTAGAGGCAAAGAATAGTGCAGCATTTGGTGTGAATTCTATCTTGGAAACTATTAATAACCTGCTCTGCCAATTTTTCGATCCCCTTGAGGACTAGACAACTACATTGTACAGTAGACTATATTCACTGTGATATTAATTTACTTCTCTCTCTGGTGAAAAGGTTTCAAAAGTGGTAGGAATCTAGGAGGGATGGGTAAAATTACCCTCATTTTACAAGTGAAGAGATTCAAAGTAGTTTGGATTAAAGAGGTTTGGTCATACAGATAATAATTGATGAGCCAAGACTTGATCTCAAGTGAGCTGCCTTCAGCTTCCAGGTTTTTTTGTTTTGTTTTGTTTTGTTTTGTTTTGTTTTGTTTTGTTTTTCATTAAACTGCACTGAAATAACTCAACAGTCTTGGAGTTCATTACCTGCCTTTCATTATTTTACCACCTGCCCCACTGAATAGCAATGGCAGGAAGTATATGTGGGTTTTAACAGGACTAGTACCTTTATAAAGGGCCAAGTCCAAAAAGCTGAGAAAAGTTGGGTTAAGAACAAGGAAGATTACCAGCCCCTCCCTGAAGCAACCGTTGATGAAGGGACACCAGGAAGAGCTTATAAATCTGAAGCCTCCTCACGTTGATTCATATATTCTCTTATAGAATGGCTAGGTTTATTGAGCCCTAGACTGCCCCTTGGGAAGTGTATCATGAAAACTGGGGATGATGTTCAAAATATGTGCACCTAGTTCAGCAGAGGCACTTACCAATAAGAGCAAACTCTGACCCTGGAGATCTCCTGTGGTCCTAACCCCTCTTTACTTGGTTGATCATGGGGCAATCTGGGGGGGGGGGGGGCTCTCCTGGGTGGGAGACACTCAGAGGGGCTTGTAATGACTACTTTCCCACTAGAATAGGAAAAGTACAGTGTTATAATGATGTGTCCAGCTGTTCTGGTACATTGAGACATGTTGCCCTGCTCCACACTCCCTGGATACAGGACCTTACACAAATTACTTAACCCTTCCAAGACTTCATGTCATTTATTTGTAAAATAAAGATGATGATAACAGGGCTAACTGCCCCAAATTGTTGTGAAGAATAAATAAGATGAAAGTAAAGTGTCATTCACTGTACCTGACTCATACTAGATGTGCAATAAATATTAACACATTATTATTAAAGCAGAAAGCTTGAAATATACAACATATCAATTATATTTGGCAGAAGTGAACCTGAGTCTCCTATATTAGAAGTAACAATTTCCTGAGGTCAGACAAATACGCAATAGTCTGCCCCTCACTGAGTCACACCTTCCAATCCTGGTGACTGAGTCAGTTGGATTCCTTTTGGGTTCTATTCCTGGCCCTGGTACTAATTTAGTCCCCAGATAAGACGTAGGCTGACCTCTCTTGTCACCAGGGTGCCTTATGGAGTCAATCATAATTCATTCTCTTTCTACCAGTGGCTGAGACCCATTTGAATCTCAACTTTTCAACTGCAAAACCCCAAGCTTTTCAGTAGCTGAACAGACTCTTATGCCTCAGCCTTCAGTGGCTATGCTTCCTGTCCCTCAATGCCAGTCATTAGCTCCCCGACCTCTGTTCCCCAGGTTTCTCTATGCTCACTGCCAACCTGATCAGAACTCACCCTCTTCAAAGCTATGCAAGTCTCGGTCCAGCATTCTTTTCCAGATCTTGGATCCTCAGTAGACCCCACATATTCTTCTTCTAGACTCAGCTCCTTGTGGTGGATCTTACATCCCTGTGTGCCAGCCCTGGATGTGCTCCTGTATTTGGAGGGCATCTTCGGCTGACCTAGACTCCAGGCCGTAAAGCATGGAGGTTATGAACACAGTGCTGGATTCACACAAAGGAGGGTTCAAATGCCAGGTCTGCCACTTACTAGCTATAAGGTCTTGAATAATTAGTAATGCTTTCTGAACCAAATTATAAAATGGGGAGAAAAATGCATACTTCCCTGAGTTATTGTGGAATTAAAAGAGGTAAGTTAGGCTTAGTTCCATATTGGCACATAGCAGCATTTAACAAGTCAGTGTTATTATTATGTTGCTATTGTTGTTGTTGTTATTGTTGTTGTTTCTAAGTAGTTTTGTTAAGGATATAGTTAATCCTCATTCAAAGATATTTTTGTTAATCCTCACTCGGGGATATTTTCTTCCCATTGATTTTTTTTTCTTTTTTTTTTCATTGTTTTATTGCTTAAAGTATTACAAAGGGTATTACATATGTGTCCCTTTTTTTTCCCCGGCCCTTGACAATCCCCTGGCCTCCCCTACCCCCCCCCCCCCCAGTGTCTTTTGTCCATTGGTTATGCTTATATGCATGCATACAAGTCCTTCGGTTGATCTCTTACCCCCTCCCTCCTGCCTCCCAACCCTCCCCGGCCTTCCCGCTGCAGTTTGACAATCTGTTTGAGGCCCCATTGATTTTTAGAGATAGTGGAAGGGAGGGAGGGAGGAACAGATAGAGAGACAGAGAGAGAGAAGAATCTAAGTGAGAGAGACACATTGATTGGCTGCCTCCCACATGCACAGATGGAACCTGCAACCCAGGTACATGCCCTTGACTGGGAATCAAACTCACAACCCTTGAGTGCACAGGTGGATGCTCTAACCACTGAACACACAGGCCAGGGCAAGTCAGTATTATTTTTTATGGAAAGCATTCTCCCTCCTCATTGCCACTTGATATCTGGTCATTCTCTACCTACTTAAACTACGTCCTTAACAAAACTACTTAGAAAATACTCAAAAGCCAGATAGGTAGCTGCTCACACAAATATTTATAGGTC
Organism: Myotis myotis; assembly: GCF_014108235.1. Classification (NCBI taxonomy): domain Eukaryota; kingdom Metazoa; phylum Chordata; class Mammalia; order Chiroptera; family Vespertilionidae; genus Myotis; species Myotis myotis. The sequence continues at coordinate 196,675,477 of NW_023416335.1, forward strand.
TCTCAATAAAAATTATCCTAAAGCCAAATTTGGACATGCACTGTTTTTACTACTTCATCACAACTTTATTTCCCTCAACAAATAGACAGTGAGCATCTACCATATGCCAAGCACTGGGCATGTGAACAAGACAGGTCTGATACCTGCCCTCATAGAAGTTACAGTCCGAACTTCCCACCCAGAATTAAGGGAGCTTTTGTGGGAAGCTCCTCACTCCCCCCGGACAGTGTCTAGCATAGTGCTAGCTTCTGAAATAATTCCTTTATGAGTACTTTTCCAACATTTAAAGTGGGAGCATATTGCTCTTATAATTTAAAAATTCATTAAAACACTTTCTGGCTCTCTGAGAATTACATGGAAGTAATGTTTCTGCCACCTAATGAAGCAGGGAAGTCCTGGCCACCTTACTGCAATAGTGTTGTGTTTCTCTCAGGATAAGTCCTGAGCTAACAGCCACTGCTGGCTCTTCCGTAGCTGCTAACATCTACTCTCTTCCCTCCAGGCACTTTGCAATTTTTTTTGCCCTGAACCACCCAGTATTCTGAAATTTTCTCTGGACATTTAGAACAGACACCAGTTTCTTTATCTGGATTCTTTAAACAGAAAATATTTGACTTGGAACAGTCTTTTTTTATCTATTTATATTTTTATTAATTTCAGAGAGGAAGGGAAAGGGAGAGAGAGATAGAAACGTCAACAATGAGAGAGAATCATTGATCCACTGCTCCCTATATGCCCCACATTGGGGATCAAGCCTGCAACCCGGGCATGTGCCCTGGCCGGGAATCAAATTGTGACCTCCAAGTTCCGAGGTCAATGCTCAACTCCTGAGCCATGTTGGCTGGTCAGGATGGTCAGTCTTTTAGAAAGGCAAAGAAACTTCTGTCTCTGGAAGTTGCTATGTATGACACCACTGTGTTTTAAAGGGTCTTAGATAAGACTTCAATTTTGTGAGTTTAGAGGTTAATAATACCTTAGTAGGGGAAATGCTGAAATGTAGGCAGGTCTTGTCACAGTCAAAGAAAAGATTCTTTCCTGCTTTGTGGTGATTAGCTGCATAAATTGCAGTGCAAATTCCAGAGCTAAATGAATTAGTATGCATCCCACCCAGAGTTCTTTATTTGTTAAAGTAAAATGCTTACAATCTTTGCTTGGGGGGGGAAAAAAAGGAGGGTATGTCATTGAGTGAATATGAATTAATCAGTACTTTATGGACAGAACCCATAATTTTAAAGCAGTGGGGAAAATGAGGCATTTATCAGGGTTCCACTCAGCAATCTCCCTCTGTCATTGCTAATAAATCTTTTATGAAATGGAGTTTTGCAATCTTTGCAGAAACATTGCCCCTCCTCCACATTTTCTTGGGGGGAAAAAAATAAGTGAGCATTCATTTCTAATACTGTCTCCTTACATTCCTGTTTAAATTTTCTATACTCAAAAAATCTCTGAAACTTGATTTTTAAAGCTTCCCCCCCAAAAAAAATTTTTTTTGTAACTTCAAGGCCCCTCACATCAGAAGAAATAATTCATAAATCTCCTCCCAGGAACTGAAAGGAAGAAGCTGAGGTTCAGGTAAGAGACATAATATTTCAGTAAATATAATACCCTGGGCCTTCTAAACAATCACTGTTTATAGATGGAGTGATACAGTCTATTGCAGGCCAAAGGAATCTGGAAATAGAAACGAGGATAATGAAAGGACACATTTCAGTTCTGATGCTTTATCATTGCCCTCTACCTGCTCATAGAAGCAAGATTCTGCCGAATTACAAACAGCCTGCCAATAACCTCACGATGCCCTGATTTAATTAGGACTTTGTGCTCCTCCTTGAAGGGTAGGTTCATTAGCTGTGAAATCTGCCACTGGATGTCGGGATTAAGATGTAAAGGAAACCCTAAATATGGAGTGGCGTGTAGCCAGTTTCTAGCCGCTCAAACTGTTCAAACGAATGTGTGATCATTCTCCCCGAGGTTGGTAACTTTTTATTTTTAGCCACAAATCCACAGGCCATTTCTCCGGGTTAGGGATGGGGCCGGGTGGCTGGTCGAAAGCTTAAAAAGGTACAGGACTGAGAAACAACTTGTTAAGAGGCTATATCATGAAGGTCTGGTGGGAGGAGGGTAGGATGCTTGTAATGATTTTGCCATTAAGCTGGCGTTCCATTTTACAGCTTGGATTTATTTATAACAACAGGTGGTGGTATTTGTGGGGAATTGCTTGTTTTTTCATTTGAGAAGGGCAGCGCCATACATCTGCTAGAAGGCGAAACAAAACCTTTTCCAAACACCCATCCCTCGCTTTCCGCGTGGCCATTAGGAAGGAAGAATTTGTAGCAAAAGGCCACCCTGCCATTATTTCTTCCTGATGACACTCATTTAGCAGCCATTAAAATGCAAATAGAACTATGATTTTTAGATCACAAAATTAACATTAACGGTTGAATGATTGATTAAAGGTCATGGCAACGGTATAACTTAATTCCTTAGATAATTGTGTTCGGTTTTCTGCAGACTGTTTGGGTTTCTGAATTAATTTTATCTGTTGTTGAACACTGACAGGTGCAGTAATTGGCAGCCTCCTTTGGGCTCATTTCTTCCCCAGCACCATGCCTTCTTCCTTTCGTCCAAGTCATCGCCTGAAACACAGAAGAGAAGGCCCACCCGCCACCGCACAACCAGCCCATTTGTGCGCCTGGGTGAGGTCACTGGAGGGGTTATCCCAGACCTGCAAAGCCCCAAATAGATTTCCATTCCATGCCTGATGAGTTTTTCCTCTAAGAATTTCCTGCACCGGGCTCATGGCGGTATGGAATGACCCCAGCGCTCCCCAGGGGTTGAGACAAGCCTCCTCACATCCCCCGCTGAAGGATCCCATCACAGACCCTTTTTTCTATAAGGAAGGCAATAAACCATGCTGAGAGGTAATAACACTGTGGCTTTTCATGTCACCTTTGTAAGTGATAGTTCAGGCAGGGACATGGCCAAAGGTCTATCTGCTCTGCTCAACTGTCAAAAAAAATTACATATATATAGTGCTTACCTGGCAGGCTATATACCTTCTTTAAACCCAATAAGTATACAACTCTGTATTGTAAAGTCATGAATTCATGGGAAAAGCACCACAGCACTGTGAGAATTGAGTTAAAATCATCTCATCATTGCCCTAGGCCTAGCTGGTTTGGCTCAATGGATAGAGCATCGGCCTACAGGGCACATGCCTGGGTTACGGACTGGATCCCTAGTGTGGGGCATGCAGGAGGCAGCCAATCAATGATTCTCTGTCATCATTGATGTTTCTATCTCTCTCCCCTTCCTCTCTAAAATCAATAAAATATATTTTTTAAAAAATAAGAAAAAACCTATCATCATCAGGGTCTCTTATAGTAAGTTCTCATGGAAGTTTCAAAGGACATTTTTTTGTGATGGATTCTATTTTTTTTTTTTTAACACCAAGCAACTTACAGGGCTACTGCTTCTGTGATGGATTTTATTTTGCGAACTTCTGTTCATCAGCTGCTGGATTCTGGTTTGGATCATATCCTTTCATTCTTATGAGTTCTTAGACGAAGACTGTACAGATGATCCCTAACTGACCAGTCCTAATCTCTAAGACAGTGGTTTTCAACCTTCCTAATGGCGTGACCCTTTAATACAGTTCCTCATGTTGTGGTGACCCCCAATTTCATTGGTACAAATTGGACATAATTAAAGCATAGTGATTAATCACAAAAACAATATGTAATTATATATGTGTTTTCCGATGGTCTTAGGTGACCCCTGTGAAAGGGTCGTTCGACCCCCAAAAAGGTTGCGACCCACGGGTTGAGAACCACTGCTCTAAGAGCTTACAGTCTAATGCAGTGGTTCCCAATGTGGGGCACATGCCCCACAGGGGGGCAATTTGATTTTTAAGGGGGCAATTCGAGAATGAGTTATTAACAGTGAACATTTTGCATTTCTTATGGTCCTAGGGGCCTCATATACAGTATATAAATATATATTGTGACACATTTATGCATTTCAGTTCTCTATGTTTTAACTCTATTTGCTATTTTTCATATCACTTCATATTTTGTTATTTTTTTAACAATTTCTTAGGGATTTCTTCCTCAGTATTCCAACTGTCCTTTTGCTCTTTTATTTTTCTTTCATGGATGCCATGTTCTTTGGAAGCTTGTTTAGACCAAGTTAATGGCCTTTTAGGCTTCCTCCACGTGAATAGGAGTTCACTTTTTGAATAATAAGAATTATATGTCACGGGGGGGCGGGGGGGGCGGCATCAGGATTTTAGAGATGCTTAGGTGGGGAATGGCCAAAAAAAGGTTGAGAATCACTGGTCTAGTGGGAGAGACGTCTGCAAAAGAAGCAATTAAAGAACAGTGCAAAGCAATATGTAAAACAGCTATCAGGCATAAGCTTCTTAAGGTCACAAACATGTCTTATCAGGCTTTCATTCAACACAAGTATTTATTCAACAAACATGTACTGAGCACCTGCCCGGTACTCTATTCCAGGATCTGGGGACACTCTAATAAATAGGACAATCATTTCAGAATGCAACCTAGCCTCTATGGGGTGCAGGGAAGGGAGAATAAGCAAGGCACAGCACTGAAAAGTGGGCTGAGCACTGCCAAAGGGAAAAGGTTTAGAAAGTACTGTGAGGGTACATACGAGGCTGTGCATTCCCATTGCCTCTCACAGCACATCATAGGTCTTAAATTAATGCTTGTGGAAGCCATCAATCTCTTCATTAATAAATCAACAGGAGGATATAAGGATGTAATCCTGAGGAGTTCTAGAAGAGTCTATGATAAGAAATGGTGGGGGCTTGTCCTGGGGGGTGGGAGTGGCGGGGGGTAGGGGGCGGGGGTGGGTCAATGGGGGGGAAAAGGAGACATATGTAATACTTTAAACAATTTTAAAAAAAGAAAATAGAACTTGCAGGCCACCACACTGGCTCTTGTCAGTTCCTCAGACACACCATGCTTCCTCTACCCCAGGGCCTTTGTACATGCCATTTTTACTCTGTGACACTCCCTTCCCTCCTCTATGCCTAGTTAATATCCACTCATACTTCAGGCCTCAACTCAAAAGCTGGACTGCAGAGAAGGTGTCTCTGCCCTCCTTATCCCTTCCTGAAACCCCAGATCAGGTCCAAGACCTGAATATAGAGACCCCATCAGGTACCCAGGTGCAATTCCCACAAGCCTAAAAGCTGCCCCAGCTTCCTACTACCATATCACACAACTAATGCTGTGTTGGATGATTATTTGATGAATGTTTCTCTCCCCATTCTGGACTCCAGGCCCCATGAGGGCCCAACAATGCATTTTGTGCCATTATGTCCATTTCAGACCCTTGATAAACAGTTGTTAAATGCACAGGTGGAGTTTTCTGCACTGGGTCTTGAAAAATGACAAGTACCTTAAATAGGCAAAGAAGAGGAAGAGCAAGCACGGAGGGTAGAAAGAGTGCAAAGTGGGTCCCACAGGGCTGTGCAGGGTGATTGCAATATATTTCACCAGCTGTCCAGCCTGGGCTCAGACCATCAGCGTAGATGGTGCTGGGTCTGGTGGTCCCTGCATTATCAGGCATTAACCTTTCAGTTGCTTGGTTGTGAAAAGAGTGGGCAGATCCTGGGCAAAGGTGCACTTGGGGTTGGAGGGTAGGGGTGCTCCTTGGGGAAGCAGCTATCTGCCAACATTTTAATAAGCTGAAGATTCAATCAGAGGATATCAGCCGACTGAGAGCCATCTCAGAGGTGAAAGGTGCCCCTCAGAGGCTATGCCCATGTGGTTGATAAAGAAGAGAAGCTAAATTATAAGAAGCCTTAAAACTCAGGCATAGGCTTTTGATCTTGACTTCATCAGGCAACCTAGGAAGTCACTAGATCCCTAAGAAAGGACAAAAATGATGAAAGGCATATTTTTAGGAGGACTGATTTCAAAGTATGAGCCAGATGCTGTGACAGGTGCCAGAGAACTAAAGATGATACACAGACATCAGGTTGTGCCAAAACTAAGTTTCCCATTTTATAATGCTCAGAGGAGATTCTGAATTTCCTAAATTGTTGAAGTCTCCATGCTCAACCTCTCTGAGACTGGTTTTGTGGTTTCCTCTTCTGAGCTCCCTAAAGGCAATTCCTTACATCCGTAGTGTTGAGGATGGTGTCTAGCCCTTGGTCATGTTTTTGAATGAACAGATGAATGGCTGTATTCAAACAAAAACAGAAAGTCACCCCCAAGACTGTGCTACTATTCAAATCCTCTCTCCCCTCCAACTCTATCTTAAACAAGTTTCCCCAACTAAAGCTTGTCTTTCATTTGCTTTACAAATGCCAAAGACATCCTGTTTCCCTCCTTCCTTGTCTGCAATTTAATAGAATCCCATGTGTGGGTGAGATTGCTGGTCCCCCTCTGAATCATTTCCAGTTCCTCTTCTGGGCAAACACTAGCTTGGTAAGCTGTATTTCATAAAGTTAACTAGGCTCATTACAGAGAACATATTTCCAGGAGGAGGGATGTTAATTTCTTCCTCATACAAAGAACAAAAATCAATACCGTAAATCCAGGAAATCTCCCCTAAATGTCTCCCCTGTCATCACTCTCTCCCACGCTCTGTGTAAATACCATTATGACAGGTTAGCTATATTTCTTCTCAGGCAATATGATATTGAGGTGACTGTAGGACAAGTCACGCTGCTGAAGTAAGGAGTATTGGCTCCGATATTATTCCTCAAGGTATTTTGTGACATTGGAATTCCATCAAATGGAGCCGAATGTACCTTAGTCTTTTGAACAAACCCCAGTTCCAATACTCAGCCTGCTTAGAATGTGCTTAACTTGAATGGTGAATCCATAGGTCACCACCTATAGATTTCACCATGAGTTAGAGGGGGATGAAAAGGAAGCAGTTTTCTAGGGTATGTTGGCATCTCAATATATTCATTTCCTCAAACATGTAATTAACACCAACTGCCTATATCAGTGATGGCGAACCTATGGCACATGTGTCAGAGGTGACATGCGAACTCATTTTTTTGGTTGATTTTTCTTTGTTAAATGGCATTTAAATATATAAAATAAATATCAAAAATATAAGTCTTTGTTTTACTATGGTTGCAAAGATCAAAAAATTTCTATATGTGACACGGCACCAGAGTTAAGTTAGGGTTTTTCAAAATGCTGACATGCCGAGCTCAAAAGGTTTGCTATCACTGGCCTATATTGTTTGAGTGATATACACAAAAGTGGAGACACAGGCACCAATTTTGCAGGAATGTACAGTCTAAGTAAGCAAATAGAGTTTAAGACTTTGTTTTAATTTGAATTAAACACACACTTCAGAGCCTAGCAAATTCCTGTGCAGAAATGTGAAAGCTCCAAGTAATGTTTTTCCTACCACCTCTCAGAGTCCCTAAACCTCCTGCAGCCCCAGGGGGAAGAACACAGCTTCGTGTTTAGGAGTAAACAAGAATATACTTTTAGCTATGGCTGGTGTGGTTCCACTGGTTGGGTGTCATCTTGGGCACAGAAAGGTTGTCTCAATTTCCTGTCAGAGTATAAGTCCAGTTTGTGGACTTGATCCCTACTAGTGGGTGTGCAGGAGGGAGCTGGTTGATATTTCTCTCTCCCTCTCATTTCCTCTCTCTCTAAAAAAAATCAATTAAAAATAATCTTTTACAAAAAATCTTTATTGTCGGAAGTATGACATAGGTCCTCCTTTTTCCTCCATAACCCTCTTCCAGCCCACTCCCATCCTCCACACTCCCAGGCCCTCACCACCTCATTGTCTGTGTCCATGGATTATGCATATATGCACATAAGTTCATTAGTTGATTTCTTCCCACCCACCCTCCCCTGCCTTCCCTCTGAGGGTCAACAGTCTGTTCATGCTTCTATGACTCTGGGTCTATTTTTGATCATCAGTTTATTTGGTTCATTAGATTCCACATATGAGTGAGATCATATGATACTTATCTTTCTCTGACTGGTTTATTTTGCTCAGCATAATACTCTCCAAAAAAAGAATATACTTTTAGAAATCCTCCAAGATGTTGACCTTTGTATAGGGATCTGTCAGTCTAAGACGCAAGGTCTTAGATGGGTTATTATAAATTAAAATCTAATAAATACTTCATCCTTCTCTCTGGATCTATAATGCCTTGTTCAATCAGCAACGTCCAGCTTGTGTGTGCAATTCAGCTCCAAGAGGTAATCTGCAAAACTTAGTGACATCAACATCCCAAGGGCATAGGCAAAATTAATTAAGGCATTGCCACTAAATATTATCCCTCCTTGAGTCCTCCCTCCCAAGTTTATTTCTAATTATCTCCCACTGAATCATGTCTCCAGTGAGTCAAATTTTTATTAGATTTTTAGGAGCCATCTCCTGACAGCTTCAAAGGATTTTTATATTTTAGCATAGTTGATTCCCTCTAATATGCCTTCATCTCTTAACTAATCTCTACCCAGAATCATATTATAAAACCATAGAATGGAAGGAGTCCTTTGAGGTCACCTAGCCCAATTCCATCTGAGGCCTAAGGAAGTTTGATATCTTAAGAAATATGAATAACTTAACATTATAGAAACCTGATGTTACAGAGACCTACTAGTAGGTCCTATCAAGACCAAATTGAAAATGGTCCTAGAATAAAGGCTTTTGACTTTGAGGATATCTCATCGAAATGTTATCCTGTGCTCCAGTCATCCTCCATAAAGTCCCTCACCCCCTCCATCAATAAGCCCAGCCCGTGCACTCAGACCTTCAAACAGCTTTCAGTACCTGCCTCTTTAATGTGGACAGATAAGGAGCCATCATACATATGAGCCAAGATTGCACCATAAGAGACAGTAAAGCAAACTAAAAACAAAACAAAAGGAACCTAGAGACAACAAAAAATATGGGAAAGAGAAGAAAGGCTCAAAAAATATATCCTCAGAGCAATATCTATACTAATAATAGCCTAGGTGGTTGTCACACCCTCACATATCACACCCTAACATCGTCACAAGATGGCCACATGCACAGCAGAGGCCTGGAGGAGGAGGTGGGTCGCAGCAGGGGAGGGCAGTTGTGGGCAATCAGGCCGGCAGGCAGAAGCAGTTAGGATCAATCAGGCAGGCAGGCAGGCAAGTGGTTAGGAGCCAGCAGTCCCAGACATCCCCCGAGGGATCCCAGATTGGAGAGGGTGCATGTAGGGCTAAGGGACACCCACTCCCATGCACGAATTTCGTGCACCAGGCCTCTAGTTTTATACATAAAATAGGATGCTATAAAGGGAATTTAATTAAAAAACAAGAAAGAGCCAGAACCAGTTTGGCTCAGTGGATAGAGTGTCGGCCTGCGGACTGAAAGGTCCCGGGTTTGATTCCGGTCAAGGGCATGTGCCTGGGTTGCGGGCACATCCCCAGTAGGAGATGTGCAGGAGGCAGCTGATCGATGTTTCTCTCTCATCGATGTTTCTGGCTCTCTATCTCTCTCCCTTCCTCTCTGTAAAAAATCAATAAAATATATTTTAAAAAAAAAAAAGAAAGAGTTGTTAGTTACTGAAAGAAGAAAGCAAGTAAAAAAAAAGATTTAACAAGGAACATGGACAATCAAGCCAAAAAAAAAAATCTCATAGAAAGTAAAACAAAAATATAAAGAGAGAAAAACTAGGCAAAAAACAAAACACTGTTTTTCCTCTAGTCCTTGTTACTGCTCACAGTGTGGTCCTTGAACCAGCAGGGGCAGCATCACCTGGGAGCTTGTTAGAGATGCAGAATCTCTGGCCCTAACTCAAATCTACCAGATCAAAATGTGCAATTTAATAAGATCCACAAGTTTTACCTATATGGTCCTAAAGGAAAGAATGAGGACCACTAGTTGAAAGCTATAGCAGGCCAGATTTCAGCTCAAAGACAATGAAAAATTTTTTAAAGATTAAAAGTTACAGGAAGGAAAGGATCTGCTTATGAAGCAGTGAGATCCCCATCACTGGAGGTATTCAACATCAATGGACCACATACTTGCTGGGGATGCTACAAAGATAACCTTGAGGCCTTTCCATTCTGGTGATTGTTTCCATTGACCTTTCAGTGCCTGGAATTGCACCATTAGAGACATCTCTGGACATTAAATGTCATTCTAAAGTCTCTGATATTCCACATAGTAAAGAAAAGTTTGCAGAGCTCTGTGGAGGATAGGAATAAGCAGATGATGCTGTGAGATGAGGAGGAGATGTGGGGCAGGGTGCTGGACCCATAAAGGCCAGCTCTCATAAGGCAGATCAGCTGGGCGCAGAGAAAGAGCACAGAGGCTGGGCATCTGAACCTGGGGCAGCAGGTGGGCAGGGCAGGGACCTCAGAGCCGTACTGTCTGGGCTCCAGGAAGCAAAATGTGCACAGTTGTCTTTGTTCCAAGTAGATGCCACCTGCCGTTGAGTTTGAGGCTTCCTCTGCAGTTTCATCATCCCTGCCTGAGCCCCAGGAAAAAGCTGCGAACTAGAACAGCCTTTGGAAATGTACACATGTAACCACTTTCTCACCCTTTTGAATTTAATTCCACAGTATAATTAAGCACATATACTGCACACGCACAGCTATAATACAAGCTGTCGGTTCAATTTGGAAGTGTGCATTAAACAAACCCTAGTGAGGAGCAACAATCTGTGAGCCTTAGAATTGGGGGAGGAACCACACGGAAATGAACATTTCATGGGACACACTGCCACCCAGTGGCCACCAGGGAAATTGTCAAGACCAGGAAGCACAAAGACGACGCCCAGAGCCTATAAATGTTTTGAACCAAATTTAATTGGATTGAATGAAATTGAGTTGGAGTGAAGTAAAGTGAATTGAATGAGCATGAAATGGGGCAGGGTGATATTGGAACAATGACCAGGGTTTGATGACCTACTCCTGAACCCACAAAAGCACAGTGTATTTTAGACCAAAGGTAAACAACTTCCCTGCAACTCGCATCAAGTATAATTTAATTAGAAAAGATCTCAAAAAGTCAGGCTATCGTGTGTGCCTAGCCCAGGTGGTGATCAGATGTGGTCTACCAGGAAGACAGTAAAAATGTGGTTTCTGACACTCTACGAATATTCAGTAAATACCTACAGAAGTAAATTTTCATATACAAATAAAACTCAAGCCTTCATAAACAGGCCAGAATAGAAGTAACAGTCTCCTAACTGCCACCATCAGTCATAGGATGTCCTTGATGTCCAACTACACCTCGAACACCCTACTCCCATCCTAGTCCTGCATTGTCAGTATGGATGGGTTTAAGAGCCTCTGTCTGCTTTGGACTGTGAACTTTCATAGGAGGCTTTTGATCCCATGTGCCTAGCATCATAGTTATTACATAATAGATAAGAGAGGGCAGGAGAGAACTAGAGAATGAAGGAAGGGAAGGAGTCAGGAGGGAGGGAGAGAGGGAGGAAGGAAGGAAGGGAGGAAGGGAGGGAGGGAGGGAGGGAGGGAGGGAGGGAGGGAGGGAGGGAGGGAGGGAGGCGGCATCTGTACTGTAGCATTGGTGCAAATTTCAATAGAAACCATTTCTTCTGTTTTGATACAGGCCTGTGGTCTCCTGCATAGAGTTTCTGCTATTATCCTGAGGCTTTGGAGCCCTAGGGGTATGACAATTACAATCTCTACAAGTCCTCATGCTATGGACTGAATGTTTGTGTCCTCCCACAAAAAATTCATATGATAAAACACTATTCCCTAATGTGATGATATTTGAAGATAGGGCCTTTGAGAGGTAATTAGGTCATGAGGGTGGAGAAGAAAAATGAGAACACCCCCCATCCCAGTGAGCACACAGCAAGAAGGCATTCATCTGCAAACTAGAAAGAAGGTTCTCACTAGTGTTAAAGTAAAAAAACCACTGAAACCTGTAAAGAATTTTTGTGAGTTTATTTGAGCCAAACTGTCGACATATGCCGGAAAGTAGAACCTCAATGAATTGAGATAATGCTCTGGAGAATGGCAGGTTACATTTGTATTTTTACATTGCAATCAAAGGAGGGATGTAGGTGGGTTACATGAAATTCATTGGTGATAGATTAAGGAGGTCGATAAAGCAAAGCAGGAACCCCTGGGATTGGATAAAAAGTAAAATGATGGACACATACTTAGGTGGGTACAGGAACGATTAACATGATAATGAAGGAATTTGTGATATCTGTCCCGGCACCCAGCACATTTGGTTGTGACCCAGAGGCTCCAGAAAAAAAGGGAAGCTACAAATTACCCAGACATTTCAGGGTATGTTATCATAGATGCAAAAAGACATATAGGCTCAGTTAAGTAAAGGTTGACCTTGTCAGTGAAGATACTGGCTGGGACGTAACTGCCCACCATAACTGCTTTTAAGGTTTAATTTCAGACCACCGTTTATGGTTACTTTAGGTCTCTGAGTTTGCAAGACTGCCATGTAGGCCTCCCATGAGCTTGTCAGGTCAGCTTGTGGCCCCTTTCGTCCACACTAGAAAGGTAACCAATTGGCACTTTGATCTTGGACTTCCCAGCCTCCAGACCTGGGACTTCCCAGCCTCCAGAACTGGGAACAAATGACTGTAGTTAAAGCTACCTAGCCTATGGTATTTTTGTTATAGTGGCTTCAAAAAGATCCCCAACTTTTCTTTGACTTTATTTTTGTTTGATTGGTCTAGTTTCTTTCTGCATTTGGGTAGCTTCGGAACGCACTCTATAATGTGAAAAAATATGTAGAATGATGTGGAATAATAATACATAAGGACTTTACAGTTTGCAAATATTTTATCTGGGATTAATATGAGACATGGCACCCTTTTACAGATGTGGAGGACTTACCCAGAGTCACACCAAAAATCTGTAGCAGCACAGAGACACAAACTCAGGCCTCCTCCTGGAGAGAAATTTTGTTAACTTGGCTACAAATCACAAATGAGATGATTTTTAAAGAAACATAAAGCCATTCCAGGGAAAAAGAAGGAGCAGAGGAATCTTTATTGGGGGGAGTATTTAAATAAAGATTTTCATTTACAGCACCAACAAGTCCAAAATTGAAGCAATTGCCACCATGAGAGCAGGTTATATCTGCATATTAATACTTTTACATTTGGAGAACCAAGATGGCGGCATAGGTTAACGCCGGAGTTTGCTGCCTTGAACAACTACTTCAAAAGTGAAACTAAAAAACAGAACGGACATCACCCAGAACCACAGGAACGCTGGCTGAGTGGAAGTCCTACAACTAGGAGGAAAGAGAAACGCATACGGACACTCAGAGGAGGAGCAGTGCTGAAGTCAAATTCTGAGGTGCGGAGTGCTCCGAGCGGGCAGGCGGCAGAAGGCGCGGTTGGCGTTTTCAATCAGGAGGGAGTCGCAGACTCTGAGCTCCAGATACAGGCGAGTCTTTAGGGACCCAGACTCAAACGGGAGAAGCGGGACTGTCTGGCTTCGGTCAGAGCGAGTGCAGCTTTCTCCCCGAGCTTTGCAGCGGGTGCTGGGACTCAGAGAGGCAGAGCCCCTGGGGACAGGACTGAGAGCCGCCATAACTGCTCTCTCCGGCCCACCCTGTTGATCCTGTGCAACCCGCCCCGCCCAAGCCCTGCACACAGGCATTTGCCGGATAGCCTCAGGCAAAGGCTAGATTAGCACCTCCCTAGAGGACAGAAGTTCTCTCACTGCAGACACAGCTGATTCTCATAGCCACTTGGCCTGGAGGTCAAACCCTCCCTGGTATTAGCTACAACAATCAAGGTTTAACTATAAGACTGTGCACAAAGACCACTAGGGGGTGCACCAAGGAAGCATAACAAAATGCGGAGACAAAGAAACAGGACAGAATTGTCAATGGAAGATATAGAGTTCAGAACCACACTTTTAAGGTCTCTCAAGAACTGTTTAGAAGCCGCCAATAAACTTAATGAGATCTACAAGAAAACTAATGAGACCCTCGATGTTATATTGGGGAACCAACTAGAAATTAAGCATACACGGACTGAAATAACGAATATTATACAGACTCCCGACAGCAGACCAGAGGAGCGCAAGAATCAAGTCAATGATTTGAAATGCGAGGAAGCAAAAAACACCCAACCGGAAAAGCAAAATGAAAAAAGAATCCAAAAATGCGAGAATAGTGTAAGGAGCCTCTGGGACAGCTTCAAGCGTACCAACATCAGAATTATAGGGGTGCCAGAAGATGAGAGAGAGCAAGATATTGAAAACCTATTTGAAGAAATAATGACAGAAAACTTCCCCCACCTGGTGAAAAAAATGGACTTACAGGTCCAAGAAGCGCGGAGAATCCCAAACAAAAGGAATCCAAAGAGGACCACACCAAGGCACATCATAATTAAAATGCCAAGAGCAAAAGACAAAGAGAGAATCTTAAAAACAGCAAGAGAAAGAAACTCAGTTACCTACAAGGGAATACCCATACGACTGTCAGCTGATTTCTCAACAGAAACTTTGCAGGCCAGAAGGGAGTGGCAAGAAATATTCAAAGTGATGAATACCAAGAACCTACAACCAAGATTACTTTATCCAGGAAAGCTATCATTCAGAACTGAAGGTCAGATAAAGAGCTTCACAGAGAAGAAAAAGCTAAAGGAGTTCATCACCACCAAACCAGTATTATATAAAGTGCTGAAAGGTATCCTTTAAGAAGAGGAAGAGGAAGAGGAAGAAAAAGGTAAAGATACAAATTATGAACAACAAATATGCATCTATCAACAAGTGAATCTAAGAATCAAGTGAATAAATAATCTGATGAACAGAATGAACTGGTGATTATAATAGAATCAGGGACATAGAAAGGGAATGGACTGACTATTCTTGGGGGGGAAAGGGGTGTGGGAGATGCGGGAAGAGACTGGACAAAAATCGTGCACCTATAGATGAGGACAGTGGGTGGGGAGTGAGGGCGGAGGGAGGGGCGGGAACTGGGAGGAGGGGAGTTATGGGGGGGGGGGGGGAGAGGAACAAATGTAATAATCTGAACAATAAAGATTTAATTTAAAAAAAATACTTTTACATTTATCTTACATCTCTTAGATTTATCTCACACACACACACACACACACACACACACACACACACACACCTCTGTCTACCATGAAACCTCTACTCTTATTTGAAGAGAAATCACAACTAAACGCCTCTGTGAAGCTCTTCCAGGTTGCTCCTTAGGTGGCCCCTCTGCCATGAACTACATGTTTCATATATTGAAACCTTAATCCCAATGCATAACATGTGGAGGTGGAGATTTGGTAGGTGATTAGGTCAGGAGGCTAGAGCCTTCAAGAATGAGGTTAGTGCCCTTAGAGACCAGAGAACTAGCTAGGACATAGCAAGCTATGAGAACACAGTAAGAAGAGGGTTATCTAGAAACCAGAAGAGGGTCCTCACCAGAACCTGACCATGTCTCAGGTTTCCAGCCTCCAGAACTGTCAGAAATAAATTGGAAGCTTCTGGTAAAGATAATTATAGGTACACTATACACAGGAGTCTACCTTTATGGATCCCCGAACTATTTAAAACATAATTAAATCTATCTGTTCTTTGTGCTGAATCCACATAGAACTAACTTCAGTAAGCTTTTGCCAAATCATAAAACATAAATATTCCTCAGTACTTGCATCCTCCAACAACCACATAAAATAACTGCTAAACTACAGGACAACCATCATTGAGAACCACCTGAAGTCTAGCTGAACATAAGTCCTATAACTAAGGATATAAAAGAAAAGCCACAACTAGACTGGTAGGAGGAGTGGAGACGCAGACCAGGCTGGCCACACACACACACACACACACACACACACGTGTGCCAGTTAAAAATCAGGAGGGATACCTCGGCTGGGGAGGTCCCCTCTGAGGAGCAAGGAGTTCCAGCACCACACTAGCCCCCACCATCCCAGGGTTCTATTACTGTGAAGAGAGGGCCCCCCTAACTTCAGGCTGTGAAAACCAGTGGGGATTGTGGCGAAATGCAACAAAGGGCTGCTGGAGTCCTGAGAGTTCCTATTAAAGGGCCCACGCACGGACTTACTTAGACTCATGCTCTGAGCTCTAGCACTGGGGCAGCAACTCAAGACATGCCAGGGGCCTAGCCGGTTTGGCTCAGTGGATAGAGCATTGGCCTGCAGACTGAAGGGTCCCAGGTTTGATTCTGGTCAAGGGCACATGCCCGGGTTGCAGGCTCAATTCCCAGTGGGGGGCGTGCAGGAGGCAGCCAATCAATGATTCTCTCTCATCATTGATGTTTCTATCTCTCTCTCCCTCTTCCTTCCTCTCTGAAATCAATAAAAATAAGTTTAAAAAAAAAACAAAAAAAAGATGTGCCAGGGACTTACAGGATCTGAATTGTCTGGCTTTAGGGCAAGGGCTGGAGGCATAGCTTTCTCCCAAACAGAAGAGCTGCAGAGGCCATTGTTCCTTGGTTGAGGCCTCTTCCTGCAGGTGCAGGCTGACACCATCTGAATCTCCAACAACCTAGCTCACACCATTTGCCCCACCTGTTGACTCCCTGAGACCCCTCCCCACCTAACTTTCGGGCCCACCCAAGCCACTTCCAGTGGTTTCTATATGAATAGTCTGACTTGGCTCAAGCTGTGGACTTTCCAAAATCTCTCAAAGGTCCTTAAGCCCAAACAAGCAGTATCTGGTAGCAGCATGCCCCATACCACTCGCTAAGCAACCCCAAGCAACTAGTGCTAAGCAACTCGTGACAGGTTGACTCAGTCCACAGCTTGACCTCTCCTGGGCAAAAGTGGCAACCATCCAAGCCCAGAAAAAGTGGCAACCATCTGCAGATCACTTTGTAGTTCATGCTGAGTGGCCCCAGGCAGGGCACAGGCAACAGCTGACCTTGGCCTGCACCTCCCAGGAGGCCCCAGAGCCAGCACACCTAGTGGATAGCTTCAGACCACACTGGAGTACCACCTAATCATCTCTAGAGTGACGCACTCGGGGGGGATTCAGCAGGCACTAGAGCTCCACTGAAATGAACTCCTGCATAGCAGCTCTTCTGCTGTAGTCTCAGCCAGTCCTCAGTCAATCGGCCTGAGGGTCAATCCCTCCCATTGACATGCCAACAGCAATCAAGGCTCATCTACAACAGGAGGGTGCACACCGAACACCTGGGGGAAGCACCTGGAGCACGAGCTCAGGTGACCATGGAGGCTGTGCCACTGGGGCCCACAGGACACCAACTACATTAGGCCACTCTTATGTAGGACCAGGAGACTTAACAGGTCTACCTAGTACAAAGAAACAAACACAGTGGAGGCAGCAAAATTGAGAAGACAAAGAAACACGTCCCAAATGAAAGAACAAGACAAAACTCCAGAAAAAATAAAAGTAAAAAAAAAAAATGGAGACAAGCAATCTACCAGATGCAGAGTTCAAAACACTGGGTATATAGATGCTCTACAAATTTAGAAGAAAAATAAAACAACTCAGTAAGACCATCAACAAAGAGATTATAAACATAAAAATGGAGATAGAAAACATTAAAAAGCACCAGTCAGAAATGAAGAATACACTAGATTACAGTGGTTCTCAACCTTCTGGCCCTTTAAATACAGTTCCTCATGTTGTGACCCAACCATAAAATTATTTTCGTTGCTACTTCATAACTGTCATGTTGCTACTGTTATGAATCGTAATGTAAATATCTGATATGCAGGATGGTCTTACCATGACCCCTGTGAAAGGATCGTTCGACTGCCAAAGGAGTAGTGACCCACAGGTTGAGAACCGCTGCACTAGAAAGATTCACAGTGGAGTAAATGTAGCAGAGGAGCAAATCAGCAATTTCAAAAATGAGGTAGCACAAAAAATCCAATGAGAACAGTAAAAAAAAAAAGAAAAATCCCCCAAAAATGAGTATAGTTTAAGGAGCCTCTCAAACAACATCAAGAGTATCAATATTCACATAATGGGGATGCCTGAGGGAGAAGAGAGAGAACAAGAATTTTAAAGCCTATTTGAAAAATTAATCTCAGAAAACTTCCCTCATGTGGCAAAGAAAATAGACATACAAGTCCAGGAAGTGCAGAGAGTCCCAAATAAGATGAACCCAAAGAGGCCCACACCAACACACATCATAACTAAAATGCCAAAAGTTAAAGACAAAGAGAGAATCTTAAAGGCAGTAAGAGAAAGACAATTATCTACTAGGGAGCTCCTATGAGACTGTCAGCTGATTTCTCAACAGAAACTTTGCAGACCACAGGGATTGGCACAAAACATTCAAAGTGATGAAAAGCAAAGACCTACAACCAAGAGTACCCAGCAAAGCTATCATTTAAAATCCAAGCTACAGATAAAAAAATCTCCTCAGACAAAAAAAAGCTAAAGGAGTTCATCACCACGAAACCAGTTATTACAAGAAATGTTAAAGGGTCTTCTTTAAGAAGAAAAAAAAGATCTAAAATATGAATACTGCCATAACCGGTTTGGCTCAGTGGATAGAGCATCGGCCTGTGGACTGAAAGGTCCCAGGTTCGATTCCGGCCAAGGGCATGTACCCTAGTTGCGGACACATCCCCAGTAGGGGGTGTGCAGGAGGCAGCTGATCAATGTTTCTCACTCTCTATTCCTCTACCTTCCTCTCTGTAAAAAATCAATAAAACATATTTTAAAAAATAAATAAATAAAATAAAATAAAATATGAATACTAAAGTGGCAATCCTATATAATAAAAGCCTAATATGCTAAGTGTCCAGTTGTCCAGTCACCCGTTCAACCAATCAAAGTGTAATATGCTAATGATATGCTAAGACTGCTCAACCACTTGCTATGACACGCACTGACCACCGGAGACAGTCTACCAGTCATTATGACGTGCACTGACCACCAGGGGGCAGACGCTGTGACCAGTATGGTTAGCTTACTGCTGGGGTCCAGCCAATCGGGACTGAGTGAGACTGGCCGGACATGCCCTGGAGCCCTCCCACAGTCCCGCCCTGGTTGGCCAACCTCCCATGTCCCTCCCCAGCCCTGATCGTGCACTGGTGGGGTCTCTTGGCCTGGCCTGTGCCCTCTCATAATCTGGGGTCCCTCAGGGGATATCGGAGAGCCGGTTCCAGCTCAATCCCACAGGCCAAGCCAAGAGACCCCACTGGTGCATGAATTTGTGCACCGGGCCTCTAGTAAATACATATCTAGCAATAATTCCTATTAATGCAAATAAGTTAAATGCTCCAATCAAAAGACACAGGGTGGCTGAATGAATAACAAAACAAGGCCCTTACATATGCTGTCTACAAGAGACTCACTTCAGATTAAGACACACACAGAGACTAAAAATAAAGAGATGGAAAAGGATATTTCACATGAAAATGGGAAAAAAGCTGGGGTACCAATATTTATACCAGACAAATAGACTTTAAAACAAAGGCTATAACAAGAGACAAGGATCCAGCAATTCCACTTTTGGGTATTTATCCAAAGAAACCCAAAACACTAATTCAAAAAGATATATGCACCCATATGTTCATTGGAGTATTATTTACAAGAGCCAAGATATGGAAGCAACCTAAGTGCCCAACAATAGACACATGGATAAAGAAGTGGTACATATATACAATGGAATATTACTCAGCTATAAAAAAATAATGAAATCTTGCCATTTGTGACAACATGGGTGAACATAGAGAGTATTGTGCTGAGTGAAATAAATCAAAGAAAGACAAATACCATATGATTTCATTATTATGTGGAATCTAAAGAACAAAATAAACAAAACAGAAGCAGATACAGAAAACATTTTGACAGTTGCCAGAGGGATTGAGGTTTGGGAGATGGATAAAAAGGGTAAAGGAATTAAAAAGCACAAATTGGTAGTTACAAAATAGTCCTGGAGATGTAAAGTATAGCATAGAGAATATAGTCAATAATGTTATAATAACTATGTCAGGTGCCAGGTGGATACTAAATTTATCAGGGTGATCTCTTTGCAAGTTATATAAAGGTCTAATCACTGATTTGTAACCTGAAACTAATATAACATTGTACATTAACTGCAATTTAAAAATAAAAAGTGCTTAAAAGAAATAAATTGTTTTAGCTACCCAGTCTGTGGTCATTTCTTATAGCAGCCCAAATTGAGTAAGAAAGACCCACTCTCTATGCCCTTGTACACCCTGCATAATCACTGACCATCTACATTTTGGTTGCCTCGCTGGCCCATAAGTTTCTTGATGTCAGGAGTAGTATGAAAGAATAACTAATCACAATCCTTTGGAGTCAGAGAACAATCAAGATGATGCTACAGAATTATTAAGCCAGTCCTAGGCTCACTGCTCTACCCCATTACTGCACTGGACCCAATTTACTGAGTTGGAAACCAAATTTCTTATAAATACATCATCCTCTCAGATATGTGCTTGTGCATTGTCTAGGGAAGGAAAAAATACTGGAGGATATTACAAAGACAATGATAAATGAGAGGGGTGCATCTGTCACCAGCCAATCCTGGAAAATTTTGTTTTTAACCCTTATAAAGCTCTTATCCCTACAATTACATTGTAGGATCAGTTTTCAGACTATGAGGGCAGAGACAAATCCTTCTTCAAAAATGTATCTGTGATTCTTAACCTTTTTGAGATGTGGGTCTTAGAGAATGCAATAAATAATGCCCTGTTTTCCCCTTCTGACTTCCAGTTGGGTGAGAATAAAGGTACAGGAGTCTTAAAGATCAAAATATAATAGCAATTATTAATGATACTATGTTCTAGGAACCATGGGTACTTAGACATGTTAAGTCATTTAATGGTACTACAGAATAGGAAATAGAGGGACATGAGTTTGAATCACTTGCCCATGGTCACATCACCGGTAAATGGCAGCCAGGATTTGTACCTGGCAGTGGTGCCAGGGCCACACTCATAACCACCATGCAACACTGCCTCTCAAACACCTTAACATGCCAATGAAGCTGCTTGGGGAGTAAGCCTTGGATCTATGGCCAAATGATCTACCTAAAAACATCTCTGTTAACTTGAAGTTTACCCTCCAAAACTACAGGCCTCCCCTTGCAAGCATAGAACGTTCCCCTTAATAGACAGCTATATAATTTGCAAGGACCAGTGCAAAACAAAAATGCAGGGCCCCTTGTTAAAAAATTGTTAATAATTTCAAAATTGCAATAGCAGAACTTTAAACCAAGTACAGGGCCCTTCTGAGCACAGGGACCTGTGCAACAGCATAGGTTGCACACCAATAAATCTGGCCCTGCTTCTGTGGCAGGTAGATTCCAATAAGGAGGCTCTTGAAGCGTACACTGAGACCCTCCAACCAGAGAAAACCCCTTCCTTGTCCTCAACAGGAAATGAAGACTTAGGGGAAAATGAGCCATTCAGGGAACTTTTCTGAGAAGATAGTGAATGTTATACAGATGCACCCTATATTTGCACATTTCCATGGGCTTCACAAACCCCTTGAGTATTGTCTTAGCTCAAGCTGCTAAAGCAAAATGTCATAGACTGATGAGTTAAGCAACAGACATTTACTTCTCATGGTTCTTGAAGCTGGTAAGTCCAAGATTAAGGTGCCCTCTGATTCGGTGTCTATCTGGTGAGAGTCTGCTTCCTAGTTTACAGATGTCCGCTTTCTCATTGTATCCTCACTTTTTTTCAATGAGAAAGAGAAAGAGAAAGTGTTCCAGTCTCTTCCTCTTCTTCTAATGGCACTAGTCCCACCATAAGGGCTCCACCCTCTTGACTTCATCTAAATCTAATTACCTACCAAAGGCCCCACCTCTTCATACCATCACATTGGAGTTAGGCCTTCAACATATGAATTTAGGGATGGAGGACGACACAAACATTCATTCGATAACAGGTATGTTTCGGGAGAAACCAAGATGGCGGCATAGGTAAACACCAGAAATTGCTGCCTCGCACAACCACTTCAAAAATACAACTAAAAGACAAAATGGACATCATCCAGAACCACAGGAAGGCTGGCTGAGTGGAAATTATACGACTAAAATGAAAGAGAAAAGCACACTAAGACTCAGAGGAGGTGCGGAAGTAAAGTGCAGAGGTACGGAGGCGCACGAGGAAAGGGGCTGGTAACTGAGGACATGGTTGTCTTTTTCAATCGGGAGGGAGTCTCAAGCTCCTGACGGCCCTGACTCCAGTTCCGGGCGAGTCTCTAGAGACCCAGACTCATACGGGGAGAGACTGGACTGTCTGGCACCAGGCAGAACTCGAGGGCGCTTTCTCTCAGAGGTGCTTGCCGCGATTACCGTGGGACACTGAGACCCGGGGCCTCTTAGGGCAGGACTGAGGATCAGCCATAGGTGTTTGCTCCACCCTGTTGGTTTCCTGAGACCCTGCCCCACCCAAGCTGTGAGCAGAGGCTTTTGCATATGAAAGGCCTGGCCCTTTGCAATCTGAAAATTACCTAACAAACTGCAGCTGGGCCAGACAGACCCAGAACTTCCAAAAGAAGGCCCAAGGCCCCACAGCAGCTTGCATTGCTTCACAGCTGGGCCTCATCTAGGCACCTCCAAACACCAAACAAAGAAGAGGAATCTGCAGATCTCTTCATAGCTCCTGCTGGGTAGCCTTAGGCACCTCCTTAGAGATTCAAGAGCCAGTGTACCCAGTGGTCAGAGTGGGACCATCCAGATTACAACTCCTCAGATCCATAAGGGACACACTCAGGGGGCAGACTCAGTGAGCACCAAAGCCCCACTGAAGCAAGTCTTGCCCCAGAAGGGTGTCTCCAGCACAGAAGTTCTCCCACTGTAGACACAGCTGATTCTCACAGCCAATAGGCCTGGAGGTCAATTCCTCCCAGTGATACCTACAACAATCAAGGCTTAACTACAACAAGACTGTGCACAAAGCCCACAAAGGGGTGCACCAAGAGTGTCCACCTCAGGTAATTGGGGAGGCTGAACCACTGGGCCCTATAGGACACCTAGCACAGAAAGCCACTCTATCAACACAGGGAAGCATAAAAAATGCGGAGACAAAGAAACAGGTCACAAATGACGGAAATGGAGGGAAGCAAACTACAGGATATAGAGTTCAAAACCACAGTTATAAGGTTTTTCAAGAATTTTCTAGAAACCGCCAATAAATTTAGTGAGACCCTCAATAAATCTAGTGAGACCCTCAAGGTTATGAAAAAGGACCAACTAGAAATTAAGCATACACTGACTGAAATAAAGAATATTATACAGAGACCCAACAGCAGACCAGAGGATTTCAAGAATCAAGTCAACGATTTGAAATACGAAGAAGCAAAAAACACCAACCAGAAAAACAAAAAGAAAAAAGAATCCAAAAATATGAAGATAGTGTAAGGAGCCTCTGGGACAACTTCAAGCATACCAACATCCGAATTATAGGGGTGCCAGTAGAAGAGAGAGAGCAAGATATTGAAAACCTATTTGAAGAAATAATGACAGAAAACTTCCCCTACCTGGTGAAAGAATTAGACTTACAAGTCCAGGAAGCGCAGAGAACCCCAAACAAAAGGAATCCAAAGAGGACCACACCAAGGCACATCATAATTAAAATGCCAAGAGCAAAAGACAAAGAGAGAATCTTAAAAGCAGCAAGAGAAAAACAGTCAGTTATCTACAAAGGAGTACCCATACAACTGTCAGCTGATTTCTCAACAGAAACTATGCAGGCCAGAAGTGAGTGGCAAGAAATATTCAAAGTGATGAATAGAAAGAACCTACAACCAAGATTACTTTACCCAGCAAAGCAATCATTCAGAATTGAAGGTCAGATAAAGAGCTTCACAGAGAAGAAAAAGCTAAAGGAGTTCATCACCACCAAACCAGTATTATATAAAGTGCTGAAAGGTATCCTTTAAGAAGAGGAAGAAGAAGAAAAAGGTAAAGATACAAATTATGAACAACAAATACACATCTATCAACAAGTGAATCTAAAAATCAAGTGAATAAATAATCTGATGAACAGAATAAACTGGTGAATATAATAGAATCAGAGGCATAGAAAGGGAATGGACTGACTATTCTCAGGGGGGAAAGGGGTGTTCGGGGTGCAGGAAGAGACTGGACAAAAATCGTGCACCTATGGATGAGGACAGTGAAGGTGGGGGGTTAACAGCAGAGGGTGGGGTGGGAACCAGGTGGAGGGGAGCTATGGGGGGAAAATGAGGAACAACTGTAATAATCTGAACAATAAAGATTTAATGTAAAAAAAAAACAGGTATGTTTCTGCAAAGCCACTACCTTAAGCACAGAAGGGGCTAGGGATGGCTACACACACAAACACACACATGCACACACACGCACATGCACATGCATGCATGCACACATGTATACACATACGTATGTACACATTCAAGTGCCTCTATGTACATATACACACATATATACATTTAATTACATATATTCATGAGAAACCCCCTCAAGGGCCCTTTTAGCTCTCAAACTGATCTTTCTGAAACTTAAACCCAGCAGAGCTCCACCTGGATCAGAATGAGTCCGCTCATTTCCTTCCCAGGTAAAGGTCAAACCTCATCCACTGTGTGTGCACTGGAATCTTCCGTGTCTGTCACCATGGCTGTCAATCCAAAGGGCCAGATTTACACTCAGTGTGGACTAGGTTCTCATTAACCTTGAATCACTCCTCCTATGCAGAGCCATGACATTTACAGTCCCATCAAAGTAGTCTAAAACAAGCATCAGATTGAACCTTTAGGGGATAAAATAAATGACCCATAAGCCCAGGATAAGGAAGAAATAAAAACAAGCCTTACAGAAATAAGGTCTCTATTGAACACATTACTCACAAAAAATCACTTTGTATTGGTCTCTTTTTGTGATATATCTGGAATTGAATGATATTCATCAAATTTAGTCCTTCAAATGTAATTTTGTTTCCAAATGCGATGTTGAAAATGTTGACCAGAAAAATTTTCTAAGAAGGTATGTTGTAATTTTCAATAAGTGTTATACAAATTCCAAAGATAGAAGATATATAAATACTAGAGGCCCGGTGCAATGAAATTCGTGCACTGGTTAGGGGTGGGGGGGTCCCTCAGCCTGGCCTGCACCCTCTCCAATCCGGGATCCCTCTTGCAAATCCAGGATCACTGGCTCCTAACCGTTCAACTGCCTGATCACCCCTAACTGCCTCTGCCTGCCTGCCTGATCACTCCTAACCACTCTGCCTGCCTGCCTGATCACCCCCTAACCTCTCTGCCTGCCTGCCTGCCTGATCGCCCCCTAACTGCTCCCCTGCTGGCCTAATTGCCCCTAACTGCTCCACTGCCTGCCTGATAGCCCCTAACCGCCTCTGCCTTGGCCTCCGCCACCACGCTTTGTCCAGAAGGACATCTGGAATGACATCCAGAAGGCCATTCAGTCTAATTAGCATATTATGCTTTTATTAGTATAGATATAAAACAACTAGAGGCCCGGTGTACAAAAATTTATGCACTCGGGGGGGAGGAGGGGTCCCTCAGCCCAGCCTGTGCCCTCTCACAGTCTGGGACCCCTCAGGAGATAACGACCTGCTGGCTTAGGCCTGCTCCTGGGTGGCAGAGGGCAGGCCCAATCCCTAGGTGCAGCCCCTGGTCGGGCTCAGAGCAGGGCCGGTTGGGGAGTTGGGGCGCCGCCCCCTGTCACACTCAAGGCAGGGTCGATGGGGAGGTTGCGGCACCACCCCCTGTCACTCACAGAGCAGGGCCCATCAGGGGGGTTGGGACTCCGTACCCTGTCGCGCACAGAGCAGGGTCGATCGGGGGTTGGGGAGCTCCCCCCTGTCACACACAGAGCAGGGCAGATCAGGGGGTTGGGGCGCCACACCCTATCACACTCAGGGCAGGGCCGATGGGGAGGTGATGGCTCTACCCCGTCACACACAGAGCAGGACCCATGGGGGGTGGGGGGGGTTGAGGCGCCACACCCTGTCACACACAGGGCAGGGCTGATCAGGGGGTTGGGGCGCCGCCACTGTCACACTCAGGGCAGGGCCGATGGGGAGGTTATGGCTCTACCCTGTCACACACAGAGCAGGGCCCGTGGGGGTGGGGGGGTGTGGAGTTGGAGCGCCGCACCCTGTCACACACAGAGCAGGGTTGATCAGGGGGTTGGGGCACCGCAGCCTGTCACACACAGAGCCGCAGGGCGATCAGGGGGTTGGGGAGCTCCCCCCTATCAGGCACAGAGCAGGGCTGATCAGGGGGTTGGGGCACTTTCCCCTGTCACGAACAGAGCAGGGCGGATAGGGAGGTTGTGGCCCCACCCCTTGTCACACACAGAGCCGCAGGGCGATCAGGGGGTTTGGGCGCTGCCCCCTGTCACGCTGATCCCAGTGCTGGGAGGCATATTACCCTTTTACTATATAGGATAGAGGCCTGGTGCACAGGTGGGGGTCGGCTGGTTTGCCCTGAAGGGTGTCCTGGATCAGGGTGGGGGTCCCACTTGGGTGCCTGGCCAGCCTGGATGAGGGGATGATGGCTGATGGCAGCTGGTCACACCCCCTTCAGGGTGGGGGTCCCCACTGGGGTGCCTGGCCAGTCTGGGTGAGGGGCTGAGGGCTGTTTTCAGGCTGGTGGGTGACTGAAGCTCCCAACCGCTCCTTTTTTTCTTTTTTTTTTATTCTGGGCCAGCTTTAGCTCTGAGGCTTGGCTCCAGCTCTTAGACCTCGGCTGCTGAAAGCAGGTATCTGGTTTATTTGGGTTCTATAATCAAAACACTGTTTCAACTCCAGCTCTGAGATCCCGGCTGGCTGAAAGCAGGTTTCTGGGGTTTTGTTTAGCTTCTATATTTGTAACAATGTTTCAAACTGCAAGCTCAGAGGCCGGCAGCGGCAGGCGGGGAACGTTGGAGTCCTCCGTCACTGAAGCAAGCAAGCCTCATGTTGACTTCAAGCTGCCTGGCTGCCAGCTGCCATCTTGGCTGGCAGTTAATTTGCATATCGCCCTGATTAGCCAATGGGAAGGGTAGCGGACGTACGGTTAATTACCATGTTTCTCTTTTATTAGATAGGATGATTCATGTGGACCACTGTAAAACCTATTGAGTCTCCAATATTTTTATACTGCTTCAAATCCATCTCTTTTCCAAGCCAGGATGATGGTCAATGTGCATCACTTATACTCATTTATTGGTTGAAATTTTTTGAGAACCTACTATGTGTCGGATGATGTGATAGGAACTAGGAATACAAAGAGAAATAAAAACTACCTTCTGTCTTAAAGGACTTTCCAATGGAGGGGGAAAAGGAGACAGTCATAAGGGGACAAATACTGTGATGTGGCACATTTGTAGCACATGCTCTAGGACAGTGGTCAGCAAACTGCAGCTCAGCAAACTGCAGCTCGCGAGCCACATGCGGCTCTTTGGCCACTTGAGTGTGGCTCTTCCACAAAATACCGACTTCTGCGCATGGGCCACGAAGTTTCAATCGCACTGTACGTGCGCGCCCACATGTGGTATTTTGTGGTATTTTGTGGAAGAGCCACACTCAAGGGGCCAAATAGCCACATGTGGCTCGCGAACCGCAGTTTGCCAACCACGGATCTAGGAGGACCGAAAAGTGACTGACAGAATCTGGAAGGAGACATTTTGATGGCGAGAACATTTCAGGCAAAAGGAAAGGGAATGAGCAGAGACATAATAATGCAAATGTGAATACATTTCAGAGAACCCTAAATGCCATCCAGTGAGGTGTTGGAAAGATGAATCTCAATTCTGCCATTTGCTAACCTCCTGAGTAGCTAACCTCACTTGACTTTCTGAACCTCAGTTTCCTTATCTGTAAATTGAGATAATGACCCCTACTCACAGAATTGCTAAAATTTAATAAAAACTTATATAAAAGTGACTTGCAAACTTGGTGAACTATACAAATGTCAGTTGTACTTATCATTTATTATTCAGCCTATTATTTCTCTTTCCCCTTAATCATGAAAACATAGACTCTCAGAGGGGATGTCATAGGCCACCTGGTTCAAATCACTTATAGGTAAAACTGAAACTCTGGAAACAGAGGTCAAATGAAGGATGTTTTCTTTATTCGCTCAGTGGAGAGGGGGTGGCATGCTTACATGTGTGCTGCAGAAAACTTCAGTGTGGAGAATAAATCATTACATAGCATTCATGCATTCATCATCCCACCGTGCCCCGCCCCGGGCCAGCCACAGGAAAGATGAGCAGAGCCACCGTTAACAGCAGCCCCCATACTCTTGGTCCATCTTTCTAAGACTGGATCACATTTTGAATACCATATAAACATATGCTATGCACAATAAAAGACATGCATTTACAGCCCTAGCCAGTTTGGCTCAGTGGATAGAGCGTCTGCCTGCGGAAGGAAGTGTCCCAGATTAGATTCCGGTCAAGGGCACATACCTCAGTTGCAGGCTCCTCCCCTGCCCAGGCCCTGGTCAGGGCACATGCAGGAGGCAACCAATCGATGTGTTTCTCTCACATCGATATTTCTCTCTGTCTTTCCCTCTCTCTTCCACTTTCTCTAAAAACCAATGGAAAAATATCTTTGGGTGAGGATTTTTTAAAAAAAAAAGACATGTATTTCCAAAGAACACTTTGGAGAGAAACAACTTGGTTTTTTCGCTCACAAGCTGAGGCATGGAGAGGTCTATATCGGCTTTTTGCATCTAATTTACTTTGCAGAAAGAAGTGTAAAAGTCTTTGGGATTGGAGGTTTCCTTTGAACTCACATCAAACCAGCAGACCTGCTAAGGAACGTTCAGCCTGGCTTTGAGACGCCTCAGCACACATAAAGCATTGCTTTTGCTTTGGACACGCAAAGGGAAGGGAAAAAAATAGCCCACTGCATCGCGAATCACTCCTTATTAAAAATAATTAGTGGAGATAGTGCACAGGTCACTTTTAAACCCCTCCTTTACTCTAATTATCCTCTTAGATAGATACCAAGGCCAACTCACTAAACGCTGCTTTTGATATTTAGAAAATTTCTTCTACTGTATCTGACAAGAGCTTAATTGCACTCAGACCAAAAACCAAATAATAATTAAACTGTCTTTCTTCCTTGTTTTTAAATCTCACTCCCTTTCACTCTTAAAGTTTGTCTGTCATGTTTCAGCTGAGAATTAAGTGGATAGCTTCCCCTTCTTCCAAAAAAAAATTATAATTTCATTAGGGGGCATGGATAAATCCACATGTACCATTAAATTCTTGTGGGATTTTGTAGACTTTTCTGGAGATTAAGCAGAAATTTTCTACAAAACAGGCAAGTGTACTTTGTGGGATCGATACTTTTTAAAGCTATCTTAACCCTGACTTCCCATAAACTCTAAATCAATACTAATAGAATCCATTTTATGCTCATGGTCATTCTAACCTGGCTCTGCTCCTTACAAACCAATGACTTGGCCAAATCCCTTCAACTGCCTGAGGTCCGGTTTGTCTGCCTTGAAAATGGATATAATAAAAGTTAGATAAATGTCCAAATACCATTTTTATTGCTCATTATCTCTTAAAAATAAAAAAAGGAATCATATGAATTTATAAAATACATACATATGTACATACCTAAAATGAGAAGGATAATTAAGCTAAAATTTAAGGACAGTTTCTGAGCAAAAGGTGAGGCCCTGGGGACCTGAGGTATGCTGAAAATGCTCTGACTTTTCCAGAATCTTGGTACATTCACCCCACTCGCTCCTTAGCTCACTTCACTCCTGCTGAAGTGAAAATATGAGCCAGGCTTTTCATTGCTTTGGTGCCTCTCCAGATGCTCTACCCACTCAGCTTTAAATTCCCCAATTTCCACATCACTCCCTACTCTGTTTTCATGATCTTCCTTCCCACAGCTTATCTCACCATAGTATAATTATTTGTTTATGTCACTGGCTCTCTCAAGTAGGCAGTTTACTCCTTGGGGCAGCAAGAATGTCTGGTTCTGCCTTCCTAGCATAAAACATGCATTGACCAAATAAGTGAATGCATGATGGTATGTAATAAGGCCAGTAAATTATGGGGAGATCAAAAATTGTAATTCTGGATATCAACTTTACTAAATTTGTCTCCATTCAAGTTTCATGAGCAACTTTCATTAATGGTAGAACATTCGAGGTGAACGCGCCTTTTCACAAAATCCGTCCATCTAAATTCTCTCTTATTCTTTCTTGCCCTTTATTTTTTCTCGTCCTAGGAATAATCACAATCTATAACACTTCCCTCTTGTTGTTATTTTTTTTCCCACTAGAAGTTCTTGGTGGCAGGGATTTTGTCTGTCTTGCTCACTACTGAGGCACAGCTCCTGACGTGTAGTAGATGTTCAGAAACGTGTGTTCTGGAAATGAGTGAAGCCCGGCATGTGAACAAACCATCTTATAGAACTTCTGCGTTCCATCAGCTCCTTGTATTAAACTGTCACAATGGTTAAGTCAAGTAAGAATGTCAGCCTTATTGGGGCCTCAAGGGGGCCCAATAAATAGCACTCTTTTCCTCTTTCTGAACCAGTTGAGAATTGAAAAAAAAAGAGTTGGCAGTTAGAGAATCAAAATTTTACTTTTATTATAAGCTAACATCAAAGAACTTGGGAAATGACCTCAGAATCATATAAAGTTAATCCCTAATTTCTGGGCAGTCTTTGCTCGGGGGTTGTGGGAGCTTCTCTTAAAAAATTATGGTATAGCCCTGGTTGGTTTGGCTCACTGGATAGAGCGTCAGCCTGCAGACTAAAAGGTCCCAGGTTTGATTCTGGCCAAGTGCACATGCCCAGGTTGCAGGCTCGATCCCCAGTGTGGAGTGTGCAGGAGGCAGCCGATCAATGATTCTCTCTCATCATTGATGTTTCTATCTCTCTCACCCTCTCCCTTCCTCTCTCAAATCAATAAAAATATATTTTAAAAAATTATGGTATATGGAGAGAACCAAGATGGTGGCATAGGGAAAGGCCTGTATGCACCGCCTCCCACAACCACATCAAAATTACAACTGAAATACAGAACAACCATCACCAGAACCGCTGGAAAGCTGGTTGAATGAAAGTCCTACAACTAGAGAAGTAAAGAAGAAAGCACACTGAGACGGGTAGGAGGTGCGGACGCGTGCAACGGGCTGGACCAGCACCCACGTGTGCCACTTTTTTAATCGGGAGGGAGATCGTCTCTGCAGAGGCAGCCTGGAGGAGCAAGGGGTCCCAGACCCCCAGCCCAGGCTCCCAGAGCTGGGAAAAGAAGTCCCCGTAACTACGGTCCATAAAAACCAGTGCGGATTGGAGCTCAGTGACACAGAGGCTGCTGGAGACCCAGCTGTTCCCCTTAAAAGTCTGGCACCACACACTGAACTTACAAGGTCCTACTTCCTCTGAGCTCCAGCACCAGGGGGAGGCTGTGGGGGACATATTTTTCTGGCATCATGGCAGGAACTCAGGGGCGGCTTTCTCCCAGATGGAGGTACTCACAGGGAAAAGAGAAAACAAAAAAGAAAAACTATGGCAGAGAATAGCAGAGGAGAACACAGGTTCCCTGTGGACCATTCCTCCCCAAGAGCAAGGGAAACAGGGTTTGGGCCCCATACCCACTGCTGAGAGGCACCTCTCTACCTCCCAAATGGAGAGTGAGGGAGGAAACAGAGAGGCCAATAAACTAAGGGTGCCCAGCCTCTCCTTTGGAGGAAAACCACAGGAATGGAGAAGTATTCCTTCTCCCACAACCAACCTTGACTTCAAATACACCTATTTTGGGGTTTATTCCACAGAGATTCTGAATTTGGCCACATATGTGAAGCCCACCAGGTCAAAGTTAGTGATTAGAAGATATAGCAGATAGCATCCCTCTCAAGTCAACAAAATAACCAGAGGCCCAGGCAACTTAATTCATTGAGTCATTTTCCATCAGTTTAGGGACTTACAATACTACTACTGGCCAGTCACACAATAAGGAAAAAAAAAACTGCAAAATAATACTTCCTATCCCCGTTTGGTCCATCCAGTTTTGGCCACAGGGCTTACTCTGCAGCCTCCCAGCCAGTTTGCTCTGGTTTGCCCCAACCACTCCCAGCCACTGAGCTGCCAGTGAAGGTAAGAACTTGTTTTGAGATCATTATTTTCCTGGATGGCTAACGGGCCTTGGGGATTCTCCAGAAGCTGTACTCTCTGGCCAGATAGAGGAAGGCAGGTGGAGAGCAAGGAAAGGATCCTGAATATTGTTCAAGAATACTTCTTTAAGAAACTTCTTCAATACTTTCCAATAGAAGAAGCTTTAAAAAGTATTTTTGCCAGATCTCTTGGGCTCCCAGGAGCAGAGAGAGCTTCTGTGGAGGGGTTAAAGATCATCTTTTTGCTTGGCAAAAACTGAGAGAAAAACTCAAATAAAAATGTTTGAAAATTTGGTCTTTTCAGGTGCCTGCCTTTTTAGCTTAAAGGACAGAAAGTAACGGGAGTGGTAGGGGAAGGCCCTAAAAACTACTAAGAAATTTTTCTTCGGCTTTGTTTTTCCCCTTGTAGAGCAAACTTGTATGTTACATCCCAGCCTGGAATAAATCTTCCTAGCTGAATGATAAATCAAGGATTGTAATGGAAATCACTATTGACCTTTAAAAGGGCACTGTCTTTATATTTTCACGCTGTGCTGTTTGAAATGTCGACTCAGAATCAGGAAAATAATATGCCATCGATTTCTCCCCATACCTCTTATAACAGCTTGAAATTGATCTGGAAAGCATTGGTATGGGTTTTCTCATTACGGTTTCAACATCATTGGAAATGGTGATTAATGATTCAGCCTTGGGAACAGCATTGTTAGACCTTGTAATTACTTTGTGAGTCGTGTCCAAACAACAACTAGCTCACCCTGTCCATACCACCTCCCAGAAGTGGGTGTACTTTAACCCTAATGCAGTAAAACTTTATACTTCTTGGGTAAAAGCCTATATAAGATGGGAATATTATTTCCTTGTGTTACTGTCTATCTTGTTTACTGACTTCTCCTTGTCTGATTATTCCTTTTCTATTTCTCTTCCCATTTTTTAATGTACCAGGCCTCTCTGGCAATTTGTCAGTGCTAGTGTTTTATTTGTTCTTCTTTTACTTTTTAGGGTTTTTTATTTTTATTTTTTATTGATTTCAGAGAGAGGAAGGACAAGGGAGAGAGAGACAGAAACACCAATGATGAGAGAGAAACACCCATCGCCTGCCTCCTGCACGCCCAACATCAAGGATTGAGCCCTCAACCCAGGCATGTGCCCCGACCTGGAACCGAACCATGACCTCCTGGTCATAGGTCGACACTCAACCACTGAACCATGCTGTTTGGGCCATATTCTTTCTTCTTTTTTTTTCTTTTTTCTAAATATAGTTTTATTGATTTCAGCGAGGAAGGGAGAGGGTGAGAGAGATAGAAACATCAATGATGACAGAGAATCATTGAATGGCTGCCTCCTGCATGCCCCCCACTGGGGATCAAGCCTGCAACCTGGCATGTGCCCTTGACTGGAATCGAACCCGGGACCCTCAGTCCACAGGTCAACACTCTATCCATTGAGCCAAACCGGCTATGGCATATTCTTTCTTCCTTTAATCTCTAATTTTCCCCTCTATTTTTTCCTTCAGTTTCATAATTTCTCTCTCTCTCTAGTTCACTGGTCTATTTAGCAACTTTTTCTGTCTGACTTATCCATCCCATCTCTCATTCTCTCCACAAAAACCTTTTAAAGCCATCCAGATTCCCAGTCTTGCCAGTTTTGACTGAGAGTTTGGAACATCTTCTCTCACCTGTTTTATCTTCCCAGGTCCTGGCAGAGGAGGATGGCTGGACTGCAGGCAGCCTTACTGCCAGCCCTCCTAGCAAAACGCTATTGAAAAATATCCACAGGGCACAGCGTCTCATCATTATAAGAAAGTAGCTAGGTAAAAATAATTCTCTCTCTCTCTTTCCCTTCCTCTCTCTAAGTATGCCCTCGGGTGAGGATTAAAAATAAGAAAAGTAAAATGTTTGCACAGTAGGCCCCCCCTTTTTTAAAAAATTAAGCTTTTATTACATATATATTTTTAACTGATTACAGAGAGCCAGGGAGAGGGAGATAGAAAAAACTGAGCCTGCAACCCAGCCATGTGCCCTGACCAGGTATTGAACCATGACCTCCTGGTTCATAAGTCGACACTCAAACACTGAGCCATGCCGGCTGGGCTCTATATAAATGTTCTATATACTTCTTTCAGCCTCTGTTTCCTTATCTGTAAAATCGGGGTAATAATGGTATTAATTGGATGGAGTTGAGCAAGGATCAAGTAAGTTAATACATATAAAGTGTTCAAAGCAGTGTGTAGCTCGGGGCAGGAGACCTTAGTATTCTCATTATTCCAAGACCTCCTCAGACCCATTTGAACCCAAGTTGGTTATTGATTTATTCCCCCAAATACCGAAGGTTCTGTAGGTGCCAGCAGGGCTCTAGAGACAAACTCATTGGTTCTGAATCCTGGCTCTGTCACGTATGAACTTGGGCAATCTACACAGTTTCATTCAGCCTCCTCTTTGGCACCTGTAAAGTGAGAATTACAGCACCTGCTTCAGACAGTACAGGTAAGCTTTAAATGAGTCAGTCCACGGGGAGAGCCTCACATGGTGCCTGGCAAGCGGAAGTCCTCAATAAATGCTACTTATCATTTTTAGTAAGCAATTCTGCTTTGAAGAAGCATCTGGTCTAGCTTCAGAGATGGCCCAGAGAGAGAGAATTACAGCACCACATGTGAAGGGTGTAAGTCTCATCGATGTCCTCTGGTCAATGACTGTCCAGGAACACACCTGAGATCAAATAGCGGTGGGGTTGCTTCGTGCTATGGGGATGCCTCACACCATGAGGATCCATGAAGTGTCTCTGAAACTGGGTGTCAGGAAGGGCTTGTTCAAGGAGTTGGGCCTGCATTAGTTGATTTGGGAGAGAGCTCAAGGAAGTAAATTGGAGCTGTCAGAAAGTAGGGAAATTTACTAATTATCTTAATTTTTATCTGATAGGCGGGAAGAAAGAGGCAGGGCTAAAGGTGTCATGGAAGAAGCAGCGCTCCTATTAGCCAGAAGAGGGGGGAGGTTAGGTCACTTGGGGGGTTTTCATGGTGTCTATCTCGGCTCAGGCATAATTACGGAGTGGTCTTGGTTTTGGTTTATTACACCACATTCATGAAAAGTCCTCATCTGATATGGATATTCATGAAATTGCTTATATTTACCAAGAGAACAGCATGACCCAATTGGTAGCAAGCAAGCCAGAGCCTAGCTTGTGGCTAGTGGGATGACCAGTGGTCCCAGTTTGCATGGAACTGAGGAGGCCCCAGACGGAAGGACTGGCACCCGGGACATTCATTGCTAACATGGAGGAAGTCATGGGCAAATGGGGATGCCTTGGTCACCCTGGCTGTCAGGGCTACCTTTTTGATGACACATCCTGTGCATCACCTGGTTTATACTTTATTTACTGGCTCAACTGTCTGCATCTGAGGGTGTGCTCTGGAGTCACAGCTCTGTCACCTTCTAGTCACATGGCCTTGAACAAATTACTCAGTGTCCCTGAGTCTTGGTTTCCTCCTCTCCAATGTCAGGCCAGTGCACACTTCGTGTGAAGGCTTGAGGAGATAATGGCATTTCCACCAGTGACTTGCATGGAATAGGCACTGCGTGGATGTTAGCTTCTTGCTCCTCCCGCTCTCTCAGCTC
This sequence comes from Myotis myotis, assembly GCF_014108235.1. NCBI lineage: Eukaryota > Metazoa > Chordata > Mammalia > Chiroptera > Vespertilionidae > Myotis > Myotis myotis. The sequence continues at coordinate 196,711,110 of NW_023416335.1, forward strand.
TACCCCATTCTCTATCAGCTTTGTGCCAGTTCATGCAACAGCCTTGGATAAACAATTATACCTCAGTAACACTATTTTTATAGCTCTTAGCATGGTTCCAGGTGCCTATAAACACTCAAAAATTGATTTTAAGTGTGTTATCGCTGCTCCTTTTTCTTCCCTTCAGTACTCCCACTTATTTCTTATGCTTCTCTATTCCCTTTTCCTGCAGGAAACTTAGGCCTATAAATAATGAAAATAATAACAAACTGCATTTCTAGAACACTTTATAATTTACAAATGCCTTTCACACACACACACATACCAAAAAGAAAAAACCCTGAGAGACAGGGTTTATTACACTACTGTAGATTATTCTCTAATTATTCTCCTATAAGCTTAGAAAAGCTGTATGCCTGATTCAAGATCACAGGCTAGTAAAAAAAAAAAAAAAAAAAAAAAAAAAAAGTCTCATAGGCAGACAACAGTGTGGTGATTATCAGGGGGCAGGAGGGGTGTAGGGAGGTAGGAGAGGGTAAGAGGGGAGAAATGGTGATAAAAGGAAACTTGACTTGGGGTAGTGAACACACAATATAATATACAGATGATGTATTATAAACTGTACCTCTGAAACCTATGTAATTTTATTAACCATGTCACCCCAATAAATTCAATAAAAAAGAGAAAAAGAAATAGAGCAGCCAAAACCGGTTTGGCTCAGTGGATAGAGCGTCGGCCTGCGGACTGAAGGGTCCCGGGTTCGATTCCGGTCAAGGGCATGTACCTGGGTTGCGGGCACATCCCCAGTAGGAGGTGTGCAGGAGGCGGCTGATCAATGTTTCTCTCTCATCGATGTTTCTGGCTCTCTATCTCTTTCCCTCTCTGTAAAAAATCAATAAAATATATTAAAAAAAAAAAAGAAAGAAATAGAGCAAACCTCCTGGTGGCCTCTCTGCTCTAAAACAACTTTCCCCAGGGGCTCAAAACCGGATGCCAGTATATCCCCATTCCTTGCATTACAGAGGCCCTGGGTTGGGCCTCTTGGCCAGATGTGGCTATTGAGACAAGCGTCTGTCATTTGTAATCGCCTGTGCTGTCCGCCAGAGTCCACAGCTTAATTTCACTATAAATCCAGCATGGCTCTTGCCAGACCCATGAGAAAATCCCATTTGAGGTGGAACCACTGAAATCTGATTCAGAGCTCTCCTCTTAGGCCCTGCAGCTGGGCTCAGCTGGCACTGGATAATTCTAACTCCCTTTGACTTTCCATCCCTTCCCCTTTGCCCCAAGAAGAGATGACAACTAGACTCACAATTATCACCCTTTGTGTCAAATTGTCAAACCTTTAAACATCACAGCCTAAGCAGAAATTACAAATAGGATTTGGTATTTACTAAGACTAGTTCCAAAATATTTCCCCATCTGGAGTTCTTCCATGGAAAAGCATTTGCAGTATGCAGATGGAGGGTGTGGGGCTGGAGGGGACCCAGGAATGCAAGATCACAAGCCTTGAATCCACCCGGCCTGCGTCTGCACGGCTCAGTGGTTGAGCAGCGACCTATGAACCAGCAGGCATATGTCTGGGTTGCAGGCACCATCCCCAGTATGGAGTATGCAGGAGGCAGCTGATTGCTGTTTCTCTCTCATCATTGATGTTTCTATCTCTCTCTTCCTCTCTCTTCCTCTCTGAAATCAATAAAAAATATATACTTTTTAAAAAAAAAAAAAAAGCCTTGAGTCCTATTAGCTGAAGATGTGTGACCCTTTCCAGGATTAACCGAAGCCAGTGGAATTTGTGGTAAAGCAGAAAGAAGCTAAGATTTGGGGTCCACTGACCCAGCTCCAGATACCAGTTATCATTCGCATACGGTGGGTTGCCACGTGTTACCCACTGTCTTTCCAAGTCCGTGCTCTTCTTTGAAACCAAAACACAAAAATTGCTTGTCCTGACCTTCTCTTTAAGGTGGTTCTGAGCTAATGGGCATAAAAGCGCTTTAGAAACTGGAAACTGACAGACAAGCACAGGCGGTTAATATTGCAGTGCCGCATTCCAAAGTTTGCATCATGTTTTGCAGGCAGATTCCTGAGCATTGCAATTCTCTTTGGTCTTTGTTTTTTCTTTGGGTTCCTTTGATCTCCCTGCACAAGCTCAAAGTAGCCAAAGAACAGATCTGCATCTGTTTCATAACTCACAGTTATTCAAGACAGTATGTGGTATTCCATCCCCAAAAGATAGTCCAAGAAAGCTTAAGGGAAAACACTTTTTGTTCAAAATACGCTTTTTGTTTTTTGGGTTTTTTTTTTTAATTTCTCTAGTCTATAAAGAAATTTTACATTTTGATTTAGAGGAGAAGAAAATAGAGACAGAAAATAAGAAAACTTGAGAATTGGAAAGGAAAATTCTACCTTACATGCTTAAGAATGGTCGAAAAAAGATTCCATTCATATAAAGCTAATGGGAATGAAGAGTCAAGTAGAAAGTGTGAGTTCACAGCACAGAGAGATAAAATGGTCAAAGAGATGTCCCAGGTATTTGCAAATCATTGCTAAGCAAAGATAAATTTGCTTTTCACAAGGTAAGCCATAAATCTAGTAGATTGTCATCTCTGTCTAGGGCTTTGCCTGGGGAAAGAGAGATCCTTAGAAAAATACGATTTACCCTGTTCTTTACATTTTAATAATATTTTTCTTTCACCCACACAAGGGTTAATGTGTTCTGGGAACTGACTATGTAAATAATCCACAGATGACTGAGTGAGGAAGAGTCCAGAAAGATGTTTTTCTCTTTTTAATGTCCTTCCGATCTGGCCCTGCTGCAGTTACAGCACCCCCTTATTATGTTTCCAGCAAAATCTTTGTGTTTTACAACTTTCCACTTCGGCCAGGTGATTAATAGCCGAGCCTACCTGTGAACAGGTGACTGGCAGGACGGGTGGTGCACACTGGCCACAGAGCTAGACAAGCACAGGCTGCTGATACCACAGTGCAGCGATCTAATGCTCGCACAGCGTGAACTCCTTCTACAACACTAACCAGCCCACATACGATGGAATTCGGATTTGGCAGTTGAAGCTTGGACTCATTCCAGAAGGTTTATTTCAGGAAATACCAAAGGTCCTCACCACTGTATAGCAGCTTCATTTTCAGGGCCATGCTTCAACGTGAGGGGTGCAGTGTAGGGAGAGATGGACAATGCTAGGTGTCAGAAATCAGAAACTTTTCTAAGTAGCCACCAGATGGCCTCACTACACACACTGATATTGCAGGTTCTGGTTGCAGGTGTTTAGTCCTCAAAGCAGGGTGGGAGCACAGATTGTATTTTAAAGGTTGCCACTGGCATCGTGATCAGGGAGTGACAGGTGGCTCAGTTGGTTGGAGTATCATTCTATACACTAAAAGGTTGTGGGTTCAATCACCAGTCGGGGCACATACGGGAGGCAGCCAATCCATTTTTCTCTCACATAGATGTTTCTCTTTCTTTCTCTTTCTCTCTCTCTCTCTCTCTCTCTCTCTCTCTCTCTCTCTCTCTCTCTCTCTCTCTCTGGAATATTGTTGAGCCACCTGATCAAGCCTCCTGAAGGAAGCCTGCTTCAGGATTTTCAATGACAGGAGCCCATTTGTACACACTGGGATAGCCATCCTGGTTGTACATGGCTTGCATCCATTCATATTTTCAGGTGTCTATTCTAACTGGTTAATACCCATGCTACACAGGTTGTTAAACATTTTTCATATCTTCCGTACATGTGCCAATAATTGTCCTTTATTATTAAACTGGTTTGAGTAAGATTTAGTTTTTGTTTAACGTATTAGCCATTGAGGTTTGGGAGTTTGTCTATTACAACAACTAATGTTGTCTTAACTAGCTAAAGTTTCCTTACCTACGACATAGTGTTGCCTCTTCTTTTAGAGTATCAGTTTACTCATAGAATTCTGTACCGTCTTTTTTACCTAAATCAAATCCATAATGCATTGCTATTTTCCATTTAGTTTCTTTAGAGAATTATAAGTTGTTCATAAAGTAATATGCTTGCAGAACTTTTCTAGACCTTTCGTGACTTTTTTCCCCGAATTCTGTAGTTGTCTCATCTTCTTTGTTTAGTGACTCACTTGTACTGAGTTCTTCCAGCACTGTCCATTTAACTTGCAAAGGACTAATTCTTTTCATTACTCATATTATATCAGTGTACATAAATATTTAATTAGATTACATAACTGGTTTAGAAACTGGTTTGGAAACCTGTTATTGTCAGAAGAAAACTGTAAGAACACACAGAGCAAACTGGTCATGAGCATTCGTCCTTCCGTGGTCATCAGACAGTGCCTTTCACACAGGAAATGAGGGATCTTTCTTAATCCAATGACTTGGTTAAGTGGAGATTGAGTACTGAGTTTGATTTCTTTAATTCACTTAGACATTCCCCTTATATATTTGCACTCTTATAAAACTGCCCTCTACTTTGATATTCTTGTTGTTCGTACATCCAGTCCTAGTGGAAAGATTGTGCTAATTTTATAAAATAATTTTGATAGTATCGTTATCTCCACATTTTACAAAACATACGAATCGTATCCCAGTCTCTTTTGGAGGTAATTTTCTTATAATTTTTTCCAGAGTTGTTGTTCTACTCACATTTTACACTTCTTACGTCAGTTTTAGTAATGTGTTTTCTCACAAAACCATCCACTTCATTAGGGAGATTTCCAAATGTATTTGCATAAAGCCAGACATAACATTCTCTTATAAATTTTTCAGTGGGAAAAATGTATTATTAATGTTTTAATTATTAATGTTTTAAAGCACACAAAAAAGGGAGAGAGAATGGTGTGATGAACCTCCACATAACTATTACCCAGCTTCAACAGTAACCAACATTTTTGCCAATGTTTCTTCACGTATTCCTCTATCAGTTTTTTTTAAATGGAGCAATATTTTTTCAGCTTTATTGAGGTACTAGAGGTCCCAGTGCACGAAATTCATGCACTTGTGGCAGGTCCCTCAGCCCAGCCTGCACCCTCTCACAGTCCAGGGCTCTCACAGTCTGGGACCCCTCACTCCTTACTGCCTGCCTGCAGTGGAGGCAGGAGAGGCTCCCGCCACCACCGCTGCACTCACCAGCCATGAGCCCAGCTTCTGGCTGAGCAGTGCTCCCTCTGTGGAAGCGCACTGACCACCAGGGGGCAGCTCCTGGGTTGAGCATCTGCCCCCTGGTGGTCAGTGCATGTCATAGCAACCAGTTGTTCTGGGCGTTCTGCCATTCAGTTGACTTGCATATTAGGCTTTTATTATATAGGATATTTGATAAATAAAATTGTAAGACATTTAAAATATATCATGATAGTTTGATAAATGCATGTATGGATTCTAACAAAGATATTAGTTTTTCAGTGAATTGGCTCTTAAGTTAGTCTGTCGATTCTATGTTTCCATCAAAGACTGCTGTTAACTTTTATTTAATACTGCTTTCCACCCTGACCGGTTTGGCTCAGCGGATAGAGCGTCGGCCTGCGGACTAAAGGGTCCCAGGTTCGATTCCGGTCAAGGGCATGTACCTGGGTTGCGTGCACATCCCCAGTGGGAGTGTGCAGGAGGCAGCTGATCGATGTTTCTCTCTCATCGATGTTTCTAACTCTCTATCCTTCTCCCTTCCTCTCTGTAAAAAAATCAATAAAATATATATTTTTAAAAAATACTGCTTTCCTTCAGTTAGTTCAGTTGTTAGGTTGAATGCTTGCTTGTTGAATAATGAATTCCCTTGAGAATACCAATATGCTTCTAAATACAACTTTGGTCTCATCCCTTAGGGTGTTTTCATTATCTGTATGTTCTACATAATCTGTAATTGTGATTTTTAACTTTCACTTTAAACCAGAAATTTTTTAAATAAATTGTTTCTTCCTCTTTTTCTCCCATTTCTAAAAGTGTATGAGAGGTTTTGTTTAATGTGGGTGTATTAATTATATAGCATTGATTTCCCTTCATCTACCTCCATGTTCTAGTGTTTATTATATCACATTATAATAATACTACATTGTTAGTAAATATATTTTAATAATATATATTCACTTTAAAGAATGTTAATACTTAGGCTCAGTGGTTTAGCGTCAACCAGGAACCAGGAGGTCATAGTTCATTTCCTGGTCAGGGCACATGCCCAGGTTGCGGGCTTGATCCCCAGTGGGGGGCATGAAGGAGGCAGCGGATCAAAGATTCTCTCTCATTATTGGTGTTTCTATCTCTCTCTCTCCCTTCTCCCTTCCTCTCTATGGGAATAAAATATCAATAAAAAAATATTTTTTAAAAAAGAAGAATGTTGCCGTAACTGGTTTGGCTCAGTGGATAGAGCGTCAGCCTGTGAACTGAAGGGTCCCAGGTTCGATTCCGGTCAAGGGCATGTACCTGGGTTGCGGGCACATCCCCAGTAGGAGATGTGCAGGAGGCAGCTGATCAATGTTTCTCTCTCATTGATGTTTCTAATTCTCTATCACTCTCCCTTCCTCTCTGTAAAAAAATCAATAAAATATATTTTAAAAAATAAATAAAAAATTAGAATGTTAACATTTAGTTTTTTGAGTATCTACAACTAGTCAGTTAGACTTTATTTAATTTCAGCACTCTCCACCAACTCTTTCATACTCTAATTTTCATTTTAATGTCTGTCTTGATCATCTGGAAGACACCTTTAAGAAACTTCTTGTCAAAATGACAAAGCAAGTATTTATTTTGAGGTCCTCTCCTCTGCTCTTTTGCATAAAAGGTAAAATACAGGGGGGGTGCGGGAGGGCCATAGCCATGCTCAAAACCAGAATGAACATATGCCCAGAACTGGAACAAAAATGCCAAGCAGTAAGCGGGATAGAAACTCCAGGCCTACTGGGCTCTGGTTCAGAGGGAATCTGAGGTTGCCAGGAACTCAGCATCTGTGTGGTAAGAGGACTTGATACTATTGATAACTAACATGGCAGACACCAACCAGTGAGAATAAATTCAACAACGAATTAGAACAAACTCCGACTGTAAATAAATAATAGTGCCACTGCAGAGCATACTGGCTACTGCGGCCCCTAGCGACAGGAACAGGAATACCCTACAGGAGGCTGGGCTCCTGGCTGGAGACCCTGGGCTAATGTGAGGCTCCCCAGATCAAGAAAGGAGGTTAAGCCGAAACCGGTTTGGCTCAGTGGATAGAGCGTCAGCCTGCGGACTGAAGGGTCCCAGGTTCGATTCTGGTCGGGGGCATGTACCTTGGTTGCGGGCACATCCCCAGTGGGAGATGTGCAGGAGGTGGCTGATCGATGTTTCTAACTCTCTATCTCTCTCCCTTCCTCTCTGTAAAAAATCAATAAAATATATTTAAAAAAATAAAAAGGAGGTTGAGAACATCTGCTACTGATTACTGCCTGCAACCACAGCTTCAGTGATGCTGCACACTTAGGAGGGATGCCTCAGCCACTCCCCTTGGGTTCCACACAAGTCATCTAAGGGCTCAGCGCCTGTATGTGCGATATCCCGACATCACTGTGGAGTGGGAGCACCAGTGGAGCAGGAGCACCAGTGGAGCGGGAGCACCAAGCAGCGAATACAAGACCTAGGAACTCCATGGACCAGGCAGAGACAAACCTCAACGCTACTAGAAATGGGGAAACTGACAGGAGGGGAGAAAATAGAATAATAAAGAAATAAAATCTTCCACTCAAGAAGACCTGAAAACTAAAATCCAAAACACGAGAAGAAAACTATTGTTAAGAAAGACAACCACTATCACAATCTCTATTACTAATACACTCAAATAAAAAGAACACCTTTTAATTTTTTTAGAAAAATAAACATACTCTATTATCCTTAAAGAGATAAAAAGATAAATAGCTGAAACCGGTTTGGCTCAGTGGATAGAGAGTCAGCCTACGGACTGAAGGGTCCCATGTTCGATTCCGGTCAAGGGCATGTACCTTGGTTGTGGGCACATCCCCGGTAGGGGGTGTGCAGGAGGCAGCATATTGATATTTCTCTCTCATCGATGTTTCTGGCTCTCTATCCCTCTCCTTTCTTCTCTGTAAAAAATCAATAAAATATATTTTTTTAAAAAAATGTATTGTGGACCTCAAAGAGCTCTTGTTTATGTGAGTTACTTCTATTTCTATCTATCATACTAGAAATTAAACCTAAGGAATTTAAAAAATATTTTTTAAAAAAAAAAGATAAATAGCCAGTTTAAAAAGTAAAAATATGAAACAAAAAGAGGCAGAAACAACACAGGAACAGGTTGATATGAAAAAACACGAAAAAACCAAGATGGCAGCATAGGTAAACACCAGAGTTTGCTGCCTCGAACAACCACTTCAAAAATACAACTAAAAGATGGAACAGACATCATCCAGAACCACAGGAAGGCTGGCTGAGTGGAAATTCTACAACTAGAAGGAAAGAGAAAAGCATACCGAGATTCAGAGGAGGCACAGTGCAGAAGTAAAATACTAAGGTGCGGAGGTGCGTGCGGAGCGGGCTGGCGGCTGAGGGCGCAGTTGTCGTTTTCAATCAGGAGGGAGTCTCAGAGCTCCAGGCTCTGAGCTCCAGTTCCAGGCGAGTCTCTAGGGACCCAAACTCATACGGAAGAAGTGGGACTGTCTGGCATTGGTTGGAACTCAAGGGCAGCTTTCTCTCCGAGGGGCTTGCAGCAATTACCAGGACATTGAGAAGCAGAGCCTCTGAGGGTAGGACTGAGAGCAGCCATAACTGCTAGCCCCACCCTGTTGATCCCATGGGACCTGCCCCACCCAAGCCCTGCAGGGAGGCTTTTGCTGGATAGCCTCAGGCAAAGGCTAGATTAGCACTTCCCTAGAGATCCAGGAGACAGGAAACCCAGAGGTCAGAGTGGAACCATCCAGTTTGCAGCTCCATGAAACCATAAAGGACACACTCAGGGAGCAGACTCAGTGAGCACTAAAGCCCCACTGAAGCAAGTCTTGCCCCAGAAGGGTGTCTTCAGCACAGAAGTTCTCCCACTACAGACACAGCTGATTCTCACAGCCAATTGGCCTGAAGGTCAATTCCTCCCAGTGATACCTACAACAATCAAGGCTTAACTACAACAAGACTGTGCACAAATACCACAAGGGGGTGCACCAAGAGTGTCCTCCTCAGGTAATTGGGGAGGCTGAACCACTGGGCCCTAGAGGACACTTAGCACAGAAAACCACTTTATCAACACAGGGAAGCATAAAAAATGCAGAGACAAAGAAAAAGGACACAAATGACAGAAATGGAGGGAAGCAAACTACAGGATATAGAGTTCAAAACCACGGTTATAAGGTTTTTCAAGAATTTTCTAGGAACTGCCAATATACTTAATGAGATCTACAAGAAATCTAATGAGACCCTCGAGGTTGTGATAAAGGACCAACTAGAAATTAAGCATACACTGACTGAAATAAAAAATATTATACAGACTCCCAACAGCAGACTAGAGGATTGCAAGAATCAAGTCAACGATTTGAAATACGAAGAAGCAAAAAATACCCAACTGAAAAAGAAAAAAGAAAAAAGAATCCAAAAATACGAAGATAGCATAAGGAGCCTCTGGGACAACTTCAAGCGTACCAACATCAGAATTATAGGGATACCAGAAGAAGAGAGAGGGCAAGATATTGAAAACCTATTTGAAGAAATAATGACAGAAAACTTCCCCTACCTGGTGAAAGAAATAGACTTACAAGTCCAGGAAGCACAGAGAACCCCAAACAAAAGGAATCCAAAGAGGACCACACCAAGGCACATCATAATTAAAATGCCAAGAGCAAAAGATAAAGAGAGAATCTTAAAAGCAGCAAGAGAAAGAAACTCAGTTACCTACAAGGGAGTACCCATACGACTGTCAGCTGATTTCTCAACAGAAACGATGCAGGCCAGAAGGGAGTGGCAAGAAATATTCAAAGTGATGAATACCAAGAACCTACAACCAAGATTACTTTATCTAGCAAAGCTATCATTCAGAATTGAAGGTCAGATAAAGAGTTTCACAGAGAAGAAAAAGCTAAAGGAGTTCATCACCACCAAACCAGGATTATATGAAATGCTGAAAGGTATACTTTAAGAAGAGGAAGAAGAAGAAAAAGGTAAAGATACAAATTATGAACAACAAATACACATCTATCAACAAGTGAATCTGAAAATCAAGTGAATAATCTGATGAACAGAATGAACTGGTGATTATAATAGAATCAGGGGCATAGAAAGGGAGTGGACTGGCTATTCTTGCGGGGAAAGAGGTGAAGGGGATGCGGGAAGAGACTGGACAAAAATCGTGCACCTATGGATGAGGACAGTGGGTGGGGAGTGAGGGAGGAGGGTGCGGTGGGAACTGGGTGGAGGGGAGCTACCGGGGGGGGGGGGGAAGAGGAACAACTGTAATAATCTGAACAATAAAGATTTAATTAATAAAAAAGAAAAAACCGTGCCTTGGCCAATGGGTTGGGCATTGGTTCAGTGGGTTGGGCATTTTCCCATGCTCTGAAAGGTTGCCAGTTAATCTGGTTGGGCTCAATCCCTGGTAGGAGGTGTGCAAAAGGCAGCCTATTGATGTTTCACTATCACATCGATGTTTCTCTCTCTCCCCCTCTGCCTTCCTCTCTCTCTAAAAATCTATTTAAAATCTTTTTTAAAAAAAGAAAAATTATATATTAGCAAATTACTCTTTCAAGAAGGCTTTTTGCATAGTATTTCACCAGCCCTTGCGTATCTAAATGTCATTCTACTGTATTTACACCTGAAAAACTACTTGACCGAGTATAAAATTCTCAAGCTATACCTTTTATCCCCCAAATACATAGCCATCATTCCATTTTCTTCTGCCATTTATCTTTGCAGATGACAAGGCTGAGGCCAATCTGTATATCGTTCTTTAATAGAGTTGAAAGGGGATGGAGGAGATTATCTGGATGCCTCTGAGTTTCTTTATCTTTGCAATTCAAAAAATTGTCCGAGTGTGTCTGTGTATGATTTTCTCTTCATGAATTTTGCTGGTAAATATGAATCCTTTTCATGTTTATTCTCATCTGGTCATTGCTTCTGTATATCAGCCAGTATTCAATTGCAGAAAACACAATCCACAAGTTTAAGCAGAGAAAGATTTATTAGAAGGTATTAAATAATTTACTAAATCACCAGGAGAACTGGAAAAATAGACTTTAGACCTGTTTTCTCCAATACAGGAGACACATGAGACTACTGAGGACTTAAAATGTGGCTAGTTTCAATTGAGATACACACACAGTTTCAATTCATACACACACACACACACACACACACACACACACACACACACAAAGTGTTCTATATTGACCTCAAATGAAAATGATAATATTTTAGTTGGCTTAAATAAACTATATTATTAAAATTAATGTCACCTATTTCTTTGTACTTCTTCCATTGCAATTACTAGAAATTTTTAAATCACATACTAGTATGTGTGTCACATTACATTTCTATAGGACAGCACTGTTCTTTTTTTTACAGTTAGATTTAGGAGTCTCTTTTTCTTTTTAAATATATTTTTATTGATTTCAGAAAGGAAGGGAGAGAGAGAAACATCAATGATGAGAGAGAACCATTGACCAGCTGCCTCCTGTTTGCCCCATACTGGGGATTGAGCCTGCAACCCCAGACACATGCCCTGACTGGGAATCAAACCATGACCTCTTGGCCCATAGGTCGACGCTCAACCACTGAGCCACGTCAGCCAGGCAGGACAGCACTGTTCTTGACGGATCCCAAAGGCACATCTGAGAACTGGGCTGCCAGTGGGGCTGCTGCTCCATCCCAGTCAGGGCGCATAGAATTGGGAGCCACTGTTACACCTGATGGCTCCAGAAGTCTGCAGCCCCTGCCCCCACCAAGAAGCTGACTGCTACACTGGAAAACTACCTCTGGAGTTGTCTCTGCCATAATCAGCACCAGCAAACTGGACGCACCACAACTTCCCACTCCCCAGGGTGACTCAGTTCTAAATCCGTCTACTTGAGTGCATCCTCTTGGCAGAACCTAAATCAGATCCGAAGCAGCAAGCAATGCTGGGAGACTGGTTTTGGCTTTCCAGCCTTTGCATACTGCTAGAGGAATGTATTTTGAGCAGGCCAATCTACAGCACCTAGCACTGTTTCTATTACAATCGCTCTAGTTTCTTGGCAAACACAAATACTTCTTGGATTGAAACACTTTATGTCTACGATGTGCTTTTTCCTTATCTTTCTCTGCATTCTAGGAACGCCTCTAAAGTTTCTTGTCAATATTACTCCTTCTGTTTTCCACAGTATCAGTTTGGCTCCTTAATCCTTCCCATTAGGATTTTAATTCTCCTGCTAAAGAACAGTGTCCTTGGAATTCTGTAGTGAACAGTACAAAAATGAAAGTTATGGAAACATATAAATAGGGGTGGTGTACTTTTTTGTTTTTCAGCAGTATTTTCCCCCCTAGAACTCATGTTTTGTTTCATTTTATTGCTTGCTTATCTTGGGGGGGGATTAATCTTTAATTAGTATTTGCCAAATATTTATTGCCCCACTCCCTGCCCACCATCAATGCCTTCAAGCCAAAGACCATCAGTCACACGGTCAACAAGTTGGATTTATTATGAGTTGCAGTGAGAGAGACTACATGCCATGGGAGAGAAAGGGGCATCTCAGTAAGAGACTGTTAAAAAGGACTTATTGTAATATTTGGGCTTTGGTTGGGTGGTATGGTAGACTGAGCATTGACAGAGAGCAGGGACAATTTTATAGTTGCATATCTCGGTAAGTCTTATTTCTAGAGAAGGCAAGGCTATAGTTTCTAGGGAGGGCAGACTATAGCAAGGCTACAGGTGAAAGTGGCAAGAAAGCAGCCATTCCTCATTTGAACTAGCAGAGGCTGTTTGGTGCTTTATGACTTGGGCACTGTTCATGTATTGTCTGTGTTCAGACATGATTACCGAGGGCTCTTCTTTGGGCTTTGAAGCATTGTGGTCATGGAGTGGCCTTGTCTGACGTTGGGTGATGTTCCGTGAAATTTGTTATGTCCAACCACACCAAGACTTAGTTGTGAGCTCCAGGCCAGTTATAACAACACGAAGGGCTACTTCCTGGATGACAGCGGCTGCTTTTCTCTTTCTCATCACTTAGGTGGTAGGATAATTCGACTCTGAAATCCGCCACTGAAGGGGAAGTTGTTGTTGACTGTTTCTTGACCAGATTCCCAGAATCGAGCAGATATTCATCTAGTATGGCTCTATCTCCATTGCTGGTTCTCTTACTCGCTGACAAAAGCAAAGTGTTCTAGCTTGAACTTGTACAAAATGAAATGTACCATCACCAATCCCTTTGTGCTTCCTGCCATTCATCTCTGGAAGGAACAGGCTCTAAGATTGTGAGGAAAGAGAGGTACCCATGGGAACAGGGAGGAGAAGAGTGCTCCAGCCCTCCCCTCCAGCACTACCAGCACTGTGCAGGTAAGGGCAAAACACGCCCTGCATTTCATACCATGGTACGGACAGTAGAAGACTGATAAAAGCATATGAAAATTATTCTTAAACAAAAATCCTTGCTCTATTTCAAACACGTTGTGTTTCTCAATCCATTTCCATTGGCTCTTCAGTAAATGGAAGGTCTCCTAGATTCTGTCAATACACTGAGAATTTATTTTAACTTTTGCAAATATATTGCCTTATTTTTTAGAAGTACCAGAAGCCTCTAGCCAGTCACCATGTTCAATTGGAATCTTGCCAATTCAACCTTGTATTGAAAACATACTTTGTTAAGATTTCCACCCTAGAATAAGGTCTATAGATTAGTTAATAGTGTTGTTTCATGTAAATTTTATGGTTTTGATCATTCTACTGTGGTTATACAAGATGTTAACATTAGGGGAAGTGGGAAAAAGGATATAAAAGAACCCTGTGCTATTTTTGCAACTTTTCTGTAGTTGTAACCTTATTTCAAAATAAAACCTTACAAAATTAAACAGCAAGATCAAAAACTTCAGAAAAGCAAAGAGTCCATAATACCAATGTTCTGTTGCCCATCTATCCCTAGGGCTTGGCCTCCCTGGAATTTATCTAAAATTACTGTTTATTTAATCAGTTTATCTAATGAGCTAAACTCAGTGGTATACAAACAGAAGACAGTTTTATTTTTCTCCAATTACTCCATCAAATGCTCTGTCAAATCACCCTTCATCACTTCTGGGTAATGTCTCAGGCATATCTCATAGATTTTTAAGATACTTTCAAGAATTAAAACTCACTAAAAAGTCCTATTTAAAACTTAAATCACTTACCCAATTCAGAGTCCCCCATCACCTAGTACCACCCTAACCTATGGCATGTGACTACAGCCCTACAGCATAGAAAGGAAGTACTATCTGTCCTTTTTCCATGCAATTCATCTTCCTCCCCCTCACCCTGCTGCCTCAGTTTCTCCAGGGGCATGGCGATTGGAGGAAGAGAAGCAAATTTGTCTTTTATGGTAGGTGCCATTATAGTACAATAGACCATGGCCTTGATGTAGAAGGAGCCAAATGCTGGCTCTCCAAGGGAATGCATTTCTGAGCTTTTCAGAGGTTCACTATGGGGACCACCTGCTAAAAAGCACCCCCCTCCTAAGTCAATCACCCTCCCTCTTCTCCCAAAAGTTTCCTGCAAACCTTTCAGCTCCTGCCCAGACGTATACCATATAGCAGATTACTGCTGGGGCACCTTCACCCCATAAGCAACACCCCTGGTCCAAAGCCAGCTATCTTTCATTATAACTCCTGGAAGACACATATCCCCACCATTACAAATTCTGGTTGTGCAAACAGCTCTCACTGCTGCCCTCTTCCTTCATTTAGGATTCACTGGTGATTCTGACCAGCCTCTCACATTCCAGACTCATCAGGCAGGAAGCAAGCACCAGTTTCCATTCATTTCTGTTCCTAAATTCCAGAAAACACATATCTGTGTCTCCATGAATTCTTTTTTTTTTTTTAATATATTTTATTGAAATTTTTACAGAGAGGAAGGGAGAGAGATAGAGAGTTAGAAACATCGATGAGAGAGAAACATCCATCAGCTGCCTCCTGCACATCTCCTACTGGGGATGTGCCCGCAACCCAGGTACATGCCCTTGACCGGAATCGAACCTGGGACCTTTCAGTCCGCAGGCCTACGCTCTATCCACTGAGCCAAACCGGTTTCAGCTCCACAAATTCTTTCACCTTACTCTATCGCAGCGGTTCTCAACCTGTGGGTCGCGACCCCTTTGGAGGTCGAACAACCCTTTCACAGTGGTTGCCTAAGACCATCAGAAAACACATATATAATTACATATTGTTTTTGTGATTAATCACTATGCTTTAATTATGCTCAACTTGTAACAATGAAAATACATCCTGCATATCAGATATTTACATTATGATTCATAACAGTAGCAAAATTACAGTTATGAAGTAGCAATGAAAATAATTTTATGGTTGGGGGTCACCACAACATGAGGAACTGTATTAAAGGGTCGCGGCATTAGGAAGGTTGAGAACCACTGCTCTATTGCAATCCCAGGGCACCACTGGAGACCCAGTTTTCTTGAGGGCCCCCATAAGAAGAGAAAAGGAAGTACACAACACTGTCCACTACACCCAAAGACTCTTGAATCCCCTTCTCCTGCATCAGCTGGAGTTATGTGATGGAGGTTGATAATCACTGTGGCAGTTTTGCTGTCTTTTCACAGTTTCTGCATGGGTATGTCTAGTGCTAGTAACTTATTCAGAAATCTGGAGACACTTATAACTTTTATTCTCAGCTTTGGGGCTTCAGATGAAATTTCAAAAGACCATGAAAAGTCCCATTCGGTATCCTGTTACATGTAAAACAAACCATGACGCCCTTCGTATAACCCTCAGTCCTCATCAGGGCTATCTGCAGACTACACAATGGGAAATGGAAAAGCTGTGACTATTGGCAGAGTCCTGCGTCTGGGCTGCCGAGATAAGACTTTTGAAAAGATTCAAACCACAGACTTTTGCAATAGTTACACAATCACTTTCGGCCCACCCTCATGCTGAAGGCATTCCAAAAAACTGAACATTCCTTAGCAGGCTTCCATGCAACTAAAGTAGAAAGAATTGTAATTGATTTGTAGGAATATCCTTTGGGAGTCGAAAATACATCAGATGAGAAGGCTTAATTAGGACAGCATAGCTTTATATAGTTAAAGGCCATTCTATATAGAAAAGATATGAATCCTGCCTGGCTGATGTGGCTCAGTGGTTGAGCGTCAACCTATGAACCAGGAGGTCACCGTTCAAATCCCGGTCAGGGCACATGCCTGGGTTGCGGGCTCGATCCCCAGTGTGGGGCGTGCAGGAGGCAGCCGGTCAATGATTTTCTCTCATCATTGATGTTTCTATCTCTATCTCCCTCTCCCTTCTTCTCTGAAATCAATAAAAACATATTTTTTAAAAGATAAGCAAAATGGATTTGAAGAAAAGAATGGAATTCAGAATACCAGCTGGGAATCTATTCCCAAATTTCTCTGGTGACTGTACTTTTTGAGAAGTTGGAGCCTGTGATCTGACAAGTGTCGGAGTGAACACCGAACAACAAAATAGAATATTTGAATTGAGGACGTCCCCACAAATCTTTAGTTATTCTAAGTATTCCAGGCATGTGGCAATGAGGCAGTATGATCTCTTAACCCCTTCTTCTTTCTTTTTTTTTTTTTTTTTTTTTTAATTAAATCTTTATTGTTCAGATTATTACATTTGTTGCTCTTTTTTTCCCCCCATAACTCCCCTCCTCCCAGTTCCCGCCCCACCCTCCGCCCTCACTCCCCACCCACTGTCCTCATCCATAGGTGCACGATTTTTGTCCAGTCTCTTCCCGCATCTCCCACACCCCTTTCCCCCCCAGGAATAGTCAGTCCATTCCCTTTCTATGTCCCTGATTCTATTATAATCAACAGTTCATTCTGTTCATCAGATTATTTATTCACTTGATTCTTAGATTCACTTGTTGATAGACGCATATTTGTTGTTCATAATTTGTATCTTTACCTTTTTCTTCCTCTTCCTCTTCTTAAAGGATACCTTTCAGCATTTCATATAATCCTGGTTTGGTGGTGATGAACTCCTTTAGCTTTTCCTTATCTGTGAAGCTCTTTATCTGACCTTCAATTTTGAATGATAGCTTTGCTGGATAAAGTAATCTTGGTTGTAGGTTCTTGGTATTCATCACTTTGAATATTTCTTGCCACTCCCTTCTGGCCTGCAAAGTTTCTGTTGAGAAATCAGCTGACAGTCGTATGGGTATTCCCTTGTAGGTAACTGAGTTTCTTTCTCTTGCTGTTTTTAAGATTCTCTCTTTATCTTTTGCTCTTGGCATTTTAATTATGATGTGTCTTGGTGTGGTCCTCTTTGGATTCCTTTTGTTTGGGGTTCTCCGCGCTTCTTGGACCTGTAAGTCCATTTCTTTCACCAGGTGGGGGAAGTTTTCTGTCATTATTTCTTCAAATAGGTTTTCAATATCTTGCTCTCTCTCATCTTCTGGCACCCCTATAATTCTGATGTTGGTACGCTTGAAGCTGTCCCAGAGGCTCCTTACACTATCCTCGCATTTTTGGATTCTTTTTTCATTTTGCTTTTCCGGTTGGGTGTTTTTTGCTTCCTCGCATTTCAAATCATTGACTTGATTCTTGCGCTCCTCTGGTCTGCTGTCGGGAGTCTGTATAATATTCGTTATTTCAGTCCGTGTATGCTTAATTTCTAGTTGGTTCCCCAATATAAGATCGAGGGTCTCATTAGATTTCTTGAGGATCTCACTACATTTATCGGCGGCTTCTAGACAGTTCTTAAGAGACCTTAAAAGTGTGGTTCTGAACTCTATATCTTCCATTGACAATTTTGTCCTGTTTCTTTGTCTCCGCATTTTGTTATGCTTCCTTGGTGCACCTCCTAGTGGTCTTTGTTTGCAGTCTTATAGTTAAATCTTGATTGTTGTAGCTAATTCCAGGGAGGGTTTGACCTCTAGGCCAAGTGGCTATGAGAATCAGCTGTGTCAGTAGTCCCCTTCTTCTTTCTTATAGCATATTGTAAGATGAGGCCTCCCCAAACCTTCTGAAATTGATCAATTTGGGGGCAAGTAGGAAATTATTTAGCAACAATTGCACCATTGTGAGATTTCACTCTTTCCTGGACCTATGTTTTAGTTACATTTCTATTTACACCCAATTCATCTTAAATAACCAAAACAAGACAAATTACTCTGAATGTGAATAAACTACTTAGCTACCTACCTGAAGCTGAATTTCCCATAAAGTGCCACACTCCCTATGACATTCTTACTGCACAGTTGGGTCTCATAGGTACCAGCCATACTGAAGATAGTAATACTTCTCAGGAAGGATAACATAATGCCTTTGTGGGAAAATGTTTTTCACGCACACACACCATTTAACAATACAACTGTTGTATAACCTTAGCTCTATCTGCCCTGATTGCCTTACTCACCTCCCACTAACTACCATTAAGTTCTCAGCAAGGAATAATAACTTCCTAAGTTTTGAAGAAACTACAAATAAAATGATCAATAATTTTATCATTAAAAATCCAAAACTGCCCTAGCTGGTTTGGCTCAATGGATAGAGCTTTGGTCTATAGACTGAAGGGTCCAGGGTTTGATTCCAGTCAAGGGCACATGCCCAGGTTGCGTGCCTGATCCCCAGTGGGGGGCATGCAGGAGGCAACCAATCAATGATTCTCTCTTATCATAGATGTTTTTATCTCTCTTTTCCTCTCCCTTCCTCCCTGAAATCAATAACAATGTATTTTTGTAATCCAAAACTTGTGCTAAACAACAACAAAAACTAAACTGGAAAGAAATACAATGGACTAAATAATATTTACAATAATTAAACAAGCAAAGGGTTACCGCCTACATTAAATTGAGCTTGTAAAAATTAGTAAGAACAGAGGAGTGGTCCCCCCAACCTGTCTCTTCAACAGTGTTTGGAAGGAACAGACCCAGGGATGCCCCTTCTTCCAGCCTCCGACCACCCTCCAACCTCTTTTCTAGTCATCATTTTGGAACCACCTCAGCCATCCTCAGCTTATGAGACCAGCCAACATTTTTGTTTATGCTTTTTTACCTTAACTCCTATTGGTGAACAACCGTGAGCTCCCAAATTCGTCAGAATTATTTCACTGAGATAGAGACTGCCATCACCCGCCTGGCCACCCAGCATCTGCGGGCCTCCAGCACCTACCTCTCTCTGGGCTTCAGTTTCCACCTCTACGATGTGGCTCTCTCTGCAGGGCATGGGTTGGCAGAGAAGAAACGCGAGGGCGCTGAGCATCTCCTAAAGACGCAAAACCAGTGCAGTGGCCACATTCTCTCCAGGACTTGCTGAAGCCTTCCCAGGATGAGTGGGGTGACACTCAGGTCACCATTGAAGCCGCCAGGGCCTTGGAGAGGAACCCGAACCAGGCCCTTTTGGTTCTATCCCCACAGACCCTCGGCTCTGTGACTTCCTGGAGAACGATATCCTGGGTGAGCAGGTGAAACTCATCAAGGAAATGGGCAACCACCTGACTCACCTCCGCAGGCTGGCTGGCCCCAGGCTGGGCTGGGTGAGTATCTCTTCAAAAGGCTCATCCTCAAGCAGGACCAGGAACCTTTGGAGCCCAGGGGCCTTTGAGGGCCCCTCTGCATTCCCCTGGTGTCTGGCTTTTGCCTGAGCTCCTCCTTAAAACCAGTAGGCATCCTTTTAACCACCCTGGAGCCCTTTCCCATGCTATGGACCTTGAAGTAGCCTGTCTGTATTTTACTTCTAAATACAATGAGAAAGCCATCTATGAAAAGCAGATATGTTTTCTTGAATCATTAACACTTTATCCAGACAACTCATCACTTTTTAGAGTGAAGTTGACATTCTGAGCTAAAGAACTAAGTCCAAAGAATATGATACAGGTAAGAAGCTTCTCAAATCAGTCCAATAATATACAAAACTGCTTTAAAAGGCATTTCTTTCTAATCAAATCAAATATACTAAACAGTAGTTTGTTTTGTAAATCATAACCTAAAATTGGCTTAGACTTTCTCAAAGAAATTATGCCATTTAAAACTGAATCATCTTTATCCTATGGAATATATTCAACTGATCTGGAGTGGCAACATTTTTGTCAGAGTTAACAAAAAAAAACTTTGCAAGTCTCCTTGTATATTTGATATTGAAAAAGTGCAGTAGAGCTGAGGTTTTTATATGAGAACATAAAAACATTTTAAATTGGATTTTAAAGTGTCCTAAGTAGTTTAGAATTACAGTTCTCTTACATACATTTTTAAAAACTCATGCAAGACACAACACTTTTTAAATATATTTACAGCCCAAAAATGTTATTGGTTTCATACCATTTCATATAATACTGTCAAAGTTAGCACCAATTTTATCATGTTACTGATTCACTTTCATCAAGGAAATGGCCTCCTGGTTATTAAAAAAAGCCTCATCTCTATTTCACAGGCACCATTTTCCATGAGAGAACTTCCACTAGAGAAGTCCTCAATCTTTGCTATAATTGGGAACATCTGAGGCTCTTTCAAATATATAAGGTTTCACCAAAACTTATTAATTCTGAAAGGGAGGTTGGGAACTAGCATCAAACTTTATAAAAGCTTCTTATGAGATTCTAATGATTATCCAGGGCTGTGAGTCACTACAATAAAGTCATATTACAATCCTCTCTCCCCAACCCTCACTCACCCCAAGTGAGAAATTTACCTGGCTTGTGAGAGTTTGGAGTATAGTATGCATTGGTTCATGTTCCTTCATTGGGTGGAATTAATGTCTTAAAAAGCAGCATACCATTTCTTCACAAAGTAGAACATATACTTACCATATGACAACAATCACATTCCTAGGAATTTTCTCAAGGGAAAACATAAGTCCACACAAACATGTGTAGGCAAATGTTTGTAGAAGCTTTATTCATAATAAGCCAAAAACTAGAATCAACTCAAAGGTCCAGCAACTGGTGGATGGATAACAAACTGTGATATATCCATGTAAACCTCCAAAAAAGAAAGGAAAAAAAAAGAATATATATATATTCTAATTTAACTGTCCACAAATATTATACAACTGGAGCCCAAGCATGCAAAATCACATGCAACCCAGACCCACCACTCCGCGAGACCCATCAATGCACCTCCTGGTGACCAGTCGTTTGGTCGTTATGGCATTTCAGCGTTACAGTCACTGGCTTTTAATAATATAGACTAGAGGCCCAGTGCACAAAAATTTGTGCACTCGAGGGGGTCCCCCAGCCCGGCCTG
Organism: Myotis myotis; assembly: GCF_014108235.1. Lineage (NCBI taxonomy): Eukaryota > Metazoa > Chordata > Mammalia > Chiroptera > Vespertilionidae > Myotis > Myotis myotis. The sequence continues at coordinate 196,732,421 of NW_023416335.1, forward strand.
TGCCCTCTTGCAGTCTGGGACCCCTCGGGGGATGACCACCTGCTGGCTTAGGCCCGCTCCCCGGGGGATTGGGCCTAAGCTGGCAGTCAGACATCCCTCTGGCAGCCCGGGAGCACTCGGGGGATGTCCACTTGCCAGCAGGGAGCAGGCCTAAGCTGCCTTCAGACATCCTTAGTGCTACTGAGGAGGCAGGAGATGCTCCCACCACCACCATCGCTGTACTGGCAGCCGTCAGCCTGGCTTGTGGCTGAGCAGAGCTCCCCGTGTGGGAGCGCACTGACCACCAGGGGGCAGCTCTTGCATTGAGCATCTGCCCCTGGTGGTCAGTATATGTCATAGTGACCAGTCATTCCCAGTTGTTCTGCTGTTAGGGTCAATTTGCATATTACCTTTTTATTATATAGTTTAGAGGCCTGGTGCATGGGTGGGGGGGCGGCTGGTTTGCCCTGAAGTGTGTCCAGGATCAGGGTGGGGGTCCCGCTGGGGTGCCTGGCCAGCCTGGGTGAGGGGCTGATGGCTGTTTGCAGCTGGCCATGGCCCCCAGCCACCCAAGTTCCCAGTGGAGGCTGGCTGGAAGCAGGTATCTGGAATTTATTTATCTTCTATAATTAAAACTTTGGTAGCTGGTTCCCTCCAAAGTTTCCCTCAGGATAGCTGGCGCTCTTGCAGACAAAAAAAACACAAAAACAAAAACAAAAAAACAAACAAACAAAAAAAAACTTTGTTGCCTTGAGCAGAGGCCACAGCCAACCAGGAAAGGCAGGAAGCTTGGCTTTCTCCATTGCCAGGGAAACCAAGCTTCCTGCTTGCTCCAGCTCCGTGGTTGCTGGCTGCCATTTTGGTTGGATTAATTTGCATATAGTCACTCCGATTGGCTGATGGGCATGGCTTGGGGCATAGCGGAGGTGCAGTCAATTTGCATGTTTCTCTTTTATTAGATTAGATAAGTTCAGAAGATAATGTGAAGAGAGAGGTCAGAAGAGAGAGGATATCTGGGGTGCAAAGAAACCTTATAAAGGAGGGACCAGGATATCAGGAAAAGCTTGACATCGTGCTTTGTTACCAATAAAATTGTGTCCCCCCCCCAAAAAAAAAAATTCATATATTGAAGTCCTAACACCCAGTACCCCAGCATATCACATTATTTGGAAATAGGAAGCTTACAAATGTAATTTGTTAAATTAAAATGAGGTCATACAGGAATAGGGTATACCTTAATCCTAATGACTAGTGTCACATTTGGACACAGACGCAAACACACGTAGAGAGAAGTTGATGTGAAAAGACACAGGGAGAAGATGGGAATCTACAAACCAAGGAGAGAGGCCTGGAACAGCTCCTTCCCTCGCAGCCTTCAGGAGGAACCAGCCCTGCCAACACCTGTCCTGAGCTGGGCAAGGGTGCTGGGATCTTACAGCCTGGTGCAGGCCAGTCTGTGGTGCAGGTGCTCCAGGGATGAGGATAGAAACTTGAGGAAGGTGATTCTCTTCAGCCATGGGAAGCTCCTGGAAAGGATTGGAGCTGGAAAGTGTGAGCCAACTCTAACCCCAGCAGCTGGGCGATAAATCCTTCCGTCCTGGAAGAGGGGATCTCAGCTGTGCAATACAGCTTCCACGACAGACATCTTTCTAGCAATGATACATTATTAATTTAGTCCCTTCTGTTTTTTCAGCATGTGTCAGGCCCTAGAGGCACTTTCACTCTTATTGAAAACTGACACTTGATGAAAAGAGAGAAGAAGCCGATCTAAATATTTGATGAATGAATTCTCAGTTCTTTATATTGATATTCTCATACTTTTTCTTTTGGTCGTTTGAGATGGAAAAGTTTTTCTTTCAAAATATTTTTTGTTAAAGTTTTTCTTTCAAAATATTTTTTTGAGGACACATTTAATGTTATACCCATCCAAATAAAAAATTTACAATAAGCTAAGGGGGGGAAAGATACCTCTAACATTTGAAAAGAGGTTACTACCAAAAACTTAAAACAAGTCTTGTTCTTTTTTATTTTTCAATTACAGTCGACATGCAATATTATGTTACAGGTGTACAGCATAGTGATTAGATATTTATATAATTTACAAAGTGATCACCTTGATAAGTCTCCTACCCACCTGCACCATACATAGTTATTACAATATTATTTTTTTAATATATTTTTTATTGATTAAGATATTACATATGTGTCCTTGTCCCCACGTTACCCTCTACCCCCCACCCCCCCCACCCCCGCTCATGCCCTCACCCCCCCGTTGTCCATGTCCATTGATTAGGCCTATATGCTTGCATGTAAGTCCTTTGATTGATCTTTCCCCCTTACCCCACCCTCCCCTACCTTCCCTCCAAGTCCCGACAGTCCAATCAATGCCTCTCCGTCTCTGGATCAGTCCTTGTTCATCAGCTTATGTTGTTCATTATATTCCACAAATGAGTGAGATCATGTGGTATTTATCCGCTCTCCAGTTCCATCCATGCTGTGGCAAATGGTAAGAGTTCCTTTTTCTTCTTCCTCTTCTTAAAGAATACCTTTCAGCATTTCATATAATGCTGGTTTGGTGGTGATGAACTCCTTTAGCTTTTTCTTATCCGTGAAGCCCTTTATCTGACCTTCTATTCTGAATGATAGCTTTGCTGGATAAAGTAATCTTGGTTGCAGGTTCTTGCTATTCATCACTTTGAATATTTCTTGCCACTCTCTTCTGGCCTGCATGGTTTCTGTTGAGAAATCAGCTGACAGTCGTATGGGTACTCCCTTGTAGGTAACTGACTGTATTTCTCTTGCTGCTTTTAAGATTCTCTCTTTATCTTTTGCTCTTGGCATTTTAATTATGATGTGTCTTGGTGTGGTCCTCCTTGGATTCCTTTTGTTTGGGGTTCTCTACGCTTCCTGGACTTGTAAGTCCATTTCTTTCACCAGGTAGGGGAAGTTTTCTGTCATTATTTCTTCAAAAAGGTTTTCAATATCTTGCCCTCTCTCTCCTTCTGGTACCCCTATAATTCTGATGTTGGTACGCTTGAAGTTGTCCCAGAGGTTCCTTACACTATCTTCATATTTTTGGAATCTCTTTTCTTTTTTCTTTTTCGGTTGGGTATTTTTTGTTTCTTTGTATTTCAAATCTTTGACTTGATTCTTGGGATCCTCTTGTCTGCTGCTGGATCTCTGTAAATTATTCTTTATTTCAGTCAGTGTATGCTTAATTTCTAGTTGGTCCTTTTTCATGTCCTCCATGGTCTCACTATACTTATTGAGGGATTCATTAAATTTATCGGCGGTTTCCATAAAATTCTTGAAAAACCTTATAAACGTGGCCTTGAACTCTATATCCAATCGTTTGCTTTCCTCCATTTCTGCCATTTGTGACCTGTTTCTTTGTCTCCGCATTTTGGCAGCTTCCCTGTGTTGATAGAGTGGCCCTGTGCGCCAGGTGTCCTGTAGGGCCCAGTAGCTCAGCCTCCCCAGTTACCTGGGGTGGACACTCTTGGTGCACTCTTGGTGCCTTGGTTGTTGTAAAATCACTGGGAGGAATTGACTTCCAGGCCAATTGGCTGTGAGAATCAGCTGTGTCTAAAGTGGGAGAACTTCTGTGCTGAAGACACCCTTCTGGTGCAAGACTTGCTTCAGTGGGGCTTTGGTGCTCACTGAGTCTGCTCCCTGAGTGTGTCCCTTATGGATCTGAGGAGTTGCAGTCTGGATGGACCCCCTCTGACCACTGGGTACAGTGGCTCCTGGATCTAAGGAGGTGCTAGTTCAGCCTCTGCCTGAGGCCACACAGCAGGAGCCACGAAGAGGCTCAGCTGTGAAGCAATGCAAGCGGCTGCGGGGCCTTGGGCCTTCTCTTGGAAGTTCCGGGTCTGCCTGGCTCAGCTGCAGTTAGGTACATTCACATGCAAAAGCCTCTGCCACAGCCTGGGTGGGGCGGGGTCTCAGGGAGTCAAAGGGCGGATCAAGGAGCTATGGCCGATTCTCCGCCCGGAGTTGCGCGTCTCAGTGTCCCGGTAACGGCTGCAAGCACCTCTGAGGGAAAGCCGCCCTCAAGTTCGCCCGCTGCCGGACAGACCAGCCTCTCCCCGTATGAATCCTGGGTCCCCAGAGACTTCCCGGAACTGGAGTTCAGAGCAGTCAGGAGCTTGTGACTCAAAAAGACAGCCGCGTCCTCAGGTGCCACCCCCTTTCCTCGCGCGCGAGCCACCGTACCTCTGCACTTCACCTCCGCAGCGCCTCTGGCTCTCAGCGTGCTTTTCTTTCCTTCTAGTTGTAGAATTTACACTCAGCCAGCCTTCCTGCTGTTCTGGATGATGTTTGCTCAGTCCTTTGCGGTAATTTTCAATTGTTGTGTGAGGCGACAATTTCCCGGTGTTTACCTATGCCGCCATCTTAGTTGCTCCTACAATATTATTGACTATATTCCTTTTGCTGTACTTTACATCCCCATGACTATTTTATAATTTGTTCTTTCTTTTAATTTGACTCTATTTTTTTTTTCATTTAACTGTTAGTAATAGAAGTTTTAAAACATACACAAACACAGAGAAAATAGATAATGAGCTCTATATACCTGCCACTCATCTTCAACAATTATCAACATTTTTCCAAGTTCCAAATATCATTCTGAAGAGTAAAATATCAGACCACATCATCATTAAAGTTGGGAACAAGATATAATGATGCCTACTTTTATGGTCAATAATCTTGTTCTAGAGTTACTGGTCAATACAAAAAATATCAGAAAAAAATTTTTAAAAAACATGATTATTGGCAAAGTAGACATATACATAGAAAATCCAAGGCAATCACATAATATCTATATGGACTAATTAAAAATTTCAGAAAGGTAGAAGCAAGATTAACATAAAAATCTACAGCTTCTCCATAATCAGCACAAATTAATTTGAAAATGTAGTAGAGAAGAAAGCTATATTCAGTTCCAATGAAACCTTGAATTACCTAAGAAAAAAACTTAAAAGGAGCTGGCTGGTGTGGCTCGGTTGGTTGGCCATTGTCCCATACACCAAAAGGTTGCTTGTTCGATTCCTGGTCAGGGCACATGCCCAGGTTGTGGGCTCTAGCCCCAGGAGGGGGTGTGCAGGAGGCAGAGGTAGGGGGCTGCCTCCCTGATCAATGTTTCTCTCTCTCCCTCTCCCTTCCTCTCTTTCTCTAAAATTCATTAAAAATATTTTTTAAATGTAAAAGTATGAACTTTATTGAAGATAACCATATAATTTTAATGGCCATAAAATATGTTCCTAGATAAAAAGGTTCAATATCATACTGATACTTAATGCTCCCCAAATTAAATAATAAACGCAATGCAATTTTAATCAAAATCCCAACAGGATATTTTATAGAATTGGCAAGCTAATTCTAAAGTTCATCTATGAGATGTGCATAAAAATAATTAAGATTTTTTTCAAAAAAGAACTTTACCAGGTATCAAAATGTATTATTTCCTATGCACCTCACATTGTACTGGATACATCTTACTTAATACTCACTGGAATGCTAAGATACATGCATTACTGCATCCAGTTTTCAGAGGTTCAGAGAATTTAAGTAGCTTGCCTGGGGTCAAATAGTGGCAGAGCCAGGGTTATAATAGACACTTCTGACTTCAAAGACCAAGTTCTTTGTCTTGCACCATGTAGAGGCATTCTTCCCCTTCCTGTATGTCTACATTTTTTAAGCCATTACACAGCATAATAAGGAGATGAGGAATGCAAGCTCTAGAGGCAGACTGCCTTCTTTGGCGAAAGGAAACAAGTTACCTAACCTCTGCTTATATGATCTGGGACAAGTTACTTAACTTCTCCAAGCCTCAGTTTCCCCCTCTGTAAAATCAGAAACATAATAGTAACAACTACCTCAGAAATTTCAGGACTGATTAAATGAGATAGCATTTAACACAGTGCCTACCCATTGGCTAGTGCGCTGTACTGTACCCACACCAGGACACCTCGCTGGTACCAGCCAAGTCTGCGGAGGACACCATTCTAGGGAGTTTCCAGGGACCCACATCAAATTACAAAATTTCTCTGCAATTTCTAAAATACATACTTTCTGACAGTGTCTAGTGTTGTTTTCCTCACTTTTATAAACTCTGAAATGATAGGGTTGAAAAGAGGGAGAAATAAGGGCCATCATAACTCATAAAATGCATAATAAGACACAGAGAGAATAGAAAGTTGATTCAGCTGTGACTCATGAAGGGCCATTTGTAGCAGTTCCTACTGCATTACCGCAACTCACTCCCCTTATTGCTCAGCCCTGTATATTTATCCCCCACAACTCACCGATTTGAGGGCACCGATTACAAAATGTTCTTTTGTACATTACCAGCTGCCACCCGCCCCCTACCCCCACATTCAGCAACCTGACATGGGTTCAGATAACTAAGGTTTCGGTATTGCAACACCAAGGGAAACGGAACTCATCGTATCACATGGGCTCTGTGAGATATTTATTACTGTCCCTATTTTACTGCTGAGGAAGATGCGCTTCTCAAGGCCATTATTTGTATTTTACCCAAAGTCACAGAGTGGCTCAGTGGTTGAGCGGCAACCTCTGGACCAGGAGGTCCCGTTCCATTCCCAGTCAGGGCACATGCCCGGGTTGCAGGCTCAATCCCCAGTTGGGGATATGCAGGAGGCAGCTCATCAATGATTCTCTCTCATCATTGATGTTTCTCTCTCTCTCTACCTCTCCCTTCCTTTCTGAAACCCATAAAAATATTTCAAAGTCACAGAGTTGATTGGGGTGGAGATAAGAGTTGACCCAGATCACCCACAATGCTGCTCCCGGTGGAAGGAGCCTGTTGCAAACACAATGCTCCCAAGCTGGTCCCCCATTCACATGCCACTCATGGCAGTTTTGCAACATCTTCCTTCCTCCTGTGGGATTATTTACTTACTTTTTTTAAGTCAGTGCACTTTCTACTAACTAAATAAATTAGGAAATACCAGTCCACGTAGCAACAGTTGTGAAATCACATTCTGTACACCATGTATTTTTTGTAGATTACATTTTTAAGTGTACTCATTTCCTAAAGCTGCCATTAAAAAAAAAAAAAAAAAAAAAAAAAAAAAAACTACAAACTGGGTAGGTTAAAACAACAGAAATTGATTCTCTCACAGTTCAGGAAACCAGAAGTTCAAAATAAAGATATCAGAAGGGTTGGTTCCTTTTGGAGGAAAAACTGTTCCACACCCCTCTCCTAGCTTCTTGATGTTCCTTGGTTTCTACACACATCCTTCCAATCTCTACCTCCATATTCACATGACCATTTTTTTCTAAATCTCCTTTCTCTTATAAAGACACTAGTCATTGGATTCAAGGCCCACCTAAACCTAAGATTATTTCACCTTGAGATCTTTAACTAATTACATCTGTAAGGACCCTATTTTGAAATGAGGTCACATTCTGAGTGTATTTGTGTGGACATGAATTTTGAGAGGGTCGCTATTCAACCTTCTACAACTGAGAGAGGGGAAGGACATGTAATGAGAATAGAGCCACAGTTATCTAATAACTAGTGACCTGGTGCATGAAATTCGTTCACAGGGTGAGGGGTTCCCTCAGCCCAGCCTACACCCTCTCCAATCAGGGACCCCTTGAGGGATGTCCGACTGACGTTTTAGGCCCAATCCCTGAGAATCGGGCCTAAACCAGCAGTCGGACATCCCTCTCGCAATCTGGGACTGCTGGCTCCTAACTGCTCACCTGCCTGCCTGCCTGATGGCCCCTAACCCCTCTGCCTGCCTGTCTGATCGCTCCCAACTGCCTCTGCCTGTCTGATCACCCCTAACTGCCTCCCCTTCTATCCTGATCCCGCCTCCAACTGCCCTCCAAGCTTATTTCATGATTCATTATTTTCTGAAATCAGTAGCTGTGTAAGTACTAGTCTCAGCAGGGTTGTGTTTGGGGATTTATTGTCTTATCTCCATAGAGAAAACCAAAGGATCATAAGGTGGATTTGCAATTTAAAACAAATCATTGGATAACAATGGACATTGTGAAACTCCATGTTGAGCACAAAGGCGGGATTCCAGAGAGCACTATAAACAGGAGCCCAGGATAAGCCAACATTTCAATCCAGAGAAGAATGGAAAGGAGAAAATTATTCTCAGCAACCTTTATGTGACCTAGACTTCCATGTGAATCACAGGTTGTGTCAGGGGCAGAAAAAAAATATTGGGGACCAGCTACAATGGTAAGAAATAAGTAGTCATGCTCTGTTAACCATGACAGTTCTGTTCTGATTAGAGAAAGCATATTTTCACCTGGCTGGGACTTGTACGCCCTGAGACACACCAGAGCTAACATCGGAATGCAGTCCATCTTCTTGTCCCAGCCTCCTGGCTGGAACAATCTAGTCCCAGAGGCACCTGCTCTGTACAACCCCCAGCCCCTATTACCTGTAATCTGGTTCTGGAGCGCCCAGAGGCGCCGGCTCTCTGTGACTCCCACCCCAGCCCGCATAATTCCCATTTCCCCACATAATCTTTGTCCTTCTACAAGCATCTGGCTTATGGAGAACTGGAGAGCAGATTTTAGTGGATGACCTGCTGCTCTCCCATACTGCCGGCATCATTGGAATAAACACTCATATATGATTCAACCCTGTCTCTGCTTAATTGGCTCAAGTAGTGCCAGGCAGCCCGGACCCCTTGGTTGTCCGGTTACAGTTGCATAAACTTGAGTTTTCCATTTGAGATAATATTCAGAAGACCTTACTCTTCTAAATGCACAGACTTGAGCTTTTTCTAAAAAGTATAAACTGGATAATGGAAGCTAAAGATCTCAGGGAAGACATTTTTATTGATCATTCTTTTTTTTAATTTAGGTGCTTTTTTTGCTCCAAAATAGTAAAAATTACCATTTATCAAAAACATAAGGGGAAACTGTCACAAGTGAAGAATTATCAGATGGTAAAAATCAATTATCACACGGGCTTGATGCAAAATATTATAAAAGATGCATAAGAGCAGATGCTGTGCTTGGAAACATCTCAATAAGCACATTTCCATAAACACATATGGTGCAGGAGCTTTCACATCCATACCTCAGTGTTTATACTGAGGTAAATAATTCAAGATGGTGTAACCAGCATGCAGAACTGTGACAAAACACTTTAAATAAATGGGGCCATTGCTATGACAAATAACCTAAGCAAAAGAAATGAGGATGACAACAACAAAAACAACCAGTTAGAGGTGGGGAAGCTCTCAAAACTAAAATGTTTAGTATTTCTCGGCAAAAACACAAAGCACAAGATGTTATTAACCAGTACCTTATGTTTCTGCCAACAAATATATCTGAAAGAAAAGACCCAAACTTGCATGTGTAAATGATTGTTGGCCTTCAAACAGTATTTTTTTTTCAATTACAGTCTACATTCAATATTATATTGTTTTAGTTTCAGGTGTATAGCATAGTGGTTAGACAATCATATACTTTATAAAGTGGTTCCCTCAGTATTGTAAGTACCCACCTGGCAATGTATGTAGTTATTAAAATATTGTTGACTGTATTCCCTTCGCTGTACTTTACATCCCCATGATTATTTTGTGACCACCAATTTAATCCCTTAATTGACCACTTCTTAATCCCTTCACCTCTTTCACCCAGCCCCCAGTTTAACAGTATTTGTCATTATATGACTCAATACCCCCCAATACCAACATACAGAGGTTGGTAAAACTTCTCTCCTGAATCTCTTCAGAGGCTGACCACTCACCTCACTAGAAAATGTGTTCTTTTACTTTTATTTTTTCTTTATTTTGTTTTACTTTTTCCATCACCATTTATCCCCTCTATGCCCTTTTCCACCCCTCCCCACCCGCCACCCCCACAATCACCACACTGTTGTCCATAGCCATGAGCCTGTTCTCCTTCTATTCTTTTACTTTCTCATCACTCTTAGGTTTTCATGATGTGCATTGCCCAAATGAATAGCAAGGCTTTGGAGGGTCAAGGATGAGCAACTCCAGATGAAAATGTATTGCTTTGCCAGAAACATACATTTTTAAGAGGAGACAGGCAGCTTTCCCATATGCGTTTAGAAGGAAGGAAGTGGGGATGGAGGAGAAGGGCCCACTGGAGGAAAAGTTGGAAAATGAGAACGAAACCGTGCTGTTACTTACTCCATTCCCCTTTCAGGAATTCAAAGCAGGTATCAGCGAACTGAAAGCTTTATGGAGACACTGCAGGGAAGAAACCTGTTTAACCTGGTTTAACATATCCCTTCCCAAACTGTCTTGACTGTAAATCCCCTTCTTCATATAACAATACCAATTCTCCAGGATGTGTTTTGGGGGATGTGGTCGCCTAAGACGGCTCCAATGTGGCCCCCAGTGATTCTCACCTCCTGGGATTCCCAACCTTGTGCAGTCCCCTCCCACATTTAATAGAGCTGATTCCTATAATGAAAATGATATCGCAAACATGATCCAGGGTGACTTCTGAGGCTGGGCCATTAAAACACTGTCACTTTCCCTTTGTACTCTTGGATGCTCCCTGGGAAAAGCCAGCCACCGTGTCCTGGGGGGCACTCAAGCTGCCTGTGGGGCTGCCCGCATGCGGACGAACTGGGCACCACGTGGATGAGCCTATGTAGAAACTAATCCTGCAGCCCAGTTAAGCCTTTGGATGACTCCAGGCCCAGCTGACATCATGACTGCAACCTCAGGGGAAACCCTGAGCCAGAACCACCCAGCTAAGCCAGCCCTGAAGTTTAAACCACAGAGACTATGTGAGAGCACAGATTTTCTTGTTAAGTCACTAAGTTTGGGTGTAACTTGTTATGCAGCAATAGATATCTAGTACGGGGAATAGTAAAGCGGTTGGTATCAATCCTTTTGGCTTGTCATTTAACCCTCATCAAGCTGTAGTGTATAATATGTTTTTACACGATTCTACCTCTCTAGGCACAGTTAATGGGTTAAGTGATGGACTCATACCTAAAGCCCTGGCAGGCAGCCAGGGAAGGGAGGCCCCGGCCCTGGCCAGCAGCCGGAACACCCCGATCGGCCCTGTTCCCAGGCCAGGCCTAGGGACCCTACCCGTGCACTTCGTGCACCAGGCCTCTAGTCTTCAATATATGACAACCAAGTTCAACCCTCAAGGTTGTCTCTACTCCAGCCATTCAGAAGGAGAAACTAGCAGGTAGAGAGCCACCCACTCCTTGGCTGTATTTCTGCAGATATCCATTAGCTGACCCAAACTACAGCTCAACCAGATGTCCAACTGTAGTAATATCCTATGTTCCACAGAACTCACCCTCCATCCGATCCCAGACTTCCCAGAAGGAGCTCCTGGAACCCTCAGGAACACAGAAGCTGAACATGACTCGGAAATCTGTTTGGCTTATCTTTTGAGAGCTTTGCAACCATGCTTGTGCTTGCCACTCAGATGTCAAAAACATAATGCATTATGTAAAGGTGCATGAGGGTGGTAAAAGTATAAAGCAAAGCAAGAAATAAGTACCAAAAATCAAGAGTGGTTACCTCTTAAGGAAGAGGGTGGAGAATGTGAATGAAGCAAACTACACAGAGGAATTCCAAGTTCCTGGCAATGTTTTGCTTGTTAACCTGGGTGACAGGTACACAGATGTCATTTTACCATTAGCTCTTTAAACTCTGCATATATGTTCTTTACAGTCTTCTGTGTGTATTATACTTCACACACAAGTGCTTAGTACAGGTAGTGTTAGACATAAAACTACAGATTACTTTTTCATCTTGACTCTTTGCCCTTGAATTCCTTTCCTTAGATCTTTAACTAGAGTGTTAAAAGTACTGGGAAATGGGGTGGGTAGGTGGGTGGGAGGTAATCAACCAAAGACTTTGTATGCATATAAGCATAACCCATGGACACAGATAATAGGGTGCTGAAGGCCTGGGGGAGGAGGGGAGGACCAGGCTGGAGAGGGTCAATGGGGGAAAGAGGGGGGACATATGTAATACTTTCAACAATAAAGAATTTTTTAAAAAGTACTGGGAAATGGTGTCCCTGAAAATTGGGAACACTTTGGAGTTTTTATTAGTGGGGGAAAGGTAGAATATTCAATAAACAATATTAGATGGAATTCATACCCCAAACATTACACCAAAATAGATTCCAGATGGATCAAGATTTCTATGTGAAAAATTGAAAACCTGAAAGTATGAGAAGAAAATATGGGAGAATTACTTTATAACCTGGGAGTAGAGGAAACCTTTGTGAACATGATACAAAACATGGAAGCTATCAAAGGAAAGAAGCTAAATATACAAACTCAAAAGGCATGAAAACCTGGGAGCAAGTATTTGCATTCATAAAAGTCAATAAGAAAAAGACCAATAATTCTATTGGAAATAAGCAAATGATATGAGCAGACAGTTTCCAGGAAAGAATTTCAAATGGCTTTTAAACATATGAAAAGATGATCAATCTTTTCCATAATAAGAGAATCGCAAATTAAAACTACCATCTTGGCAGATACAAATTTTGATAACACCATGTAGATGAAGGTTAGAGAAACAAATGCTCTCCCATATTGCTGGTTGGGGTAAACTGTCTCAACCCCTGTGGAAATCAATTTGACATTATCTATCAAAAATCTAAAATGCATATTCTGGCAGGCACCATTAGTTATATACCTCAAATCATTCCTCCATATTCCTTGCTAACAGTTGCTCAGGTGACAACATGCTAGACTCTAAGCAATGAGTTTATTTATGGATTTATTAATATTTAATAAGCATTTACTGTGTACCAGGCACTGTTCTAGGCACTGGGGATACAACAGTGAAGGAAGAAGACCAAACCCCAGTCTTCGTGATAATTCACACCAACTGACTGAGATTCCAGAGCCAAATAACAACTAGAATATTTTGATATACGTTTCAAACAATAGATGACCATATAATTTTCATAAAAAATGAAACACTTATCAGAGTGAATGGAGTGCTATTAATAAAATACACTGGGACCACAGGTGCTAACGGAATGGCCACAAGCAAACTAAGAAATATGGTCGCCCCTAGTAATCCTGAGACAATGATGACAGCGCCATAGGCTCGGTAGCTGTTCTAAACAATGCCCTTCCATTCTACAGTGATTCCACCAGGAGTCTCCCGGTCCGTCCATTGGGGGGGGGCGGGGGGGGCGGGGGGGGATTAGAATCAAACTAGCTCCAGAGAAAGCACAAATAACAGATAAATAATATGAAAAGATACTCATTTTCCTTATCATGAGGAAAATTGAAATTAAATTTAAAATATAGAGAAAGGATGTGGTCAGAATACTTTCAAAACATGTGTTACCTTTGATGTGACATTTTAATGCAATTTATATAATTTTCTGGGGATATCTCTAGACATAAAACTGATTAAAACATTATTGTTAAATTAAGGAAAAACAGTATTATACTGAATATTTTTAAAAACAGCACAGAACACTAGAATACTGAAAACCAATAGCATAATCACTACCCATTCCCTTTTGCCAGACAGTCACATTACCAGCCTCCTTGTGAACCAATAGTGGCTAAAGAAATATAGGGTGCCCTAGCTGGTTTGGCTCAGTGGATAGAGCATTGGCCTGGGGACTGAAGGGTCTCAGGTTCGATTCCGGTTGAGGTCACATGCTCGGTTGCGGGCTTGATCCCCAGTAGGGGGCGTGCAGGAAGCAGCTGATCAATGCTTCTCTTTCATCATTGATGTTTCTCTCTCTCCCTCTCCCTTCCTCTCTGACATCAATAAAAACATATTTTTTTAAAAAAAGTTAGTTTGCTAAGGTTTGCAGAGAAGGAAGAACCCAGAGCTCTTGATGACGTTGGGAAGCTGCTGGACCAATCTGGCAGAGAATTGTAAAAGGTGCCCTGCCTATGCCAGGAGGAACGAAACATTCTTATTATCAGAGACGAAGCATCAAGGCCAAGAGAATTCTGTACACACAGACCTTGTTAAAATAACTCTTATCTTTCTTTATCCTCCCCATATATTTTGGTTACTTTCCCACAATTGCCTCTTTGTTCAACTTAATATAAAAAAGCACTTAGATATTGCCACTTCTTTGGGTCTTCATTTTCATATGGGAGCTCCCATGTATATATAAAAATCTGTATGCTTTTCTCCTGTTAATTTGTCTTATGTCAATTTAACCTTCTGGCCCAGTAGGAGACCCTAAAAAGATAGAGATACAGTTTTGCCTTCCCCACACCTATTCAAATAAAACTGTAATGCCTGGGATCCTATCAATCCTTAAACATTTAAACCAAAAATATTTTTGTCTATCTTAGGGTAGGGTTTGATTTTAACGGGGGTTTTGTGGGGGGTTTTTTAGTAAAAATGTAATTTCAGCCCTTGCTGGTTTGGCTCAGTGGATAGATCATCAGCCTGTGGACTGAAGGGTCCCGGTTGGATTCCGGTCAAGGGCAGTACCTCAATTGCAGGCTCAATCCCTGAACTGGTCAGGGCGCATAAGGAGGCAACCTATCAATGTGTCTCTCTCACATCTATGTTTCTTTCTCTCTGTCTCTCCCCCTCCCGTCCACTCCCTCTGAAATGGAAAAAATATCTCGGGTGAGGATTAACAACAACAACAAAATATAATCTCAAAAAAACATGTAGTTTGATGAAAATGCAATACAAACAAGTAAATTATAGACATAAAGAACCTTCAGTATCAATTTTCACATTACACGGATAGAGCTCAAAGTGGCAGAAATTGTTATCAGTAAACAAGCTAAAGTTTATGTAACCAGCCCCCTTGACCTAATTTATCTGCAATTAGTCCAAAGTATTGATTTATGTTGAAATTGTAGGACAAAATTTGACCATAGATTTTGAACCCAGAAACTTGTGCCAAATACTTTGAGAAGTGACTTTGCTTCTAAATTTTTTCAAAAAAAAAATCCGTGTCCACACTTCTATAGTTTCGAAGAGTTAACCTGCCAAGATTTTGTGTGTGATTCCTTCCCCTAAAATTCCAGACATTCTTGTCTCCAGGCCTCACCAAGGGGAGAGCACCGTGTGGAAATGAAAGTGATCTTTGTGGGTTATGTCTGGCGATACCTCCCTAGGGCACCAGAGGGCGCGAGGAGGGCCGGCACTTGTTTTTCTTTAAATCCAGAATCAAAGTCCGTGCTGAGAAAAACAAAAGGCTAGGACCGCTGGGGCCCGGGAGACAAAGAGACTTGGAGAAAAAGGCTGCACGCCCTGTTTTACTGGAGTGAAATTGCTTCCTCATCCCACGCCCATCTCCGCGCCTTAAGGAACTAGAAATAAACAACTTCAGCTACAAAATAATGAAATCTTCGAGTAACAAACAAAATCAGAGTCGAATAGATTACTTAGTAGTCCCCATAGGTTTAGGGAAGATATCACAGGTGTACATTTGAGCAATTTGCTGGCCTAATATTAATAACTTTAAAAATATTTTTTATTGTTTGTTTTTCTGAGTTCAAGAATAACCTATGCACATACGTAGAAAATTTAAAAATTATAGAAAAGCAAAAAGAACAGACATAATCAAACCCAGATCTTCCCGTATTTCCTTCCAGGCTTGTTTCAGTATTTATAAGCGCATGGAAAAATAGGACTCTGCATGCTATTCTGAGCCGGTTTTCTTCTCATTTATTGCATCCTCTTCATTTTTATCAACGAACGCTGATAACATAACCTTGCTAATCACAGGAGTGAACCCCTGGTATAAAAGCAAGAGATTTCAAATGTGCTACAGGCAGCCTTTTTTCCTAAGATTGCAGCAAGTTGTCAGCCCCGAGGCATGTACTTGAAGCGGGAATGTTTCTGTTGCTTTACATTTAGATTAAATCAGGTAAAGACTAAAGAAGGAGAAACTATGTCACCAGACCCCAAATAAGCGGAATGAATTTGTCCTTTGCGGGAGCCTGAGGACTGACCCCAAGGACAGAGAGCGTCAGCCACCAGGGCCCAGTGGTCCTTTGCTTCCTCTTCTAGAGGCCAGTGCCATTACAGACCAATGTACACAGTTACTAACACAGGCAGGCCAGCAGGTGGTCAACAAGACATTTAAAAAAGTCAGGAACGGGAAGGTCACTGACTTTGAGGCTAGGGACCAATTGTCACAGGCGGTTTTCTCAGAGGAGAAGCTGAGACTAGCCCAGAGGCAGATTACAACAGGGAAGATGATTGCAAGATCTGGTGCCCCGGAGGCACCCAGGGACACCTAATCACTGAACCTGCTGCCGTGAATTACTGCACCCAATAGAGGGAAGAGTGGTGATATTCTCGCCCCGAGAACATCAGAGAAATCACTGGCGCTCTCTGGGCCTCAGTTTCCTTATCTGTATAATGGAGGGGTCTGAAAGATCTTGGAAGTCTCCTGCCAGTTGCTTAATCTGTGATATTTCACTGTCCCCAAATGTGCATGATAATGAATGGTGAAGACATTTCCTGCAACCCACGTGCAGCAGCCCTTCTACTGGGTGTTTCCAAATCTCCACAGAAGCTTTCTGAGCCTTTGCTTCCTCTTCTAGAGGTGCTGGAGAGCCTTACCCCTCCTCTTTCAAAGTTCTTAAACATCTTTTGAAGGCCCAGATGAAAAGCAGGCCTTTTTCAATCCCTAGCAGAACTAGTCCTTCCTTCTCCAAAGTCCAATAGTATTTTGCACATACTTCCACCATTTTCTACCTGTGTGACCTCAACCTTCCTGTCCCTCAGTTTCATCATCTGTAAATGGGGGGAAAGTACTATTAAACATATCAAATTCACAGGATTGTAATAAGGATTACAAATGTAAAGCACTTACAACAGAGTCTACGTGCCGTAGGCTCTTAATAAGCATGGACTATACCTTCACCATGGCACTTAAACTGTATTAAAACTACCAGTTAAAGAGTCCACCTCCCCCATGAAATCTGTGTTCCTGGAGGGCAGGAAGTGAGCCTTACTTATATCTCTGTCACCAATGCCTGGCTCCATGCCTGGCAAAAGAATAAACCAAAAAAGATTTTGGGGTGTATTGTTTGTTTGTTTTTAAATGAATGAGAAGAAAAAGAAAAGAATAAAATGTTAAAGTGTTGATTAAAGTGGAGGGGGATAGACTTTAGCCTCTCAATTTTAACTTTGGGTTACTATTTAAATAAAATAAGAAATGGAATTTTTGGACTGGAACCTGGATTATTTATTTGTCCAGCGGAATCAAAGAATGAATCCACAGACAGAAAGTGGTATAGCAAAGTTGGAGATTTATTGAAGAATAAATACAGACTCCCACGTGGGGAAGGGGAAAGGGTCCCACTGAGTTCTTTTTCCCTATGGCTTATAAAGGCTGCAGATCCTAGTGCCTTGATATCCCCTCTGATTGGTCACTATTCCCCTAGGCCAGTGGTCGGCAAACTGCGGCCCCTTGTGTGTGGCTCTTCCACAAAATACCACATGCGGGCACACACGTACAGTGCGATTGAAACTTCCTGGCCACACTCAAGGGGCCAAAGAGCCGCATGTGGCTCACAAGCCGCAGTTTGCCGACCACTGCCCTAGGCTGGTTACTACAGTAACTCCTAGGCTCAAAGGTCGAACCTCACATGGGACATGTGAAGTTCTCCCCACCCCCCCCTCCTTCCTTATTATTTTCCTATTCCCTTTGGGCTTTCTTCTTCTATAGACCTTTTACTGTTCACAGCTCCCTCACTCTATGGAAATAAACCTGTTGCAGCTTTTCAGCTTCCCTATTCTATGGAAATATACCTTCTGCTGCTCTGCAGCCCTGTGCTTCCTCCATATTTTCTAAATTTCTGAATTCCCCCTAATTTCTAAAATTTCCTAAAGCTTGTCTTTTTCACCCCCCAAAATTCCTGTTTCAAAAGGAAATAGATCCTCATAGATTTTTTCCCCCTTAACAATATAAACATGTACCCATCTAAGTCTGTCTTCCAGGCCCAAATCGTAAACATTCAACTTTGAATATTAATGTTTGTGGAGGTTTAGTTCCCATATTTGCATGGGGTGTTTTTCATTTTCATAAATGCAAATAATGTCTCTGTGAATGAATGATTATAGAATCCAAAACTGCCTGGGAACAATTTAGGATCTTCGCTAATTATGGGGCAGGAGAGGAGGAAAGAAGGAAGGTTGTGTAGTGAGCTGGCCCAAGTTCGTGTTTACATTATGTTCCAAGGTTAGGTTGAGGAAGTGAAAATAATAGAGAAAAAGGGAAGAAACACAAGAAATCAGGTCATGTATGGTCTGATAAAAAACACAAGTTCTTTAAGAGAGTGAAAAGACAAAACACAGCTTAGAAGAACATACATCTCCCAAGATAGAGGTGTGATGAAATATTGCAAGATATATCTCAGATATGGTTTGGAACACATATCTGATTTTTTAAAAAAGGCCATTAATTAGAATATACAAAGAGCTTTCAAAACTCAATAATAAGAAAACAACTCAATTTAAATCGGGCAAAAGATCTGGATGCTTAAATAAATCCATGAAGTGGTGCTCAACATCATTAACCATTAGGGAAATACATGTTAAAACCACAGTGAGATCCCGCTACACATCTATTAGAACGGCTTGATTAAAAAATAAAAATAAAAAAGTACAGCACAATACCAAGTGCTATTAAAGATGTGAAACAACCAGAGCTCTCATGTATTGTTAGTGGGAATGCAAAATGTTATAGCCACTTAGGAAAAGTTTGGCAGTTTTTTATAAAGTAAACAAACACTTACCATAAACTCTAGCAGTTCCATTCCTAGATATTGACCCAACAGAAATGAAGATATATGTCTACACAAAAACATATACACTAATGTTTATAATACCTCTATATACAATAGTTAAAAATTGGAAACAACCCAAATGTCCATCAGCTACTGAATGAATAAACAAATATCTATACAACAGAATAGTAATGGCCGGCCGCTTGTGACTTAGTGGTTGAGCCTCTACCCATAAACCAAGAGGTCACATGCCCCGGGTTGCGGGGGTGATCCCCAGTAGCGGACATGAAGGAGGCAGCCAATCAATGATTCTCATCATTGATGTTTCTCTCTCTCTCTCTCCCTCTCCCTTCTCTGAAATCAATGAGAATACATATTTTTTAAAAAAATAAACTACCAGTGAGCAATTTAAAAGAAAAAAAAAACTAGTAATACATACAACAATGTGGGTGACTCTCAAAAGCATGAGGCTAATTGAAAGAAACAATATTTAAAAGGCTATTAATATGACATTCTAGACCAGTGGTTCTCAACCTTCCTAATGCCGCGACCCTGTAATACAGTTCCTCATGTGGTGACCCCAAACCATAAAATTATTTTCGTTGCTTCTTCATAACTGTAATGTTGCTACTGTTATGAATCGTAATGTAAATATCTGATATGCAGGATGTATTTAGGCGACCGCTGTGAAAGGGTCGTTCAACCCCCAAAGGGGTCGCGACCCACAGGTTGAGAACCGCTATCTAGACAGATCAGTGGTTGCCTGGGGCTGGAGGGAGGGGACTGACTGCAAAGGGGCATAAGGAAATATTGTGATAAAAGTGATGGGAATGATGGAAGTAGTCTAGAACAATCAAAATTCATATAACAGTACACCTAAAAAAAGTGAGTTCTAACTTCCGGTTGCTATCAGTCCTTAATAGTCCTAGGCTTGTAGCTGCATCACTCCAGTATCTGCCTCTGCCTTAACGTGGCACTCTCTCCTGTGTGTCTATGTCCCTATTTACACTTTATTTTTTTATTTGTATTGATTTCAGAGAGGGAGAGAGAGAGAGAGAGAGAGAGAGAGAGAGAGAGAGAGAGAGAGAGAAACATCAATGATGAAAGAGAATCATTAATTGGCTGCCTTCTGCATGCCCCCTCCTGGGGATCAAGCCCACAACCCAGGCATGTGCCCTTGGAATTGAACCCAGGACCCTTCAGTCTGCAGGCTGATGCTCTATCCACTGAGCCAAGCCAGTAGAGCCCTACTTACTCTTCTTATAAAGACCTTAGGCATTAGATTTGAACTCACCTTAATCCAGTATGACTGCATTGTAATTTAACCAATTACATCTGCAAAGACTTTACTTCCAAAGTAGGTTACAATCTGAGGTTCCAATTGGACATGCTTTGGGGAGGGGGGGGGGGGTATTATTCAACCAGGTGCTTGTTCAAATTCTCATGAATTCTGAAACTCTGTGAACTAAATGAGTTTCTGTTATGCCTGAAGCCCAACCCTATGCCCATAATTCGGAAGGTAAAAGGAAGAAGCACGCAGATTGAAAATGGAAGCGGAAGTGGGAGCGCTGTATACGGTCAATGCAGAGGAGCTCCTGGTCTGGAGAAGGAAGAAATATAAAAAGAGTTTAGATTTTTCTGAAGCAAAGGACAAGACAAGGGATATTTTGTAAAATTAGTGTGATTTTCTTTAACACTTGTAACTTTTATGTTCTTAAATGTCCTGGTACCATGAACATGGTAGGTGCATGATATATCTCTGCAACTATATATATTAACATTAGTTCACTTTCTTTTTAATCAAAGACAATGCTACCAAGAAAGCAACCTATTTGTGTTTTTAGATGTGGACTTTTGGTCATCTCTCTATGAACAGTCACTTCCTGGCTCCCCACTGCAGCAAATTATTGAGAGCTGGAATGGTTCCCAGGAAAGTATATTGGAATTTACTTTATTTTCTCATTAAAGTCAGGCAATTGCAGTGTATAGGATAAATTATGCGTCCACTTAAATTATATGTTTTCCTTTAATTGAGGGAGAATTCTTCTCTATTGTTATCTTCACATGTCTGGCTATAAATCCATAAATGAAAAGGACAGTTGTAAAAAAAAGTGTTCCCCCCCCCCCCCAAAAAAAGGTGTTCCCAAATATCAGCATGGAATTTTTCAATATGCTAACAATAACTATTCCATGTAAGTGATTTTTCTAGCTAATTTTCAGCAACTCCTTTTCTCTGAAATTTTAACTATATTGATGAGACTGCCTCTTAAATGTATTACACTTGTCTACATTGGTAAATAGAGCATGGTAGATTACATTTAACCTTTTTTTTTCCCATGACTTCAATTGAAAGTTACGCATTTATATTGGGCTGAATGGTAATCCCAAAAAACGATGTACTCATATCTGGTATGAATTCCACAAAATTCATATGTGGAAGCCCTAACTCCCAGTATGTCAAATTGTAGTTATGTGTAGATGGAAATAAGCTCTTTAAGAAGGAAATTAAGTTAAAATGAGGCCTTTCGGGTAGGCCTGAAAAAAAAAGAAAAGAAAAAGTGATGGCTGTCATGGAAATAGTCTAGAAAATCAAAATTCATATAACAGTACACCCCAAAAAAGTGAGTTTTGCAGAACATAAATTATACCTCAATAAACCCTAAAATTATTTATGTATTTATTTATTTACTTATTTATTTAATTGTAATGAGTAAGAGGCCAAAAAAAAGTTCTTAAAATAGCCTGAGAGGCCCTGCATTGTCCCACACCACTAGCCTTCAGCCTCATCTCTCCCACGATACTCCTCACTCTCCCTAGCCACTTCAGTCTCCTTCCAACCCCCCTACTTACTGATTCCTCAGTTCCTGTAACCATTGCTCATCCAGTTCCATCTACCCAGAAAGCGCTTTCCTCATCTTCTTCTTAGTAACTGTCACAGTGGTAGTTTTACCTTTTTGTTGTTGCTGTTTTCCTTTGATTAGTGATATGTGTTTCCTCCACTAAAATGAAAGCTCCTTGAGATCAAGGTCGGTCTTTGCTCATCACTGTCTCTCCAGCTCCCAGCACTATCCTTAGCCTACACAATGAGTACTCAACCATCACATTCACCTGCCCACTCAATGTCTTAAACTTAACACATCCCAAACTGAAATGCTGATTGTCCCTGGAAACACTGCTCTGCACGCAGAGCTGCCGTGTGGCACAGTTCCAAGGAGGAGCGTCCACAGAGCACTGTGTGAATGGTGCCCTGCCTCCGCCCCAGTCGTGCCCTCCATGTGGACTATCAGTTTGGATGGTGTCCTCTGAACTTGTGCGTTATTCTTCTCTACTTCAGCTGATGGCAACTCTATCCCTCCAGTGGCTCAGCTCAAAATTTTTAGAAGCACCTTTGATTCTTCTTTTACTCTCACATCTCACATTCGCTCTATCAGGAAATCCTATTCGCTCTACCTTCAAAATATATCATCATCACCTCTCACATTCTCCACCACTCCCACTGTAGCCTGAACCACCATCATCTCCCATGTAGATTATAGCAGTACACTTCTTTGGTCTCCTTGCTTCTGCTCTTGTTCCCTACCATCTACTCTCAAACAAGCAGCCCAAAACCCTTTAAAACATAAATCAGACCATGTCATTTCTTTGTTCAAAACCCTAGAGTAGCTTCCTAATTCCCCTGATAATAAAAGCCAAAGTCTTTACAGTAGCCTCTCAAGTCCTACAAGCCTCCCAGATAG
Source organism: Myotis myotis (assembly GCF_014108235.1). Taxonomy (NCBI): domain Eukaryota; kingdom Metazoa; phylum Chordata; class Mammalia; order Chiroptera; family Vespertilionidae; genus Myotis; species Myotis myotis. Next base: position 196,754,843 of record NW_023416335.1, read on the forward strand.
TTTTATGACCACATCACTTACGTCCTTCAAGTCTGTTCAAATGTTACCTTCTTAAAATGATCCTACTTTGACCATTCTATTTAACTTGCCACTTTCTAAATCCCTTTACCTTGCTATTTTTTCTACTTCCACTCTTGTCTCCATCTAATATATTTATTTATTATATTCATTGGTTAGTGTCTATCTTCCTCTGTTAGAATATAAACTCCACAAGAACAAATTTTATCCATTAAAACCTCCCATACATCTAAAACAGTATCTGGCATATTGTAGGTTCAACAGTGAATGAAGTCCTATTGGCTCAGTGGATTGAATGTCGGCCTGGGGACTAAAGGGTCCCAGGATTGATTCCAGTCAAGGGCACATGCTCGATCCCCAGTAGGGGATATACAGGAGGCAGCTGATCAATGATCTTTCTCATCATTGAAGTTTCTATCGCTCTCTTCCTCTCCCTCTCCCTTCTCTAAAATCAATAAAAATAATATTTTAAAAAAATAGTGAATGAATAACTATAGTGCCTGCTATATATTAGAGATTAGTCAATATTAATATGGCTGGTGTAGCTCAGTGGTTGAGGGTAAACCTATGAACCAGGAGGTCATGGTTTGATATCCAGTCAGAGTACCTGCCTGGATTGCGGGCTCAGTCCCCAATGTGGGGCGTGCAGAAGGCAGCCGATCAATGATTTTCTCTCATCATTGATGTTTCTATCTCTCTCTCCCTCTCCCTTCCTCCTGAAATCAATAAAAGTATATTTTTTAAATATATATTAATACAGGAAAAAATATGACATATGTTGACACAGCTTATAAAATTTTTCTCTCCATAACACATATTTACATATATATAAAGTGTCCCAAAAAATGTATACCCACTTTAGCAGCTGATAACTCACTTAATTTTCACTCCTTTTCAGGTTTAACTGGTTTGAAATAATGGGTGAAGCCAGATTAAGCTTTGAACACAGAAAATTTATCCTAAAGTGCCACTAGACTTTTTTATGGGGATACATAAAAGATAAAGTTTACAGTACAAAACTGGTAACTGTCGATGAATTAAAGGCACACAAATACCGAACGAAATGATTCTTGATATTTGCTATTCCATTGCTTCAAGTTATCAGCACTGCCTGGACCAGAACAGCCATCAGTTTGAAAACAGGCATTAACAACAATAACAAAATGTATTCATTTCTGTAGATTCTTTTAAATTTTTAAAATGAACGGTATGTTGATAAACCCTGACTTTATAATCATTCAAATTTTGTATACTTTATTTTAGTTTGGGGGACATCCTGTATGTATACAGCTTGAGTGGTTCCTGGCCTCTCGCCACTTCCTACCTGTATGAATCTCATTATCCATCTGTAAAATAGACATGAAACGCTTGTCCTCACTTGCAGGTTTAACTGGTTTGAAATAATGGGAAAAGCCGGATTGACTTCACTTAATTTTCACTCCTTTTCAGGCTTAACTGGTTGTTGAGAAAATAAAATGAATGTGAACGATTTTGCAAACTGTGATAAGCCATACAGTTTTAGGTGGGGAAGATTTGAAACGTTCAACAACATCAATTGCCATCATGCTATTTACCTCCAAGGAGAGTTCTGTGCTTTCTGTACTGCCAGTCAGATTTTAACCTTTACCCTCTCCCTGAGCTGACAGTGAGGAATCTCTCAGCTCCCTTACCCTGTTCGGGTTAATTACTCTCCTTTCCTTTCCATTTTAGGAAAATGGACAGCAGGTGCTGAGTTCCCGGCTCCAGGACGTCTGCTGACTCAGGCTGCTTCTTCATTTCCCTAGCGAGGAATAAAGAAGCGCAGTAACAACACATGCAGGAACACGGACATAGCTTCACCTGAGCTTAGGTGGAAAGGGTGGAGTCTCTTCTGAAGGGAAAAAAAAATTAAGCCTAAGCTTCCTCTACCAAAGCAAGGCACTTGGGAATGGGTTAGGGGGACAGGGACACACAAGCAGGTCAGGAAGCCTAGGTTCCCCCTCCCCTGTGGCTTTGACAGCTGAGAAACCTGGAGCAAGTCCCTTCAAGTCTCTTCAATCTTACCAGGAGGAGGACATCAGCATAGTTATTATAGTGCCTTTGGAACTCACAGGTTATTGGAGATCAGAAACAGAAGAAAACTCCAAGACACTGAGTTTTATTGAGGCTTTTGGTGTATTTAATTTTAAGAGTGAAAAATGCCAAGGTGGCCTCAACATTTTTCCTATTTTAATGTCTGCAGCAAACAATCTCATTCGTTTGATGGAAAATAGCATGTAACCTATGGTCTCTCAAACTGTATTATTTCATAGTACACTACAGAGAATGACTTACTTAGGACACAGAAGTTTTTCCATAATGAAAACTTCCAGCTATCTCAGTTTGTAACTTTGGATTCGCTTATTGAGAGATGATGTGAAATCTTTATATTACCTGAGGCCCTCCTGTCCCCCTGGCAAGAGGCTTGATACTGTTTGTGAAAAGGCTCAGGATGATACTAATCATTCTATTAACCCATTCTCCTAACCCTGTATTTAATCAATGGTATATTCTTGTGGATTATTTAAATCTATTACATTAACAATTTACGTGTTTATATGTCATTTTCAAACAACTGTAGACGCCTAAGGGCCCAAAATGCAGGAAAAATCGGCTAATAAAATTTCATTCGGCTTCAGCTGGTCAAATGCGTGAGCCCTTTTGTGTCACAAAAGCTTACAAACTGAAGAGGCATTGGACTGTGGGACAACCCGGACATTTGACAACCATATGATATCCTTGAACTTCGACTTCAGAATGAGAATGTAAGAGCGTGAAAGTAAAGCTCTGCTTCAATTCATATACTCTTGCTCACTATTTAAAACAAACAAAAACCTCCTGCCTGCAGCCTAAATTATCCGGGGAACATTAAGAACCCGGAAAACTACTTTCAACAATACACCACCCCTAAAACTGGAAGCGCATTTTGTTTCACTTATTCGCGCCCATTTATTAACTCTTTTCCCCGAAGAGTCCAAAGTACTGAGAAAGAATAATTAGCAGAGGAGTAATTGCGTTTTGACCCTTCCGGGTTGCGGGCGGAAGGGGAGATAAACCAGAAGAGGGCGGGTGGAGGGGCGGGGTGGGGGAGCTTGATAAGCTTTAAAGAGGAACCTGGGAGGCCCAGACACAACAGCTCCTCGTTAGTATAGTGGTTAGTATCCCCGCCTGTCACGCGGGAGACCGGGGTTCAATTCCCCGACGGGGAGGTTGGAGCTTTTTTTTTTACTAATTCCCTTTTCTCCCCTATTTTCCTTGTAATTCCAACAATATGCTAATTGTTTGGTAATTGTATCTTTTCTAAATGACAACTTTTATTCCCTCCGCTCCCTATTTCCCTTGTAATTCAACTGCGCGACATCGCTGACAAATACAGGAGACTAATTTTTTTGTTAATTTCTTTGTGTGTCTTTTCGAAATGATGACTTTTAAGCTTAAGTCTCACCATGAAATAAGTGCCTACACTGAGAGCAAACGCTTTATATTGTTGGCAAAGGAAGAAGACGGGGGAGAAAGCGCTCGGGCGGGCCTCTGGGCTCGCTCCCAGCCGCTGGCTGGCAAAGGCGTGCGCGTGCGCAGTGGCGCCCCGCCAAATTACAACGGAGGAAGGTCACGACCGCGGCTCGCGGGCCCCGTGGGGGGAGGGGAGAGAGCGAGAGGGGGCGGAGTCTCCGCCCCTAACGGGGCGGGTAAGAACGGAAATCGCTTACTGAAGAGGAAGGACGGATTTCCTCTGAACGTGGGGACTGGGCTAAACGGAAACCCCTTTCTCCGGCCTCCGCTAGTTCCGTCCCCACCTAGGTAGGGGGTAGCCTGAGGAAGCTCTTGGTGGTAAAGGTATCAGTCTCCACCTCCGATCTGGGCTTCGACCGACACGTAACGGAGGGGCAGGGGGAAAACTGCAGGGCCCGCGGGGGTGTACAAAAGAGACGCCATGTTACCGGAGTCCTAAGAATCTGCGCGAGCCACAGCCCAGCAGGACCTCGTGGCGCAACGGTAGCGCGTCTGACTCCAGATCAGAAGGCTGCGTGTTCGAATCACGTCGGGGTCATGGCTTTTTTTGTGTGTGTGTGTGCCTCCTCAACCACTGGCGTCTTATAAACCTAGATGTCTTCCCGCCATTTTTTGAAAATGCGTTTACCTTTTAGAATTAAATCTTCCTCGTTCAGATGTTATCCTAGTAATCCTTACTCTGCAAGGAGACAAGACTCAGTATATGTGGTAGAAGGGCTCATAATTTTTGTACTGTTTCGCCTTTGAAAGTGAGTTTTCTGTCATTTAACATACATAATGTGTAAAAATTAGGGTGTTTTAGTGGGCACATCAGTCCACGGTACAATATAACTGTGCTAGATGGTTTTCCAAAGCTGGTCTTAGACCCGTTTGCCTTTTGAAAACCAGAAAAAAAAAAGAGTATAATTTCTAACTTTTAGTATTATAATAGTTTACATGGTTTAGTCCGAGTGCCAGACACTGTAAACAACCTTACAACATGCGATTAATACCCCACTTTTACAGATGAAACTGTGACACACAGGAATAGTGAGTGACCTAACAAGGGTCACCCAAGATAACAACCCAGGTGACTTGACTCCAGATCCCCTTCATCATTAAATGTTTATAATAACGGTGGAAATAAACTGTTGAATTTCAGTGGTACATCAGTGCACCATGTTTTCATATGAGCGGTGCCAGGTCAGATAGCCACTTTCAACTACTGTATTACTCATCCACTTCTGTAAGCTTCGGAACTTTTAGTAAGTACTACACAGTTCCTTACAGGCATGTGTCAGATATTTGTTGTACAAAAAGTAACTAGCAAGGCTATGAGAAATGAATATTTTTAGATTTTTATTTAATATGTTTCATAAAACTCCCTGACTTTTTTTGTTTAATGTTTTGAAAATACCAAATATTAATTTCTTAGGATTCAACCTAATATAGCAGTAGAGCTGGACCCTGTATTTTCACTGTGTGGTTAGTTCTTCCTTCCCCTATTTGGTTGGATTGAGATTAGATCATCCATTTCAACAGATATTTATGGACCGCCAAGTATGATGAGCCTGATACTGTGCTAAAACACTGAGGAAAAGGATACACTGAGTAAAAATGGGTTTGTGTTTGTTTTTTTTTTGACCAGCAGTAGACAAATATGTTAAGTAACCAAATACCATGAAATACTTTGGGATAAGTGCCATGAAAGTAGCATAAACAGAGTGGTGTGGTGGTGCTAAAATAGGGACATTAACTCTGCCATGAGTAGTTCAAGAAGGCCTTATAATGGAAGATCTTGAAAAATAATGAAGAGTTTGCTATGTGATTTTTAAGGCATTTACCCACCCAATGGACATATTTTAATGCCTTCTTGAGTCAAGCTCTTACCGCTTAATATTCCTGGGATCTGATTTCTTCAACTACAAAAATAGAGGTTGAAATTCGTTTTCAAGGGCTGCTGTAGCAAAATACCACAGAATGAATAGCTTAAAGAATAGAAATTTATTTTCTCACAGTTCTGGAGGCTTAGAAGTCCCAGGTCAAGGTGACAGCAGGGTTGGATTCTTCTGAAACCTGTTTGGGCTTATAGATGGCCACCTTTTCACTGTGTCCTCGCACGGTCTTTCCCTGTACTACTACATCCTTTTATAACGACACCGGTCAGATTGGATGAGGGCCCACTCTAATTGCCGCATTTTAACTTAATCACCTCTTAAAAAGGCCTCATTTCCAAATACAGTTACATATTGAGGTACTGGGGTTTAGGACTTCAACCTATGGATTTTAGGGGGACACAACTTAGTCTGTAACAAAACTTACGTTCTTTCTCCCCCTAGCAACCTTTGCATATACAGTGTATTATCTGCATGCAGCAATACTTGATCTTAGCTTGAACAGAGCATGTTATCTATTTGTACAAAATCATACTCTTGTGAAGTAGTCCCAGCAGGTTGTATTACGTTGTTAATCATTTTGTTATGGCAGCCCTGGCAAACTAATACAGCTCCGTTGGAGAACCGCTAGTTCTCCAGTATGGCTGGAGAGGAAGAAAGAGAGAAAGCTGTAGAGGTAAACAGTTCAGATCACTCATTGTGTACCATCCTAATTTAGATGTTATTCTGAAGGTAATGCTGAGCTATTATTCAAGAATGTGGAATGGTTGGCTGTGGCTTTACAAAGAATGTAAAAAAAAACAAAACCTAGAGTTGATGTTTCTAGACCTGCATCCTGGGGAAAAGTAAGGAATGCAATTTTTCAGGCTCTACCCTAGACCTGCTGGCGACGGGGCTAGCAACCTGAGTTTTAACCAGACCTTCCAGGTGATTCTGATGGAAGCTAATGTTTGAGAAACACTGGTCTGTACAGCAAGGCCAGACTGGAGGTCCTACTTAACTCACAGAGTTGCTAAGAGAACAAATAAAAGACTAACTTGTAAAGCAGTGTATATACATTTCATTACTAATACTGCTATGATTCTAAAACTGGGATGTCTGTAATTTCTTAGAATGGCTGATTTGCTGACTTGCTATAACTTTGAAACAACCTAAAATCCAACACTTCATTTTAACTTAAACGTCTGCGATCATTATATAGAAATGATGTGAGGAAAGTGGCTGTGGAATAGACAGACCCATGTTTGAATTACCAAATCCTGACGATAGCTATGTGATTTTATTTTATTTCACGAAAAGAAAATTCCAGTCTGTTATTTATTCTTCCAAGTGGATTTATTCACTGGTACAGAATGCTTTGAGCATTTATTTCACCTGTTTAATATGCCCGCTTTCTCTTTTGAGGTTATTTTTAATCAGTTACCTAAGACTGATATACTCTGGATGAGCTGATAAAATGGAGCCTTTGGAAATGCAAAACTGTGTGAGATTCCCTTTTTGAAAAGCGAAGTGATTACCTGATTTCTCACACTGTTTCAAAAAGAGAAGTAGTTATGGATACAAAATCATGTATTCATTTTAAAAATCTTGGGAAATATAGAAATACGTAAGGAAAAAAAATAAAAAATCATTGTGCCCCAACACCTAGAGGAAATTACTAGAAATATTTTGGTCTATATTCATTTCATCTTTTTTTGTATATATTTTAAATATACACATATCCATACATACTTTAGTTCATTATAAAACTGAGATCTTACCCTAATTCAGTGGTTCTCAATCAGGATTTTAAAAAGATTCCCAGGTGATTCTAATGTGCAGCCAAGGTTGAGAACTACTGCCCTAATTGGTTCTCTATTTTTTTCTGTTTTTTTTTTTTTGTCTGTTTTTTACTTATTGCTGTATCGTGAACATTCTTTCATATTAAAAAAATTTTAAGAACATGACTTTTATGACCTTTAGTGTTTCGTCATCTGCTCTGTTTGAGGTGACACCCTTAAATTCACAATTAAGTCCTGTGCAAAACAAAATGTTATTTTTATATGTAATGTTTTGATAATAAAAAAACAAAAAAGTCTGCAGTACATTTAATAGCATTAAGAACTTCAAAAAGGAAAATGGAAGCAGTTATCAAGTGATTTAGAAAGAAAGTTTTGGCAGAATTTTCTCACAAAGTACATCAATTAAAAAAAAATTTTAAATTGATTTAGGAGAGAGCAAGAGAGAAACACCTGGGATGAAACCAAGCAACTTTGTTGTGTTGGGGATGATGCTCTAATCAACTGAACTACCAGCCAGGGTTTCAGCTTCTTTTTACAACTGTGGCTTCACATAGACATATCTTTCCACTGTTTTAAAGATTTTAGATATCAATGGTGTAACATGTAAAGATTAAAAAAAAAAACCTATGCCAGTATTAACATAAAAGATAATTTTAAAATTTTTTTATATTGGATGAATGTAACAAAATAAAACGCCAATCTTTTTCTTTTTAATTCAGAAATTACACAGGAGACGACTGAAAGAATAAAATTCTTGAGAAAGTATGAGATCCAGAGTTCAAGTAGGGGAATTCACTCTGATAGAGGGACAACTCTCCCATTGAAACAAGAAAGATGCAAGAGAAAATGACTGCAGATTTAACCATCTGAAGTTGAAGCATTCCCTATAAATGGTTTCTATTTCCTCAAGTATGCAGCAAGGCCACAAGCTGAAAATGGGGAGAGGTTGGGGAAAGGCATGTGAGTGATTTGCGGGAGAGAAGTGAAGGTGTGAATGATTAATCCAGATGACTAGCTTTTCCAGCCAGTGTTGAGTGCTCCTATGAGATCTGACATCATAACTGAAAACCAGCCAGCCCTGTTGTATGATTTTTCTCCAGTAATATTTGTTACTTGGTTGTAAGCAATGAGAAAGTTGGTTCCAGCAGGGTTTAGTGCAAGCAAGGTTGAGGTTCTTCCAAATAAGAAAGATAGAGACATTGGGGTAAGAGAGTTAAAACAGTTTGTAAAAGAGTGGTTACAAGAATTGATTAGGGAATCTAAGTCAGATGAGTTAGACATGATTATATGATTGCAGAAGCAAGATAATAGATTTTTTGAACGTGTTGGAAGTCTCAATTAGGTCAATGACAGTATAATAAATGAGCCAAAGGGAGAAGGATAGCAATTGACAACGGGCATTGCTTGAAATTGAGATTTAAAAGGTAAAACAGCTATTGATGACAAGGTTTAGATTCTTACCACTGGAGTGGATGGATGTGATGGAATAGAGCAGAGGTTCTCAACCTGTGGGTCGCGACCCCTTTGGTGGTCGAACGACCCTTTCACAGGGGTCGCCTAAGACCATCCTGCACATCAGATATTTAAATTACGATTCATAACAGTAGCAACGTTACAGTTATGAAGTAGCAACGAAAATAATTTTATGGTTGGGTCACAACATGAGGAACTGTATTTAAAGGGCCAGAAGGTTGAGAACCACTGGAATAGAGGAACAAATTTTTGGAGATGGAGGGATCAAGCATCCAAGAGGCCAAGTGTTGGTGGTGTATGGGTCATCTGTAAGAATGTTGAATTCACACACAATGTAGACAAAAGAGATGGTGAGGAAATCCTAGAGCAAGGAGCAACAGTCTATAATTTCTGAGGGAGAGTGGCCAAGAGGTTGATAAATGACAGCAGTAAAGATGGTAGAGGAGCCATGGCCTTTGTGCCTATGTGGTTAGAGCGTCAACCCGTGGACAAGGGTCCTGGGTTCATCCCTGAAAAAAAGTAGTGCAAGGGATATACTGATGTGCCGGGGTCCAACCCCAGCGGGTCCAGGGGTTCCCAAAGGCGTAGATGGAGTCGGCGAAGAAGGATGGACACGGAGACAGTGTTCAGTTGATCAGCAGCCTAGCCAGGATCTCCAGCCAAGTTCTGGTCTGGATCTCCAGAAAAGTTCTGCTTCGGATCTCCAGCCAGGTTCTGTGTCCATGTTCTCTTGCTAGGTTCCCCAGCCAGGATCCCCAGGTTCCCCAGCCAGGTTCGGTCACCAGATTCCGTAGCCAGGTTCTTCAGCCAGGTTCTGGCTAGGTTCTCCAACCAAGTTCTGTAGCCAGTTTCTGTCCAGGAACTTTTGCCATGTTCTCTCCAGCGAAGTTCTTCTGTCTCTAGAGAACGTTCTGTGTAGGTTCTGTGCCTAGGTTCTGTCTCTCTTGGTTCTGTGTTCTAAGCTCTGTATTCTAAGTTCTGTCTTCTTACATCTGTATTTATACCAGTTGATTCCAATCCTATCAATCTCTATTTCAAAGGTTAGGGCGTTTCTTATCTCCATTCCAGGGAGTAAAGATTATGTAGCTTAAGCATGATTGTTCGTAGTTTAAGTGATTAATTACCCACCTGGCATTTAGTTAAGAGGTTTTATTCCCTCCCTAACTTCAGGGGAAAATCCCTACCTGGGGAAACAACCTTTCTCAGAGAGGTGACCTTGGTTAAAACACATAGTGCCAAGAAGGTGAGCAAACATATTAAGAACAGTATGCCATATATGCCAGGTCCCTTGAAACAGCAAGCATGGACCGGCTCCCGGCACTGATGCACCTAGGATGATACCAAGTCTGAATTTGATAACTCGAGTTTGTGGATGATGTAGAAAGGCAGTCTCTCTGCCTGATAGCTTATGACATCAACTCTGTCTCCTGAGAAATGTAGAGTCCACAAGTAACCTGTTGATAAGTGTCCCCGGAAAAGAAAAGGTGAGATGATCAATAACAGGGAATGAAAATGATGCTTTTGCTCAGGGAACACTTCAGGTTCGTAGTTCTTTGTGAGTTATCTTTAATACTGGCCTGTAGGGCACAGTGCTACGTCTATTTAAAACAACTTTCAGACGCAACAGGTAATATATTTCTTTTTCTTTTTTTGCTTGTGGCAAAAATAGGATGAATTACTGCCTCTAAAGCTTACACTGTCTGGAAAATTTCTGATGCAAAGGCCCTATGGAAACAGAGTTCCGGTGTAGTCCCCTCGGGTGATTCTCTCGGGTGGCGCTGTGGCCCCCGCATTGTACTCTCCTCACTTTATATGAAGGGAGAAGAATATTATCCTTAAGGGTCAGCCCGCCACCTCCTCTGAGGATCCGAGTCAGCAACCAGCTGCCCAGGTATTATCAAACCATAAGCAGCTTGGAGACCATCCCAGCCAGATCAAGTCTAGCTCTGGTGACTCCGACACTTTTCAGCGAGAATAGCTAAACCTACCTCTTCAAAACTATTAGTACAGGTAAGCCGGAGCCAAACTTTGCAGGGTTAACGGTTTAGCAGGACAGCTTGCGGAGATTATGCTCAGTACTTTGTTGCTCTGCCCACTACAACTTGAGACTACACTGGAAGAAGTGACCGACCTGCGGCAGGCACCGTGCACCTCGGACCATCCTACACGCATTCATTCCGCTTGTGAGGTTACCAGCACTGCAAGCGCTTGGTCCTTTGCCACTCAGTGTATTCAGTGAAGCTTGCTAATTAAAATACAATATTGAATTAGTGTTACTAAGTTTAATACTATTGCTTAAATATATGTAAACACTGAGGTTTGTAGAAAAAAATAAAATATTGCTGGGGTCCAGCCCCAGCAGGTCCAGGGGTCCCCAAAGGCGTAGACGGAGTCGGCGAAGGAAGGAAGGACACGGAGATAGCGTTCAGTTGATCAGCAGCCTAGCCAGGATCTCTAGCCAGGATCTCCAGCCAAGTTCTGGTCTGGATCTCCAGCGAAGTTCTGCTTAGGATCTCCAGCCAGGTTCTGTGTCCATGTTCTCTTGCTAGGTTCTCCAGGTTCTCCAGCCAGGTTCTGTAGCCATGTTCCCTCGCTAGGTTCTCCAGACAGGTTCTGTAGCCATGTTCCCTCGCTAGGTTCTTCAGCCAGGTTCTGTCCAGGTTCTCCAGCCAGGTTCAGTCACTAGGTTCTAGTCAGGTTCTCTTGCCAGTTTCTGTAGTCAGGTTCAGTCCAGGATCTTTTGCCATGTTCTCTCCAGCGAAGTTCTTCTGTCTCTAGAGAACGTTCTGTGTAGGTTCTGTGCCTAGGTTCTGTCTCTCCTCGTTCTGTCTTCTTACATCTGTATTTATACCAGTTGATTCCAATCCTATCAATCTCTATTCCAAAGGTTAGGGCGTTTCTTATCTCCATTCCAGGGAGTAAAGATTATGTAGCTTAAGCATGATTGTTCCTAGTTAAAGTGATTAATTACCCGCCTGGCACTTAGTTGAGGGGTTTTATTCCCTCCCTAACTTCAGGGGAAAATCCCTACCTGGGGAAACAACCTTTCTCAGAGAGGAGACCTTGGTTAAAACACATAGTGCCAAGAAAGTGAGCAAACATATTAAGAACAGTATGCCATATATGCCAGGTCCTTTGAAACAGCAAGGATGGACCGGCTCCCGGCAAAATATAAAATTGCCTCTAGGAAAATAGCCTTTCATGAAAAGAAATGTCTCCTCCTCTTGAACAAAATAAAATGATTTAATCCACAGGAAACATTTTCAGTGAAAGCGTTTGAATCTACTCGAACTTAACCATGCAGAAATCAGATAAACGTTTAAAAATCACCTCAAAGCAGCTTATAAACTAGTTTGGAGATCAGAATCTGGGTAAATGATTAAGACACCCTAGATCCAATCTCAGCTTCTTTCCTTTCTTGGAAGAAGGCATCGTGAAATATACAAGTTCTTAAGAAATACAGATATTTGCCATCAATGGCATTTCTGAGGAGGATAGTTTAATTGTAACACGTTCCTGAGCCTCTGCCAGGTTTTGATTTGATTCAGTGACTGGTTAGGGTTTCCCGGCCTCCCCATAGTCCCTGGGCATGTTAACACCGAGCGTGTACCCACCTCGGGAATCGTAAGCCGCCCATTCAGGCATGCCGAAATGTTTCCTTTCGTTTTGTTGGATGATTAAACGTCAGGTTTAAACTATGGTCAGATACAGGTGGAGGGTAACTCAGAGACGGCTCCCAACAGAAAGACAGCGGAACCCCAGCTAACTGCCCCAACCTCCAGGGTCAGAAGCAAACGGGATACTTGACAATACAATTTTATCACAAATTCAAGGGCAACCTGAAGTTCCCCGTAGTCCAGGTCCGGCTTTCCCCGAGTTTCGGGAACAAAAGAAGCGACCCCAAGCCGAGACGTGAAGGCGTTGGTTGGTTTTACATTTACTCGAAAGTAAATCAAATCAAGGGCGATGCGTGCCCGCACACCCGCCTCGCTTCTGCTCCTTCCCTTCGGGGCTAGCGGCTGGGGAAGGAGGGGCTGCGGCTATTCTTCGGCGGGTCGTGTCCCGAGAGTGAGGCAGGCCCGGCCGCGGTTCCCGCAGCTCAGCTCCGGGGCGCCCGACCCCGGGAAGGAAGGCTCCTTCTCCAGTCGGGAAGGGGGGGGGAGGAAACGGCGCACAAAAGCAGCCCGACTGGTTCCTTATCAGCGTCCAGGGGAAGGGTGGGGAAAGGGGAAACAGAAACGGGCCGGCGCGGAGCTCCCGCCCGAGCGGCTTTTAAACTGCGTTTCCACAGCCTCTCGCAGGGCGCCGCGGCTAATGGAACCCGCGCGAGGCGTCGGGCCAATCAGCGCCGCGCTTCCTCCGGCCGCCGGCCAATGGCGGCGCGCGTTCTTGGGGCGTGGGCGAAGCAGGCTGCTTTCCTTGGCTGTCGTGTGTGGGCTGGGGTTGGTGCGGGCTGCACTTGGTCCGCAGTTCTGCGCCGGGGGCTTTTGTGTCCGCCTTTTGCTTTGCTTTCTGTGCGCGTTTTTGTTTTGTTTTTTCTTTCCTCCGCGCGCTGCTCCCCAGCGGAAGCCGTGAGGCTCGGAGGCAGGAGCCCTCACCCCAGGCGAGGAGCGAGCGCGCAGCGTGAGCACCAGAGTGACGGCTGCGGGGAAGGGGGTTCGCCGCCGAGATGCCGGAGTTCCTGGAAGACCCCTCGGTCCTGACGAAGGAGAAGTTGAAGAGTGAGTTGGTGGCCAACAATGTGACGCTCCCGGCGGGGGAGCAGCGCAAAGACGTGTACGTGCAGCTCTACCTGCAGCACCTCACGGCGCGCAACCGGCCGCCGCTCGCCGCCGGCGCCAACAGCAAAGGGCCCCCGGACTTCTCCAGCGACGAGGAGCGCGAGCCCACCCCGGTCCTCGCCGCCGCGGGCCGCGGCCGCGCCGCCGTCGGCAGGGTAAGGGCGCCCGGCCCGGGCCACAAAGGCGGCCGTTTGGCGGTTGTCGCTCCCCTCCGCGCGCTCGCGGTCCTCCCTCCTCGGCGCCCCCTCGGGCGGCGGCGGCGGCGGGGCTGGACGCGGGCCCTGCGCCGCGGGCTTGCAGGCCACGGGAGGGGAGGGCGCTGGAGAGGAGAGCCCCGGAGTCGGGGCCGCAGGGCTGGCGTCTGGGCTGAGTGTGCCTGGGAGGCGTGAAGTTCGCGTGTGCGCGGGGGGCGGCGGGCGCGCGGGGGGCTCGGAGTTGCTGGACCGGCCGCCGCGACAGTCTTCGGCCGGGGACTGCCGAGCCCTTTTCGAAAGCGCTTCGGGGGGGTCAGCCCGAAAGTGCCCCGGGTTACCTTCGAGCGTTTTCCCGCTTTCTTAACTGCGGTGACTGGTAACCGAGTCTCGGAGCGCTCCCTGGAGGGCAATTTGTGCATACTAATTTCTAACCAAAATTTGAAATAAATTCCCGCCTTTTTGTGTGTGTGTGTGTGTGTGTGTGTGTGTGTGTGTGTGTGTGTTTAAATCTGGAGGGCTTTTTGAACCGTTTATGTTTTTCTTGTTTGTGTTATTCTTTTCCAGTAACAGGCTGTTTTGGTGGAGGGCCTTAAAATGAACATTTAAAAAGACGCCATTAAGCGGTTATCTTAGACGCTCAAACAGTTTAAAATTCTGGTTTTGGATTTTTTTGGTCAGTTTTATAGGAGGAAAGCAAAGACTTAGGCTGATTGAGACACGTTTATTTCATGACATTCTGGTATGTCAGTGTCACAGTTTGGAATATCTCAGGTTGGCTCCAGCAAGTGGATAGTTTGTTTGAGAACAGTTTGGGGGTTTTGTTCGGCGGGTTTCTATAGGTGGTTTTGCTGGTAAGAATCTAGTTACCAGACTTCAAATCCTAATAGAATGTAGTTCAAAGTAGTGATTGATGTAAGGGACAGTGCTTTGTAAGACTTAGAATATTGAGCTTGGAGCTGTTGCTACTAATTATTGGTATAACTCAGAAGTACTTCTTTCGAAGTTATGTTGTTTAACTTCAGTTTTAAAAGATCGATCTCATGTGCTTTCTGGACTACCCTATAGAAATGAAAGAAAGATGTAATAGATACATGTAAATTTAATTGAAAATCTTAGCCTGGGCTTTCAAGAATTGAAAATCTTATAACTCAAGCAGTGCCTGGAAAATAGTAGTACTAGGTCTGTATTTGTTCAATAAATAAACGACTGCTGGGCCGGAATGGCTCAGTGGTTGAGCGATGACCTATGAACCAGGAGGTCACGTTGGATTCCTGGTCAGGGCACATGCCCGGGTTGCTGATGGGGTTGCAGATGGATGGGTACCAGAGGCAGCCAGTCAATGACTCTCATCATTGAGTCTCAGTCTGTCTGTCTGTTTGTCTGTCTCTCTCTCCCTTTCCCTTCCTCTCTGAAATAAATAAATATATTTAAAAAAATAAGCAAAAAAAGACTGACCTTATTGTTTCTGATGTCTTGTTTTGTGGATTTGAAGAAAGCCACTTGACTCTTCCATAAAAAAGAAAACCCCAGAAATTTACATTTGAAGTAAAGCATATCACTTACCTGTTTTTCTCCAGTCGCTCTGAAAAAGAAAGTAATGCTCAAACTATTTCAGTAAAGATTTGGCTGAAAATGAAATGTTTTCCATTTAAATGAGCACACTTTAAAAAAAACAAAACAGGTCTTCTATAGAACCCTATCCTGGTGTGCAAACATTTTTTTTTTTTAATATATTTTTATTGCTTTCAGAGAGGAAGGGAGAGAGAGCTAGACATGTCAAGGATGAGAGAAAAATCACTGATTGGCTGCCTCCTGCACCCCCGCTACTGGGGATCTAGCCCGCAACCCGGAACGTGCCCTTGACTGGAATCGAACCCAAGATACTTCAGTCTCCTGGCTGACACTATCCACTGACCCAACCGGCCAGGGCCAAACATTCTTTTTTGTTAATTCTTAACCGAGGGCCAAACATTCTTTTTTGTTAATTCTCAATGGAGGATATTTTGTTGTTGATTTTTAGAGAATTGAAGGGAGGGAGTCTGGAAAAGAGTTGGGGGTTAGCAGCATTGTGGTGAGGTCGTCAGAGGGACATATTGTTTGCCTCCTGCAAGAGCCCGTTCAACCTGCAAACCAGGTATATGCCCATGTCCAGGAATCAAACTTGAGACCCTTATGTCCACGGGCTGATGCTCTAACTACTGAGCACACTGGCCAGGGCACAAACATTCCTTTTTTTAAAAAATTATGTTTTATTGATTTTTTACAGAGAGGAAGGGAGAGGGAGAGAGAGTTAGAAACATCCATGAGAGAGAAACATCCATCAGCTGCCTCCTGCACACCCCCCACTGGGGATGTGCCCGCAACCAAGGTACATGCCCCTGACTGGAATCGAACCTGGGATTCTTCAGGCCACAGGCCGACACTCTAGCGTCTAGCCACTGAGCCAAACCGGTTTCGGCGAGCATAACATTCTTTTTTAAAAAATATATTTTATTGATTTTTTACAGAGAGGAAGGGAGAGGGATAGAGAGTTAGAAATATCAGTGAGAGAGAAACATCGATCAGCTGCCTCCTGCACAGTCCCGACTGGGGATGTGCCCGCAACCAAGGTACATGCCCTTGACCGGAATCGAACCTGGGATCCTTCAGTCCGCAGGCCAACGCTCTATCCACTGAGCCAAAGCAGCTAGGGCGAGCATAACATTCTTGAATGGTCTTGCTCTGGTCAGGATTATGAATTCTTACCAGGAAATATATGAAGACATGAAACAAAACATTAAAAAGTATGCTATGTGCCCTGGCCAGTTTGGCTCAGTGGATAGAGCATCAGCTCTCTGACTGAAGCATCCCATATTCGATTCCAGTCAAGGGTATGTATCTCGGTTGCAGGCTCAAATCCCCCGGGTGGGAGGCAATGATGTTTCTCTCTCTGTGTCTCTTCTCCTCCTTTCCACTCTCTAAAAATCTATGGGAAAAAACCCACCGGTGAGGATTAACAACAAAAGTATGCTAATGGTGCTACATATTAATTAAATCATAAATTGGCCATCAGACTCTACAATAAGGTGTTAAGTGTACAGGCTTCTGAATCAGGGTTATAGATTTAAATTCTAGGTCAGCTGCTTATTTAGATGACTTTTAATGAACATTGGCCATTAGATACTCAGTTTTCATTTGGAAAATAGAAATAATCTAATAGCTACTTAATTACGTTAAGGCTTACAGTAGGTTGCATTTCTGAAAGTATCTAGTGCTCAGCAATTTATACTACTACTACTACTACTACTACTACTACTACTACTAGTACTAGAGACCCGGTGCATGGATTCGTACACTGGTGGGGTCCCTCGGCCTGGCCTATGGGGGATCGGGCCAAAACCGGCTGACATCCCCTCAGGGGTCCTGGATTGGAAGAGGGCGCAGGCCAGGCCGAGGGACCCCACTGGTGCATGATTGGGGCTGGGGAGGGACCACAGGAGGGTTCCAGGGCATGCCCGGCTTGTCTCCCCCAGCCCTAATTGGCTGGACTCCAGCAGCAAGCTAACCTACCTGTCGGAGCATCTGCCCCCGGTTGTCAGTGCGCATCATAGTGACTGGTCCAGCGAAGGGTCGGACACTTTGCATATTAGGCTTTTATTATATAGGATAACATGATTTCTAAACTTTTTTGTTTCTATTTAATGCCAGAACAATACAGTGTTACCATAATATATTTTTCAGAATTGGGTGAGGTAAGTTTGTGAAAGTGATGTATACATAGTCTATTCAAGTGTTACTATACAGCATATTATGCAGAATGCCTGAGTTACCCATGCAAAAGTGTACTTAAGTTTTCTCTCGTAAAATGGGAATATTAGTATCCATCTCATAGGATTTTTAAAAAAAGTATCTTTATTGATTTCAGAGAGGAAGGAAGAGGTAGAGATAGAAACATCAATGATGAGAGAGGATCATTGATTGGCTGCCTCCTGCACGCCCCCACCAGGGATCCAGTCCGCAACCCGGGCATGTACCCTTGGCCAGAGTCAAACCTGGGACCCTTCAGTCTGCAGGCCGACGTTCCATCCACTGAGCCAAACTGGCTAGGGCTCATAGGATTTTTATTGTTCATTAATTTTGTACATACAAGGTACTTAGAAAACAGCTTGGTATATAAGTATTCACTAAAATCTGTTTCATAACAATAATTATTATACTTCATCTTTACTAATGGTAGTGATTTTAAAATAAGTAACTCTTAGGTGATACTATACAACTGTTGGGTTTTATTTTATTATTATTTTTATTGATTTCAGAGAGGAAGGGAGATAGAAACATCAATGATGAGAGAGAATCATTGATTGGTTGCCTCCTGTACGCCCCCTACTGGGGATTGAGCCTGCAACCTGGGCATGTGCCCTTAACCAGAATCGAACCTGGGACCCCTCAGTCCGCAGGAGGACGCTCTATCAACTGAGCCAAACCGGCTAGGGCTTATTTTATTATTTAAAAATATATATTTATTAAATTGATTGGGGTGACATTGGTCAACATGAACATACAGGTTTCAGGTATGGGTTTCTATGTTAGAAGATCTGTATATTACACTCTGTGCCCACTACCCAAAATCACATCTCCTGTCACCTTATATTAGGACACCCTTCTCCTCCCATCCCAACTGTTGGATTTTAAAGTTGAAAAGGATATTAGAGATCACCTGGTAGTTGGGAAGAAACTGGAGAACAGTGCCTGGCACTTACTAGGCACTGAGTATTTTTGACTGAATGAAACTAAGAGATTAACATGATTTAATTAAAAGTAACAAAGCTTTCTGAAGACAGGAATCAGTACAACTAATGGTTTCTTCCTCACTGAAACTGCTGGCTTGATAATTATGTATACCACACTACCTGTCTACCAATTTTTATTCTTATTAAAGTTGACATTTCATAAAATGACATTACTTTTCTGAAATTTTCCTACAAATTAAAAATAAAAATCAAGCCCGGACCGGTTTGGCTCAGTGGATAGAGCGTCGGCCTGCGGACTCAAGGGTCTCAGGTTCGACTCTGGTCAAGGGCATGTACCTTGGGTTGCGGGCACATCCCCAGTAGGGAGTGTGCAGGAGGCAGCTGATCGATGTTTCTAACTCTCCATCCCTCTTCCTTCCTCTCTGTAAAAAAAATCAATAAAATATATCTTAAAAATAAATAAATAAAAATCAAGCAGCCTGTTATGAACCCCTGCTCAATTTAACTTACCTTATTCCAATGTATTAACCTCTAATATTTCTTTGTACAGCTGTCGTTTTTTCATTATTTTAAGAAAATATGAGGGAGTTGGTTTCCTGCTTCGATTTGATAAGCCTTTATTTTTTTTTTTAACAAATGCATTTTTGGGGGGCGGGAGCGGGTGGGGAGAGTTCAATGGGGGGGAAGACATATGTAACATTTTCAACAATAAAGATTTTTTTTAATGGATTTTTTAAAATATGCGACTTTTTTTTCTCCCCAGGTGACACTTTCATACATTCAACAAAATAACTTATCAAGTACCTATTCCTGTGTCTGGCACTTGTTCTCTTTTTTTTTTTTTTCTAATATATTTTTATTGATTTCAGAGAGGAAGGGAGTGGGGGGAGAGAGGAAGAGAGAGAGAGAAACATCAAGGATGAGAGAGGATCATTGATCAACTGCCTCCTGCACTCCCCCTACTGAGGATTGAGACCACAACCCAGGATGTGTCTTTGACCAGAATCAAACCTGGGGTCATTCAGTCCGCAGGCTGACGCTCTATCCACTGAGCAAAACTGGCTAGGGCTCAGGCACTCTTTATTTTAGATGTTTGGGAGAAAAATATTACAAGACTCTTGCTTTCTGCTATGTTATTAAATGCTGCATCCAAAAATCACCTGATACTTATTGAAATACAGATTCTCAGGCCCAAGATTAGGACTCATACTGGGGTAAGACTTTTAAAAATATATTTTTATTTATTACAGAGTGTGAGAGAGAGAGATAGAAACATCATTGATGAGAAAGAACCATTGATTGGCTGCCTCTTGCATGCCCCACACTGCAGAGTGAGCCTGTAAAACATCCTAGATGTTTTGTTGATAGTAGCGTTTGAACATTCTTATGGTGGGAGGGATTATCTACAAGTAATCTGTACCTGATTGTTTTTCTTTAAGGTATTTATATTATACAGTGGAGTTTTTCTTTCTAGTCTATCCACACATTTTGGAAAATTCAAGTAGATCATCAACATGGGATTAGGTCTGTTTGATTAAAAGTCTTTTATCTAAAGAGACTTCAGGGCTTTGATAGATTGAACTCTGAGGCTCTAGGCAACTATTTTGATACCAAGGTGTGGGTTGCTTTAAGATAAGTGCAGTATGTACAGGGGTGGGCAACAGTAGGTTTAAAATTGTAATACAAATAATTCAATAAGTAATAAATAATAATACAAGAATAAACTTTTGCATACTCACAACTAGAAACCTACTTTTGCCCACCCTTGTATATTAAAGCTTTCTGAAAGTACCCTCACTAACTTATCACAGCCAGATTTTTATTATTTACCTTAAATTGATATCATTGCTCTTATTAGCAGCTCTCTTTAAATAATGTCTTATAATCTTATCTTCAAATTTTTATTTGATTAAAGTATTCAAGTTTTTATTTGGTTAAAAAAGTAGAAATTCTAATCCATGGCCAAATAATGTGATTTCCCCTCCTCCCCACTCCCCCCCTCTCCATCATTGGAAAGTAAGCAGTTTATACAACTTTATGATTTTTGCCCTTTTGCATAAAGTATTTCATGTGTTAACTGTTCTGCTTAAATATCAGGGCCTACATTGACTTTGACATTTGTGGCCATTTAGCCATTAGAAGTTTACATAGTTTTTCCAGTAGATACTGCCATTCTTAAATTATTCTTAAAAATTCCTTTGTAATTTCTCTCAAACCTTGTTCCATGTTCTTTCAACTATAGTAGTGTTCCCCTTATCCATGGTTTCAGTTACCCTTGGTTACCCTTGATTAGCCAGTCTAAAAATATTACATGAAAATTCTAGAAATAAACAGTTCACACATAAGTTTTAAATTTTTCACGGTTTTGAGTAGCATACTGACTGAAATCTTGCACTGTTTAGCTCTGTCCCACCCAGGACATGAATCATCCCTTTGTCCAATGTATCCACACTATACATATAATAATACACTAAGATATTTTAAGAGGCCACATTCATATACTTTCATTATGCTGTACTTATAATTGTTCTATTTTATTCTTAGTTATTGCTAATCTCTTTGCCTAATTTATAAATTAAACTTTTTCATAGGTATATATGTACTAGTGCCCTGGTGCACGGATTCGTGCACATTAAAAGGAAATTAATTAGAAGGTGGCTGGCGGGGTGGGGCAGGACTAAGTGAGAAGGGCTGGACAGGCCCTGGAGCCAACCTCCTGAGGTCCCTCCCCTGCTGGCTGCACCTGGGGCAGCACCTCAGCTTGAAGGGCGTCTGCGGAGTGAGCCGGTCCCTCCGGCAGGTGGGGTCCCTTGGCCTGTCCTGTGGGGATCGGCCAAAAACCAGCATCCCCTGTGGGGTCCTGGATTGCGAGAGGGCGGTTCTTGGGTGACACACCCTGGAATCGGGCTCCCTCCTCTTGTACTGGGGTGCATCACCTGAGAGCTGCCGCTGCCAAGTCACCAGAGCTCAGCGGCTCCTGCATTGAGCGTCTGCCCCCTGGTGGTCAGTGTGCATCATAGTGATCATTTGTTCCACTGTTTGGTCGATTTGCATATTACCCTTTTATTATATAGTGCCGGGGTCCAACCCCAGCGGGTCCAGGGGTCCCCAAAGGTGTGGATGGAGTCGGCGAAGAAGGAAGGACACGGAGACAGTGTTCAGTTGATCATCAGCCTAGCCAGGATCTCCAGCCAAGTTCTGGTCTGGATCTCCAGCGAAGTTCTGCTTAGGACCTCCTGCCAGGGTCTGTGTCCATGTTCTCTTGCTAGGTTCTCCAGCCAGGTTCTGTAGCCATGTTCCCTTGCTAGATTCTCCAGCCAGGTTCTGTCCAGGTTCTCCAGCCAGGTTCAGTCACCAGGTTCTAGTCAGGTTCTCTTGCCAATTTCTGTAGTCAGGTTCAGTGCAGGATCTTTTGCCATGTTCTCTCCAGCGAAGTTCTTCTGTCTGTGTAGGTTCCTTCTTCTGAGTTCTGTCTTCTTCATTCTGTGTTCTGAGTTCTGGCTCTTGCTGTCTTGTTGTATCTGTATTTATACCAGTTGATTCAATCCTATCAATCTCTATTACAAAGGTTAGGGCGTTTCTTATCTTCATTCCAGGGAGTAAAGATTATGTAGCTTAAGCACGATTGTTCATAGTTAAAGTGATTAATTACCCGCCTGGCACTTAGTTAAGAGGTTTTATTCCCTCCCTAACTTCAGGGGAAAATCCCTACCTGGGGAAACAACCTTTCTCAGAGAGGAGACCTTGGTTAAAACACATAGTGCCAAGAAGGTGAGCAAACATATTAAGAACAATATGCCATATATGCCAGGTCCCTTGAAACAGCAAGGATGGACCGGCTCCCGGCAAATTCCCCCTTTTTTATTTTTTTTAAAAGCAGGCATTAAAAAGAAAAAACCCCAAGTGCTCTCTTGTATCCATTTTAAGAGTAGGATTGGCGCTTTCCGCTATTACCTGAGTCCTGATCTATCACCCCAGGGAGAGCTTGCCAATCTTGCACTTTCCCGGGGTGGAAAGGCTGCAGTGGGGTTAAGGATAAGGCTCCTTGGGCCTACCTCCTCCCATGCCATTACATTTACCTTTCCTTCCTCAGAAAAGCATGGACATACTTCTTGTATAAAGCATTCTGTCTGACTGGGAGTAACCTTAATTCCTCTGCTAGCAAGCATATGTGTTAAAAGATCAATACAGAGTCTTCTTTCTTTGGACTCAGTATGGCACATCTTCTCAATCTAAGAATCAATACACAGTCTTCTTTCTTTGGACTCAGTATGGCACATCTTCTCAATCTAAGTTCTGTACTATCCACCTTCTTACCCTACTTATCCTCTATAGGGGGTCTGAAGTACCCTGGTGGAGTCCTATCCATCCCGAATGTGGGGGTTCTCAATGGGGGGGGGCTTACCTAGGGGAATCCTGTTCCAGGGGTTCCCAAAGGTGTGGATGGAGTCGGCGAAGACTATCCACCCTCTTCCTATGGTGGAGTCCTATCCATCCCGAGAGTGGGGCTTACCTAGGGGTCCCTGTTCGGGCGCCATATGCCGGGGTCCAACCCCAGCAGGTCCAGGGGTCCCCAAAGGTGTAGACGGAGTCGGCGAAGAAGGAAGGACACGGAGACAGCGTTCAGTTGATCAGCAGCCTAGCCAGGATCTCCAGCCAGGATCTCCAGCCAAGTTCTGGTCTGGATCTCCAGCGAAGTTCTGCTTAGGATCTCCAGCCAGGTTCTGTGGCCAGTTGTCTTGCTAGGTTCTCCAGGCAGATTCTCCAGGTTCTCCAGCCAGGTTCAGTCACCAGGTTCTAGTCAGGTTCTCTTGCCAATCTCTGCAGTCAGGCTCAGTCCAGGATCCCCTGCCATGTTCTCTCGCTAGGTTCTGTCTCTAGGTTCTGAGGCCAGTTTCTGTCCAGGATCTTTTGCCATGTTCTCTCCAGCGAAGTTCTTCTGTCTCTAGAGAACGTTCTGTGTAGGTTCTGTGCCTCGGTTCCATCTCTCCGTTCTGTGTTCTAAGTTCTGTATTCTAAGTTCTGACTGTGTTCTAAGTTCTGGCTCTCTTGGTTCCGTATTCTAAGTTCTGTGTCTTGCTGTCTTATTACATCTGTATTTATACCAGTTGATTCAATCCTATCAATCTCTATTACAAAGGCTAGGGCGTTTCTTATCTCCATTCCAGGGAGTAAAGATTATGTAGCTTAAGCATGATTGTTCGTAGTTAAAGTGATTAATTGCCCGCCTGGCACTAGTTAAGAGGTTTTATTCCCTCCCTAACTTCAGGGGAAAATCCCTACCTGGGGAAACAACCTTTCTCAGAGACCTTGGTTAAAACACATAGTGCCAAGAAGGTGAGCAAACATATTAAGAACAGTATGCCATATATGCCAGGTCCCTTGAAACAGCAAGGATGGACCGGCTCCCGGCAATATAGGACTAAGAGGCCTGGTGCACATTTGTGCACGGGTGGGGTCTGGCCAGTCCATCCCAATGGGGGCCAATCAGGTCGGTAGGGGGAGGGGCCGCAGGTGGTTGGCCAGCCAGCCCCACCCCCGATTGGGGTTGGGGCTGCCAATCGGGCTGAGCTGGCCGAGGGGAGGGGCCGTGAGAGGTTGTGGGGATGATCGGGGCCCCAATTGGGCTGGTTCTCCACCACAGTGTGCATCATAGCGACCAGTCATTCCATCGTCATTCTGGTGGCTGGGCTTTTGGATGGATGGATGGATGGATGGATGGATGGATGGGGAAAATATGGTGTATGTATAGGGTTCAGTGCTATGTGCAGTGTCAGGCACCCACTGGATAAGGGCGGACTTTTTTTCTTTTTTTTTTTAAGGGAGCGGGAGGGAAACATCGATGTGAGAGTGTCATTCAGCTGCCTCCTGCACACACCCTACCAGGCATTGAGCCTGCATCCTGGGCATTTACCCTGACCAGGAATCGAACTGGCAACTTTTCAGTGCATGGGACGACACCCAACCAACTGAGCCACACCAGCCAGGGCCAGACTTTTGTATTCTTAATGAGATGGTCATATAGATCTGGGATCTTGGAATATATCCCTTGGATAAGGGCAGACTACTGTATTCGTAATGAAATGGTCATATAGAACTAAGTATGGCAAAAAGGCTTTGTCAGAAATGATGTGCCTAACTTCCTTCATCGGTTAAAAACTGGCTATTAAAGTCACTATATTATGAGAAGAATATTCACTTAGGCTTTGTAAATTCTGATGTACTTGTTTAAAGGAAATCATTTTTATATATTTTTATGGTAAAGTCTTAAACTCCTAGATTAACTTAAACATTTAAATATTATAAATGTTTTAAAAGGCCAGTAGTGAATTGTATTTACAGTTATCTGGATGAAAATATTTAAATTCGGTCCATTTTACTGGTTTGAATTTTTCATGCCATCACCTCCTCTTTAGACAGGTTAGCCCACATTGACTGTTTTAACAGTAAAGTCTGGCCCTAGCTGGTTTTGCCCAGTGGATAGAGCATCGGCCTGCGAACTAAAGATTCGATTCCAGTCAAGGGCACATGCCCAGGTTATGGGCTTGATCCCCGGTGGGGGGCTGCAGGAGGCAGCTGATCAGTGATTCTCGCTCATTGATGTTTCTATCTCTCCCTCTTCCTTCCTCTCTGAAATCAATAAAAAAAAATAATAATAATGTCTGTAAAATTGAGTTGATTAGCTTCTAGGTTTGTGTAATTATAACCAAACTTAGAAAATATCTCCAAACAATGAGTTACTTTTAATTTAGTCAAATGGCTGAGGCTTAATATAACTATAAATCAACTTGAAGGTGAATTTCCATGTTTATTGTACATAGTGTTATTTATACATTGTACATAGAGTGAACATTTTAAAATTCATATTGAAATGATAACTGGACTTTGTTTACAGAAAGCCACAAAGAAAACTGATAAACCCAGACTAGAAGATAAAGATGACTTAGATGTAACTGAACTCACTAATGAAGATCTTCTGGATCAGCTTGTAAAGTATGGGGTGAATCCTGGCCCTATTGTGGGTAAGTTGACAAAATTTCAAATATCTTTTCTGTGAAGTAGTACCCCAAATTGTTTTTCCTTCTTACCTAGCAGTTAATTTTGGGTTTTAATGGCCACTCTGCCAATCATTTCTATGACCAGGACCTTACTTTTTTTTAACTATAAATAAGGGAAATAAAATGAGGGAATTGTACTAGACAGCCTCCAAGATTACCTCACCTCTGTGTCGAGATTGTTTCATATGTGCTCGTATTATTGTATTACCTGGTGAGACACATGGTAATATGTGTCTTACATGTCAGTGAAGGAAAATCTGAGGTAACATGACTGGCCAAAGTCATTTAAATCAGTAATTTAGTAGTTGACTTGTTAATATAACTCAAGTTAATCAATACTTAGCATTTCAGTTATTAAAAGGACCCTTTTTTCTCTTTATTTTTAATGGGAGAAAAACCAATTTAATATGTGCACATGGAAGAATCATAAAAAGTCTTGTTTTGGTTAGAATTCAAGAATGATATCCTGAACAAACTAAAAAGAGAAAACTTGGAACTAAATACACTGAATTGCCATCATTTGGTTACTTTTGCAAGGCTGAGTATGCCTTAATTTTAGAAAGTCTTGGCAATATATAACCTCAGGATGAGGAAGTTCTACATATTTTGATCTTATAAGTTATGTGAAAGTTTGAACACTGGAGATTTGTGGGTTCGTTTTCTCCTATAGGCGTAGGAGCAAACAAGGATTTTGAATGCGCCTTTCTTTTGTTCTATTTAACAACTGTATCTAAGTAGATAGTATTTGCCTATTAATATAATTACCAGCAGACATTTGATACCCCTTTAAAATTTTATTTAAAATTCAAAAGGGAGATGTTGAAAAATGTGTATTATTATCTATATATATATAAAAAGCCAGCGACTAGAACGTTGTAACGACCAGAACGACCGGTTGCTATGATGCCCACTGTGGCCAGCAAACTGGCCCGATCAGGGGGTGGGTCCAGCCAACCTCCTGCAGCCCCTCCCCCTAGCCAGTCCCACCCCTGATCAGCTTCTCCCACCCCGATCAAGGGTGAGACAGCCAGCCCCCCCACCCTACCCTTCCCCCTGACCAGCCCCACCCCTGATTGCCCCCCCACCCCAATTGGGGGCAGGGCCGTCTGGCCCATGTCCTGCAGCCCCTCCCCTCCCCTGGCCCCACCCACTCCAGGGCCAGGGCCAGCCAGTCAACTGCCTGTCGCTCTTCCCCCCCCAGCCAGCTGTGCCCCTGATGGGCCCCCACCACCCCAGTCAGCCCATGGCCCCTCCCCCCAGCCAGCTCTGCCCCCAATCGCTGCGCCCTCCCCCCCCCACACACACCAATCAGGTGGGGCTGGCTGGTCAACCTCCCCCAGCCGCTGACCCCTCATCGGTCTCCCCCCCCCCTTCATTTGGGGGCTGGGCCTGCTGGCCAATCGCCCACTGTCTCCTCCTCCAATTGGAGCTGGGCCAGCCAGACCCCATCCATTCACGAATTTGTGCACTGGGCCTCTAGTCAGTATATATTAAACTACATGTTGGTTGGTATACAGACTATTCCTTTTTCTCCCCCAGCTATATGGAGTTTCTCCCCAAACTACATGTTGGTTGGTATACAGACTATTCCTTTTTCTCCCCCAGCTACATGTTGGTTGGTATACAGACTATTCCTTTTTCTCCCCCAACTATATAGTTTACAAAATTATATATATTTAAGGTGTGTAACTTGATGTTTTGATATATATAATCATTGTGAAATGATCACCATAATCAAACTAATTAACTTATCCATCACCTCACATAATTTTCTTTTGTGTGGTGAAAGCACTTAAGGTTTAACTTCTTACTAAATTTGAAGTATATAATACAGTATCATTAACTATGACCCATGTTATGCATTAGGTTTCCAGAACTTACCCATCTTGCATAACTGAAATTTTATACCCTCTGACCAACATCTTCCCATTTCCCCCTCCTTAGCTGTTCATCTCAAGACTACTTATATAACATTTTGAGATACGTGTTGTTTCTAAAAATATACATTATCATTTTATCAGGAGAAGACATACAGCTAGTTTAAAACAAAAAATAAAAGCAATTTTTTTGCGTTAAATTGTCATTGACGTTGAAGTGTTGAGAATTATTTTAGCCCATCTAGAGTGTCTCAGAGCACTGTTCTGTGCACCAAAAGGCTGCCAGTTCAATTTCTGGTCAGAGAACAAACCTGGGTTGCAGATTCAATCTGGTCGGGGCAAGTATAGAGGACAGTGAATCAATGTTTCTCTCTCACATTGATGTTTCTCTCTTTCTCCCTTCCTCTGTGTAAAGCATGTCCTCAGATGAGGGTTAAACAAAAAGTTTATTTATATTCAATTTTACTTTGCCATCTAATTGTTATAATTTCTGTTACACAGTTTTCATAAAATGTGGTTTAACATTAAATTTACACAATTATATATTTCCAGACGTATTCATCTTGCATAACTGAAGTTTTGTATCTTCTGACCAACGTTATGCCAAACACATTTACATTTTTAAAAGTGATTTATAGCCCTAGCTGGTTTGGCTCAGTGGATAGAGCGTCGGCCTGTGGACTGAAGGGTCCTGGGTTTGATTCTGGTCAAGGGCACATGCCTGGGTTATGGGCTGGATCCCCAGCAGGAGGTAACCAATCAATGATTATCTCTTATCATTGATGTTTCTATCTCTCTCTCCCTCTCCCTTCTTCTCTGAAATCAATAAAAATATATTTTTAAAAAATGGATTTATAGTACTTTTCCCATAACTGGATGGCTATTTTTGTTATTGTTGTTTAATATGTTTTTATTGATTTTCTTAGAGAGGAAGGGAGAGGGATAGAAAGATAGAAACATCAGTGAGAGAGAGACATCCATTGGCAGCCTCCTGCACACCCCCAATGGGGTAACAAGCCTACATGTGCCCTGACTGGGGAATTGAACTGGAGTACCTCTTGGTTCATGGGTTAGTGCTCAACCACTAAGCCACTCTGGTTGGGCAAGTTGTTAAATTAATCCCAGTAATTTAGATGAGTACAATCGTTTAATAAAAAATAGATTTTCTACAAAGGCAAGTACTATTATGTAGTACTGGAGAAAATACACAAATTCTAAAACTTTTGAGGCAAAAATACTCAGTCCTATCTGGTTCTTAAGTAGGTTATCTAAAAGGACCTATATCAATCTACTATGTATCCTATGCCATAAATGAAACGTTGTAATTTTGTGTTAAAATACTATGAAAATATATTTTTATAAAATAATTCATTATACAACTCTGGCCAGATGGCTCAGTTGGCTGGAGTCCATACACCAAAAGGTTGAGGATTCTATTCCCAGGTAGGGGTGCATATGGGAGGCAACCAATTGATGTTCCTCTTCCTCCCCTTTCTCTCTAAAACTATAAAAACATCCTCAGGCAAAGGTTAAAAGCAAAGAATTATATAAAAAAGAATTCATTTTTCATTTTTAAGCACTTAAATAATTAGAAAGGAAAGAATGAAAGTAACATTTTAATGTTGCTAAAGATAATGTCTGAGCTGATCTTAAACAAGACAATATAAGTACTAAAGCAGCGGTTCTCAACCTGTGGGTCACGACCCCTTTGGCGGTCGAACTACCCTTTCACAGGGGTCGCCTAAGACCATCCTGCATATCAGATATTTAAATTGCGATTCATAACAGTAGCAACATTACAGTTATGAAGTAGCAACGAAAATAATTTTATGGTTGGGTCACAACATGAGGAACTGTATTTAAAGGGCCAGAAGGTTGAGAACCACTGTACTAAAGCGAGTTTTGCCTTAATACAGGAACAACCAGGAAGCTATATGAGAAAAAGCTGTTGAAATTGAGGGAACAAGGAACAGACTCAAGATCTTCTACTCCTTTCCCAACAATTTCTTCTTCAGCAGAAAATACAAGACAGAATGGAAGTAATGATTCTGACAGATACAGTGACAATGAAGAAGGTAAAGTTCTAAATGATGTTAATCAAATATATGTGATTTTTTTTTCAGACTCATAAGATACAGTAACCATGCAGATGATAAAATTTAAGATATTACCAAGACATGTCATTTTTTTCATACTGTATCATTAATTTTCCAAGTAATTTGATTTAAGTAGCTTTTGTTGAAAACTCTAAGAAACAGAAAAGTACAAGTGTCTAATTTTCTGTCACCTAAAATTACCTAAGTACCTGTGTCTTTTTTGCTTCAAATCTCATTTTTCTCAGAGAATAAAATATTACAAATAAAGACAAAGTTCCCCCACTTATCCCTTTCCAAGTATCATCTACATAGAAATAATCACTGACATTAGTTTTATGCTTATCTTTCCAGCCCATTTTAAAATGTTTTTTTATATGCATCTATCTAATACATGGTATTACTTTGTACTTTAAAAGATCTATATAAATGATATCATGCTAAATCTTGTCACTTTTCTTTATTCTGTTATACTACCAAGATCTCACTTATCACTTGTCTGTTTTATTCCTTGTAATTAATAAATAGCAGTAGTGTTTACATATGGCATGTTTTCTCTGTTCTCTATTTATAGGCATTTAAATTGACAGTTTTTGCTAGATAATCTAATTTCAAGGCAACTTCAGAGCAGATATTTTAGTGCACTATTTTAAGAAAATTTGACCATATATTTAAATATTTTTGAAAATATTACAAGAAATAAATGACCTTTTAAAATTTATTATAAGAACAAGTTTATATTTATAAATGTTCAATTCATTTATATTACTTGTTTTATAATTTCATGATTAATTAATTTGACCCAAATTACTTATATCTCTTAAGCATTGCCTGCCAGGGCATAGTTTGTCAAATTGGTTGTTCCGAATATGCAATATAGAGCCTTTTCCTTCAACAGCACTATGTTAGCAAAGAGGCAAAGAATAAAATCAGCTTAAACACAAGTAATGCTTAAACTTCCTGCCTCTTTTGCCTCTACAGGAAAGAAGAAAGAACACAAGAAAGTGAAGTCCACTAGGGATTTTGTTCCTTTTTCTGAACTTCCAACTACTCCCTCTGGTGGATTTTTTCAGGGTATTTCTTTTCCTGAAATCTCCCCCCGTCCTCCTTTGGGCGGGACTGAACTACAGGCAGCTAAGAAAGTGCATTCTTCTAAGGGAGACCCACGTAGGGAACCTCTTATTGCCACAACCTTGCCTGGCAGGGAACAGTTGCACAAGTTAGCCTCTGGAGGGAATTTGTTTATTTCCTCCAGTTCTAGCCATGATAGACGTTTAGAGAAAAGTTCTTCGACATCTTCTCAGCATGAACTCGCTGCCATGTTGGTCTCTGCTGCAGCTTCTCCTTCACTGATTAAAGAAACCACCACTACTTGCTATAAAGACATAGGAAATATTTACTGTGGAGAGAAAAGTGGAATTCAACCATTTTGTACTGAGAGGTCCCATGGTTCAAGTCAGTCGATTCTGTCCAGTAAAAGGAAAACACTAGAAGAGTCTGAGAGATCACAAGTAATTTCTCCACCACTTGCTCAGGCAATCAGAGATTATGTCGATTCTCTGTTGGTCCAGAGTGGGGTTGGTAGTTTGCCTGGAACTTCTAACACTACACCCTCACTGGATATAGAAAACATATGGAAGAGAATTGATCAATCTAATTTTCAAGAAACTGAATCTCTGTCTCCTCCACGAAAATTGCCTAGACTGAGTAAAAAGTTAGGAGAGGAAAAGGATTCAGGTTCCTTTGTGGAATTTCAAAATATACATGGATCTGAATCCATGTCTTCTTTTGCTACAACTGTTGTCTCTCACTCACTTGCTACCTTAGGCATAGAGATGTCTAAGCAATCACAGCATGATAAAGTAGATGCCTCAGAACTATCTTTTCCTTTCCACGAATCTATTCTAAAAGTAATTGAAGAGGAGTGGCAGCAAATTGACAGGCAGCTGCCTTCATTGGCATGCAAGTATCCAATATCTTCCAAAGAGGCAACACAGATATTATCGGTTCCAAAAGTAGATGATGAAATCCTGGAGTTTATTTCTGAAACCACTCCACCAGCAGGTATTCAGGTAGCTTCAACTGATAAACAGTTGGACTCAGCACTTTGTAGAGCATATGAAGCTGCAGCATCAGCATTGCAGGTTGCAACCCATACCGCCTTTGTAGTTCGGGCTATGCAGGCTGACATTAGTCAGGCTGCACAAATTCTTAGCTCAGATCCTAGTGATAGCCACCAGGCACTTGGGATTCTGAGCAAAACATATGATGCAGCCTCATTTCTTTGTGAAGCTGCATTTGATGAAGTAAAGATGGCTGCCCATACCATGGGATCTTCCACTTTAGGTCGCCGTTATCTCTGGTTGAAGGATTGCAAAATTAATCCAGCTTCTAAGAATAAGCTGGCTGTTACTCCCTTTAAAGGTGGAACATTATTTGGAGGAGAAGTATACAAAGTTATAAAAAAGCGTGGAAATAAACACTAATCAAGTTAAAAATAAAGACGCCCATCTTATCTTTGATATAGGGAGCTTAGCAGATTTTCTAGGAATTTTAAGTACTTTTAAATCAAAAAAATTTTAAGGTCTTTTTAGTTTCCAGATGGGGCTGATTTCAAAGTGTCAAGCTTCAACCCATCAAATTATAGTTTGAAAGTACAGTGGGGCCTTGACTTACGAGTGTCCCAACTAACGAGTTTTTTGAGATGCCAGCTGTCTCTCGGCCAATTTTTGCATTGAGTTGATAGAGTAATTTGAGTTAACGAGCTCCTTAACGAGCTTGGTCTCGGAACGAATTAAACTCGTAAGTCAAGGCCCCACTGTAATTGCCTACATAGAACTGCCTTTTAAAAAAGGTTGCACAGATAGAAATCCTGATACAATTTAGAGCTTTGTAGGTTACATTTTTATCTCAAATCGTTCACTCCTTTCCATGAGATTTCACAACTCTTCAAAACTAATTCTATTAACTAGAATATAAGTAGAGTCTTCGCTGGTCTTAATATCTTTGTACTTTCTACAGCTTTTCTACATTTTTTTCTTTCATTTTTCTCCCTTTTGTTTGTTTTTATGTCTACAGTATCATTCATAATATTCTAGATTATTGCATCTCAGTGTGCCAGTCTTCAGACTGTTACTGATCCACAGACAAGCATACACCAGAACTTGACTGTAGAAACACTTTTCAGATTAATGACAGGGTTTATTTTCTTGATAAAATTTTGATAGAGAAAACAGTGTGCAGACCTACACTCTGTTGTAAGTGCCTCATTTCTTCATGGGCTGGTGGCAAACAGTTTGTTGACCACACTAAGAAACACTGCTCTAGACCATGATACTCTAGGATAGTGCATTCTCACTATCACTGTAGTTTATTAGATGAACTCCATACTGGAAAGATGGGAATTTAAAAGTTACACTTTCAAGGTATGTTGCAGTTCATAGGTTTAATCTAAATTCTAAAAGCAAATTTAAGTTAGTTGGGTGGTGTGTTTTTTTAAGTCATAAGAAATCATACTATACCCCAGTATCTTTGTGTCTATATAAAACAGTATATTATCTTGTGTTTTCATTTCTATGATTGTAAGATGAGAGTCTAACTGTAGAGGCATTTGATAATCGAACTTCTTTGTACTTTTATGAAAATAATAGTATTAAGTATAAGCAAAATATGGTCCCTTGGGTACTCATAGGCAGATTCTTAGACTATACATGCCCATCTTTGCAGCTTTCTGGGAATAATTTTATTTGTTATTTGTCTTCTGAAATGTACATGTATACATGTACCTACTAAGTGCTGTGTGACTTTAAAAATGTATTACTGTAGAATGCTTCTGCAAATTCAATAAAGTTGTTAAATTTGAACAGTTTTGTGTGGTCTCCAGCAACATGTTGTATGTGTGTTTTATTCTTGGAGTTAAAATAAGTTAGATATTTGTGAACGAACATCCCTTTATCATTTCATCATTGAAACTCACTTGACATTACAGTGGTACAGTTGAAAATATTCTAAATATAGTTTTATTATATTTGAGGACTATGTTTTTATTGGCTGTTGGAATTTGAAATTTGTAAGAGAAATTAATCTGTAACAAGATACCTTATTTGTTTAAATCAGTTTCTGCTCAACTACTATTGAGTTCTTTGGATGTTTTCTAATTCTTAGAATCTGAGTTAACAGCTTAAGATTTTATAAAGTTAAGGATTGTTCCAAATACAGATATATAATAGCTCCATTAATAGGAGCTTTGGGATGTAGGGGATAGAGTTGATACTTAATCCTAAATAAAGATTGAACTATTTGAGCTAACATGCTGAAAATAAAAATCACTGCTCATTTTTGGGAAATTTGCAAGTAGACATTGGACTGACTAATGCTAGACTAGCTAGCAAGATACATGGCTCCCTTGGCTACTTTTAGTACAACTGGATTGAGTTCATGCAAAGCTAAGCTTTTAATAATTGACTCCATTTCTTCTTTGGTGCGAAAGTAATCTAAAGTTTTTGGTAACAAGTTTTAGAGGTAACAACTGACATTTTGCTCTGTGATAATAAATGGCCACAAAATGTGGAAGCTAACTAAAATTTATATTTATCTTTTAATAAATCCAGCTCTTCAAGTGATAGAGGAATGGAATATTAAAGCCTATAAAAAGACATACATATTTATTTGGGTTAACATTAATAACTATTATGGTGGTATGCTAAGTAATACATATGCACTAGCTTCCTTTCAAAGAAATGTTATATTGTATTGGGAAGAGGTGGAGAAGTGGCCTGTGATTGGTTGCACTTTTCTGCCAACAAGATTTCTCCTTACCTCCTCAGTTGTACTTAAGTTTTTTTAAAAAATATATTTTTATTGATTTCAAAGAGGGAGAGAGCGATAGAAACATCAATGATGAGAGAGAATCAATGATCAGCTGCCGCCTGCACGCCCCTTACTGGGGATGGAACACAGGACCCTTCAGTCCCCAGGCCTATGCTCTATCCACTGAGCCAAACCAGTGAGGGCTGTACTTAGGTTTCTTATAATCACATCAAAAAAGAAGGGAGGAGAGACTTAAACTGCACTTATGTATTAACATTGTTGCACTTAATGTTATTGGAAGCTTGGTACGATATAGGTAGGTTTGTTTTGTTTTTCATTCTTAAAATTCCCTATAGCTTTTTCCTTTACATATTTCAATTTTTAATAAACACACTGTATGGACAAAAGAATGGCAACAACTATATTTTAATGTTCTTTTCCCACCTCTAAATTGTTTTTCGTGAAAAGCCTCCATGGGAGCAGTTTGAATTCACTTTGTTTCAGGTTGTTTGTCCCAGAAAAAGGGAAAGAGAATAGAAGTTGTGATCAGATTAAGGAGTGGGGGAGATAAACAGAAATGGAATAAAATAAGAATGGAAAAGAAAAAGACAAAAATTGCAATTAAACAGTTTTGGTTTGTTGAGGTAATAACAGATGACTTGTTTTACTTATTAGTGTGCCTAAAACCAGGATTCCAAACTAATGTTAAGATGGTTTTGTTTATTGTATGTTTCAAAAAGTAATGGTTTCTAAAATGTTATTTCCAGACTCTAAAATAGAGCTCAAGCTTGAGAAGAGAGAACCACTAAAGGGCAGAGCAAAGACTCCAGTAACACTCAAGCAAAGAAGAGTTGAGCACAATCAGGTATCTAGTTTTATGATCACTGTATTCAGGTATAAGTAGTTTCCAGGCCTGTGTCCTAGTCTTTGGTTAATAGTTGACACCCAGATTCCATCACACTAAATATTGTTCATTCATTGTTCGTTAAATGGCATCAGAAATCTGAATTTTGTGTTGTCAGTAGTGTACCTGTGTTTACTGCAAAAGTGTGTTTAATAAATGTCTCATTTGTGTTTGATTCTGTGCTAAGCATGGTTCAAAGCCAGTCATACTGGTTTTGAAAATTTTTTTTTTTAGTTTTTACCATATCTTTGTAACTTTATTTTCCAATTACAGTTGACATTCAATATTATATTAGTTTCTTGTGTGCAGCGTAGTGGTTAGACATTTATGTAATTTACAAAGTGATCCTTTCAGTAAGTATAGCACCCACCTGGCATTATACATAGTTATTACAATATTATCAACTGTAATTGCCTATGCTGCACTTCACATCCCTGTGACTATTTTGTAACTACCAGTTTGTACTTCTTAATCCCCTGACCTCTTTCACCCGGTCCCCCAAGCTCCCTCTCATCTGGCAACCAACCATCAGTTCTCTGCATCTGTGAGTCTGATTCTGTTTTGTCTATTTTGTTTTTATTTATTTTTTTAAATATATTTTATTGATTTTTTACAGAGAGGAAGGGAGAGGGATAGAGAGCTAGAAACATCGATGAGAGAGAAACATCGATCAGCTGCCTCCTGCACACCCCCTACTGGGAATGTGCCCGCAACTAAGGTACATGCCCTTGACCGGAATCGAACCCGGGACCCTTGAGTCTACAGGCTGACGCTCTATCCACTGAGCCAAACTGGTCAGGGCTATTTTGTTTTTAGATTTCACCTGTGAGATTATATGGTATTTGTCAAAAAGAAATATTTTAAAAGATGGACATGCCTAAGTAATTCCTATGTTATTTCTTTAAAAGGCAGGGAATGGTTTTATATTTGTGTCTTTGTCTCTAGATTTCTTTCTTTCTTTTTTTTTTTTTTTTTTTTTTTTTTTTTTACTGATTTCAGAGAGGAAGGGAGAGGGAGAGAGAGATAGAAACATCAATGATGAGAGTCATTGATCGGGTGTCTCCTACACGACCCCCAATGGTATCAAGCCTGCAACTCGGGCATATGCTCTGACCAGGAATCGAACCGGAACCTCCCGGTTCATAGTGACTCAGGACCAACCACTGAGCCATGCTGGCCAGGCTGTGTCTAGATTTCTGGCTTTGCTTTTACTTTTGCCTGTCTTCTGTGACTTTTCCTTCAACTCTGAACTTAGTCTGGTTCTAAGACCACACTTTCTTGTTTAGATGAAAATTTACCTTTTTTATTATTGGTGAGGCAAGATGCACTTAGTGTAGAAACTAGGAAAATCTGGTGAAGGATACTGAAATAGATAAGCATGGATAATTTTGGCCCAGAGTATGAAGGCAAAATGATATAGAGCTAGCAAGAATGTGTGACTGTCAGATAACAGGGGAAAAGAAGGGAGGAAGGATGATATTAAAGACGGTTTAAAGGGTAATTGTTTTCGTTGGGGAAGCTAAACTGAAGGACAGGATAAATAATCAAAGGAGAGTAGATTGAGGAGACGACAGCAGAATTAGACAGTGGCCTTAGATAACAAAATTTTAAAATACAGAAGAGTGGAGAGACGAGTTTAATGATTCTTCAGTCACAGAGCCTCAACAGTTGTCAACATTTTATCAGTTTTATTTCATCTTCACATGTACTCTAATTCTTTGGTTTTGTTTTGCTTTTCACTGGAGTACATGAAAGCAAACCTCTGACTTGTTATTTCACACATTAAAATTTTGGTATATGTCTCTAAAACATAGCTGTTTCTATACACACACAATGCCATTTTCACACCTAAAAATTATTTTTCATATCTACTCTGTTTAATTCCTTCAGTTTCAGAAATGTCTCGTGATTAAATTATTCAAATTAGGATCCAAACAAATTCCACATATTATTTGTTGTTGTTTTTTATCTCAAATCTGTAGCTACTTCCCCTACAACTGTTTCTCCTCCCTCCATTTATTTGGTGAAGAAACCATGTTGGTTTGCTATATAGAATTCCTCATATTCTGGATTTGGCAATTGTTTCTTCAAGTGTCATTTAATTTGTTCTTCTATACTCTGTATTTCCTGTAGTCTGGAAGTTAGAGATTTATAGTGGGGCAATGCAATTGACCTTTCTGTGATGACAGAAATGTTTTGTATCTGCTGTCCATTATGGTAGCCCTGAGCCATATATAAGTATTGAATACTTGGAATGTGACTAGTGTGGCTGAGAAACTACTTTATAAACTTAAATTTAAATTACCACATGTGGTTAGTAACTACTGTATTGGACAGCACAGATTATAAAGTTGGTTAGATTCAGGTTCAGTTTCTTTGACAAGAACATTTCATAAATGGTGGTGTGGCCTTCATATTCCATCGTTTCACATGATGTCCTTTGGTTATGCTAAAATTAGTAATGGGTTCAAATGTTGAAAGCCTAATCCATTCATTATAAAGTTCTGCATCACCTTTCATTTAATGGTTTTGACAGCCATTTATGATTATTGCCCAGATCCATTATTTCATTTGCGGTTTTAAGATGATTTCTCTCATTCTCTCATTCCTTTACCTCTATAATTGGAATTTTTATAAAGAACTTTCTTCCCTGATGAACTGCTTAGTTACCTTAAAATAAAACTCATATAGGAATGCCAGAATAAATGTTTAATTCTTGTCTTTTATTTTCTACTTTTCAAATCAAAGTGCCCTAGTTACTTTGAAAAGGGATCATTAAATATCTTTTAATAGTATGGTATTTTTTCTTTTTTTCTTTTCATATGTTTTTATTGATTTGGGAGAGAGAGAAACATTGATCAGCTGCCTCCTGCACACCCCTTACTGGGATCAAGCCCCACTCAGGAATCGAACTGATTACCCTCTCAAATGCATTGGACGACACTCAAACAACTGAGCCACACTGGCCAGGAAAATAGTATGGTTTTATATATTTTATGATCAATTGCAGTCATTCTTTTTTCATGTTCAAATTATGCCATCTTTAGCTATTAAGGATTACTAACTTGGATCCTATTTCTTTTTATTGACCTTGTTTGTCTTTGATAGTTTCTTGTTTTCTGGCACAGTAAGATGACCCATGCTCATATATATTTCCTGCCTCTTACCATATCAGCCATTTTTCTAAAGAACCCTAATACTTTTAATAGAAAATATTATTTAGAGACTACCTACAATCTGGATGCAATCACATTAACTACTAATTTTATATAGCAGTGAGTTTCTTTTTAATTAATACTACTTAGTCCGTCTTCCTAAGTAGTTATAAAACTGAATTATAATTTTATAATTTTTTAAATTCTATTTTCTTCTCAAAGTCACTTGTGTATAGTGGATTCTGGTAGAAAAAATTCTTTATAATTTTCAGAATATCTTTTCTGGTTGTATTAGTTTTCTGTGAAGATGATTACTTCTAAATTAGATAATGATAGTCAAGAATAAAACTGATTAATAGTCCTCAACCAAAGAATTCAATAAACTTGAACAAAGGAAAATATAATTTATAGAGAAAAGTATCCATCCCACCCCTTTTCCCAGCTATTCCCACAGGTAATAAATATATTTCTTGTGTTTCCTTCCATAGAAGAAAATAATCATTAAATGGTACTTAGCCCTTTTTTATTAACCATAATAGTTTTAATAGATGTTTCATAAGAATTTTTGATGAAGGGATTATTTTAGTTATTTATTAAAAATAAAACATAACATGGGAAGTCCTGGAATTTGGTAGCTAACTAATTTTAAGGAAAAAGACATTGTCTACCCAAGCCCCCAACCTTCATGAATATAGGCTAAATGTTTGGTCTTTACATTGTATCGGTTGCATAAATGGTAAATATTACACCTTTCAAGCAATGCAGTTTTATATTCATTGAAGAGTTTTAAAATACTGAGTTTGATAATACCAGATAGACTATTTTACCTAGACTGTTTTAAAATAGAATATTTTAAAAATACTTCTAATTGTTTATATTGGCATTGATTATTAAAGAGGAAGCAATGAGGTGCATTATAAGTCAGTTATAATATTATCTTTTTTTTTTTTTTTTTTAATATATTTTATTGATTTTTTTACAGAGAGGAAGGGAGAGGGAGATAGAGAGTTAGAAACATCGATCAGCTGCCTCCTGCACATCTCCTACTGGGGATGTGCGCGCAACCCAGGTACATGCCCTTGACCGGAATCGAACCTGGGACCTTTCAGTTCGCAGGCCGACGCTCTATCCACTGAGCCAAACCGGTTTCGGCAGTTATAATATTATCTTAAACAAGTTCTCAGCTCTGGCTGCACATTAGAATCCCTTTAGGAGCTATAAAAATTCAGTATGCACAGGCCCTTCTAATTCTGACTTGATTGGTCTAAGGTAGGGTTGGGGTATGTTCTTTATATTGATATGTTTTTTTTAAAAAGCTCCCAGATGATACTGTGCTTTAAGGATTGAGATTGAAACCGTTGTGTCCTTCTAGTCAAATAATCAGGAACTTAACTATTAATAAGCATTAATTATATGTATATGTAATTTGTTCACAGATTTGTCTTTTTACTAACATTAAGTTTGCATTCAACAAAAATTTCCTAATTGAGAGCAGGAAAAAGGACTCAGAGGTTCAGATTATGAGTCAAAGGGAAACTACAAAATCAGTCCAGTGAGACTGTCAGTATCTTGTGGGGTTTGGTACTAATACTTCCAACCAAATAAGCATACTTATTGCATGACCACTCTTGTCCCAGGATAAGAGTAAAATATATTCACCTTTATTTTTGTTTTATGTTTTTAAATATATTTTATTGATTTTTTTACAGAGAGGAAGGGAGAGGGACAGATAGTTAGAAACAGAGATGAGAAAGAAACATCGGTCAGCTGCCTCCTGCACACCTCCTACTGGGGATGTGCCCGCAACCAAGGTACATGCCCTTGACCGGAATCGAACCTGGGACCCTTCAGTCTGTCGGCCAACGCTTTATCCACTGAGCCAAACCGGTTAGGGCAATATATTCGCCTTTAAAATTAACGGACATTGACTCAAATATAAAGAAACACCCTTTATCTAGATAAAATACTAGCTTGAAAGCAAAAGTGACCATATATGCGCACTCTAATATGCTAATCATGGATGGCTTTTTCTAGTTAAAAGAATTTTAAAGGATCATCTGGTAATGGTGGCTTCAACGTTGAATAGCTTGATGCTTGGGGTGCAGAATCTCAGGTCCCATACCTGGGCTACTACATGAGAATCTGCATTTTAACAAAAGCTGCAGTTGGCTGAAACACACAGTACAGTTTGAGAAGCACTAGTCTAATGGCTTTCAAGCTATTTTATAAGGACTGGTAATTTAATTTTTTAAATGAGGGAATATTACTCAGCTTTTCAAGGAAGAAATGAATCATGGACCGGATGGTAAAACAGTAGTGTGTCACTATTATCTTTCTATAGTGAGGAGTGGGTAGCACTGAGAGAGGTTTGGCTGTGACAGGTTAGGCATGCATGTTCATGAAAGAGGTGACACCAAGTTTTTGTTGCTATTTAATTTTAATGTCTTTAAGAAGAGTTTGACACCTGGGAATTTTTAAGTTCAGATAGCTGTGTATGGATTATAATTTAAACTGATTCTATTTAATAGTTTAATAGTCCTAACCACAGGAAACGAATAATGTTTAACAATTATAAAATTTTATTTTGTTTTAAAAGGATTCTGACTTGTAACAAATGACTTTTTTATAAGTCAAAGAAAGTCTCTCATGCTCAGCCTCAGCCTGCTTGTTGATTAGACGGTCAGAGATGCAGCTGCAATGCTAGAGGCAAATAGCACACAGCAGTCACAAAAGGAGTCAGTGGCGAATTGATGCACTTTTTCTCCCCTTGTTTCTATTACAATTTGTGAGCTTCTATAGTTGGACTCTTGAATGTATTTTTACCATCCGTTAAGTATTTTCTGATAACTACATATC
Organism: Myotis myotis; assembly: GCF_014108235.1. Classification (NCBI taxonomy): domain Eukaryota; kingdom Metazoa; phylum Chordata; class Mammalia; order Chiroptera; family Vespertilionidae; genus Myotis; species Myotis myotis. The sequence goes on from NW_023416335.1 coordinate 196,795,977, forward strand.
AGTTCAGTCAATACATATAGAAATATATTGAGGGCATAGCATTGTTTGCAAATGCTGGCATTTGGAGAGTTTTCATGGCTTATCTGTGCTAATATGGCCATTATTAAGGTGTTTGATGTTAGAATATGACTTTTTAATGTGTCGATGTTGATTAGAGCTATTCTCAAGCTGGAATAACTGAGACTGAATGGACAAGTGGATCTTCCAAAGGCGGACCTCTGCAGGCATTAACTAGGGAATCCACAAGAGGGTCGAGAAGAACTCCGAGGAAAAGGGTGATGCAAGGCTTATTGCTTAGAATTGGGTTTTCAGATTGGTAGGGTTTTAGTGATTATTTTATATTTATTGTTTTTGTTTTGTTTTCAAACTAACAGGTGGATACTTCAGAACATTTTCGTATAGATGGTGCAATAATTTCAGAGAGTACTCCCATAGCTGAAACTATAATGGCTTCAAGCAACGAAACCTTAGTAAATATGTTTCATAAACTATACAAGTTGTATTCTTTGTAAACTACCCTTTAATTAGAATTGGGGAGGTGGTGATTTTTGGCAAATATCAAACTTACATGTTTTTAAACATATGTTAAACTTATTCCCCACATAATTCTCAATTTAAGATTTTCAATATAGCCAATTTATATATGTATAAATTTAATTCATTGCGCAAGAATCCAAAGTATTAAAAGGATACTTTTTTGCTAAAATATTTAAAGAGTGATAAGGCTTCACATGTGAGAACCACTGACTATATTCATTTCTGGGTCCTTTTGCCTAAATTTTTATTAAGGGAAAGTTCTAATAATATAGAAATAAAATATATTTTTCTTTTTTTCACATGTCTTTGTTATGTTTGGATAATTCTGAGTCTGAATAATTTGAATCTTGGCAGGTTGTCAATAGGGTGACTGGAAATTTCAAGCATGCAGCTCCTATTCTGCCAATCACTGAATTCTCAGACATACCCAGAAGAACACCAAAGAAACCATTGACAAGAGCTGAAGTAAATGAATAAAATTTAGATCGATGTTATCATTGATCTTTTAAAGAGGAAATACTTATATTTGTTTTTTAGAAGTGGGAGGGAGCAGAGCTTTATTGGGTGGGGGGGGGTGTGTGTGTATGTGCACGCGCACATATATTTTTAAAGACATACTTCGGCTAGTGACAATAAAAAGTAACCGATGTAATATGATGTGCTAATACTATCCTCTTGCTGCTACTGTGTGCCTCTTAACTTACAGTTTTCAAGGGAGTGGTCATTTGTGTGCTGCTTATAACATGTTCTCTTCGTTATGGATGAGAGTTGAAAGTATAACTGGGCAATACGGGAGGCTATACTATCTTTCACTGAAAGGTCAAATAATGGGACTTTAAAATGACTTTGTATGATGCTTCATTTGATTAACTCCTGTATAATTAAGCTTTAAAGTACTAACTGCATGATGCATTACAGTTTTAATGAATTTTTACCAAAGGTTATTTTGATAGGGGCATAAAGGCAAACAAGGAAAACAATCAGGTTGTTGAAAAGTATATATCTTATGTTTTTTTAAGTTAGGAAGATTAGATTGACTGCTTTAAAACACATACTGAAATTTGTTAAAGGTCCATATTAATTTGGTATCTTCTATATTTGATCATTTATTACAAAGTATTTTTTTTAAATGTTTTTGTTGATTTTTTTTAAGAAAGAGGAAGGCAGAGAGGGAGAGAGAAACATTGATGAGAAAGAAACATTGATTAGCTGCCTCCTGCAGGCCCCCTACTGGGCATTGAGCCTCAAAACTCTGGCATGTGCCCTGACCAGGAATCAAACTGGCAGCTTCTAAGGTTCATGGGACTACGCTCAACCAACTGAGCCACCCCAGTCGGGCTTATTATGAAGTTTTTAATGGAGGAAAAAACAATGTACTCTTAATGTTAATGAAAAGCATGGGAAATCCAGTGGGGGAACTTATACTGCCATATTAGCTTCACTGAATTTTTGTTTCTTTTACTTTAACTTGTTAATTTTTAATGTGTGGCTAACCCTCCCCCCCCCCCCCCATTATCACAACATCTTAAATTTGAAGAAATTTGGAAATGTGTGGATACTTAGGTGATAATGAATTTAGAAATAGCAGTTAAAAGCTAGGATAGATTTAAGTGCATTCTCTTCTCTGAAACTTCCATTTAAAATATATTTTCATTGTTGCACATTTACACTAATTTTTAACTTTGGTTGTTTGTTTCTTATTAGGTGGGAGAAAAAACAGAGGAAAGAAGAATAGAAAGGGATATTCTTAAGGAAATGTTTCCCTTTGAAGCATCTACACCAACAGGAATTAGGTATTCAGATACATTGAAACAAGTATTAGTGTATTCTATGGGGGCATTTTTATTTATTCACTTATTTATTCCCACCTTTTTTTAGATATAATGGACACATAAAATTATATATATTTAGGGTATACAACATGATTATTTAATACACATAAATGGGAATTTTAATTTTTCATTCTTCACAAAAAGTTAACTATACTTGTGTTCTCAGAATTAAACTGTTCTTTGGGAAGATTTCCAAGCTATCAGTTCATATTCTGGAAAATTGAGTCAGTTTCAAAATTAACTTTGTTAAACTGAAGGATTATAAAGAAATAATTTACCTATTTGTAAAGAAGGAAATCATTGTTTTCACTGAGAGATTGTTTTCTGATTGAAAAGACTATATTTAGATATCTGTTGAATTGTTTCCTGACTGAAGGAATCACAACCAAACTACCTTATTTCTTTCCTCTTATCTCCTAAATATATTAGCTCTGAAAAGACTTTAAGAAGGCAAGTTTAGTGAATATTTATCAATGTTCTGAGTATTATTTTTTAATAAAAGATAATGCATCTTTTAAATGGAAAATGTATAGAAGTTTTAAGTAGCTTGACCTCACTGTTTATATGTGACATTTACCTACTGTTAACTCAAGGAATGCATTTGGAATAAGGAGTGGTAATGATATTTTATATTACTTATGTAACTCATGACTTTATCTAAAATTTATTTTTTTCTTTGTCCTTTTATTCCCAACAGTGCTAGTTGTCGCAGACCAATCAAAGGGGCTGCAGGGCGGCCATTAGAATTCAGTGATTTCAGGATGGAGGAATCTTTTTCATCGAAATATATTCCTAAGTATATTCCTTTGGCAGATGTCAAGCCAGAAAAGACAAAAAAGGGACACTCCATTCCCATGTGGATAAAAATTTTGCTGTTTGTTGTTGTGGCCATTTTTTTGTTTTTGGTCTATCAAGCTATGGAAACCAACCAAGTCAATCCATTCTCTGGTTCTTACCTTGGCAACTCTAAACGTGTCAACTGAATGATATCTCTTTGGCACACTCAACTTGGTCTCCTATTTTTAATAACTGTATAAAAAAATTTGTGTACACTTTTGACGCAAGAGCTAAATATAATGTGATTCACCTCAAATGTAGTATTCCATTGAAAAGTAAGCGATATATAAATGGACTTCATTTAAATGTTTTGGACTTTGGACTAGCAGGAGATCACTTCGTGCCATACAAATAATCTTTTTTAGCTCTGGAACTTTTTTGTAGACTTTATTTTTTTAATGTGGGCATCTTATTTCATTTTTGAGAAAAATGTATATTGTTTCTGTGTTTCAAGAAGGGCAAAATGTATAATGTGAAGCTACACATTTAAATACTTTGAATTCTTACAGAAAAGATTTAAGAATTATTCTCTGCTGAATAAAAACTTTAGAGATATGTGAAACATGAAATTTGGTAAGAGAAAAAGTAACTTGGAGTTGTACTTTTTGTAACAGCAACAAAGTTTAATGGTGTTTATGGGGAAAAGTACGGCAATAATCTCTTCAGTAACTTTTTATTACTAGTAATGCTATTAGTGTAGGTAGCCCTGTTGTACTCACTTTTTAAAAAATTTCTAGTATCATGAATGTCCTACTTTGGTAAGACCCATTTAAATACAGTTGAATTTTAGCAGTAATCTTTTAGTGCTAAAGATTCCTATATGTATATGTTTTAGAAAACTGTTAACTGGCTATCCATGTTTTTAAAAGCTGTTTAGCTAGCTAGAAGGCTATAATTGGGAACCTGTATTTTTTATTTTACAGCTAAAAATATTGTCAATCCAGTTTGCTACCAAATATTTTTTAGATAAATAGGTGTGTGTCTATTTAGAAATTAGAAACTTTACACACTGGTCTTTGTTTCCATTTGAATTCCTTATTGCATTGTCTTCTGTTACTAAAAACAAATTTTGCCAAGTTTTTTTTGCCCTGTTTCCCAACATAATTTGACTTTAAAATGCAGAAAGTATTAGCTTTTAAATTACATAAACTTTTCTTGGATACACAGTAGTTACATAAATTTGTGAACTCTGAATATGAGGTGGGCATTATGATTTTTGTGTACTCTTGAAGTGGTTAACTTTATCTTGTGGTTGATGTATTTTTTTTAGCTAAAACTTACCTCATGTATAACTTGGTTAATTAATTGAAATTTCAACAGAATCAAGGAAAACAAAAATTTTAAACTTACTCATTTGAGTTACTAATTTTACAGTCTTTGCCATAAGCACACTAAAAATGTAAGTTATTTTTAAATGCCATCTGAAATAAAAAGATACTTTTGCAAAAGGGAAAATGCTGAAGGTGTATATTTAGACCAGCAAACAATTTTTATTTGAATTAGCCCATTTCTGATATTTAGCTTTTAGATATTTTGTAGACATTTTTCACTTGGCAGTTTATCAGAAATGTTTATAGGCCTGAGGGAGTAAGAAACATATAGGTCAGAAATGCTTGCCTCTTTGAGTAAAAGTGTTTCTTTGAGATGAGCCACACAGGGGGCACATTTTACTCAACTTTCCTGCGTAAGGTAATAGCAGTCTACTTTCACTTTCTTTGTTTTTAAACTTTGTTTCCCATTTTGTTTTCGATCTTTTGTTTATAATTAGAAATTGTGAGAAGCTGCATTTACTGTTTAAAAATGTGGGATGATAAATCAGACTTAATATGTATGTAAGATCAATTTTCTAATAGGAAAGATGTGGTCCAAAATAGCAAAAGTAGGACCAGATAAAAGTCTCCCCATCCCCCCACCCCCCCATGTGTATTTGGTCTTTTGTGTGTGTCTGTTTTACTCGACTAGAATTAATGTGTCCTTGATGTAAACGCAAAGCATTTCTTCCCAATTAAACTGTAGATGTAGACTTTACAATATAATTCAACAATAAAAAAATAGTTAATCTCTAGTTTTGTCATTGCAATAAATGCTTTTTAGATTGCACAAATTACAAAATGTCCTGATAACATTTCTTATGTGATATTTATGGATTGTTGCATTTTAGTTCTCATTTTCAGTCAGCTCCTTTATGTTTTGTTCTAATCATTGTAGTAATCGGGTCCTTGTTTATTCATAGGTAAGTAGTATGTAGCCATTATGTGTACTGGGAGAATGACAAGGAAGCTTACAGAGGCACCTCTCTCTCTCTCTCTCTCTCTCTCTCTTTACAATGTAGAAACTACTTCTTTTCAGTCATCTTCCTCCACCCTTTCCCAGCTTTATTGTCTTAGTACTTTTCTGAGGCATCATGACAGTCTTTTTTTTTTTAATATATTTTTATTGACTTCAGAGAGGAAGAGAGAGATAGAAAATAGAAACATCAATGATGAGAGAATCATTGATTGGCTGCCTCCTGCACGCCCCACTCTGGGGATCGAGCCCACAACCTGGGCATGTGCCCTTGGCCGGAATCGAACCGGGGAACCATCAGTCTGTAAGCTGACGCTCTACTAACTGAGCAAAACCGACTAGGGCAGTGGTTGGCAAACTCATTAGTCAACAGAGCCAAATATCAACAGTACAACGATTGAAATTTCTTTTGAGAGCCCAATTTTTTAAACTTAAACTATATAGGTAGATACATTGTTATTAACTTAATTAGGGTATTCCTAAGGCTTAGGAAGAGCCACACTCAAGGGGCCAAAGAGCCGCATGTGGCTCGAGAGCCACAGTTTGCCGACCACTGGGCTAGGGCATGACAGTCTTGCTCTGAGACTAAGCAAAGATGTTGTTATGGTATAGTTATCATGGAGCTGTGTTCACAAGGATCGAAGTGCCTTTATCTCTTCTTCATTCATGTGTTCCCCAAAGGTGATTTTATTTAAATTGGCATTTCTCATAGTAATATATATACTATAATTAGAAAGAAAATAGGTTTAAAATTAGAAGTAAACTTTAAAAATTCCTAGAGGTTTGGAACTTAGAAGCACCACCAAAGTCATACAGAGAACAAGGCTTAACTAGAACTGGCGTAGGAAATGAATGAACACGCATGGTCTTTTAGATACCCTTATTTCCCAGCTGTGCCAACTTGGGCAAGTTTCTTAACCTCTATGAGCATCATTCTCTCCTCATTTGTAATAAGAAAATTCCTACTTCAGCCCTAGCTGGTTAGTGGATAAAGCGTTGGCCTGTGGACTGAAGGGTCGTGGGTTCAATTCCAGTCAGGGGCACATGCTTGATTTGCAGACTCGATCCACATTTGGGGGTGGGCACGAGGCAGCCGATCAATGATTCTCATCATTGATGTTTCTATCTCTCCCTCTCCCTCTCTGAAAACAACAAAAATAACTGGATAAAGCAAAGCATCTATTTAACCCCAGGGAAGGCTCCCTAGGAACCGCAGAGAGAACCAGGAGTAAAGCTGTGGGTGGGGGCAGCATGAGGCCAGCTAGAACTATTGGGGGCATAAGGAGGGGCCGTCCCACACCGCCTGCGCCCCTTCCAGGCCTGTAGCCATGGACAAACGGCATCCAAGTTGCCCCCACTTCCAATGGTTGCAATTCCTGGTCCCCAAGTAAGAAGTGAACAAGAACTCAAGGAGCTAAGATTACCAGGGCCATTACAGCCCTGGGATGGGAGTACCCCTGCCTCACCAGAAGCACCACCAGGCAGGTGAACAGGAGACAGGTGTAAAGCACCACAGGTCAACTGGCCACCAGAAGCCAAAGGTTTGGTTAGTGGGGGACCAAGGACAGGAGGCAAATCCTAGTGTGAAACTGGTCTGCAGTGAGGACCCTTTACCTCCACGAGGCAGCTCACAAAGCGCCAATTGCATTTCTGAACCAAAGATTGAGATACAGGTTTTGACAAAAATAAATTTTTATTTGTGAATGTATTTGGGATGGCCTAAAGAGGTTTAAGAAATCATAATGTATTTTTATGTGAATGAATCAGTTCTATTACAAAAATAAAATTTTAAGAAATCAGAAAAAAGCTCTCCACTGGGGAACTCGTTCAACACGTGTGCTGTCGGTTCCTTTGGCACTTGCTGGACCTGGGTCTTGGGGGTGGGGCCTTCATAGGTTACCTTTCAGGGGCTAGGAGACAGGTGAACAACACTTTCTTTCAGAAGACATAGAGCCATGAAGAAAACAGGCTTAGGTTATGTGATTAGGGAGTGATAGGAACTATATTTGTTTTCTATTGCTATTACTTCAAGCCGAAGGGCCTACACCACAAAGTGTGATCACAGGCGGAGGGGGTCAGAAACCTGAGGCGGGCCCCAGCTGGTTGCTCAGTGGTTAGAGTGTTGGCCCATGCACAGAAGGGGTGTGTGCAGGAGGCAACAAATCAATGTGTCTCTCTCATGTCCATGTTTCTCTCCCCCTCCTTCCCACTCTAAAAATGGAAAAAATATCGAGTGCGGATTAAAGAAAATAAGGGACAATATATTGAAAATAATGGAACAGCAATTTTATATCTGTCAGAGAAGGTAGTCATAAATTTGGAAAAAGGCACCTGGCTGGCGTGGCTCAGTGTTGACCAATGAACCAGGAGGTCATGGTTCGATTCCTTGTCAGGGCACATGCCGGAGTTGTGGTGTTGATCCCCAGTGTGGGATGTGCAGGAAGCAGCTGATAATGATTCTCTTATCATTGATGTTTCTCTCTCCCTCACCCTTCCTCTCTGAAATCAATAAAAATACACTTTTAAAAAAATAAATGAAGAATGAACTAAATAAGGAGCGAGGAAAGCACTTTCTTACAGTACAATAGTAATGCAGAACTGGTGGAGTTAGAAAATCACCATTTGGCAATTATCACAATAGATTAGGGCAATAATCATTGACAGATATGAAAATTAGTGGGTGAAAGTTTGTTGTAGTCTCAAAGCATCGCCCCAGATATTACTTATTAATTAGAGATGAGAAACTAAGTTACCATGAGGGAATCTGACAAACCCTACCTTGATTAAGTGATCCAAGTCCACCTCACCAGTAATAGAACAAGTCAACATCACATGCCTTCTGATATGATACTCCAAAAAGAACAAAGAATCACTTCTGCGATATTCCTGCCCTAAATGATTAAATCTAATCATGAGAAGACATCAGACAAATTCAAATTATGTAACATTCTCCAACATATCTGTCTTCAAAAATGTGAAGGCCATGAATGACAAAGAAAGATAGAACTGTTCCAGACTGAAGAAGCTTAAAGAGACATGAATATTAAATGCAATGTGCTTCTGTCTGGATACTGGACTAGAAGAAAAATAATTGTTTTACATTTATTTTATTTTTCTTTTTAAAGTAATTCTGTTTTCTGATTTTTTTGTTATAAATGACATTGGGAAATTTGGATAGGATCTATGAATTGGATGGTAGTATTATATCAATGTTCATATCCAGATTTTGTTGGTTGTGCTCTTTTAGGAAATACACACGTGTGTAGAAGTAACTAGGCACCCTGTAGATTCAGGAAAAATACGTGAATACAAGGGTATATATGTATGTGTGTATGTGTAATCTATCCATAATATAAGTATATTGTATATGCGCATGTCTATATGTGTGTCTGAAAACTGATGGGAGACAATGATGAAGCACATGTGGCGCAGAGCGTTAACAGTTGGGGAATCTGACTGCAGGGTCTATAGACATTCTTTGCACTATTCTTGCATCTTTTCTATAAATGTAAAATTACTTCAGATTTTTACAAAGTAAATAAGCAATACCAGAAACATAAAAAATAAAATACTGAAAAATTTCCCACAAAGATAAAAGCTAATTTCCATTGGGAGTAAAGGAGATTCCTGGGAAGAGAATGAAGGGAGGCCAAAGACAGAACTTTGGAAATATCCACAGTACCCTAAACTAGGTGTCCAATATAAATTAAATAATTTAAAAACATAACCTAGCTATTATATTTTTAAGATTATTCTACTAAGATAGACACTCATTTTTCCTACACATATTGACACAATCATACTACATTAGATGTTTTAACAGTTGAAACATGCCTATGATTTTTTCAGTTACCCTTGAATCCATTATGTTAAGGCAATATCTCAAATGTTTCAATCTTAAAAAATGTGATGTTACCTTGTTCTTATTTTTTTTTCCAATAATATTTCTTAAGAGTGAATGGTATTCCGAAAACTTAAGTTGTCTAGATCAACAATTTTCAAACGGCGTGCTGTGGCACAATGGTGTGCCACAAGAATTTTTTAAAACATGCAATACCTGACTATTTAGTCAGGGGTACTGACCTCTTTTCCCTTAAATTGTCAAATAAAATAATGACAACAGCTAACAACAATAGCCGTCTGATGTGAATGAGTTAAAAAATCTATTTTTTGATGTTCCACAGAATTTTAGTAATTAGTTTATGTGTGTCTCGAGATGAAAAAGGTTGAAAATCTATGGTCTGGATTCCTATTACATAGAGCAGTTTTAATATACATATATTGACAAATAGGCAATTAGGAATGATGCTTAGATACTTCCTGAAAGATTGGATGTAATTGGGAGATTTCTTAGAAAAACAATGACTACAAGTAGCCAATAGGACTAAGTCATGGCAAAAGAAGATATAAGAAGTTCTTAATTTTTAAGACTGAAGCTTTTCCACATAACTCAGATATTAATTCATGTAATGAAAGTTATGAAAACAGGAATACATAAAAACAAGTCAGGTTAGGTACAATTTGTTTGAAAGACAGTAGTAATATTGGAACACATTATACTATTCATGTGCAAGAACACAGTATAAGGAATCCCAGTGTCTACCAATGTATGAAGAACATATAGCAACTTAGTTCTAAGAGTAATTACATTTCCATTTACACAGACTTCAGGCGTTTATCATGTTTTTTAAAAAATAGAGTTAAACCTTTAAGCTTTGCAGAAAGCTAGACTGGGGGGGGGGGGGTGAGGAAAAAATAAATAAATAAATAAAAAATAAAAAATAGAAAATTAGTTCCTAAGCTTCAACCCATACCACTTAACAATGAAATGAATAATAGTAATAATCTTTTTCATTTAATTCAGACATCAAATCTGATCATTCAAACACCCAGGAACAAGTTATGCTGACCCATAAACTGCCCTAGATAAATCAATTAGGTTGTTGACAAAATTCTAATTTTTATTTTCTCCTACTCTATCATTTAAATGACTGATTTAAATATTTTTCAAAGTTGACATTCTTAAAATCGAGGAAAAATACTGTTTCTTTTCCACAATGATTCAAGTCATCAGAAATTATAGAAAATTTAAGTGATTGCTAGTGTTATGTAGGTTAATTGTACTTGTGTAACAGCAATATGTAGTTTCTCTCAGAAGAACCAAGTCCGTCAATGTCACTAACACTTGAAGTGATTGCTCTCTAAAGCAGTGGTTCTCAACCTCCCTAATGCCGCAACCCTTTAATACAGTTCCTCATGTTGTGGTGACCCCCCCAACCATAAAATTATTTTCGTTGCTACTTCATAACTGTAATTTTGCTACTGTTATGAATCGTAATGTAAATATCTGATATGCAGGATGTATTTTCATTGTTACAAATTGAACATAATTAAAGCATAGTGATTAATCACAAAAATAATATGTAATTATATATGTGTTTTCTGATGGTCTTAGGCGACCCCTGTGAAAGAGTCGTTTGACCCCCAAAGGGGTCACAACCCACAGGTTGAGAACCGCTGCTCTAAAGGATATGTTTGATTCCCTAAAGATGGTGCTTCGCAATGGGCTACCTTCCAAGTTTAGAGATATCATAGCAGAACACAAATATTTTCCTGAGGTTCCATTATGTTTGCAAATTTTAATTTCATTTAGGGCTGACTGCAATTGCCCTAAATTGTGCTCATTTGTGAGAAGGCCCCTTAATACCTACGGCAAAAATGTCACACAAGTGGTATGAGTTTGAACTACGACAAAACTACAGTACATTTCAGTTCATGATGACCCAGGACATAAACAGAAACTTAGGTGTTAGGTATCTTCTGTCCTGTGTCTCTAAGGATGGACAGAACTATTTCTACTCCTTTTAATAAAACTTAATCCCTTTATTTTATTTTCATCACTTTTTCATTTCATTTCTCCCTAAAATGTCCTGTATGGGCCCCTCCTTGGCTTACTTCTTTTCTATAACATTTCTAGAGCCAAAGCAGCCCTGCCTAGTCTCTCCCTTGTTGCTTCTTCTATCCTAAACCCACCCTTGTTTCACTGTCCTCAGCTTTAATAAATGCACTCTCAAAATACATAAACAACAATAACAAAAACAACAACAAAGTTCCTGTATGTTACACTCCTGGTGTACACCACAGCCTAGCACCTTGCTCTTACACTTGATCAAACCACATCAGCAAGGATCCTTTCTAGTAACTAAGCACTTTGTATCAATGGCAAACCAGGTAATTCAGGATATTGTCTCAGTTTACAGATAGGAAACTCGTGGCAGGCTCATTCCACCGGCTCATGTTTATCTTTGAATTCCCTAGAGCATCAGTTCCTAAACCTGGCTGTCTATAAGAATCACCTCAGGATCTTTAAAAATGGCAGATTCCAGGACTCCTCGTTGGACTTAGTAAGTATAATCTTTTGAGACCTGAGAACATCTGTGTTTTAAAAACTCTCCAGTGCTTTTATGAGGAACCAGATTCGGGAGCCTCTAATTTGTGATGAACAGGCCTCATTTAAAAGCTGTCAGGGTGATGGATTGCAGCCATTGAGTGACCAAAGCTGCCACATGTATGTGTACCTTCAATGTGGACTATTTTAGGGTCTGTCACATCTAGGTAGCCTCTCCTCTCTGGGCCAAACCAGATTTTATTATTTTAATTGAAGAAAGAAGGAAATTTCTAGATGTGAAGAAAGACTGGGTAAAATAATTCACCTGTCATTTATCCTCCTAGATAATAAAATCCTAATATGCAAATCGACCAGTCGCTATGACATGCACTGACCACCAGGGGGCAGCTCCTGTGTTGAGCGCCTCCCCCTTGGTGGTCAGTGCGCTCCCCCAGAAGCCAGGCTCATTGCTGGTGAGCGCAGCAGCGGTGGCAGAGCCTCTCCTGCCTCTAAGGGAGCACTAAGTCGGCAAGTGGACATCCCCCGAGGGGTTCTGGAGTGCGAGAGGGTGCAGGCAGGGCTGAGGCCCCTCCCCGCAGCCCCACTGCACGAATGTTGTGCACCGGGCCTCTAGTTTCCTATAAAATACAATGTCCCTTAATATTCATGTGTAACTTTCAGAGTTTCAATACCCTGCACAAAGATGGGTGACTTTTGAGAGTCTGAATGTGAGCCTCAGAGCTGGGTCTGCTTATTGGGATGCACTTTGGTAGAGGGGTTGCCCCTAATCTTACAGCCAAGGTACTCTAGGCTTAACCTAGGATACCCTTCCAAAGAAAATGGGGACGGTTTGACCTTGTAAAACTTTCCAGAATAAAATTATGGCCCCAAGGTGAAGTTCATTTTATTTATTTTAGATACAAAGAGACAAATTTCTCCTTACTCTATTAATAGAGACATGCAAAAAAAAAAAAAGTAAACAAGCCCTGGCTGGTTTGGCTCAGTGGATAGAGTTTGGGCCTATGGACTGAAGAGTCCCAGGTTCAATTCCGGTCAAGGGCACAGGCCTGGGTTGCGGGCTTGATCCCCATCAATGATTCTCTCTCATCACTGATGCTTCTATCTCTCTCTCCCTTCCTCTCTGAAATCAATAAAGATATATTTATTTTAAAAAGTAAACAAGATTTCTAATAAAAAGAAAAGACAACAACTAAGTGACGTTATTCTTTTTTATTCGGGGCAGGTATGAAAATGGACTTCAGTCTCCTTTCCATAATTTATTATATCCCTCCATTACTTGGCTGTGGTAGGAATTATTTAAGGATTTTCTTGTGATTCCCCATGAAAGGGATAATCCTAAATGCAAACTTGACCTCTAGCTCTAAGTTTACAAATGCTTGTTGGAAAGTTCCACTCGGATGTTCTATCTTTCTAGCATCTCAAATTCTGTTTATCTCCACAATACAGTTCTGGGTGAGGATTGGCCACAGGGGAAATTTGTGTAAGATTTCAAAGGCGGAAGTGAAGTAACAGGTATTACATTCTAAAGGCTAGTATAGGCCCTAACTGGTTTGGCTCAATGGATAGAGCATCAGTCGGATGACTGAAGTGTCCCAGATTCCATTCTGGTCAAGGGCATGTACCTTGGTTGTAGGCTTGATCCCCAGTAGGGGGCATGCAGTAGGCAGCTAACTGATGTTTCTCATTGATTTTCTAACTCTCTATCCTGCTCCCTTCCGCTCTGCAAAATCAATAAAATATATTACAAGAAATCCTGGTAGGACTTCACTGAAAATAAAGTAAAATAAAAATAGATTAGTATAGGACATGAGGTGCTATGGCAGCTCATGCACATCGTTGCTAATCTGCTGGCTCACCTTGGAGTGGGGCAGTGGCCAGGTGTGGAACTCTTTCAGTAACTGCTGGACCTTCTTCTTCAGTGTCTCTGAGTCTTGGGCCAGATGCCTGTGCAGCACCATGCCTCCTGCATCATCAATGTAGGTAATAAAGACAGATGGCACAGTCTAGTTTATGCTCAGGGGGTCCAGTTTGTCTTAGTGGGTTCCATTTTGTCCCTGCTTGTCCCCACTTCATGTCCAGCTTTCCTGCCTTGACTGTAAGCCCTATCAATTACAGCAATTTTAGGTCTAACCCCAGGCACAGAGGCAACTTTGCCAGCTCCCACAATTTCATAAGGTCTAATCCCTAAAATAAATCTCTTATTGCATATGACTCATACTGGTTTTGCTCTTCTCTGGTCAAACTCTAAAACAGAAATAATTCCAGGAGAGCCAAATGTTAATAATGGGTTCTCTGAATTTGATTGGATTTAAAGGCACTGATGACCAGTTGTGAATGTGACACTGGTTGTCCATGGCATGCACCAGCCAAAACAGTTTCTTAATATCACACTTGTGGACACCTGTATTTGATAGCTAAAGAATCGAGGTTTTTGGTGACTAAGTAGATACTTCCATAGAGTATTTAAGTGAAAATAAGACATACAGTGGAGTTGGTTGGTTTCTCCTAATTATGCTTAAATGGGGGAAAGGGAATAAGCTTAGGGCTTTAAAGTCTCAGTTCAAGATGAGATAAAGGACCAGAAAGTTTATATGACTGCCTTCCAGTATCTGCAAGGCTGTAATCTCTAAAAACCAAACCCCAAATCTAATCCTGAATGCAACTGAATTCCCAATCTTGCAGGTCTCATGTTACAGGTAGAGAATTTATTTCATTTTTTGAGGAGCAGTGAGCCTCTGAACACCGGAATGGGAACAGATGAGCAGATTCAGATGATTCTGGTATCACAAACCCCTAAATTCTGCTGAGTCTCCTCCCTTGCTGAGGAGCCTAGACTCTCCTTACCTGTAAAATCTGTAATGGCCTCCCCTGATTTGGTTGCCTTGCAGGGTCTGCTGATCCTCCTCAAGATCAATTAATTGTCAACACCTCCCATTGCTTCTAGTACCCATGGCAGGAGATCCCAGAAGGTAAGAAGACTCTCTCCTTGAACAAACTTTAGTTAGGCTCTTCTGAGCCCTTTTTCCACTAGGCCTGCTATTGGGCATGTCCTTCAAGATCCCAAGTGTAACAAGAATTCTGTCAAGTCAGTTTAGTTGATAGTTGATAAAATTCTTCCCTCCAAGTGGTATCTGATTACCTTGGCTTGCCTTCAGCAAGAATCCTATTAGACCAATTTAGCAAGAATTATCCTACTCTCTCTCTTAGTAACTTCTCATCCACTCACCCCCCTCCCCGACCTGGCTCCTTAGCTAAAAATGCTCACTTTTAGAAATCATGTTACTGAGTTCTCATGAACTCTGCAAGATAGGCATTATTCCCATCCAGCTCCAGCTACATAATCTGCAGGGCCCATTCCAAAAATGCAGGATCTCTTGTTTGCTAAAAAGAAAACCACAGGCCCAAAATGGCATCACTCATGCTAAAAGCCCAATGTATCAGACCTAGATTTAATGCCTGACTTAACTGCAGTTTCAACCTCTCCAAGAAATATAATCTTAATCAACCCATCTGGACTTTCTGGTTAATCAACAGTAAGGTATTTCTGTACCATGGGCCCTTTCTATCTCCTCCCTGCCACCCCCAACCCCACCCCCACCCCCATAGAAAGAAGAGGCAATCAGCTGATTAAAACCCTTGCCTTTTCCTTTATCCCAAAAGAAGATATCTGGGTCTAAAAAGAATTCTCTTTTCTTTTGTTGATAGTTCCCTTGCTCATCCTTCTTCCTATACAGACCTTCCATTTTGTATTGCCCTTCAGGGCACTCTTCTAGTTGCTAGATGGGATGTTGCCCGAATCATGAATCGCTTAATAAAGCCAATTAGATCTTCATATTTACTTGGTTGCATCCTGTTGTTTTTTTTAACATGTTCATAAATTATTAAGAGTTTCAAATGGTGACAACATGGCATTAAACCAAGCACAGGGTCCTGTGTAAACTGCATAAGGTAGACTAGGATGATTATCAGTCAGGTGTCAGGCAGTCTGGATGATGGCTGTCAGGTCCTGGGCCCTGAGTCCTTTTCAGGGGGTCATCAGAGACCTGGTTATGTCCAGATACATGGACTGGAAAGTTCAAAAGTTTAAGTTCCCAGGCTCGTTGGAACAAGAATTGATGCCTCTCAAACCTTCATAATGTTACTTTTAGCGGCTTGGTTACAGGGACTCGGTTTTCTATATTCCCTATTTTCACTCTTTCCTCAGAGGTTTGACCTCTACTAAACTCCCCCTTCATTAAAGTAGGCCCTTCTCTGTTAAGCTGAATCTAATGAAGGTTTTCTAAATTTATTCAACACACAAACATCTGCTGCCAGCCACTTTCACTCTAGCTCATCTCTGGATCCCCAGGGCTTACACGGCGTGTGTTGAATGTTTTAATGTTACATAAAATACTGTGATGAAGCAGCAAGCTGTTTTGTCTACCTTTAGAATTCTTGCTGCACATTTCCTTTTAAAAATCCTCTCCTAAAGTCTTGCAGCCATGTCTACATGTCACGTCAATGGAAGTGACACTAAATACTGCAGGGACATTCTAATCTAACCGCAACACCCGAAATGATTCGCATCAAGCATTCCGTGTTTGTTTGTTTTTTAAGCGACTATTATACCGGGACTCACTTAAATGGAAAAGAACGGAAGCCCCGGCGTCAAGGAGAGACTCTTCAAGGTGAAGGGACACGGAGGAGGAGGTCACGAGCACAACTCCCACACCACTCAAAAAGCCGGCCCCGCTCGCGCGCCTGCGCAGCACGAATCCTCTCGCGCAGAAGCCGGACCGGAAGGGCTGGGGCCGGTGGGGCGGGGATAGGGTTGCTAGGAGAACGCGATGACGTTGCTGCCGCGGCGCTCTTCTCCGCCAATGGGTGTCGCCTGACTGTAGTGACTGGCTGCGTACGTCACGCTGACGATGCGCGAAGGACACTCATCTAAGGGCTCGGAGGACGTTCGGTCTCTGTGAGCCGCTGCGTTTCCGCGGAGCGCCGGTGTGTTCGCCATCTTAAGGAGTGAGTCTGGTCCGGCCTTCCGCGCGGCAGGTGCGGGGTGGCGGGGAGCGGCGAGCGGCGCCCCTGGGGGATGATGCTTTGGCGGTAGGCCCGGCCGACCTCCTCTTTTGGGGAGGCGGCCGTGACCTCCTCAAGGGCGCGGAGGCGGGAAAACCAAGGCCCCGATCGGGGACCCAGGCTGCCGGTGCCTTGGGTCGGCCTGACTGCGCCCTTTGCCTTTCCTCTGACCTCCCGCCCCTCCTCTCCTAGGAAGATGTTCTCGTCTGTGGCGCACCTGGCGCGGGCGAACCCCTTCAACGCGCCCCACCTGCAGCTAGTGCACGATGGCCTCGCGGGTCCCTCCAGCAGCCCCGCCGGGCCCCCGGGCCCGCCCCGCCGCTCCCGCAGCCTGGCAGCCGCCGCGGTGGAAGGTGAGCTCAGGCCCTGCCCCGCTACGCTCGTTATGCCCACTTGGTCCGCGGGGCCTCGCTGGCCTGCGCGCGGCCTGGAGGGCAGGGAAGGACAGGACGGCGCCCGGGTGCTCGCGGGGGGATGTCAGCCCGCTCCTCGCAGGCCGGGTGTCGGAGCCTTCCTTGGCCTTCTCTCCAGTCAAGGGCGTGGGAGGCCGAGGCCCGGCTCGCTCCATGACCTCCGCGTCCTCGAGGGAGCAGAGGGGAGAGGCCTTGACTAGCCCCTTATCGCCGCCGTAAGTCCGCTGGGTCAGCACTGGGTAAAGTCTCCTTCCTAACCCCTGGCCACCTGCAGGTCCGACGGTATTACCTGTTCTTTGATCTGGCCTTAGTTTTCTCCTGAAAAGCACTCCCTCCTCCGTTAGGTGTTGGCCCAGGATATTGTGAGATAACGGGGTCTCTCTCAATGCGGCTGGTGGAGGCGGCGAGGTGCAGCCTCAGATCAGATGTCTGGGCCGTAGAAAGGACGTCATCGGTATAGGATCCCTTTGGTCTTATTTCTGGGGATTCTTGGTGGTTAGACGCCATTTAAATGAATTGTGCGAGAAACCTGAAAACGCACTTGTAACTCCTGCACGGTGACATCGTACCTGTAAAATCTCAGGTCTGTTTTTCTTAAATCGGGTATGTGTTTCTGTTGCTGAGCCTTTAGCGTGGGTAGAAAACCCTTTCCCTAGCATTCCGTCCTTCCATTTGAAAGGGAAAGCCGGCGTCCTTGGCGGAGTCCATGGGCTTGAGGGCAGGAATGTGTGTTTCCCCAGCTGTGCGCTGTGGGAATCCAGTGGGGGTGGGACTGGTCAGTGGCTGGGGTCAGCCTAGGATTTGGCAAGCGGAGTGCTCCTTCTGAGTTTGATCTGTACTCGGAAGTGTGTTCTTACCAGCGATTAATGATTGGAAGTTTGATTTTAATCATTAATATAGGAAACTTTTTTTTCTCACAGATGGAATCTTCATCATCTTTTGGTGATTGTTTTAATTGTGACCGTGAATTTCTTGTTACTCGAGCTAGGTGGAAACTCACCTTTCAACCTAATTGTAAACAGGTGGCCAGAGCTTTTCAGTTGCGATAGTACAATTATCCCACAGGGAAACGGTTCTCTTCATTCCCATGGCCTTCGTCATCTGAAGAAATACTTACTTGATTTTTTTTTCTTCCCCCAATCAGAGGAGTATAGCTGTGACTATGGATCTGGCAGATTCTTTATCCTTTGTGGAATTGGAGGAATTATTAGCTGTGGCACAACACATACAGCATTGGTTCCTCTAGATCTGGTTAAATGCAGAATGCAGGTTTGTTTTGCATGTGGGACTGAATAAGCATATTGTTGGCGCATGGCTAAGTTGTAAGATGTAGTCATCTACTAACAAGCTGTGTGGAAACCTAACTGTCCAGGAGGTAAGTTGAGAACAGTAATAACATGAGTTTTATACTAAAATGCATGGTGTGTCTTGTCTTATTACAGAGTACAGTTGTGAATATGGCTCCATGAAGTTTTATGCACTGTGTGGCTTTGGTGGGGTCTTAAGTTGTGGTATCACACACACCGCCGTCGTTCCTCTGGATTTAGTGAAATGCCGCATGCAGGTTTGTATTGGGATAACAATGTGAAAAGCTTTCATGTGGGACTTCATTCCAAATAATCTTAAAGGACTTCACAAATGAGAAGAATTTGAATACAGAAGAACTGCTAGAAACTTTAGTAGGAAACCAAACCTGAATTTCTTTGTTTTAATTAGTGTTTTAAATCCAAGAAATGCCTCTTTTAAAATAAGAATGTGCGTAGATTGTTGGATCTCAGACTCTGGCCCTAAATGCTTTTTTGCTGTTGGGCTCATTTCTGGCTAGAGTGCCTCTTTAAGACCTACTGGTTCTTTATGTTCCAAGTAGTCATTTTATAAGCAGTTACATGTCAGAGTGGGTAATCATTCTTTGTGTATTATGTGAAGTAACTTCACATCTCTTAATTGATAAGATTAAGGTAGAGAGTGCTATGTAGATTTAAAAATGTATCTTAATATTAAAATTTTGTGGGTATAGCTTTTTATATATTCACTTACATAAAAGGTTTTTAAATAATTAGAATATCTTGATTAGGATTATTGAAGCAAAAATAATCAAACCTTAAAAATTTATTTGTTCCAAACAGGATTAGAAGTCTACTTACCTAAAAGAGAAAGGAAGTGAAATATTAGCAGGGAGAGGAAGGTGATGTATACCGGCCCTTGTAGTACTGGCAGAAATAGTGAGATAAAATTTTTTTCCCATTTAGTTAATAGAAAGGATATGAAATATACCTTTAATATTTTTTATGCATGTGTCTTGAAGTGAGTTGAGGTCAGAAGACACTCATTATGTTGATGTACCTTTTTAACTTGTATTTAGTTTGATTGTATTAAGTTCACAAAACTTGATTGACTTTATAGTGTAATCTACTTAATGGGCTAGCCTATATCAGAGATATACAGGCATACAGGCAAGACCCTTCAGGAGCAAAAAGATTATGAGTTGCTGAAAAGCTCGGGTGGCGGTTACCATTTTTAGCAATAAAGTATTTTTTATTTAAGGTATTTACATTATCTTTTTAGACAATGCTATTGCACACTTAATAGACAACAGTATAGTGTAAACATAACTCTTATGCACTGGGAAACCAAGAAATGTGTGTGACTTGCTTTATTGTGATGTTATCTTTTTTTGTAGTGGTCTGGAACTGAACCTGCAATATCTCTAAGGCATGCCTGTAGAGTTATCTGTTATTTAGACAGTAGTTTTGAAACTAAATCTTTAAAATGTTAGAGTTGGATGGTGAGAATTCTCTTAGAGTCAGTTTTGTTATGTATTTTTGTATTGTAGACATTTTACCCTCTGAACTAACCCTCCAAGACTTAAGTCTAACTGAAAGAAAGATAAACCTCAATGTACACCAAGCACGTCAAACTCGCGGCTTGTGGGTCGCAAATTTGACATGCTTGATGTACACATTTACAAAGATAATTATAGATACTAAGCTGTTACCATGTGGTGATCTTGTGTTGTTCTACCTTTTGTGTAGTTGCTGAAGTTTATTTTAGAACCAAATGGGGAAAAAAACTAATAAGAAAATTAAGTATTTATGAGAAATGTTAGCTCTTCGGTACATTTTTTTTCTTTTTGTTTTAAATATAGGTGGACCCCCAGAAGTATAAAGGCATATTTAATGGATTCTCAGTTACACTTAAAGAGGATGGTGTTCGTGGTTTGGCTAAAGGATGGGCTCCAACTTTCATTGGCTACTCTATGCAGGGGCTCTGCAAATTTGGCTTTTATGAAGTCTTCAAAGTCTTGTATAGCAACATGCTTGGAGAGGTATGTAAGTTAACTTTGCAATTGAAAGTCCTGAGCTTTTAACTTAAAGTTTAAAACCAAAAAGGATCTTAGATTTTTGTCTGACCCACCTCATTTTAGAACTGAGGAAATGGTCTCAGAAATGGTAAGCAACATGTTTTGAATCATAAGTCTGTTCTAGCAACGACAAGATGAAAAAAATATATATATATATCATTATATTTCAGTGCTCTTTTTATTATATACCGCTGCTTTTCAAAAAGTTGGATTTTGAGTTTATGTCAAGAGTTTATTAAGGGAATTTACACATTAAGCATGTCTTGGGTGGCAGCAAGACGAGGCATGGATGTCCTACCACATGGTAGGCACTAGGAGTTATTTAGGACTGGGAGAGATGGTTGGGAGACTTGCATGTGACCTGCCCCAGATAAAGGGAAAATGCCTTACATGCTTGCTTGTGGCAGGGCAACGGAACCCACACATCTGGGGTGTAAGGGACAGGTCCATCAGGCCGTCTTTGGGTGAATTTTCAGGAAGCAATCTCTGTTCTGGATCTAGAATGAGGTTCCAGCAGTGGTCACTCATGGCACAGTCTCCTCCACAGATTCTTTAGTGTAGTTCAGGGATCAACCATTCTTGGTACCTCGCTGTTAAAGCTAGTCATATTGCACTGTGATTGAAGTTTTGAGAGGTAAACATATTCAGTCTCATATCATGTGTATTATCCATGAACTGTATGATAGAGAAATACTTAAAATGTCTGAAATTTAACTGTTTCCTAGAACTGTCCCTTAAAGTAAAATTGAAAATAGCCAATTCACTTCCCTCGTGTTTTTCACTTAGGAAAACACCTATCTCTGGCGCACATCACTGTATTTGGCCGCCTCTGCCAGTGCTGAATTCTTTGCTGACATTGCCCTGGCTCCTATGGAAGCTGCTAAGGTTCGAATTCAAACCCAACCAGGTTATGCCAACACTCTAAGGGATGCGGCTCCCAAAATGTATAAGGAAGAAGGCTTAAATGCGTAAGTAAACATTTGCCTAAATTTATAGTATAAGGTACTCATTTGAGGGAAGTGCATTTGTTAGCATTAAGCCTACCAGACTTTAAAAATTTTTTGTTTAATGTCCATCCCCTCAACCCCTTTACATAGAACATAAACTCCAAGGGCAAGAATAAGTTGATAACATGGTTTGAGCCCTGAATTAAGAATTTTCTCTAAAGTAGGGAGGGAGGGACCATTTGTCAGTCTACAAGTGACTTGATATTTGACATAAACATTAACTGTTAACTTTTGGGGAGACTTTATTTAGAATTCCTGTCATCTGTGTTCACAGTTAAGAATTTGCATATGGTCAGGCCACAACATGCTTCCTTAGATCCACCTTTGTGGATGCCAATCTTGAACTGAGTTCTACTTGTAAACTTTACTGTTTCTTGTAGTTCCAGTCAAGAAACATCCAGCAACTTTTTGGTTGTACAGTCAAAGGTGCTTGAGTCATTGGCATGTGAGATAAATATACCTGCATGTTAGTCTTAGGTTCTGATACAAATGGCATGCCATTGTGCTGCCATTTTTGTATTATCAGGACTTGACTGGTGTGCGGACACTTCTGTTAATGATGAAAATTGTGCTAGATAAATATATGCAACTGACTAAAATAAATCCTGTGATTTCCTAGATTCTACAAGGGGGTTGCTCCTCTGTGGATGAGACAGATACCATACACCATGATGAAGTTCGCCTGCTTTGAACGTACTGTTGAAGCATTGTACAAGTTTGTGGTTCCTAAGCCCCGAAGTGAATGTACCAAGGGAGAGCAGCTGGTTGTAACATTTGTGGCCGGTTACATAGGTATGAATTACTTAGATCACGCTTGTCTGAAATGAAAGACAGTTATTTGCATTACTGACCTCTTGTGAAGAAATACTCCAAAGAAGTTATCTTCCCATAGCATTTCATATGACCTTCAGGAGTCATGGTTTGCATGGTTAAGCTTGGGAATACATTGATATGACTACTCTCCTATTTGTTTTTTGTTTGTTTTGTTTAGAACAGATTTAAAAATACAAAAGAAAGTGTTGATTAAAAGCTGAATATGAAAACTTTTGAAAGATTGGGTAGATCACTTTATAACCTTTCTTGTCAGTCTTACTCTAATTCTGATTTGTTCTTAAGAACAAAATTTTATTACTTAGTCATGTCAATATTGTTGGCTGTGGTGTGGTTTTTTTTTTCTTAACTGACCCCATATTGAATCATATTTCTTGACTTTTTTCAGCTGGAGTCTTCTGTGCAATTGTTTCTCACCCTGCTGATTCTGTGGTGTCTGTGTTGAATAAAGAGAAGGGCAGCACTGCTACTCAGGTCCTCCAGAGACTTGGATTTAAAGGTAGGGTTGTTCTTCCTCTAAAGAAAGAATAACACTTGCGGGTATATCCCATTTTTCACTCATATTTTATTTTTTAACCAGGTGTGTGGAAGGGACTCTTTGCCCGTATCATCATGATCGGCACTCTGACTGCACTACAGTGGTTCATCTATGACTCCGTGAAGGTCTACTTCAGGCTCCCTCGCCCTCCTCCACCTGAGATGCCAGAGTCTCTGAAGAAGAAGCTTGGATTAACTGAGTAGATAGATCGATGCACATATGGACTGAATCCGCTTTTGGTCAGTGTTGACGGAAGTGCTAAAGGAACTTTTATATATTTGACAGTGTAGGAAATCGTCTATTCCTGATATAATTACTGTAGTACTCTTGCTTAAGGCACGAGTTTCAAATTTGCTTTTGAAATATATCCAACTGGTCATGATTTGTGTGTGACTTGATAATTATTTTTAAAACTAGTTTTTAAAGATTTAATCGTAAAATGGAAAGAATTAGTATAAAACTTACAGAGAAAAATGCAAATTCACCACTGTTGGTTCAGTCCTCTGATCCCTACTCATAAATTGTCATGTCTCAAGTTTTGTCACTCAAGAGAGTTCCTATATTTTTAGGAAACATTCTAAATTTTCAAAAATTTTATTTAATTGTTCAATTTAAATATGGATAAATATTATATTTTGAGAAGTTGATTTTGGCATATAATCGAATTTTTGCATTGTGTACTGTGCTCTTTAAAATCCCCTATGACTAGCTAGCTGGTTTGGCTCTGGATAGAGCATCAGCCTGCGAACTGACGGGTCGCGGGTTCAGTTCTGGTCAAGGGCACGTGCCTGGGTGTGGGCTTGATCCCCAGTAGGGGCATACAGGAGGCAGCCGATCAATGATTCTAATCACTGATGTTTCTATCCCTGTTCCTTCCCTCTGAAATCATAAAAATATTGGCTCTGGCTAGGTAGCTCAGTTAGTTAGAGCATTGTCCAGATACACCAAGGTTGCAGGTTCAATCCCCAGTCAAGGCACATACAAGACAGCCAATGAGTGCATAAATAAGTGGGCCAACAAATCGATGTTTCTCTCTAAAAGTCAATTAAAAAATAAAAACCAGCCTGAGTTTTGCTAAATTATACATATGTAGTAACAATTGGACTGAAAAAGAAGTAACAGCTTAAATCTCCATTTTGTGAAAACTTCATGAAGTGTTTTGAGCATATTTCAAAGTGAGTTTAACATTTCCATGATAACTTTTTGGGATAGAAGTGTCCATATGTCCATGAAGTTTGGTGCATGGCAGTCTTGCTGCTAAATTAGAGTTATACACTGTTTCTTTAGCATAAGGTTATATAACTTCATATAATTTTTATCATTTATGAGATCACAAAATAATTGTTAAAAATTTCAGGTACCACATGGCTAAGGAAAAACCCCCAAACTTCAAGGAATCTAGCTCAAAAGTGCTATCTATGCCTCTCCTGATAGATCAAATAATAATGTGGTAGCTTAATAAGTCAGCTCCTCCTAACAGTTCTTACCTCAGATATTACTGAATTATTTCTCTCTTAAAAGGCAGCCCTGCCTTCACATTTTTAGCAATGGTCATAGGAGTCCATGAGGTGTACCTTCATCATTGATAGGGCTTATGAACCTTTGGGTTATTACAATGTGACTTGAGATTCCTAGAAAGCAACAATTCCAAAGTTTTCATGAGTTTCTCTGGACTAATGTGCCATGCCTGCAACAGTCACTTCATAAATGCTAGCTATGCTGAATGAAAACACAAGACATACTGTAATTCTTATCTAATACTATGATTTGATGTACAAGTCTGCTGGCTTTCTTTGTGGAATGTGGTATATATGAGATTTGAAAATGGAGGATAATTCATGTGAAGGACAATATTATTTGAAGACCTATGAATCAATCCCAGGGGGTTGTATTTAGCAAGATTGAAACTATTAAAACATCATTAACATATGAAAATATAATGTGACTCACTTTTACTTACGGATAAACAATGATTTACTGATTATATTGACAATTGAAGCTTTCACTGATACTAGTGCAGGGAAATTTCACAGCTGAGGATGACTCCCTCATTCCCTCATAAGATGCTGGGGTCCAACCCCAGCGGGTCCAGGGGTCCCCAAAGGTGTGGACAGAGTCGGCAAAGAAGGAATGACAGGGAGACAGCGTTCAGTTGATCAACAGCCTAGCCAGGATCTCTAGCCAAGTTCTGGTCAGGATCTCCAGCGAAGTTCTGGTTAGGATCTCCAGCCAGGTTCTGTGTCCATGTTCTCTTGCTAGGTTCTCCAGCCAGGTTCTGTAGCCATGTTCCCTCGCTAGGTTCTCCAGCCAGGTTCTGTCCAGGTTCTCCAGCCTGGTTGAGTCACCAAGTTCTAGTCAGGTTCTCTTGCCATGTTCTATAGTCAGGTTCAGTCCAGGATCTTTTGCCATGTTCTCTCGCTAGGTTCTGTCTCTAGATTCTGTGTAGGTTCTGTGTCTAGGTTCTGAGCCTCTTGGTTCTGTGTTCTAAGTTCTGTGTTCTAAGTTCTGTGTCTTGCTGTCTTATTACATCTGTATTTATACCAGTTGATTCAATCCTATCAATCTCTATTACAAAGGTTAGGGCGTTTCTTATCTCCATTCCAGGGAGTAAAGATTATGTAGCTTAAGCATGAGTGTTCATAGTTAAAGTGATTAATTACCCGCCTGGCACTTGTTAAGAGGTTTTATTCCCTCCCTAACTTCAGGGGAAAATCCCTACCTGGGGAAACAACCTTTCTCAGAGAGGTGACCTTGGTTAAAACACATAGTGCCAAGAAGGTGAGCAAACATATTAAGAACAGTATGCCATATATGCCAGGTCCCTTGAAACAGCAAGGATGGACCGGCTCCCGGCAATAAGAGACCATATATATTATTGAAATAAATAATTTTACATCTGTTAGGGAACATAAAGTTTTTCATCCAGTATTTGCCATGGAAGCTATCTGACTTGAAGACAAGATCATGACCATGAGCTTAGTGACATTTAGATTTTAGGGTTCCTTCTCAGCATGGCTATCAAATTATAGATTTGTGAGTCATTATTTCATTGAGTAGAACTAGCACCAAATAAGATGAGTGCCTTGTTTATTTGGCACTGATAGAAACAAATATTCTTCATAAATGAATTTTCAGATAAATTTGTATTTTAAATGCTGAAAATTGTTTTTTTCATGTCTAAAATGCATTATTGTATCAAGATAATTCCATGGAGCATAATTTACACTTCATTTGGTATCATGAACAGTCAAGGGCCCCTGCTGGGTTGTGGACTCAATCCCCAGTAGGGGGCATGCAGGAGGCAACCGATCAATGATTCTCTCTCACCATTGTTGATGTTTCTATCCCTCTCCCTCCTCTCTGAAATCAATAAAAATATATTTTAAAAAATAAATATGTTCATAGAAAAACTTGCAAGGACATATACAAAAAATGAATAGTAGTATTGACTGAGAAAAACCGATAAGCCTTGAAGAACCTGGGAGATGCGGGCAAAACCACACCTTCACCCAAGGCGTTGCAGCCTCTGATCAGGTCAGCCTCCCTCAAGTTTCTCTTTGGCAATCCTTCTCAATATCCACATGAATTTCCTCAGGATTTTATTACAAATGCAGATTCTGACTCAGCAGCTCTGAGGTGGAGCCTGACATTCTATATTTCTAACAAGTGCCTGGGTGAGGTTGATGCTCTGGTCTCTTCGAAGGAGAGAGAGCTCTGTCTCTATTGGTACTGCCCTTGTGGTTCCAGATCCCACGAGCACTGGTTATAGCACAATTCTTCCCTTGGGATACTCATGAAATTAATAGATTAAACGTCTCCCCCTCCCCAACATGAGATAACTTGGATAACTGTTTCTTGCAACCAGAGCCGTGCTTAAACCCCCTCATAGCCAATTGTAAGTTCTGTAAGATCAGGGAATACTTGTTAGCCAGCTATGTAGCCCCCAAAGCACCTACACTTGTGCTGGGCACACACTGAGCACTCAATTTTCAAACAAATGAATTAAACAACTAAGGACAAAACTACCTCTTTTGCCCTAGCTGGTTTGGCTCAGTGGATAGAGCGTCGGCCTGCGGACTGAAGGATCTTGGGTTCAATTCCTGTCAAGGCCACATGCTCGGGTTGTGGGCTTGATCCCCAGTAGGGGGCGTGCAGGAGGCAGCCGATCAATGATTCTCATCATTGATGTTTCTCTCTCTCCCTTCCTCTCTGAAATCAATAAAAATATATTTTAAAAAATACACTAAAAAACGATCTCTTCCTCTAAATCAGGGGTCCTCAAACTACGGCCCGCAGGCCACATGCAAATACAAATATTGTATTTGTTTCCGTTTTGTTTTTTTACTTCAAAATAAGATATGGGCAGTGTGCATAGGAATTTGTTCATAGTTGTTTTTTTAAACTACAGTCCGGCCCTCCAACGGTCTGAGGGACAGTGAACTGGCCCCCTGTTTAAAAAGTTTGAGGACCCCTGCTAAATGGATAATGAATGCAACAACCCTGAATCTGATGGCAGGATCCAGTTAGGACCCCAACCACACAGACTATGCTACCTGGCAGTCAGTCAGGGCAAGTGGGGATTCAGATTCTGCCCCATCTAGTTTCCCAGTGCTAGATTGGCAGATCCTGCTTCTCCCCACTTGTCTGAGTGTGTGTGTGTGTGTGTGTGTGTGTGTCAGGGGGATGCATAAGGTTCTTGCTAAAGAGTTTCAATTACATGTTTTAGCATACTTATTTTGAAAAATCAAGTGCTCAACCCTTTTCAAGATTTTATTTTTACTGTACAAAATGGAATCATGTACAAAATGGTATTTATTCCAGAATTTCATTATTTCTAACTTGTCAGTCTCTTCATAACATGACAGAGGTCCCATTTAAAAAACAACTTACTTCAGTCTAACCTAAATAATACCAAACTAATCCGTACCTGAAATGTGTGTTATTTCATCTTTTATATCCTTAATCTCAGCTTGGACTATTGTTAAATTAGATATTTTTTCATGTAAGAAAGCAATTTCTTTCTCTCTTTGTAGTAAGTCAGCAACCAGTCTCCCAATGCGTAGTGTTAAATCATTTACCAACGGTTCCAAACGGGAAAAGTCCTTCTTTAGATTATACACCTTAGGCTTTAGATCATTTGCAAAAGTCACTGTCTTCAGAACTTTAGCTCTGTCACTTTCTAAGCTTAAAAACCTGTCTGTGTGCTTGTTGAAGTCACTCTTTAGCTCCGAAAGCATCTTCTTAACAGAGTTAATTCTCTGTGAATTTTCAGATGCTGTCTTTCGGAGCATTGCTGTTCGGTCAATGCTGCTGGAAAGGAGATCACCTATGTTTTTTACTGTATTTTTTTCTGTTTTTTCTATTTTACTTTCCAGTTCTTGCACAGAGTCTGTCAAGGATGTTATATCAGTTACTAAACCTGAAATACGGCGTAGATCTGTCTTTATAGTTGTAATCTTGAGACCAACATCTTTTGCCGTGGAAGTTGTACTTTGGTGTACTTTTGTAATATCTTGTGAAAGAGTCGTCAAATTGTTGTTCAGTATGCCCTGTTTTTCAGTTATCCTGTTGGACCAAGTTTTCAATTCATAAATTTCCTCCTGTAGATGCTTCAGATGAGCAATTATTTGAAAAGACTTCCATTGTTCCATGATAGCTTCAGACTTCTGACACTAGAAGAAAATATACCATAGTAACTTAAGTTGATTAAGATCTCAACAGTTAAAATTTAACTTAAATTTTGTTAATCCTCACCCGAGGGTATTTTCCCATTGATTTTTAGGGAGAGTGTAAGAGAGAGGGAAAGACAGAGAGAAACATCAATGTGAGAGAAACACACACATCGATTGGTTGCCTCCTGTACAAGCCCCAACCAGGGGAGGAACCTTCAACCAAGGTACCTGCCCTTGACCGGAATAGAACGCTGACGTTCTATCCACTGAGCCAAACCGGCTAGGACTCGACTTAAATTTTGTTAGTTTTGACCATAATTTCACTGCTCCTCTGGAAAGCATTTGGTAAAAGATGTATTAAGTATATTACTAATGAATAAGAAGGAAAACTAAGGAAATATAAAATGTTACTGAGAATGACATTTTTCAGTTATTATTTTTGTACTATCAATCCTCTGTACAGTGACAAAATGAGCTAAATGATAGTGACTTATTTTTCTGTTGCTGGAGAAGGGAGGAGCCTTCTAGATGAGCACTGGTAGAATTGGAGGGTCAAACAAGGCACTATAACTTCTGAGACATAAGTTGTGTGTAGTTATAACAAGTGCCAGAATGAATGTCTAAGACATTTTAAATACAATTACCGTCCTAATACTTTTATGAATAATTTTCTGGGGTATCTATCTTGAATAGTTCAATTTAACTAATTCTTAAGTTCCTAATATGTTATTAGGCATGCCAGGTGTGAGAGACATAAAGATGAGTACAGCTTAGGCCAGTGATGGTGAACCTATGACACGTGTACTTATTTTTTTGGTTGACTTTTCTTTGTTAAATGGCATTTAAATATATAAAATAAATATCAAAAATATAAATCTTTGTTTTACTATGTATGTGACACGGCACCAGAATTAAGTTAGGGTTTTTCAAAATGCTGACACGCTGAGCTCAAAAGGTTTGCCATCACTGGTAGGCTGTGGTCTCAATTCAGTTTATTGGTTTAGTAGAGAAGACAGACAGGTGAAAAACAAAACAACAAATAACAAAAGCTATCTCCACGGTTCCAAAATTCCATGATTCCAAATACAAGTGGTTCTCAGTTCTTGTATGTTTCAGTGCCATTGTCCTTCCCCACCATCCACTGTATACTGATATCTCTGAACTGTCTTTTTGGTTTAACTTGGACACATTAGCTGATGAACATTTTGAGTGCCTGGCATTATTTCAAGTTGTTTTTGTTGTTGGCGGTGGTGTGTGCAGGAGGCAACCAGTTAATGTGTCTCTCCTACATCAATGTTTCTCTCCCTCCCTCGAGGCCGCCCTCCACTTTCTCTGAAAAGCATTGGAAAAAATATCCTTGGGTGAGGATTAAAAAAAAAAAGAAGAAGACAAAGGAGCACTATGTAGTTGCAAAGAAACAAACAGCTAAAATGAGGCAGTTAATTAATTCAAAACAGCAACCCAATTGCCCCATCATATATGTGTGCATATTTTAGAATTCTTTTCCTCAACAGGTTTATGCTTCATTAATTATTGGCGGGGGAGGTGCCCCTCCCACCCCCCTTTTTGATAGAGAAGTTAGATTGTGAAAATGTCATTGCAGCTATGGCAATAAGGGACAGCCACAAATGGGAAGGAAATCGAGTAGTGATTGCAAAACCACGTTTTATTTTTAAGGGGAAAGGTTTGCAATAAAATGTATTTGCTAAAACAGAAGATCCCCAAGGGTGAAAAGAGATGGCTTACTTTCACCTATTTCATTACTAGGTTATCATTTATTAATGTATCTACTCTGTAAATGTTGTTTAATAGCATATAATAATTAAGATACCTCAGAAAGAGCTAAGTTTATTCTTAAAGGATCAGATCACTAAGAAGCTGCTAGTAAGCCTCTTTGTTTTACTTGGTAGCTTACAAAAGCAATTTATCAAGAACTTCCACTGACCTTTACTAAAATATAAACTCGATATATACACTGTAGGAATTGTCTACTAATTGTTTTACTGAATTATTTTTAAAAATTACTTATGGCTTGCTTAAGCTACTTAGTTAGGATGTACAGAAGACAGGGAGAGTCTACCAGCACCAGCAGCAGTTCAAAAGATTCAGCCAATAATTTGAATATTTACCAAGTTATATATATGCTAGAGACCCGGTTCATGAAATTCCTGTGGGGGGGATGGAGGGAGATCCCTTAGCCTGGCCTGTGCCCTCTTGTCGTCTGGAAGCCCTTGGGGACATCCCTCTCACAGTCTGGGACCCCTTGTTCCTTACCACCTGCCTGCTCGCTGCTCCTTACTACTTGGCTTGCTGTTCCTTAGCGCTGCCACAGAGGTGGGAGAGGCTCCCGCCACCGCCACTGTGCTCGCCAGCCATGAGCCTGGCTTCTGGCTGAGCGGTGCTCCCCCTGTGGGAGTGCACTGACCACCAGGAGGCAGCTCCTGCGTTGAGAGTCTGTCCCCTGGTGGTCAGTGTGCATCATAGTAACCGGTCATTCTGGCTGTTCCGCCGTTAACGGTTGCTTAGGCTTTTATTATATAGATGCAAAGTACTAAGCTAGATTGTCCTACAATGATAAATATTGTCTGGATATACAAACAAAACAACATGGTTCCAGGGAATGATTTCTGGGTCCAATTGGCTTTCCAAAAACTTTGCTAAAAAATCTTTGAACTGCACTAAACGACCTGGAAAATGTCTCTAAAATTTAAGACCATTTTAAGCCTGAAGGAATCATATCATTTGGTACAATTCCCTCATTTTACAAATTAAAAACCTCAAAATCAAGTGCCCAAGAACACACACTTGGCGGCAAAGTCTAGGTCAGAAGATTCCCAACTAAGGTTCTTTCTCCTCCCCTGCTTTCTCACTCTTTCCTAAACATTAATTCCTTCTTATGCCCAAGGCCCAAACAATTTTAGGTCACAGTTACAACTTTTGAGTGACTCACAGTCTAGTTTAATAGCGATATGGTAGTCATTACTTGGCTACCACCAAGTTTGGCTGAATTACAGCTTTTTGAATCCTTAGGGTAGTTCTACTTACAGGTTCCTTGTGATTTTTTTCCCCTCCCCTGGTTGAACAGCAGTGGGTTGCATCAAATAGTGTGAGGTCAGTGGCCCCTGGAGTTGGACAGACCCAAAAGCTTGTTTGCAAGATTCTTAATCTTGCTGAGTCTCAATGTCCTCAATTGTAAAATGGGTCATAGTTAGCAAAGCTGTGGTGAGAACGCTAATGAACAAAATAAACTAACAAACAAAATAGAAACAAACTCATAGATACAGAGAATAGACTGACAGCTGTCAAAAGGGAGGCTGGGTGAAACAGGTGAAGGAATTAAGCAAAAACACCACCACCAAAAACTCACAGACATAAACAACAGTATGGTGATTACCAGAGGGAAAGGGGGTGGGAACAGGTAGGGGAGGATAAATGGTGATGGAAGGAGACTTGACTTAGGGTGGTGAACACACAATATATAGATGGTGTATTATAGAATTGTACCTCTGAAACATATAAATTTATTAACCAATGTCACCCCAATAAACTCAATTTAAAAAAAGAAAAAAAAAGACATGCCAAGTGCCTGGATGACGTGACTCAGTGGTTGAGCGTTGACCTAAGAACCAGGAGGTTATGGTTCCATTCCCCATCAGGGCACTGGAGCATGCAGGAGGCAGCCCATCAATGATTCTCTCGCATCATTGATGTTTCTCTCTCTCTCCCTCTCACTTCCTCTCTGAAATCAATAAAAATATATTTTAAAAAATCATGCCAAAACCGGTTTAGCTCGGTGGATAGAGCGTTGGCCTGCGGACTGAAGGGTCCCAGGTTCGATTCCGGTCAAGGGCATGTACCTTGGTTGCGGGCACATCCCCAGTGGGAGGTGTGCAGGAGGCAGCTGGTCGATGTTTCTCTCTCATCGATGTTTCTAACTCTCTATCCCTCTCCCTTCCTCTCTGTAAAAAATCAATAAAAATATATTAAAAAATAAATAAAAGTTTAAAAAAAAATCATGATGATGTATCAAATATGGTGATAGGCCAAACAATTAAGTAAATAGAAATGAAGGATACAAGAGATCACATCTCTCTGACAGGATGGAGGTTGAAAGAACAAACTCCAGCTAACTTTATAATCTATTTTATTAGTACGAAAATAAAAACAAAGAAATACAATTTTGTCAGTGCACACAGACAAGAACTTAGACATTCAGAACTCGAGGAATTTATGTTAAGATTCCAGAAATTAATACTGTGACTTTTAATAGAAAGACTCTTCCATTTTTATGACCCATGGCTATCCACCGTAGTAGAACGTATTTGGGATTTCTCCCAAAATGTGCAAATTTACATAGTACAGCTACCTGACCATGACTACCTTTTGTAACTGATTGCTTTCAAGTTGTTTGTGCTTAATTCCACTGAAACTGCGTTACAAAAAGGGACTACAGTTGGTTATTGGCAAGAATGAATAAGAATAGTACTTCCATATACAGTTGTCTCAGTTTTCAACACCAAGTTTGGACACTCTTGATATATCAGTTTACCAATAAAAGTCTCATGTGTTCCCCCCAATCCTGCACATTTCTGATTATCATTATTAGAAAAATACGGCTAGGTCTCTGCTTAATCACCTTGGTATGCCTGTCTTATTTCTTGTGACTCTATTAGGTAATTTTGAATAAAATAAATCACTATGTGAAACAAATCTGTTTGGGTAATTAGTTTGGGGACCCTTTAAAATAATGACATACTTTTAATTACCCTAATTGTCATAATTTCTCTCTCTTTTTTAAATGTTTATTTTTTGTGTACCTGGCTCACTGTGGGGAGTGGTCCTGGGGCAAAGGAGAGAGAGTGGAGCAGAGCCTGAAAAGCAGAGCCTTTTATTTTAATTTTTTAAAAAAATGTTTTTATTGATTTTTAGAGAGAGGAAAGGAAAGGGAGAGATAGAAACATCGATCAGCTGCCTCCTGCAAGTCCCCTACTGGGGATGGAGCACACAACCCGGGCATGTGCCTTGACCACCTAGGAATCAATGGGTGACTTCTTGGTGCATAGGTTCAGCCACACCAGCTGGGCAAGCAGAACCTTTTAAATTTGTTTCATCAAATCCTGTGCCTGTGTGAAGAGGCCGAAGGTTGCACCTCTGGATGAGAAAGTAACTGCTCAGGCTTGGGGAAGGCGAGTGAAGGGGAGGCCTGGAGAGCTGCGAGATGGTGGGAAGCTGAACTGGTCCCCAGAAAGGGGAAGCAGAGGTGGCAGGCTGGCTCTCATTTCTCGTTTTGCTGCTTTTTCCTCTTTAAAACAGGCCACAGGCTTATTGGTGTATGTTCTCGATAGAGTAATTTACCTAGAGATCCTGTATCTAGCAAACTCAGGAGTCTGTAACACAGTCAAAACTTTTTAAAAATAAAAAGCCCAGCTATACAGAGATATTCCAAAAGTCCATGCTTAAAGCATACACATGTCATTCCTAGGAAAAGCTTTTAAAAAAAACCCCAAAAAACAAACAAAACAAAAAAAAAAACCCCAACCATATGGGTGGGGCAAAAGTAGGCTTACAGTTGTTTGTACGGAAAATAATACACTAATGAATAAATAATAATACAAGAATAAATTTTTGCTTACTCACAACTGTAAACCTACTTTTGCCCCACTCTATATTACTCTTATTTAAAAATTCTTACAAATATCTATAACACAGTTTAGAACCTTAACAAAAAGTAAAAACATTTCCAAGGCTCCATAGTTTTCAAAAAGTGCATATTAATTCATCGCAAAGTACCCCAATCTTGCTCTTGGGCATATTATTTTTTTAGTTTAGACAAAATTCCTATGAACTCCGTGGTCTGGATTCTTAGCCTGTAGTAAATTACAAGGGAAATGAAGGCCTGGCTGAGGCTGGCACTTCACTGACCCACTTGACAGTAACAGGTCAGTGGGTCACCTTTTCAGGTGACAGAAGAGATATAAGAAGTAGACATAAGGTTTGAAAAATAGCAAACTGGGGTCACTTAGTGAGGAGGTAAACACCCCTCATTAGCTACTAGAGATACTAATATATTTGGGTCCAATGGGTGAAATTCATAATAATGACCAGTAATTATTAGAAAAACATGAAAAATACTAAGGATATTACTTTTTAAAAAGTATATATATATATATATATATATATATATATATATATTAGAATTATTTCTATTTAAAATGATTAAAATGAAATAAGTTGTATTGCTTAGAGATAAGCTTTGATTGTCTGGATAATATACTTCTGTGGACATCTCACCTCTTTCCCAATAATGTAGGGTAAGTGAGACATATCAAAATAACACAGAAGCATGGAACTAATAAACTGATGTACAGTAATATGGTTCATCAGAATAAATGTAGTGCGTTTAAAGGTCACTATCAATTCCTTTATTTTCTAGATTATGTTCTTTTAAAGTTCCCTTTTCCCCTGCACTTGAATATACTATAAAGTCATGAACTTTTCCTTTCAGAACGTCCAGTTCATTTTGCATCTTTAATATGCTGTTGTCGTACTGAAGTCCTTCAAGAGTTTTCTGCATCT
The DNA here is from genome assembly GCF_014108235.1 of Myotis myotis. Classification (NCBI taxonomy): domain Eukaryota; kingdom Metazoa; phylum Chordata; class Mammalia; order Chiroptera; family Vespertilionidae; genus Myotis; species Myotis myotis. The sequence continues at coordinate 196,831,337 of NW_023416335.1, forward strand.
CCATGATCTCAGATACTGCTTTCAGCATATCATCTTCCATATTGAACATCTGAAGAGTTAAATCTTCCATTTTCTTTTCTGTCCCTATCAGATCCTGAGAGACTCTGAGAACAGAGCGAATTGCACTTTCAATGGTTGGCAAATGTGTCTTGCATTCCTCAACTTTGGGTTCGTAGTTGGAAAGCTTATTAGTCAGGTCTTCATCTCTGGCCAAGAGAGCATGCTGTTCCTCTTCCAACTTTTCCACTGCTTTTGCATCAGAGCCCAGCTGCTCCTCGACTCGCAGAAGATCCTCTTCTTCTTGTCTTTTCACTGTTCTGATATTTCTGAGAGTGCTGTCTTCCAGATCTTTTAGCCTTTCCGTGAGCAGCTTTATTCCTTGTTCAGCTGAGTTAATTTGGACAGTCACTTGCGAATGCATATGCTTTGATTCTGATTTGAAAGTGTCTGTATCAGCATTCATTTCTTCCAGGCTTCTCTCCCAGAAATTTGTGACATTTTGGAATTTCTCATTAAGGCTTTGCATCTTTTGAGCGAGCATCTCTTCACTAATTTGAATGTCATGCATGATATGCTGGAGGCTGGATACTTCCTGCTCAACCTGGGTCACCAAAGACATGGATGATGTAGCTTCTTGCAGGATACTTTCAGTAGACTCAAGCTGCATTTATAACACAAAACAATTCCCAAGGCTACTTAATAACTTTTATATTAGGGAAACATACTTTAACAGTCACGTGCCAATTTCAAATTCTGACGATGTCTAAAATACCAAGTATATCAGAGCCATACTGGCAAAAACATTTATTACTTTCACGTTGTTTTAACATATTTAAATTTAATAGATTAGCACTATGGCAGAGAAATATACCTGAACTTATAATCCTAAATATTTGCACATTTTCATAGAGGGATATTCAACTGAAAGATAATGCTAAAGGGAGCCTGGAGTATAGCATATTTCTTTCTTTTTTTACTCCAATGGAAAGCAACTTAGTTGTTATTTCTATGGTTATTTGAATTTTTAAGAAACTGTAAGTTAGTTATAAATTTTTTTCACTTTTCTAAATCCAATGATTCTGGAAGAGTTTCTGCCTGAAAAAAAAGTTGGTTGACTGACCTTTGTGGAGAAGATACCAGAATCACATCTTACAAATATCACAAAGGCAAAATGAAGAAAAAGCTAGTGTAGTGAGACAACTATGTCAAATAGCAAAGTGTCCTAAATATCTGTAAATTATGGTAAGCTCCTGGTATGTCCTCATGTGTCCGGAACATAGGAAGACGAGGTTGTGTGTCTCTCTTAGTCTACACTTACAAAGATAACAGCCTTAGAGACACAGGAAGGACTAGAAATGAATATTAATTTATCAAATGTTTGCAGCCTTGTGTTGAAGACTTAATACTGTTCAAGACACAGTTCTGCCCTTAAGCAGCTTAGTGTAATTGGGGTGAAAGCCAAGTCTATATACGCTATGATAGGGGAAGAACTATGGAAGCACTTACATGGGGCACCTAAGCGAGACTTTGATGATCAAGGAAAGTATTCTAGAAGCATTATCTAGTATCTGCTTCTACTTACTTCCTCCCTAAATCATCCTACACACTACAGTCAAATTAAGCTTTTAGGAACTGCTATGAATATCATGGTACAATATGATGTTTCCTAAAATATTGGTACAATATGATGTTTTCTAGGTGCAAGGCCCAAATTCTATAACCTCTCTCTATACTTGTCTTCCCTCCTCTTTGCTTAGCTGAGTTCTGTCTTTCCTTCAAGGCTCAGACCAGATATCAGCTCTTCAGTGCAGCATTCTCTCATAACCCTAGTCTGACAGCCCAAACTCCTGTACAGCAGCACATACTGTATTATGTATTTGCCACCTATTTGGCACTCAGCACATATGATTCAAGAATTTTTGAGTGTTCACTCTGGGCAGGACCTGTGCTAGACACTGGACATAAAATTATAGATATAGTATAGTCCCTGGCTTCACAATTTGGCAGGGGAGACAGAGATTTGGATCTTTTATATTCTAGAGTTCCAGTAATACTTATTGAGTGTCCTTTGTTCCATTATTATATAGAGATATAGGAATATAGAGATACAAGACACTGCGATTGGCCTAAAGATCAGTAAAGGTGTCAATTAACAACAACAAAATCACAATAGATTATGACTTGTGTTATGGCAGAATTAGCACGGGAGAATGGATGCTTAAGGAGAAGTTAGAAGTCTGGATCTCAGTGAGGGAAGGCTTAGGAAGTGACTCGGAAATCTGACCCCTTAACAGACTGATGAATGAGACAGTGAAGATAGGAGAGCTTCTAAATTCCTTAGGCGAAGAGAGCATATCTGGTACATTTTTGTAGTCCCCGTATCTCGGGGTATGAAGAACATGTTTGCTGATGTTTAGGAAGAAGAATGGTGTCCAGCCATCATGGCTCAGGGGCTGAGCGTTGACCTATGAACCAAGAGGTCACGGTTTGATTCCCAGTCAGGGCACATGCCCAGGTTGGGGCGCAATCCCCAGTGGGGGGCGTGCAGGAGGCAGCTGATGGATGATTCTCTCTCATCATTGATGTTTCTGTCTCTCTCTTCCTCTCTAAAATCAATAAAAATTTATTTAAAAAAAAAAAAGAAAGAAAAATGGCCATAAATCTTCTGGGCCTACCCCCATCATACCTGGAGCAGTTCCAGGTGACAGCTGGGAGCAATGTGCAACCCCACTGAATAATATAATAGGACCACTTTGAAACCTTGTTTACAAATTATCTTCAGTCCACACATGTAGCCATAATACAAGTTCCTTTAAAAGCCAATTTTGAGAAATACTTGTACATTGGTAATACTGCTAGGTTTAGTTGTCTTGTTAGCAGCATTTTGAAGAGGCAAGCTTATCTTCCCCAAGGTAATTTCCTACCTGGACTGTTCATCAGAGCATCACTATATTCTGAGGCATATATCTCAAGAGTCCCAAAAGTTCAAAAGGATAACAAGGTTTCAAGATTTAATTTGCAAACATATATAGTGACTAGTATACCACAACAGCTGTCATTTATGGGCTGACAATATATTCTAATAGTTTTACATTTTTTTACAGAGAGCGAATACCTTAAATTTATTACTGCTTGAAAGTTTTTCAAAGTTTACATATGTATCGTATCTCATCTAATCCTTATAAAAATTTGTTATTCTCATTTAATAAATGAGGAAACGGAGGCCAAGAGGAGTTAAGGTGATTTTTTTCTGAGGTGATGTAGTTGTGATGGGAGTCCAGGTCTAGTTTTTTCCTCCTACTGCATTACAATAGCCATGAGGATCAGCTTTGTGAGAAGGCAGCTGTTGTTAAACTACCCCTAGGCAGACTGGGAGAGAAAGAGCTATGCAAAGACTGAATATTTTTTGGATCCTATGATAATATATATTTTAATAGTTAAAAAATTCTGCTTTAAAAAGCATTTTATTTGCTACCAAATTTTTCATTTAAAAAGGAAACCTGCCCTAACTGGTTTGGCTCAGTGGATAGAGCATCAGCCTGCGGACTGAAGGGTCCCAGGTTCGATTCCGGTCAAGGGCATGTACCTTGGTTGTGGGCATATCCCCAGTGGGGTGTGTGCAGGAGGCAGCTGATTGAGGTTTCTCTCTTTGATATTTTTGATTCTCTATCCCTCTTCCTTCCACTCTGTAAAAAAATCAATAAAATATATTTAAAAAATAAAATAAAAAGGAAATCTTTCTTCAAAATTTGCTTTCGCCGAAACCGGTTTGGCTTAGTGGATAGAGCGTCGGCTTGTGGACTGAAAGGTCCCAGGTTCGATTCCGGTCAAGGGCATGTGCCTGGGTTGCGGGCACATCCCCACTGGGAGATGTGCAGGAGGCAGCTGATCGATGTTTCTTACTCTCTATCTCTCTCTCCCTTCCTCTCTGTAAAAAATCGGTAAAACATATTTAAAAAAAAAAAATTTGCTTTCCATAGCTTTTAAGCACGTTCTGTTTCCTGACACTTTTTTCTATCATCTTCCCCCTGATGAGAGGGGCCTCCAACAATTATAATTAGATTCCAACTTGAGCTCTACGTCAAAATGTCAATTCTTGCAGCTCCTTCCCAGAGGCCCCTAAGCTCACATTTGATCCCCTGGCATGTTCGAGGGGATGTATGATTTTCATCCATAGCTTTTACCTTCTGAGGGAATATATGCCCATTTTGTGCATGAAGCTGCAGGAACTTAGACCCTCTACTTTTTTTCTGTTTATTTTTATAACATTCTTGCTCACCCTGGTGCCAGACACAAGTCCTATCTACCTTATGACTTAAGTAAAGATTTAGTGCATGAAGAAATGAACAAACAAGATATGTTTCCCAATGATACCTTGGTCCCCAGTAGCCAGGCAAGGCCCACAGATGCCTCATTGATTACAGCAGACCCTCTCCTGAGAAGTGTAGTAGCTAACATTTTTTTAATCGGTTGCACATTTCTAAGAATCCCAGAAATAATGCATCTGCATTTTCAGCTTGAAGAAACACAACAAAGACATGGATTTCAATTTTCATTTGGTTACAAAATCAATATTTATTTTTAGGTTAATCAGTCCTGTATGCACACATATATGTTTACCAAGCAGGAAGTAAAGAATAAAACATCGATGAAACTTTGCCCAACAAATGCTTTTCCTATTCTAATTTTATACCAAAATATCAAGCATATACACTTGATATTTAAATAGAAAATTGAGGTCACTGCAATATGAGCATGTTAGTCTTTTCAAACAATAACAGTAGTTGTATTTTAAAAAATTATTTTCCTTTCAAAATATAATTTAATTCTAAATTGGATTGAAGGGAGAATGTAAAAAGGTAGGGAGACCTGTGAGAGTTAAAATAGCATTGCTTAAAAGGCAAAGAAAAAAGAAGAACTTATGAACTGGGGTAGAATGATGATAGGAGGAAGGAAAGTGGAAAACAATCTTCCCAAATAAGACAATTAATAATTACCTTTTCTGAAATTAAACTGATTTTACTTTGAAGCCCTTGGAATTCGTTGTTTTCTATTTTCAGCAACTGGTATTCGTTTTCCACCTTTGCAAACTTTTCCGATTGTTGAAATACAAACCTGGAAAAGAAAAAAAAAAATCACCATCTTACCTAATTCATAGCTATTTAAGTCTGAATTTTAAAGGAGTATTTTATACCCACTTCTGGTAAGGACGACATAAATTCTGGTATGGGTACTGGCAGCTTTTATTACTTGATTTCAATAAATATTTAGGTAGGTGGTGGTTAAATGATACTACGCATGCAAAGATGAGTGAAACGGCTCCTGTTCAAGTTCACAGCTAGCTCAGTGAGCAAGACGGTGTGGTAGCTGTGATAGATATATGCAGAAGAAATATTTTGGAGGAGGAAATAATGAATTATTTATTTTTTTTAAAGGTCTTAGTCTTTGCCTTTTTATTTATTTATTTATTTTTTACAGAGAGGAAGGGAGAGGGATAGAGAGTTAGAAACATTGATGAGAAAGAAACATCGATCAGCTGCCTCCTGCACACCGCCTACTGGGGATGTGCCCACAACCAAGGTACATGCCCTTGACCGGAATCAAATCTAGGACCCTTCAGTCCGCAGGTCAACACTCCATCACCGAGCCAAACCGGTTAGGGCAATAATGAATTATTTAGAAAAAAATGTGATCTCTACTATTTTGCCTATGTAAAAAAAAAAGCATTTTTAGATGAAAATGTAAAAGAGGAAAAAAAGCAAGCAGTGGAGTGGAAGGAAGAAGACATGATGGTGATTAGAAGTTGCAAAATAACCAGACTCAAAACTGATAAACACAGGAGTCACTGTTAAAGTGACAATAGAACACATATGTAGTGCAAGGTGTATCATATACACAATTGTTTATAGTAAGAAATACACGTCATATAGATGTACTTTGGATGTCCTAAAATTGGAGTGTTTTTCCATCTGGCAGATAGTACAGGGTAGAAGCATGAAAAAGTTATCCCAGTTTTAAAAACTATAAATGGACTGTTTTGTGTTTAGAATTTGAAATGAGCAAGCACAAAAGACATGCTTCGAATATAGTACCATTCTGGTCCATCTACTTTGACTCAATTCTTTGGGATCTGAAGGAGCAGCAGTTGAAATTCTTCGTGTGTTTGATGCATCAAAAAGCAGTGGAGGGTTGGGAGGAGGGGGGCAAAAAGGGAGAAAATGGGAGTCATCTGTAATGCTGTCCATAATAAAAAGAAAAAAAGAATAATAGCATGACACAGCCAGCCATTTTTCTATCATATTACATTTTTAATGAATTTCTGCTATTAGTACAAAAAAAAAAAAAAAAAAAAAAAAGGCAGTGGAGCCCTGTTCAGGTGGCTCAGCTGGCTGGAGTATCATCCTGTACACCAAAAGGTTGCAGGTTCAATTCCTGGTCAGGGCACATACGTAGGTTGTAGGTTCGATCCTGGATGGGGTGCATACAAGAGGCAACCAATCAATGTTTCTCTCTCTCTCAAATCAATAAAAACATATCTTCAAGTGAGGATTGAAAAAAAAAAAAGGCAGGTGGAGCAAAACCTGTGAAGCCAGTGTCTAAATCAGAGTACATAGACCAGTGGTTCAAAAGCTTTGCTGCATATTAGAGTCACCTGGCAGTTTTAAAAAAGTCTGATGCCTGGGTCACACACACAGAAATTCTGATGTAATTGGTTGGGGATTTGACTTGGATATTGTAAAATTTAAAACCTTGCCAGGTTATCCGAATGCTCAGCCAAGTAAAAACCACTAATTGACACTGGCTTGTGAAATTGACTTTGGAAGTCAAACATTTAAAGATCCCAAACTTCAATGGAGGGGTAGAAGATATGAGCTTTGTGCATCATTGCAAAGGTGGTGATATTTCAGACTCATAAATGTCATCATTATGCTGTTTCTATAAAACTGTTCAAAGCTAAAGTAGACTTTTTGCTTTTTAAACAAATGTTTACAATGTCAGATGAAATAAATTTATTTTAGTGATGGCTCCCATCCATTCTATAACACTGAATTGTGCTAATAGGAACTTTTAAATAAAACTTCTGAAAAAAAAATAAAACTTCTGGTTATTAGAAAATGCCATTATCCTAATTTTTAAAGATGGATATGTAAATTTAATTCTCTTTTGATTGGTTGTTTCATTCTTGGCTTTTAAGAGGTTCTTTTCAGAGTATAGGCTTATCTGAGACCAATAGACCACGGATAGAGACCATTCTAAAGAAATACATCTAATTTCAAGGACTTTAATTCTGAAAAACTAATTTTTAAAACGGGCTTTTTAACAGGAGCAGTTCAAAGCCTTTTTACACCCATCTTCCCTAGTTTAGATGAGACAAACAATTAGGGTCTGCTAAGGGCTACAGCTCGTAGTTGAAGAAAGAAAAGAACTGTAAGTAGTTCTGGAGTAAAGATTTCTATCTCTAGGGCCTTACCTCTTTTTAGATTAATAATACTGGTTGAGTGTGGACTTGGGCAACTTTGGCTCTGCCATTTACTAGCTATATAACCTCGCTGGGTAAGCTATTGAAGTTATCTTTGCTGGTTCCCTCATCTGTCAAGAGGGGATACTACTACTGAGTTCATAGGGTTGTTGTACAGATTAAATAGGTTCTTATTTACAAAACTTCTAGGCAGTGCCTAGAGCAGGGGTGGGCAACCCCTGGCACGCATGCCAAACATGGCACGCCAGTAACTTTTGCTGGCATGCGAAACCCTCTCTTATAATCTTCCATTTACAATTTTTTTCTTAATATCGACTTTTTTTATTTTTCAGATAAATTCAGTGTAGGTGCATCTTAGAAAAATAAATAATTTTACATAACAAGCTATCTTAAAGACCATAGACATGGATTGACGAGAGAGGGGAAGAGCAATTTCTATGCCTCTGCCTTAACTCTCCCTGCCTTCCTAGATCCGACCAGTGTTTTGGTTTCATCCACATACGCTTGTGAATCTTTGTTCTCAGTGATGAATTTTGTTAAGCCTCGTAATAGGAGTAGCCTGACGGATGAAAGTAGTAGCTCGTGCATATCTCTGAAGGTCACGAAATATAAATCTGATGTAAAATCTTTGTCATCAGTGATGCAGCAGCAAAAATCCCACTGATAATATCAAACGGGGTCATAAAGTTTTCTGTCAGACTATCAGTGTACATGTGTACATTAAAAAATACATGTATTTTTCATCATCATATACTGTTTTTGTCGCTCGAATGAATTTTATTATTTCTTCAAGGTTCTTCACATACGTACACCTTAAGAGATATCAAGTAGGCATAAGATGTTCTCAAAAAATTAGGGTTGGCACGCAGAAGAATTCTGAGTCAGAGATTTTGCTGGTTTTGGCACGCACTCACAAAAAGGTTGCCCACCCCTGGCCTAGAGTGTAACACCTCAGCTGTTCTCTCGTACCCTTGCCTTTTCTTTTGGACTGCACTGTGCAGCTACTTTGCCATCCTTCTGACAAGCCTATAGTGGGTGATAGAAACCCCAGGCTTGCCCCGCTTTGAAACCAGGGTAGGGTTTATAGCAAATGAAGGATGCATTGAATGGATGAGACCTCGAACAGGAAAGAGAATAGCTCTTATTCTGTTTTGGGCCGCTTTTCCTTATCATATAGGTAAAGGTCTTGAAGCCCAGCTAGTGTGGCTCAGTGGTTGAACGTTGACCCATGCACCAGGAGGTCGCTGGTTCGATTCCTGGTCAGGGCACATGCCTGGGTTGCAGGCTCACTCCAGTGGGGGGGGGGGGCTGCGGGAGACAGCCGGATTGATGTTGTTTCTTTCTCATTGATATTTCTATCTCTCCCTTCTTCTCTCTAAAATCAAGAAAAACATATATATATATATATATATATATATATATATATATATATATATATATATAATGAAAGGTCTTAGAGGCTTGGAAATGTAGAAGAAAAGGACCCATGTTAATTGGCTACCATAGTAGAGTTTACAAAAGGAACCTTTCTGACCCCATAATCCATTGCAGTCTATAGAGACTTCATACAGATCCAGGGCCCTATAGTATTAAACTGCATTTCCACATTGTGCTGCCTCTGCACAGCACCTTTAAGACTCTGATGGTGGCAGACAGCTGATTGAGGACTAATATTTATAGGAGTTTCCCTGTTTCTGTTTCAACTTAATGAGAAAGAGGCAAATAACCAAAGGAAACTGTTATTATGGACCTTCAGCAAGAAAGGAAGTTTCAGGGCTACTGCTAGGGTCAGTACCCCCTTAGTCCTGTTTCATTTTCAGCATATTACTGAATGGTCAGAAAAACATTGATTATATTCCATTTTTTAAAAAAATATATTTTTATTGATTTCAGAGAAGAAGGGAGAGGGAGGTAGAAACATCAATAATGAGAGAGAATCATCGATTGCTGCTTCTTGCACACCCTACACTGGGGATCGAGCCCACAGCCCGGGCATGTGCCCTAACCAAGAATCAAACCCTGACCTCCAGGTTCATAGGTCGACGCTCAACCACTCAGACAGACCGGCGGGGCAAGAATAAACTATCTTTTAGACAAAACTTCTTTAACAACAAAAAGCTGAAAAAGGGGGTTAGCCGTGATTTTGCTGTATACAACTTGTAGTGTGTTAGAGGATAGACAAAAAAACCTGAGTTAGCTGGCTGTTTAAAGAGCTTTTGACTTCTTATACATAATTATCACAAATGTGTTGAAAAAAATTTATAAAGGCAATTTAGAAATCTGTTGAAACTTCCAAGAACACTTTTTTTTTTTTTTTTACACTGGAACTTCTGGTTTTTAATTTACATAATTAAATAAGTTTGTAAAGTATCATTTGTGTCTTATTTAGTAACTACACAACTTTTAAACTTTTTGAAAGCAGAATTTCTTCAAAAATTTTCTTAAGAGTTTACAAACAGTATGCAAGCTAACACTTAAAGCCATATAGTCTTGGGCAACCGTTATCTCCAACATCTTATTGTTAAACTGACAAGTCAGGACTTTATCTGTTACACATTATCTATTTACTTTCTAAACAAGAATTCCAAGCCTAAAGGCCTCAGTAAGTAGAGATGTCTTGAAATCCTTCTGAGGCAGTGGAGGGGTTTAAACTTCCCCTCCCCATTTAATCTAAGTGTAAGAAGATGGATAAACTGTGTTGACAGGCACATGTTCAATGTTGTATTTTAACAATCAGGACAATGTCAGTACAATAAGCATTAAGTATTTGACCAACAGACCTACAGATGCTGAAGCATGTGTTCTAGAGGTAAAAAAAATCTCGATGGCTTTGTTGTAATTCTAGTATTTTGAGATGCCAAATGTTTATTTGGAAAATACTTGCAAATGTCTTACCAGAATAATTTTTCATTCCCGAATTTACCATGAAAAAATATTTTGCTATAAACAGTGACTGAAGTATTTCTACTTCCAACTCTTGCGGCAAAAGATTTCACAAGGGCAATTAACAGTCAGCTATTTTAAAAACAATCATAGAATCTGCCTGTTTTAGAAAAAAGCTTTAGATATTGTTTTATCATTTTGCAAAGACAGTTCAAATAAAATCTTCCTACTGAACGTAATTTCTTTGGGTCTTTACTGTAGGCACTAACAAATTCTGTGGAAAGTAACCTCACAGGGTAATTTGGTCATATATTCCTAACTGGGCAGGTCACGGGAGTAGTCACATCCCAGGCATATAACTTTTTTAGTAAAGGTTTGCCTTTGACAGGCAAGCCCTGTCCATTGTTTCTGTTATCTAGGTTAGCACACCTTTGAAATAAATAACCAGCCTCAGGAGAATTAATCTTGTTAACTATCCTATAATCAAATCCCCATCTTGCCTTTTCCCACCGTTATATATTTTTCCTTAAGTTCTCTCCTTAATTTCAAAGGCATAAAAGAAACTGCAAAACTGTTACTCTCTGGGGCATTTTTAGATCTTGCTTCCCAGCAACTGTCACCAGTTCTGGCTTAAATAAACTATTAATAAAAATTCTCTGGTTTTGTACATTTCTTATGCCAACAGATTACTATTAGTGTTTTTCCCCAGAACAAGAACTAAACTTTTGAAAAAGCGAACAATTTAGCTCCCATGAATATGTATCTTCAGATAAATTCAGTAAGTAAAACCAGTTTATCAGGTTCCAGAGAAAAGCAACGTATATCTTTGAGCAAACTAAATTCTACCACTGAATAACCTTCCCAATACAAAAAGGGTTTAACTTACCTAAAGAAGGCCAGGCATTTTAAGATATAAGAGCAGTTTTCAAAACAGTAAATTCAGTACATTTATTCCTTTGAGGCCAAAATAAAATATTCCATAAACAAAAATAACATTAGTAAAATGACAATATATCAAGAGACCATTTAATAATCAACATTTCACATCACTGTGACAAACTTTTATTAAGTTCAACTTAGGATGAGTCACCACTAAAGTACAATTCGAAACTCACTAGCGTGAAAGATGTTCTAGACTAGAGGATGCCCAGGGCCCCTTCTGGAATTTGATCACTTTCGAAGACGAATAACTATCTTCTAAATACCTTAAAAATCAAAGAAAAAAATGGAGGGAAAGTCTAATGTAAAGTGTGTCTTGTCACAAGTGCTACGACATACTTTTGTAGCTTCCCAGAACCCAAATGCGATCTGCAGCCTAGGAACAGACTTCACATTCACATGAATGCATGCACACGGATCAGAATATGAGAAATCCTCCCAACTCTGATATAATCATTAACGTTTGTTGCTTTGAGATCCTAATGAATTCTTTCAAGGTTGCACACGTGGCCATCAGGCATTTACAGGGCGGGGCGAATCTGTCCCGGACGCATGCTTAGCGGACTGGAATAACGTGTTTATGGAAACGGTCGAGCTTCTGAAGTGTAGCAGGCACTGGATAAAAAAAAAAGTTTGGCCGAATCTGTTCTCTATTAAGAAATGGCTGACTCGTCCCAACCCCCCTCCCCCCCCCAACTGTAGTTGAGCGATCGGGGCGCGATCCTGGCGCAAAGTTAAAACGAGTTACAGGAAAAGAGTGAAAGGAAGAAGCAGCTGGGTTGTCCCTTGTTTGAGGTCGAGGCAGAGGAACAGAAGCCGCAAAACTGGGTGTGTGTGTGTGTGTTTGGAGATCTGTGGATGCCGAGCCGGGTGGGGCCAGGGCGGGATTCCGACAGGAGCGGGGCGACCGCTGGAGGCCGGACTTGGGGCCCGTGCGGCCTCGCGCCCACTTACCAGGCCAGGCCCAGGCACATGCCCAGCGACAGCAGGCTCACGCCGGTCCGGGGGTCCGCCCAGCCCCCGCTTCCACCGTCCCGCGCCTCGGCGCTCTTCCCGCCCTCGCTCCGCTTCCCGGGATCCGCGGGGGCTCCCTTGGGCCCCGACTTCTTCCGGTTCTTCACCTCGGACATGTCTGGAGGTCCGCAGGACAGCAGACTCCGGGCGGCCCCTACACCCAGAGGGAGTGGGACGTGGCCGCCTCAGCCTCCGCTGGAAGCCGCGGCGGTGACCGCGCCCCCGCCCAGACTTAGCGCCGCCCACGAACCAGGCCCCTCCCTCTCCCGGCCATCCTCGCTGCTTCGCGGGGTCCTCCCGTCTCCTAGTTCCTCCAGCTGAGTCGGGCGGTGACCCCACTACCCGCTTCCTCAGCGTGAATGCTGCAAACCCCAGGAAATCGCAGATTCCGGGCGCTGGCGAGCCGCGGGGACGCCGGGGGTGGGGCGGGGCAACGCGCGCCAAGTCCAGCGCGCCGCCGCCTGGGTCCTCCCCTCACGGGAACGCGGCGCGCCCCCGCGGCGGAGCCACGCCCCCGCGGCGGAGCCACGCCCCAAAGCCACGCCCCCGCCGTGGCCGGGGCGCAGGGCGCTTCCTTGTGCGTGCGCGGGCTAAACCCGGAGCGGGAGCGCGCGCGGCGGCCGCCCGCCTTGGGGCTTGGGGTGTGTTTATTTGCATGCGCGGGCGCGCGGCGGCCGGCTGGGCGGGTTCCGCGGATTTTGACTGCTCCGCGGTCCTAAGGCAAAGAGGCGGCTTCAGGTGGACGCGGATGCCTGGCTATTCCTGGACCGAAGGGGCGAGGGAGCCGAAGGTGAGGGAGCAGTCTGGGCCGACAGCGCCCCGCGAGGACTTGAAGTAGCCACGGCAGCGTCCAGAGTGGCCCTGGGCCCCCCGGTGCAGCTGCCGTCCGGGGGAAGGAGCGACAGTGGCCCTCCTTTCTTTGTGTCTGGGGTGGGGTTCACCGGCGGGGCGGGCCTCGGGCCGGGCCTCACCTCGCGCCCCGGGACTGTGTTGACTGCCTGGGGAGGTGGCGCCTACATCTCCGCCCGTCGGAGGTCCCGGGAGGTGTTCGGCGCCCCGGACTGCGGAAGCCCAGGTGAGGCACCTGGCAGACCCGGACTAGTCCGGGCCTCGCTCCGAGTCCTGCTTTCCCTTTCGGAAACCCCCGTTACCGTCCCTCCCCCCCCCCCCCCCCCCGCATTTGGTTTCCAAGCCTGTCCCCGCAAGGCTGCTCTTCCCAATAATATCTTGGTGGGAAGGTTTGGGTGAGTTTGCGCCTTGTTTTTCTCCCCAAGCCGGGTCTTTGGGACTCAGAATTCTGGGACAAGGTACTTTCTCTACCAGGAAGAGAAATTATCTAAAGAGGAAGTAGTCAGCTATTAACGGGTTTCCTGGATGAAATTGCCCTCCTTTAGGAAGAATAAGGGATTTTACATCTATGAAGACTTTTGACTTTTCATTTTAGTGTGTCTACAAAAGATGGGGCACTGAGAATTTACTCAGGATATTTCAATTTGTGCACTTTAACTTTTACGTATTTTTAATAAGTCTAGGTAATTAGAAATTAGTTGGAAATTAGTTTCAGATGGTCAGAATGTCTACTTGCCTAGGCAATTGGACATGATTTTAAAAATTCATTTTTGTTTTGTCAAATCGAGTTTTATTGCTTACAGTTAAGGGATGCTTTACGTTTAATTGAGATCATAAAAACGTTATTAACATTTTAAAAATCTGAGAGCTGTGATTCTAATCATAACTTTTTCTCTAGCAGTTTCATTCCAGGCCTGGGTATTTTATGAAACTTGACAAGCATAGGCAAATGCTCTACTTCCCTATATTTACAAGTGCCACACTTGGTGGCCCTTTAAAAACATATAGTCACTAGAGGCCTGATGCACGAAATTCGTGCAAGAGTAGGCCTTCCTTCCCCGGCTGCCGGCCCCTGCTTCCCTGTGGCACCCCGGACCCGGGCTTCCCTTGCAGAGGGAGGCCCGTCCACCCGCTGCAGCCCGCTAGTTAGTGGCATGGGACTCCCTCTGCAGGCGATCACGGAGTGATGGCCGGGCCAACCAATCGCATCGCACCCGCCTTGGCTGGCCTGGTGCCAGTGGGTGTCATAGTGTGGTCCCGGATGGTCGTCTGGATGGATGGTGGGCCAGGTGGTCATTCCGCTGTTTGGTTGATTTGCATATTATGCTTTTATTATATAGGATAGGATAATTGAAGCTTACTGGTTAGTGCTCCTGTTACTTGTGTTTATCCCTGTTTTTGTTCTTAGACATAACATTCTAATTATCTATTTTTAATTCCCACTAGATTGTGAACTTCATCAGGGATATGATTTAATCTTCTCTGTAAATGCAGGGCTTGGCACAAGGAGAGGCTCAAATGTTTATTGAATGAATAAATGAATGTACACATTTAGACACTCACTGTAATACATTGGATGGAGTTCTGTTACTGTCCTAAAACTTGCATACATTCTGATCTGGATTTTATGCCCATGGAAAAGTTTGCATTATATTTGAAATAAAGTTGGTAGAAACTTAAGAGTATAATACTGTAAAGAATATGATTCTTTCTTTGTGGTCTCTTAACCCAAGAAATGACATCAGAGTGTATTTCCTGTTGCTTGGTCATACTGAGCTCAGCAGAAATATTAGTGGAGTGAGCATATGAGAACTGTGTTGATCATTGAAGACAGAGAGCTGATATATGCCTTGTGTGAGAACTATTACACAATACCAGGGGTCCTCAAACTATGGCCCGCGGGCCACATGCAAATACAAATATTGTATTTGCTCCCGTTTTGTTTTTTTACTTCAAAATAAGATATGTGCAGTGTGCATAGGAATTTGTTCAGTTTTTTTTAAAACTATAGTCCGGCCCTCCAATGGTCTGAGGGACAGTGAACTGGCTCCCTGTTTAAAACGTTTGAGGACCCCTGCACAATACCAATATCTGGGACCCTTCAGTCGGCAGGCCGACGCTCTATCCACTGAGGCAAACCAGCTAGGGCAAAAACAAAAAGTTTTTAAATAGCCCTGGCTGGTTTGGCTCAATGGATAGAGCATTGGCCTGGGGACTGAAGGGTCCTGGGTTCAATTCTGGTAAAGGGCACATGCCTGGGTTGCAGATTCGATCCAGTTGGGGGCGTGCAGGAGGCAGCCAACCAATGATTCTCTCTCATCATTGATGTTTCTCTTGTTCCCTTTCCTTCCTCTCTGAAATCAATAAAAAAAAAGTTTTTTAAACATGAGGACTTCAGTATGATTATTGTTTATAAAATTTTAATTTAAAAAGGAAGTTTTTTTATTGTAAAAGTGATAATGTGTATTGAAAAAAAAATTAAGACAATACAGAGCAGTACAAAAGAAAGACGGGGCAGGGGGAGAGGAGAGGGAGAAACCCCAAAGTTTTGCTACTTGGAAGTAACCCAAACATTTTGTTGAACAAACTTTGAAACATCTCCCTATATATTTACATGATACATATTTTGTGCTGTACATGGGATCATATTTCTAATTTTTTCAATCAGCAATGTGTCATTAGCATCTTTCCATGTCAGTACATGGAGCTGTGTTTTATTTATTTATTTTTTTAAAATATATTTTATTGATTTTTTACAGAGAGGAAGGGAGAGGAATAGAGAGTTAGAAACGTCAGTGAGAGAGAAACATCGATCAGCTGCCTCCTGCATACCTCCTACTGGGGATGTGCCCGCAGCCAAGGTATATGCCCTTGGCCGGAATCGAATCTGGGACCTTACAGTCCGCAGACCAACGTTCTATCCACTGAGCCAAACTGGTTAGGGTGAGCTGTGTTTTATTTTAAATGGGTATATAATACTAGAGGCCTGGTGCATGAAAATTCATGCACTGGAGGGGGGGGGTCCCTCAACCCGGCCTGCCCCCTCTCACAGTCAGGGAGCCCTCAGGGGCGGGAGGTGACCCGGTGATCAGGGGAAGGCAACGCCCCATCACACCTCTGCTGCTGCCATTGCCGGCAGCGCAAGCCTTGGCCGGCCCTGGTTACCTGAGCCTCGAGGCTTGCCTGTGCCTCGGGCAGCCCTGGGCGGCTAGGCAGCTGCCATCTGAGGCTTGCCTGCACCTTGGGCGTCAGCTGGGCAGCCGCCATCCAAGGCTTGCCTGTGCCTTGGGCCAGTCCTGGGTGGCTGGAGAGCTGAGGGGACTGGGGGTCTCCAGAGGCAGGCATGCGGAGCGGCTGGGCCAGCCTGGGGGAAGGCCTGGTTTTGCTGTGCACCTGCTGCCCCAGCAGGGCTGAGGGGACTGGGCACCGCCATCTTGTGACTGTGGGCGCCCCTATCTTTGAGGGCGTGGCAGTCAATTAGCATATTCCCTCCTTATTGGCTGTGGGTGCTGCCATCTTTGAGGGTGGGGCAGTCAATTAGCATATCCCCTCCTTATTGGCTGTGGGTGCTGCCATCTTTGAGGGTGGGGCAGTCAACTAGCATATCCCCTCCTTATTGGCTGTGGGCACTGCCATCTTTGCGATGGCGTGAGGATCAGTTAGCTTATTCCCTCTTTATTAGATAGGATTCTATCATATATATATACTCTAGTTTTTAAAATCCATACTCAGATTGGTTGGCATTTTGGTTGTTTTCATCTTTTCTTTATTAGCTGAGTACTCTCTGTTAACTTTTTGTGAATATTTTTGTGTACATATATGAATGTCTCCTTGTGATAAATTCCTAGAAGTGACATTTCTGGGTTAAAGAGAATGCTTACTTTGAACACTTTTGTATCCTAAATTGCCTTCCAGAAAAGTTGCATCCATTTTGAACTCACCTCAAGTAATGCATAAGAATACTCATTTTCTCACACGTTTGGAAGCATTGGATTTTGTCCATTTAAAAAAATCTTCACAAAAAATAAAATCTTATTTTCTTTAAATATCTTGATTACCAGTGAGGTTACACATCTTTCATATATTTATTGCCCTGACATATATTTTGATGTTTGCCTGTAGCTCATGGTTAACAGCTCAGAGAAAGAAAAATTTGAGGGAGAATGGATGCCAAAGCTCGAAATTGTTTGCTTCAACATAGAGAAGCCCTGGAAAAGGACATCAAAACACCCTACATAATGGATCACATGGTTAGTGATGGAGTTTTAACACCATCGGAGGAAGAAAAAGTAAAAAATGAGGTAAAGTCCTTTTAGGCAGCCTATGCTTTCTTTAAAATTAGAACTTATATGCATAATCCATGAACACATACAATAGTGTGGTGAAAGCCTGGGGGAGGTGGGGCTAGGGTGGAGGGGGTCAATGGGAAAAAAGTGGAACATCTATAATACTTTCAGCAATAAAGATAAATTTTAAAAAATTAAAAAATTTTTTAGAATTTATTTCAGAACTTGCACTGTTCTCCACTGATTTGTTGCAAACATATTCTTTATAGTACACTAAACTGCTACTTTTTTTTTTTTAGCCCACTCAACAGCATCGAGCAGCTATGCTAATTAAAATGATACTTAAAAAAGATAATGATTCCTACATATCATTCTACAATGCTTTACTACATGAAGGATATAAAGATCTTGCTGTCCTTCTCCATGGTGGTCTTCCTGTCATCTCTTCTTCCAATGGCAAAGATTCAGTTGGTGGAATAACTTCTTATGGTTTGTATGCATAACACTTGCACCTTCTATCACATTGCTATCACAGTGGCTACATTGCTGCAGTTTTATCTTATTGTAGATGGAGTCTGCTGAAGAGACTAATCAGTTCACTGAAAAATGTGTGTGAAAAAATTATTTTCCAACCTAAATATTTTTATTTGCATCTATATTAACTCACATTTTCTTTTTGCTCAGTGAGTTATCTACTGCTCTGAGGTAAGAATAGATATATCCTAATTTTTAGAGACAATAAGATAATTTATAGGCCTTTATTTAAGTTCTTCTCCAGTTCTGTGTTTATCAAGTTCATGCATAGGAAAGAATAAGACTGATTAGGAATCTGAGTTGTTGAAAGGAATTCCATATGCGTCCCTTTACACTCTCCTTCCCAGTCTAATCTGAGAGAGAGATTGGAGAGTCAGAGAGAAATAAGGTAAGGGCAGATATAGATGGAGATTTCCAGTGTCTATGGTCATCTTGAAAGATATATGTTTGCTTTTGTTCTGAGTTTTCTGAGAAATCAGAAAATTGAAGTTAATATGCTAGCCATATTTTCTTCTCTTGGAAATTCTGAATTTAAGGCCTCAGCTTTATACTCCCTGGTTGTTAAGATATTATTTGAGTAGTCATTTCGAAGTTCTGTTCACGCTTGCTTTGTTTTGGATTTCAGTAAGAACAGTCCTGTGTGAAGGAGGAGTACCACAGAGGCCAGTTGTTTTTGTTACTAGGAAGAAGCTGGTGAATGCAATTCAACAGAAGCTCTTCAAACTGAATGGTGAACCGGGATGGGTCACTGTATATGGAATGGCAGGTTGTGGGAAGACTGTATTAGCTGCAGAAGCTGTTCGTGATCATGACCTCTTAGAAAGTAAGTTTTGATTACCATGTGTTGTTGGCAAAGCAGATATTCTTTAGGCATCATATTAGTTTCCTGTTGCTGCTGTAACAAATTACCAAAACTTCGGTGGCTTAAAATAACACAAATTTATTATCTTTACAATTCTTGAGGTCAGAAGTCCAAAATAAGTCTCACGGGGCTAAAATCAAGGTGACAGCAGGACTGAGTTCCTTCTGAGGATCTAGGGAGAATTCTTTTTAAATATATCTATTTAAAAAATATTTTTATTGATACCAGAGAGGGAGAGGGAGAGAGAGAGAGAGAGAGAAACATCAATGATGAGAGAGAATCATTGATTGGCTCTCTCCTAAATGCCCCCTACCTGGGATCAAGCCTACACTCCGGCATGTGCCCTTGACCAGAATTGAACCCGGAACCCTTAGGTCCACAGGCCAACGCTCTATCCACTGAGCCAGATCGGCTAGGGCTAAGGAGAATTCTTTTCCTTGGATTTTCCAGGTTCTAGAGGTGACTTGCTTTCTTGACTCATGGCCCCTTCCTCCATTTTCAAAGCTGGCAGTGCCCAGCACTTTCATACCTTTTCTTTCTCTCTGATCTTTGCTTCTGTCATCGCATCTCCTTCCTGACTCTGACCTTCTTGCCTCCCTCTTATAAGGGCCCTTGTGACTCCATCATCACAAGGGTAATCTTGGGATAATCTCATCTCAAAATCCTTTTGCCGTGGAAGATAACTTTTGCAAATTCTGTGGAATGGGATGTGGACATCTTTGAGGGGGACATTATTCTGCCTACCACAGTTATGGTTACATTGGGAATATATTTTCGACCTAGCCCGTCACAATGAGGCTTGGCTAGCCAGGCCAGTAAATTCATATATTATCAGATGGCACTTATTATCACTGGAATGAAGCTAGTTCCCTTGTATCTTACCAATGAAGGGACTGTAGAGTTGAAAAAGGATCTTGAAAGATTATATCCCTGCTTTTCAGGCAGTAGTAGACTTACTAATAAAGCTTCCTATTTAAGTGTCTATTTTGGCAGAATGCTATAGTGCAAGAGATTTTTGGAAACTCAGTTCCATTAATGCCTGTCCCAGTAGGTGATTCTCCCATGAATTTGCATCCTGTATTAAACTACTAATCCTATTTCTATAATTTTATCAGTTGCTTATCTTTAAAAATAAAAATCTTGAGTAACTTGTCTATTTATGGTAAGCCTTAAGAAGAAGAAAAACTGGGAGTTGACTAGGTTTCTGGGAGTTGATAGGTTTCTGTAGGGGGACTTTATAGATACATTCGGTATCTGGTGACTGACTTTTCTTGCTTTAGGTATTCTGTAAATGTTTGAGAGCCTTCTGTGGTGTCAGGCACTGCTGTGGGTACTGGGAATCCAGAAAGAAGGCACAGTTTGCTTATCTAATAAGGATTCACTCACGTTCTAGTAGGGGAGATAAACATGTAAACAAATTATGATATTTGTGATAAACTGACCAGTAGAAACAAGTATAAGGTACAAAGTTAGAACGAAGGACGGATGCATTATATCTATAGGGAAAGAGGATAGGCTTCCTGAATGAGATGGCATTTTAGCTAGAGTTTGGAAGAAGACTAGAAATTTGTCAGACAGAGTAGGTAGGGATGAGAGAGTAGGGAAGGTGGGAAGGATATTGGGTAGTTACTGCAGTGGGGAAGGGCAAACTGTACAGAAGAGGGTTTTAGGACACTTGGCTGGTGTACTCCTGACTTTAATGAGTCTGATAGGTTCTCGGGGTATTGTCAGGAATAGTTATACAGCTTCCTCATTGGTTGCCTCTATTCATTAGTGAGTTCTAGGAGAAGTAAAGGACAGTTCCTGACTTCTGGTTGTTAGTAACTTTTTTATTTTTAATGCATAATTAGTCATTAAGATCCTTTATGATGAGATGACAGAATGAATGGAATAAATATTAAACCTCTAAGAGATTTGGAAATGTGAAGGCTAGGGCACACCTGTTGTATACATGTGGCTTTATTTATACTTCAAGCCTTTGTCAGCGGTGTTGGTCTTATTCTTGTTGAAAGTATGCCCAATTCCTACTTCTTTGTCATTATAAAGAAGTTTCCTGGGACTTAGCTCTATGTAAATCTTTATCTATCTATTATCTATATCTATCTATCTATCTATCTATCTATCTATCTATCTATCTATCTTTCTTCTGCAAAATTGATCACCAAGGATATTTCAGGATGAAATGGGTTTTTCTTTCAATATTATGATGAATTTCCTATAAAATATACATTTATAATGTGCTAATTTATAGGGTTAAAAGTGTACCCTCAACTCAGTTGAAATCACTCAATTATTGGGGTGAATTTTCAATTTTAGCAGTTAAAATTGACTAACAACTTATGGTATTAATTGCCCAGGAATCATCTACACTAATAAAAGAGAAAAATGGTAATTGGCGTACGACGCTACCCTTTTCATTGGCTAATCAGGGCTATATGCAAATTAACTGCCAACAAAGATTGGCAGTTAACTGCCAACAAGATGGCGGTTAATTTGCATATGTAGGCACAATGCAGGGAGGCGAAAGGGAAAGCAGGAAGAAGCCCCCTGCCACTGACAGTGATCGGAAACCCAGGGGGGAGCTAAGAGCGGCCCCAGGGCCGCCTTTGCCCTGCCCCCCAGCCATGATCGGAGAATCAGGCACCTTTGCCGCCCTGGCCAGTGATAGCAGGAAGTAGGGGTGGAGCCAGCGATGGGAGCTGGGCACGGTCGAAGCTGGCAGTCCCAGGAGCTAGGGGTCCCTTGCCTGGGCCTAAAGCGGAGCCCACGATCGCCGGGCCGCTGCAGCTGCGGGTCCCCGCTGCCTGGGCCGGACGCCTAGGCCAGAGGCGTTAGGCCTGGGCAGGGGCGGAGCCTGCACCCGCGGGGAGCTGGGGGTCCCCTGCCCAGGCCTGACACCTCTGCCGGAGGCCTCAGGCCTGGTCAAGGGGCCGATCCGGTGATTGGTGATCGGAGGGTGATGAGGGTCAACTCCTCTGGCAGAGGCATCAGGCCTGGGTGGGGGGCAGAGCTGGGGATTGGGGGGATATGATGGTCCCCTTGCCCAGGCCTGAAGCCTGGGTCAGAGGCGTCAGGCTTGGGCGGGGGGTGGAGCAAGCGATCAGAGGGAGATGGGGGTCCCCTGCCCAGGCATGATTCCTGGGCCAGAGGCCTCAGGCCTGGGCGGGGGTCAGAGCCAGTGATTGGGGGGAGATGGGGGTCCCCTGTCCAAGCCTGACACCTCTGGCGGAGGCGTCAGGCCTGGGCAAGGGGCCAATCAGGCAATTGGAGGGTGATGGGGGTCTACGCCTCTGGCGGAGGCATCAGGCCTGGGAAAGGGGCAGAGCCAGCAATCGGAGGGGTCTGGGGGTCCCCTGCCCAGGCCTGACGCCTGGGCCAGAGGCATCAGGCCTGGGCTGGAGGCAGAACCAGTGATGGGGGGAAATGAGGCCTGGGCAAGGGGCCGATCCTGCGATTGGAGGATGATGGGGGTCAATGCCTGAGGGCTCCCAGTATGTGAGAGGGGGCAGGCTGGGCTGAGGGACACTCCCCCCCCCCCCCACACCCAGTGTACGAATTTCGTGCACCGGGCCCCTAGTATTGTATAAACTGTGCTGTTGGAATAGATTTTAAATATTTTGTTTTAGGAAAAGGTTAGCGACAGTTGCAATTTTCCCGTGTATAGTGAGCTTAATTCGTATTCCTTATATGCTCTTGTGAGATTTCAAGTACAGAGGATTGAATTAATTATATTTTTTAGTTCACAGTCTTTTTAAAAAAAAATATATTTTTATTGCTTTCAGAGAGGAAGGGAGAGGGAGAGAGAGAGAGAGAGAAACATTAATGATGAGAGAGTATCATTAATAGGCTGCCTTCTGCATGCTCCCCACTGGGGATTGAGCCTGCAACCCTGGCATATGCCCTGATGGGGAATTGCACAGTGACCTACTGGTTCGTAGGTGGATGCTCAACCACTGAGCTATGCTGGCTGGGTTAGTTCATAGTCTTTATCATATTAGGTCTGTAGTTTCTTGCTGTGTGTATTTCCTTTTAAAAATTTCCCATTCTTATTTCCCTTCCCCACTTCTAAGGGAAAACACACTCCTCCTATGTGTCGCCTCTACACAACTACAACACTACTTAATTTCTGACACCACATGTGAGTTTTCCACACAGCCAGCAATTCTTCAGCACCAGCTGGGTATCCTATGATTTAAATTCCATTCTGACACTGTCTATCTGGAGATAGCGTCCGATCCCACTGGTTAAAGGTTCAAACTATCTCTCCCCGCTATCCTGCCTTTAGATGACAATCACAATTCCAGATTGTTACTTATGCTTCTGACCAGGGGTTCCCTTTCCTTGGGCTTGATTAATTTGCTAGAGCGGTTCACAGAACTCAGGGAAACATTTTACTCACTGGATCACTGGGTTATTATAAAAGGATATAACTCAGGAATAGCCAATTGGAAGAGATGCAAAAGGACAAAATATGTGGGAAGGGTGTAGAGCTTCCGTGTGCTATTCTCCCTCCACCTCCTTGTGTCCACAAGGCCAGAAACTTTCTGAACCTCACCCTTTTGGGCTTTTATGAAGGCTTCATTACATAGCCATGCTTGATTAAATCACTGGTTACTGGGGATTGAACTCATTCTCCAGACTCTCTGCCCCTGAGTTTTTAAAGAATGGAAGCTTTTTCCAGAGGCTGCCTGCCTATTTGCTTCTGTCCTTCCAAAAGTTCCCTGATGCTATTATATTATTAATTGCTACCAGGATAAACCTTGTGTGGAAAGTCGGATGGGGCTAATTTTCTCTGAATAAAGGCATTTTTTTCTCTGAGTGAATTATAGAAATCATACAAGGCTAAATTGCTCCCTCTTGTGACCATAATCAAGATGTTTAGGTTCTTTCTGAAATGTGGAATTAATGCTTCAATATTTGTCATTTTGTGATGGTAGGAGTTTTTCAGATCAGTAGGTCATTTGATCTATTTTTTTAAAGCTAGTAGTGTTTTATTTTTTTCTTGCATATGTTCATAATGCCCTCATTTATTAGCTTTAAATTTAGGAGAGAAAGACCTTTGGTGTAAGTAATAGGTAGTTAAATTTAGATCTAAAGAGTTTACTAGCTAGCTATATCAAAGAAAGGGTACTTTCTTTGCCTTGTCTTTAATCCTAGGATGATTTAAAATTTTTTTTAAAAATAGAAAGCACAAATTAAAAAATAAAAGAACTGTAGGAGCAACAGGTAGTTTAAAACTTTGTTTTAAATATTGCAGTAGTATATGCAAAGCTCATGGACACAGACAATAGAGTGGTGAAGGCCTGGGGGAGGGGGTGGGTAGAGGGTGGAGGGGGTCAATGGAAAAACAACAAACAAACGAAGGGGACTTCTGTAATACTTTCAACAATAAAGATACATTAAAAAATAACTATTACAGTAGTAATATTTTCATTTAAAAAGAAGGTAAAAATTTTTTCACTTACCTTTCTCCCCTTTCTCCTAAATTCTTCACCAGCGATAGTCATGGTTAACAATTTACAGTAAATTCTTTCAAACTTTTTCCTGTGCATTTACAAACATATGCACTCACAGAACACAGCTACAACACTAGGTGGAGCCAGAAAGTGAAACAGAAACCAGGGATTTACTGCTTTGTAACTGTTGCCTTACTCTGAAGGAAGCATAAGGGAACTCATGAAGCTTTTAGGAGTAAAGCTTAGGACTTTGTCCAGCTTCTTCTAAGACAGTGGCACTGATCATCAAACCATGCTTCATGGAGCCATCTTTAACTCAGTTATCACAGAGTTCTTTGTCTCCTGGTCACTTGTTCTCTCTTAGATTCTCAGTACATTGCCAAATTCTGATCTTGCCACTGGTATGATCTAATGCTGCTGTTCCCCATATTTTACTTTTTTTTCTATCTATGGGGAACTGATTAAGTATAGCCTATGAAGGATTAAGGTTTTTGACCCCTAGTCATATCCAAGTAAAAATATATACTTTAAGAAATGCTGTGCTTTAATTGACAATAATGATGATGATAACAGTTGACAGAACAGTAATAATAATGTCCACTCTTGTAGAGTGCTTACTAGTTCACAGCTTACTATGTGTAAGGTGCTCTCAGATCTATATCACTAAGAAAGTCTGTTACAGCCCTTTACAGTTAACACAACCAATTCACATATTTTATAGCATTAATTTCTTAGAGTAACTCTGAAATAGATAGGGTAAGCAGTCTTATTTCAGTATAATGAATGAGACTAAGGTTAAGTGATTTGCCAGAGATTGCATAGCTAGTAAGCATTAGAGCCAGACTTGAACCTAACTTTTTACTTTAAATCTCTATATGAGAACCGTAATGAGTGAGTTACCCATTTCTAGCCATCAGTGGTTCTCAATCAGAGGTGATTTTGCCCCTTCACCCTGCAACAGACATTTGGCAATGTTTGGAGACACTTTCGGTTGTTGTAACTAGGGAGGGGGAATGCTCCTAGCATCTACTGGATAGAACCCAGGAGGCTGTTAAAAGTCCTGCAATGCACGGGACAGTCTTTCGCAGCAATGAATTGTCTGGTCCAGAATGTCTCAAGGGCTTAGGTTGAGAAACTGCTGTACAGTGATGATTGATGGCATAGGAAAAAGATTGTGCAATTTTGTTTGGTAAGATTTTACTGATAAAAAGCAGATTTAGCCATAGCTGGTTTTGCTCAGTGGATAGAGCATCAGCCTGTGGACTGAAGGGTTCCAGGTTCGATTCCAGTCAATGGCACATGCCCAGGTTGCAGGCTCGATCCCCAGTAGGGGGCGTGCAGGAGGCAGCTGATCAGTGATTCTCATCATTGATGTTTCCTTCTCTCCCTCTCCTTTCCTCTTTGAAATAAAAAAAATATATATATGAAGCAGATTTACTTCAAACTTAAATTTCTCCGTATTTTCAACTTTTCTTATATTCAGGCTATAAAGCTCAGTAATACCCTACAAGTAAAATTTATACCCGTAAGCAAAAGAA
The DNA here is from genome assembly GCF_014108235.1 of Myotis myotis. Classification (NCBI taxonomy): domain Eukaryota; kingdom Metazoa; phylum Chordata; class Mammalia; order Chiroptera; family Vespertilionidae; genus Myotis; species Myotis myotis. The sequence continues at coordinate 196,857,178 of NW_023416335.1, forward strand.
GTTGAAGATGTGATGAGATTGAAGATTGGAACAAATCTGCTGCTTATCAGTAAAATCTTTGAAAGAAGGACGCATGTCCAGAGGCCTAAGTTTATTCTTTTTTTCCTCACCAGGTTGCTTCCCAGGGGGTGTGCATTGGGTTTCAGTTGGGAAACAAGACAAATCGGGGCTTCTGATGAAACTGCAGAACCTTTGTACGCGGCTGGATCAGGATGAGAGTTTCTCCCAGAGGCTCCCACTTAATATTGAAGAGGCTAAAGACCGCCTCCGCATTCTGATGCTGCGCAAACACCCAAGGTACGGATGGTCAAATGTAGCTGGCGTATGAAGTTCCAGTGAGACTTAATTACTGACATTTTGAGAGCATCATACCCTTTCCTTGCTGTTTGGTAGAGGATCTAAGAAAGAACCACTGCTTTCCTGCTCTTCTCTCTCGTGTTAAAAAAAAAAAAAAGTGGCTTTCGCTGGCCTAAAACTGCTACTTTTCTCTTCTTTGTCTCCTATATACCACATCATCTCTTATGTCCCACTAGAGGCCCGGTGCACAAAATTTGTGCACAGCGGGGTGGGGGTGTTCCCTCAGCCCAGCCTGCACCCTCTCCAATCTGGGACCCCTTGGGGGATGTCCAACTGCCAGTTTAGGCCTGATCCCCCAACTGGCCCCCTTCCCCCCGGCTGGCCTGTTTGCCCCTAATTGCGCCCCCCAGCCGACCTGGTCACCCCTTACTGCCTCCCCGCTGGCCTGGTTGCCCCCAACTGCCCCCCTCTGCCGGCCTGGTTGCCACCAATTGCACCCCCCTCCCTGCCGGCCTGGTCGCCCCTCACGGCCCCCATGCTGGCCTGGTCATCCCCAACTGCCCCCCCCCCCCATGCTGGCCTGGTCGCCTCTCACGGCCCCCCCACTGGCCTGGTCACCCCACGCAGCCTGCTGTTCAGTCGTGTGGTCGTTTCTCACTAACCCCCCTGCCGGTCTGGTTGCCCCACACAGCCTGCTTGTTCAGTCGTTTGGTTATCCCTCACTAACCCCCCTACTGGGCTGTTCGTAGGCAGCCATCTTGTGAGGGGGTAAGGGTTAATTTGCATATTACCTCTTTATTAAATAGGATTCTTGGCTCTCAAAAAATATTTCTTAAATAGGTGAGTGGTCTTTGCTAGAAAATGCAAGCTTGTTACTCTGAGCATTGTTTCTAAGGGGTTAACAAGAGACACAGTAAATCTAGAACAAGAGACAATAAATTTAAGCAACTGAGTCAGGAAGGATTTTTTATTTAATTGGGATCCTTCTATTGTGTTGAATTAGTTTTTGGGTATACATGTAATTAGTCTGTTTTCATGTACTTTGAATTTATTTTATTTGTTTATTTTAGTAATTCATTAATTCATTCAACAAATCCTCCTATATAATAAAGCCTAATATGCTAATTGTCCAGTCATCTGTTCAACCAATCCTATATAATAGAGGTAATATGCAAATTGACCATCACTCCAACACACAACATGGCCACCCCCATGTGGACACAGATGGCTGCCACAAGATGGCCAGCAGGGGAAGGCAGTTGGGGGGGACCCAGGCTGGCAGAGGAGGGCAGTTGGGGGGGGGAACCCAGGCCTGCAGGGGAGGGAAGTTAGGGGTGACTGGGCCATCAGGGGAGGGTAGTTAGGGGCAATCGGGCCAGCAGGGGAGCAGTTAGGCATCTATCAGGCTGGCAGGGGAGTGGTTAGGGGGTGATCAGGCTGGCAGGCAGAAGCAGTTAGGGGCAATCAGGCAGGCAGGCAGGCAAGCAGTTGGGAGCCAGCAGTCCTGGATTGAGAGGGATGTTCAACTGTCTGTTTAGGCCCTATCCCACGGGCAGTCGGACATCCCTCGAGGGTCCCCAGATTCGAGAGGGTGCAGGGTTGGCTGAGGGATTACATACACACTGCCCCCCATGTACGATTTTCATGCACCAGGCCTCTAGTCAAATTATAATGTGCTAATGATATGCTAAGGCCATTCAACCGCTAGCTGTGATATGCACTGACCACCAGGGGGCAGACAGTTTACCGGTCGACCAGTCATTGTGACGTGCACTGACCACCAGGGGGCAGACGCTCCAATTGGTAGGTTAGCTTACTGCTGGGGTCCAGCCAATCAGGACTGAGTGAGATGGGCCGGACACGCCTTGGAGCCCTACCACAATCCTTCCCTGATTGGCCAACCTCCTGCGTCCCTCCCCAGCCCGGATCGTGCACCGGTGGGGTCCCTCAGCCTGGCCTGTGTTCTCTCACAACCCAGCACCCCTCAAGGGATGTCGGAGAGCCGGTTTTGGCCTGATCCCGCATGCCAGGCCGAGGGACCCACTGATGCACGAATTCGTGCACCGGGCCTCTAGTACCAATATAATTATGTGCTAGGCACTATTACCAGCTATTTCACAGTTTTAACTAAACCAGAAGGGAGACAGCAGCTCAGTTGCTATTTGTGTGGAGGGGATAGCCGGAGATTCAGTCAATAGTTTAATTTCCATGATCTAGCGGCCATTCCTTTCATTTGCTCATTTAAGTAGCATTGAGTTGTGTCTGGATCAGTGCTGCAAGAACAGAGATGAGTAAAGTATTCCTTGGGAGTGTAACAGTAAATTGGGTGAGAATTAAGTGATGGTACAGATGCACTTGATGATGTAGTACATACACTGTCATATGTAACAGTTGCTGAGTCCGGCAGTGATTTTCAAATTGGTAAGGGGATTAATATCAGGATATCAGGTGAGAGGATTAATTTTTGGAAAAAGCTTCTTCTAGATGATTATGATGGCTACTCATTTGAGGGAAGCTTTCTTTTGTCTGGCTTTTTTCTCCTCCAGTTCCCTCTATCATCTCCCCTTCCCCTGATAGTCATTGGTATCTATTCTTTTCAAGAAAATAGAATTGAGACCACTAACCATTTCCCTTTTTCTTGCTCAGTATCTTCCTAATCCCACTTCCCTTTGCAAAATGAAAGTGATTTGTGTTTAGGAAAACATTATAATTACTGTCAGATGTATCGGACTGGCTTATGATGCCAGTCATTTTGTTTTTCTCTCAGCATTATTTTGGTTTATGCTTCTGCAATTTTCCAACCTGTGTATGTACTTTTTTTGTAGTGTTCAGAAGTAGTGTGCCATTCAGACAAAAATGCTAGTGTGTAATTATGCTATCAGGTTTTAGTTGCATTTTTTCTCATTTGTTCTGGTGAGTTTAAAAAAGTTTTTGGAGAGACCAGTCAGGAATTGACACAGAGGTCTTTGTCTTTATGAACTGATTTCTTGGATGGAAAACACCCCACTAGTGAACCAAATGAAAAGTAATCTTGCTAGTGTATTCTGTTAGGTTGGAACATATGAAATTGCTGGTTTTGTAAGTAAAAAAAGGTTAAAAATCATCATTGTTCTATGATTAAGTCTAGTGCTAACCTGAGTCTAGTTGCCATTTCTTTTTGATGCCTAAAGACTGAATAGGAAACATCCCATTACATGGATAGCTCTTTTTAGGCACTAGGTTGCTGATTTCTAATACTTAGAGCCCTCTTTTTAGAGGGCCCTTAACTTTAATATGCCTTGAAGGTGGGAGGAAGGGGAAGGCTCAAAATTTTTTTCCTTATTTGAATCAATACATAGGTGAGCAAAAGTATTGGTTTATTTTCGTATGGAAAATAATACAATAATTAATAAATAATAATACAAGATTAGACATTCATGTACTCACAACTGTAAACCTACTTTTGGCTTATCCCTGTATTGTGAAAGGGATATGGCAGTAGTGGCATTCTCTTTTTTTAAAGGAAGCTTAAAATGTCATTAGTGACTCAATACAGTTCTTTTAATTAGGTCTCTGTTGATCTTGGATGATGTTTGGGATCCTTGGGTATTGAAGGCTTTTGACAATCAGTGTCAGATTCTCCTTACAACCAGAGACAAGAGTGTTACCGATTCAGTAATGGGTAAGGATTGTTAATTTAGTTTTTACTACCTTTATGTTTTAATTCAATTATATTTATACATGTGGCACACCAAATTATTCATCATACCTTGTGATTTTGCAGGTCCAAAATATGTAGTCTCTGTGGAGAGTGGCTTAGGAAAAGAAAAAGGACTTGAAATTTTATCCCTTTTTGTAAATATGAAGAAAGCAGATTTGCCAGAAGAAGCCCATAGTATTATAAAAGAATGTAAAGGTAGAGTTATTTATTTTGTATATGAGGGGGTTATAGAAATGTTAATTTACCCTGTTGTGTAAATTAAGTTAATGAATATGACAATTTAGCACAGGAACATCCAGAAACTTTACTAGAATATTTAGTATTTTAGGTTCTTCTCTGATACCCTAAATGTATAGTAACCTAAATGTGTCATGAGGTTTTGGTATTCATTCATTCATTAAAATAATACTAAGTGAACGCCTGCAGCATCTTAGCATAAAGACGTGACTTCTGCTGTCAGAGAACAAAAATATAGTGAGAGCTTAAAATTCTTTTGGTTGTGATTTTATAAAAGTAGTATTCTAATTTGAAAGTAAAAACTGGTTTTGTCTTCATAATTTACATTTTTTTACTTATGAAGTGAACTTTTTTACTTATCTATTGAATTTTTGCATTTTAATAAATTATTCTTGACTCGCTTTTCTTTTGTGATATAAGTATTTTTATTGACTTTTAGGTACCCTATGGAAGCTATTAGCCTTTTTTTATGTTTTTTCCCCCCCAAAATATTTTCCCTAGTTTTTTGTCTACCTTTTAATCTCATTTATAGTCTTTTTCAAATACAAAAATTTAAACTTTAAAAAAAATCCTCATCTGAGGATATGTTTTATGGATTTGAGACAGACAGAGAGAGAGAGAGAAAAGCATTGATTGGTTGCTCCGGTATGCACCCCGACTGGTATGTGCCCTGACTGGGAATCAAACACACAACCTTTTGGTGTACAAGACGATGCTCCTGCCAACTGAGCCACCGGCTAGGGCCAGAAATTGAAACTTTTTGTAGTCAAATCAGCACTGAAGGTTACTTTTTCCATTGTTGTTACTCCATAGAAATACCTTCTTACTTTTCTTTCTGCCATTAAATAGATACTTGGTTTTGAGTTAATTGACTTTAAAAAAAATCTTAAGCTTAGAAAAAAATACTTCATTTTTATAATTCTAAAGCTGATGCATATTCATTTTGAAACTGTGAATCTATAAAGAAAAATAGAAACTATTCATAATCTGATAATTATTAGTGTCATGAGAGTATTTTTTCCAGTCTTTTAGGACATACAACTTTGGAAAAAAAGTCAAGATTATTATGTGGTATACATCATTTAAAATCTTGTCCTTTTTATATAACAAATCTTGAGCATTTTACAATGCCATTAAATATCTTTTGAAAAGAATTTACCAATGACATGCTTTAATTCAGTCATTTCTGTTAAGATTTTGTCATTATCTTAAGTAATTCTGTGATGAATATGCTTAAATGAAATATTGATTATTTCTAATAACTTCCTTACAATAAATACCTAAAATGAATCCAAGAGTTAAAAATATTTTAAGGCTTTGGATAACCTGCAGCAATAAATTGATTCTTAACTTAGTAGTGATTCTGAAATGAGACAATATTAACACAGTGACTTTTTTTTTTAGGTTCTCCTCTTGTAGTGTCTTTAATTGGTGCACTTTTACGTGATTTTCCCAAACGCTGGGAGTACTACCTCAGGCAACTTCAGAATAAGCAATTTAAGAGGATAAGGAAATCTTCATCTTATGATTATGAGGCTCTGGATGAAGCCATGTCTATAAGTGTTGACATGCTCAGAGAAGACATCAAAAGTTATTACACAGATCTTTCCATCTTTCAGAAGGATGTTAAGGTGCCTACAAAGGTAATAAAAGGATCAAGAATCCGCATCACTGGGTATTTATGGCATGCAACCTTGGATACAGTACCAAGGATATTGTTACAGAGGATACTGGAAAGATAAGACCCATGTGACTGAGGTGGTGGAGTGGAAGGTTCAGTCTCCATCAAGGGCTTGATGTTGAACTGGAACGGGTTACCTAATTTTCAGTGGTTCTAGTGAAGCTGGAGAAGCAGCCAGCTTCTTTCTCTTCAGGGCTTTGAGATAGGATTTTTGGGTGTGTTTACACCTTGTCTGCAGCCCTGCTCATTTTTTTTTGATTCCTAGGTGCTATGTGTTCTCTGGGACATGGAGACTGAAGAAGTTGAAGACATACTGCAAGAGTTTGTTAATAAGTCTCTATTATTCTGTGATCGGAATGGCAAATCATTTTGCTACTATTTGCATGATCTTCAGGTAGATTTCCTTACAGAGCAAAACCGCAGCCAGCTTCAGGTACTTGCACCTCTGTATGCTCTTTTTTTTAACTTTTTATTTTGAAATAATTTTTTTGTTTGTATTTTATTATTTTTAAAAATAATTCTTTATTGTTGAATATTTTTAAGTAATTTTAGACACGGAATAGTTACAAGATAGTACAGAGATTTTGTGCATAAACCCTTCACCTAGTTCCTCCCAAAATTAATACCTTTATGTAACTATAATGTTACTAATTCACAGACTTTGACTTTTGCCAGCTTTCCCACTAATGTCTTTTTTTGTGGTCCAAATCCAATTCAGGATCCCATATTGCATTAAATTGTCATGTTTCCTTAGTTTCCTCAAATCTGTGAAAATTCCTCAGCTTTCTTTATCGTTCATGGTCACTTTTGAGGAGTACTAGCTAGTTTTTTTAAAAAAAATTATCTTTATTGTTGGAAGTATTACAGATGTCCCCCTCCTCTCCCCCATTGACATCCCCCGTCCCCGCTTCTACCTCCTCCCCAAGCCTTCACCATACCTAGATAGTTATTTTGCATATTTTCTTTAGGTTTATCTTATATTTCCTTCTGACTAGAGCAAGGTTATATATTTTTGGCAAGAATACCACAGAAATGAAATTATGTCCTTCTTGGTGAATCATATCAGGGTGTTGATACATCTTATATCAGTGATGCTCCCATTGATCACTTCATTAAAGTAGTATCCACCAGTATCTCCACTGTAAAGTTGCTATTTTTTCTTTTTGTAATTAATAAGTATCTTATGGAAATATTTTCCGTATGTCCTTAAATAGCTTTGGAAGCTGGTGTTACTGTAATGTCTAGGTCATGAAATTGTTTCTGTCCTCTGAAACGCTTCCTTTGTGTTTCAGGATCTGCATAAGAAGATAATCATGCAGTTCCAGAGACATCACCAGCTACACGCTCTTTCACCAGATCAGGAGGACTGCATGTACTGGTACAATTTCCTGGCCTATCACATGGCCAGTGCTAATATGCACAAAGTAAGGACTGACTTAAAAATTATTTTCTTCTATCTCACTTTTATTTATTCCTATGTTTAGAATTTTTTTAATTTATAAAAATAGAATTATAGACTATGTAAGCATTTTTGTTTTTGCTACTATTTTTACTTGCAGTGATTTTTTAAAAAAAGGTACCTTAGTAAATATAGTAAAAGAACCACCTGAAAATTCATTTTTTTCTTACCAGTAGCTTTTCTTTATAGGCAGTATGAATTTGTTTTTAAGTTTTGAGAGGGAACAGAGGGTGGCGAAGTATATTCATTCATTCAAAAAATATTTATTAGCCCAGCTGGTGTGGGTTGGTGGTTGAGTTTCAACCTATGAACCAGGAGGTAAGAGTTCGATTCCTGGTCAGGGCACATGCTCGGGTTGCAGGCTCTATCCCCAAGTGGGGGACGTGCAGGGTGCAGCCGATCGATGATTCTCTCTCATCGATGTTTCTATCTCTTTCTCCCTCTCCCTTCCTCTATGAAATCAACAAAAATATTTAAAAAATATTTATTAAATGCCTGCTATATACTGTTATTGTTATTCATTGTGAGGCTATGTTACAGAGTCCCTCCTGTCATTGAACTTACATTCTTGGGGAGACTGACAGTGGACAAATAAATGTATACTATGTCAGGGGGCAGTAAGTGCTCAGAAGAAGAAAAAAGCATGCAGGAGAAAGGAAGTGATGATAAAGGGGTAGAATCTTCATCATTTGCTGATGGATTTGATAGACATTGTAAAAGAGAAGAGTCAAAGATGACTTCAAGTTTGTGCAGTAGAAGGATTAGAGTTGCCATGAATTGAGATGGCGATGTCTGTGGGTAGAACAAGTATTTTGGGGGGCAGGGTGAAGATTAAGAACTCATTTTGAGTATATTAAATCTGATACTCATATTAAGACATCTAACTGGAAATATTAAGCATGTAGATGGATGTATAAATCAAGGTTTCTGGGGAAGATTATGGACTAAAGATAACATTTGGGAACCATTAACACATTGATGATATTTGAAGTCAACTACCAGTTAACTATTGAAAATGTTAACATTTTGGAAAACTTTGAGTAATTTTTCTTTTCTTTCGTTCATTTTTTGTTTATTAATCCTCATCTGAGGATATTTTTTCCATTGATTTTCTTTTTTTGAGAGCGTGTATGGGAGAGAGGTAGGGGGGAGAGAGAGAAAGAGAAACATTGATGTGAGAGAGACACATCGATTTGTTGTCTCCTGTACATGCCCTGACCTGGGTAGGGATCAAACCTGCAATCAAGGTATATGCCCTTGACTGGGAATCAAACCTGAGACCCTTTGGTGCTCAGGCCAATGCTCTAACCACTGAACTACTGGCCAAGTTGAGTTATTTTTCTCTGCTTAGGTACATTATTTCTTTTTTTTTTTTTTTTTAATATATTTTATTGATTTTTTACAGAGAGGAAGGGAGAGAGATAGAGAGTTAGAAACATCGATGAGAGAGAAACATCGATCAGCTGCCTCCTGCACATCTCCTATTGGGGATATGCCCGCAACCCAGGTACATGCCCTTGACCGGAATCGAACCAGGGACCTTTCAGTCCGCAGGCCGACGCTCTATCCACTGAGCCAAACCGGTTTCGGCAACATTATTTCTTGGTTACAAAAATGGTGCTGTAGTCTGGTGGTTGTTTTTTTGGTCATCTTCCCTGAAGATATTTTTCCATTGATTTTTAGAGAGGGAGGGAGGGAGGGAGGAAAAAAGAGAGAGATAGAGAGACATCAATATGAGAGAGACACATTGATTGGTTGCCTCCCACACACTCCCTGATCAAGGCCTGGGATTGAGCCTGCAACTGAGGTACATGCCCTTGACTGGAATTGAACCCGGGACCCTTCAGTCCATGGGCCAATACTCTATCCACTGAGCCAGACTGGCTGGGGCATGGTGTTTTTTTTAAGGTATTCCAATAAATATCAATGCCCTAACTTAGTTAACCAAACTGTAATTGTTAAACATTTAGGTGGTTTTCAGTTTTTTCGCTTTTATGATGCGAAGTAATGAATATTCTGTCTTTGCACCTATATTATTTCCTTTGAAAATTCTTTGAAGTGGAATTAATAGGTCCAAGTATTTAAAAAAATCTCCACTTAAAATTTTTTTTTAATTGATTTCAGAGAGGAATAGAGAGGGAGAGATAGATAGAAACATCAATGATGAGAGAGAATCATCCATCGGCTGCCTCCTGCACAACCCCACTGGTGATTAAGCCCACAACCTGGACATGTGCCCTGACCGGAGGTCACTGGTTCATAGGTCAATGCTCAACCATCGGCCGGGCTATCTTGTGTTTTATTTTTTACTTAATTATATTACGTGGTCATCTTTTTTATGTCAATTTATATAGAGCGACATAATTTTTAAAGCTGCATACTATTTCATTGTGTAGCTACATTATGATTAACCAGTTGTCAATTAGCTTGCATAAGCATACTTATCTGATTATTATCTTAGCACACATATTTGTAAGTTTAATTTGTGGGTCACTTTTAATTTTAATACAGATTGCTGAACTGTACTCTAGAGAAGGGTTGCTTTGACTTACATCACTACCAATAGTGTAAGACTGTTCATTTGCTCTGATTCCAGCTGATATTCTTATCATTTCTGTTAGTCTTTAGAAATCTGATATTAAAAAATAGTTTGTGATGGGTAAGTCTTACACAGGCAGCCCAACACTGAAGTTTTCACCAAGTTAGACCCTGTTTCAAAGATTCTTTTGAGAAAACACAATGAAAAAGAATTCTTTAAAAAGTTTTTATTCATCTTTTAAAATTAATTAAAATGGTACCAATGTTCCCATCCAAGATTAAAGTGAGTTTAGAGGTAGAGGATTAAGTAATGACTTTGTAATTAAGTATGTGCACAGAGAGTTTAGATAACATGTTACTTTCTCATTGAAATACTTTAGGTTGACTTTGTCCTAGCCTTTATCCTTGCTCATGTAAATAACTGCCTATGAGCCATGATAGGTAAATGGAATTAGCTATTGCTTGAGATAAATTATATTCCATGAAGGCAATGGTAATGGTTAAATATTGAGATAGGGTTGTTATAATAATAACAGCTAAAATTTACTAAGTGTTTACTATGCACCAGGATTTGTTCCAAGTATTTTACACATACTAACTCATGTAAAGTTTTATCACAACCCTGTGAGGTAGGGCTACTAGTATCTCCATTTACAAAATGAAGAAACTAAGGTTCCAGCCTGGTGGTGGCAGAAAAAAAAACTGTGCTTTTTGTTTTGTGAATTGGTTCTCATTCATTGCCTTTACCTATTTTTTATATTGGGGTGTTTATCTTCTTCTTATTTTTGAAGAATTTTCTATAAAACTGAATGAATAGTCATTTTTAGTCTATTAATACTGTCATCTATTATACCTATTATAAAATTTTTTTTCCTGGTTTATATTTTTGTCTTCAAATTTATTTATATTGTTTTCTACTATATTGAAGATTTGAGTTTTTATGTTATTAAATACACCATTTTTCTTTTTTGTAGTTTACTTTGGTGTCATGTCTGCAAACATTTCCTTCATTGCAGGCTTATAGAAATATTTACCTGTTCTAGTTTTTTCTGAAGTTTTCTATTTTATATTTAAGTCTTTAATACAACTAAAATTTATTTTGAGTTAAGATGTGAGGTCCATTTTATGTTTCTTTGGAACTATTTATGTGTTTCTTTTTTTATTTTTATTTTGTTAAATATATTTTGTTGATTTTTTATAGAGAGGAAGGGAGAGGGATAGAGAGCTAGAAACATCGATCAGCTGCCTCCTGCACACTCCCCACTGGGGATGTGCCCGCAACCAAGATACATGCCCTTGACCAGAATCGAACCTGGGACCCTTCAGTCCACAAGCCAACGCCCCATCCACTGAGCCAAACCGGCCAGGGCTATTTATGTTTTTCTTTTCAATAGTTTCCTTTTTGTCCTTAAATTTGAGTGACTGCTAAGTTTCAGTAGTGTTAGGATAATGATGGTAGACTTAAAATTCTCTGATTTCTTTAACAGGGCTCCTGATCTTATTATTTATTTATTTTTTAAAAGGAACTTTGTGCTTTAATGTTTTCCCTGGATTGGATTAAAGCAAAAACGGAACTTGTAGGCCCTGCTCATCTGATTCATGAATTTGTGGAATACAGGGATATACTGGATGAAAAGGTATATATTCATTCAACAAGTAAGTCCTGAAAGGACATGCTTTTTTTGACATTTAATTCTAGGGTTTAATAGTGGGGACGAGCAGAATAGAAAGGAATGAAGAAAGAGAATTTTCTTATTTTGACCTTTGATTATTCTAATTATTTTGCTTCCTAGCCTATTGGGAATGTGAGTAGAATTCAGTTTTGAAATTTGAAGAAGTAGTGTTCAGGGTTTTTTTTTTTTGTTATTGTTTTTAAAGAATGTATTAAGAAAGTAGTACTTTGATAATGAGATTTTCATCCTATGTTTAAAAGTTTATCCTATGTTTAAAAGTCTATATTTGTTACCTAAGTGGTTGGTTATTCAAGTTTAGCTCACATAGAGACTATGTTATTTAAACCTTTAAAGTGATGAGATCACAGAAACAGAAAAATGTTGGCTCTGGTTATGTTTCTAAGAGATTTCAGTTTGTTCATAGGATTATGCAGTCTGTGAGAATTTCCAGGAGTTTTTATCTTTAAATGGACATCTTCTTGGACGACAACCATTTCCTAGTATTGTACAGTTGGGTCTCTGTGAGCCGGAAACTTCAGAAGTTTATCAGCAAGCTAAGCTGCAGGCCAAGCAGGAGGTCGATAACGGAGTGCTTTACCTGGAGTGGATGTAAGTAGGTTAGGAGAGACCAAAGGGAACAGTGTGCTAATTATATCATTATTTTTTCAGGTAGTGAATAAGTTCACTCCAGGAAGATTTAACTACAGTTCTTCGGAAAGGCTGGAACTTTTAATAAGCATTCTTACTTATTGAAAAGTTTTAGAGAAGTAAGCATAGGAGAAATATACATGTTCAAAGAGTCCATAGAAATAGATGCTTGTCTGTATGGCATTTTGACAAGCCATTCTAAATATTCACACCAAATGCTTTACTTAGTGTAATGCAGTAAGTAGTGACGAACAAGGGCTTTGAAGCCACAAACCTACTTTTGAGTCTCCTTTCTAAAATCACAGTTTTATGATTTTTGAACAAGTTATAGCTTCCTCTCCTTTCTCCTAAGTAAAATAGAGATAACAGTCCTTTGAGGTAAGTACAATTTTTTTGAAGATCAAATGAGATATTGGGTATAAAATGATTAGCACAGTGGTTCTCAACCTTCCTAATGTCGCGACCCTTTAATACAGTTCTTCATGTTGTGGTGACCCCCCAACCATAAAATTATTTTCGTTGCTACTTCATAACTGTAATTTTGCTACTGTTATGAATCATAATGTAAATATCTGATATGCAGGATGTATTTTCATTGTTACAAATTGAACATAATTAAAGCATAGTGATTAATCACAAAAACAATATGTAATTATATATGTGTTTTCCAATGGTCTTAGGTAACCCCTGTGAAAGGGTCATTCGACCCCCAAAGGGGTCGCGACCCACAGGTTGAGAATCGCTGGATTAGCACTTTGTCTTGCACTTAGCCCTTATTAAACTTTCCCTGAATCATGATTCTTCTAACTTCTAAAAGACGCCATTCAGTTTTGCTTTTATCAATTAGTAATCTTAATCTTATCAATTAGTAAAAGGAAAGCTAAAATATTATCTTTTTCATGCCTGTAATATACAGTAAGCTCACATCTTATTCATTTTATCTTCAGAACAACCTTATAAGGTACTATTAAATATTATTTGCCCTATTTTACAAATGAGAAAACAGGCACAGAGAGGCTGAGACTTGATTAGGCTTGCATGCCTTGCTGAGGGAGGGAGGGAGAGAGAGAGAGAGAGAGAGAGAGAGAGAGAGAGAGAGAGAGAGAGAGAGAGAGAGAGAGAGAGGTGATAGACAGAAACATTGATGTGAAAGAGAGACACATCAATTGGTTGCCTCCCACATGAGCCCCAACTAGGGCCAGGGATCGAGCCTGCAACTGAAGTACACACTCTTGACTGGAATCGAACCAGAGACCCTTCAACCCTTAGGCCCCACTATCCATTGAGCCAAACTGGCTAGGGCCAAACTTTGACTCTTAAATTAAGCACGAAACCATTTAACATATATTCTTGTACTGAAAGTTACTGACACAGAAATCCTGACTGTTCTGATACTTTTCTCATTTTAAGTATATGTTATATTCCTTTACCCTTTTGTTCTTTATTTTTTTGTTCCTTTAGCCCATGAAAAATAATATAATATTTATACCTGTGGGATAGTTAATATTCAGTAGATTAAGATACACAGAAAATAACATTGCTTTATTTACTTTTTCTCTATATCTGAATAATTGTACTTAGAGGAGAGCGGTTTTTTATTTTTTATTTTTTTTATTTAGTTCACAGTTCTTCTGGGTAATCTCCTGCTCTATTTTTGGAGCATTTTTTTTTAAATTAAATTTTTATTGTTCAGATTATTACAGTTGTTCCTCTTTTTCCCCCCCATAGCTCCCCTCCACCCGGTTCCTACCCCACCCTCTGCCCTTACCCCCCCACCACTGTCCTCATCTGTAGGTGTACGATTTTTGTCCAGTCTCTTCCCGCACCCCCAACACCTCTTTCCCCCCTGAGAATAGTCAGTCCACTCCCTTTCTATACCCCTGATTCTATTATATTCACCAGTTTATTCTGTTCATCAGATTATTTTCACTTGATTTTTAGATTCACTTGTTGATAGATGTGTATTTGTTGTTCATAATTTGTATCTTTACCTTTTTCTTCTTCTTCTTCTGAGAAGAGCGGTTTTAAAGTACATCATCATAATGGCAGGTGTACATATTATTATTAAAGCATCAAAGGAAAATAGAAGGTGATGTGTATCTGATTAACTAGATTTCTTCCAACTCAGTGACATTTGTAACACATGACAGGTTGCTTGATATAGGGTGGCACTTCTCTTTTATTTTATTTTATTTTTTTAAGTTTTATTGCTTAAAGTATTACAGAGAGTATTATATATGTCTCCTTTTTTTTTTCTCCCCTTGACCTTCCCCTAGCCTCCCATACCCCTCAGTGTCTTGTGTCCATTGGTTATGCTTATATGCATGCATACAAGTCCTTCGGTTGATCTCTTACCACCCCCCCCCAACCCTCCCCAGCCTTCCTGCACTTCTCTTAAAATGCCAAGTTTGTTATATTATGCTTTTTTCCTTCAGGTGATCTTCTATGCTGTCATTTACATGTTGGCAATTTAATTTTAAGAATTTTGTATTTTGGGGAATATAACTAAGCTAAAAGACAGTTTATTACTGAAGTTTATTCTCACTTGTTGGGTTTCTGTTCCTTTTTTCCTTGTATTTAGAAACAAAAAGAACATCAAGAATCTCTCTCGCTTAGTTGTCCGCCCCCATACAGATGCTGTGTACCATGCTTGCTTTTCTGAGGATGGCCACAGAATAGCTTCTTGTGGAGCTGATAAAACCTTACAGGTAAAATATGTCTCTTGAGAAAAATTGAAAAGGGCATGTACGCAAAGAGATAGAGAAACTGAATCTCTTGAACATTTTTTTTTTAAATATATTTTATTGATTTTTTACAGAGAGGAAGGGAGAGAGATAGAGAGTTAGAAACATCGATGAGAGAGAAACATCGATCAGCTGCCTCCTGCACATCTCCTACTGGGGATATGCCCGCAACCCAGGTACATGCCCTTGACCGGAATCGAACCTGGGACCTTTCAGTCTGCAGGCCGATGCTCTATCCACTGAGCCAAACCGGTTTCGGCTCTTGAACATTTTATAAAAGCTTTCTCTAGCGATTTTAAAGATATGGTAGTGTTTTTTGTTTTTTTCTCTCCATAATTCTGAACTTGCTAAGTGACATAGAGGTGCCTTTTACCCTGCCAGTCAGTTGTCATCACCCATGTGCCAGCTAAAGGTAATGAGGAATTGATAATTGTTGAAAGACATAGGACTTTCTAGCAGAGTGAGCAGGGCTCTGACTGAAAAACAATGATTAAGTAAAATACCTATTTTATCACCAGCTCAGGCATAGATTTCTGGCGATAAATGGAATTGGGCTAGGTTGTTTCCTAAGGTGCCTGAAGGAATTTCCTTTTAAGTTCTCGTTTGTTTTCAGAAAATATGAATGAGTGCTTTACTTTAAGCTTGTGCTCTAACTTTTGGATTTTGAAGGAATCAGGATCAAATTAGTTAAAACTTTTATAATTATGATAGCTTTAGTCTTTGTAAGATTATACTATAACCTTTATTCTTATGTGTGCTTTATTACTAATTTTGTCTTTTGAGCCCCGGAAAGAAATTATATTGCATGAAATATTTTCTGTTTGCTTGTTAAGAATTTGTGAAACTATTCTCACGAACTGAAACTATACTCTGTTAGTTATTTTTATTAATATTACTAACATTTAACAATGGATAGTTCTCTATTTTAAAACATACAGATTCTGACACAAATTCTGATTTTTGGAGTGATTTTTCCAAGGTTCATTTTTGTTGCAAAATAACAATGATTAGGATCTTTTAAGGAAAGGTTTTTATTCAATAACTAGAGGCCAGGTGCATGAAAATTTGTGCACTGCTGGGGGAGGGGGGGTCCCCTCAGCCCGGCCTGCCCCCTCTCACAGCCTGGGAGCACTCAGGGGATGTCCTACTGACGGCTTAGGCCCACTCCCTGCTTCTGTGGGAGGCAACCAGGCCGATCAGGGGAAGGTGCTGCCCCCATCACCCCACTGCTGCTACTGCCTCTGGCCTCCCTCTGCGGGAGGTGACTGGGCTGATCAGGGGAAGGCACCACCCCCATCAGCCCCTCTGCTGCTGCCACTGCCGGCCCTCCTCAGCCCTCGCAGCTGCCATGGCTTTGTCTGGAAGGACGTCTGGAAGATGTCCGGTCTATCTGGTCTAATTAGCATATTACCCTTTTATTAGTATAGACTAGTGGCCCGGTGCATGAAATTTGTGCAGGGTGGGGTTCCCTCAGCCCAGCCTGCACCCTCTCCAACTGGACATCCCTCTTGCAATCTGGGACCGCTGGCTTCTAACCACTCACTTGCCTGCCTGCCTGATTGCCCCTAACTGCCTCTGCCTGCCTGCCTGATCACCCCAACTGCCCTCCCCTGCCGGCCTGATCTCACCCCTAACTGCTCTCCCCTGCCGGCCTGATTGCCTCTAACTGCCTCTGCCTGCCTGATCGCTGGGGTCCAGGGTGCGAGTGAATGGGATTCCTGACTGGCAGGCCACTGACAGCAAGCTATCCATTGGATATGGACAGAATATCCATATTCTGTGAGGAATGGGGCTCCCTTCTCCCTCCTGTCAGGGTTTGGTTTGTAGGCCGGCCACACCCTCAATCGCATGAGACCCAGAGTTCCACCTCTCCCTGGCCAGCTGGGGCCCACAGCCCCCTCCTGCCTCAGTGCTGTGGCGTTCCAGAGCCCACAGCCCCTTTGGCAGTCAGTGCTGGGTTGCTGCGGTGCCCGTGGGAGCCGGGGAGGTGAGGGACTGAGAGGTCAGCAGTTCATCCCGCTCACCAGTCCCCGCCCACCCGAGCCTGCTGCACGTGAAGCCTGGCATTCGGTCGTCCCTTCAGTCATTTTGGACGTTACGGACCCTGGCTCTTTAATAGATGGCTCATGGTTAAGTGATACATAGTAAAAAGATTTTGTTGTTGCTTGTGCAGGTGTTCAAAGCTGAAACAGGAGAGAAACTTCTAGAAATCAAGGGTCACGAAGATGAAGTGCTTTGCTGTGCATTCTCAACAGATGACAAATTTATAGCAACCTGCTCAGTGGATAAAAAAGTGAAGGTAAGGAAACATTTTCCTCTTCAGTTGTAATCACCACAGAATTTATTTTCTTTTTCCATAATAGAGGGACTAGGATAAGAAGGGTTAAAGGACTCCTTCTTACCTGTTCATCTACTAACTTGAGGTAAATTAGTTTTATCCATTGTAAATGAACTCTCTCTGAAAAACCTTTATATTTAAGTCCCAGCAAAATATCCAGGTGGTTCAGTCTGAGATATTTACCAGGCAGCTGAGAAAAAGAGTTGCAAATTAAGAATTTGCCTGCCATTTATTGACTGGTCTGTGGGTTAAATATCAGCTTAAATCTTGCTTACCATGCTTGCTTTTCTGAGGATGGTCACAGAATAGCTTCTTGTGGAGCTGATAAAACCTTACAGGTAAAATATTTCTCTTGAGAATAATTGAAAAGGGCACATACCCAATACTGTGCATATTAGAATATATTTAAATTCTAAAAGTCAAGTCTACTGTTACTGTACAAAATTACTATCTGAGATTGGATTCTGTTGTAATTTGTGAAATGCAACCCGGATTTTTTACCTTTATGAACTGGCTTATATTCAGTGCAAAACCAGATGGGTGAACAAATTAATAATTAGTTTACTAGTCTAAAAAGTAAATAGAGGAAAATAAATAAAGGAGTTTTTATCTTTGTTAATTTTTCTTTCTTGTCTCTTGTGCCTAAATTTGGCTTTTAGCTAGAGCATTTATACAGAATATAAGATAAATTGAAGTCCAAGGGAATGTTTTATATGATAAATGGAGGGGGAATTTCACTTCAGGCTTTTTTCAAAGGGTTGTGGAGTGCTGAATTTGGCTAGGTGGGGTGGACCTTTGGAACAATATAATTGATGTAGGAGTTTTCCTGGAGTTTCTATCCACTTGAAGAATGCTCTGGAGTGTCCAGACTAAATTGAGATCTTGGAGAAATCTATTTCTTGATATATTGGACTCTCTTAGGTGACTTTACAACCAACTAGTTAATTACTCTGTAACCTTTATTCTGAGTCAGACTTGCAGTTGGCCACTCTGAGCAGTTCCAAAGTCAAAGTTATAAGGAGTAAAAGGAAATAATATCAAGTTTCTCTTTCCTAAGAATTCAAAATTTAAAGCAAGAGACAGAAATTAAAAGAACTTCAAAATAAAGAAACTCTCTGGACCTCTGGGGAGTGCTTTGATGAGATAAAAAGAAAATGCTATGAGAGGGACATTAGTACCTCTGAGAAGTCCAAAGCCCAGTGAAGAGTGATTAGGTAATTTATTTCATTTGTTTATTGTAGATGGAGTAGACATGCTTAGTTAGTCGTCTTACATAGTGATCAGAATGATGATTATTTTTTATTGTGAACTCAATACTGCATGAAGCTTTATACTATACATTTTCTTAAATGATCAGTTTCACTCTACAACTTGCAGAGTAAGTATTGATCCTATTTTTCAGATGAGGAAACAGGTTCAGAGGTGAAATTATTTGCCCAAACTCATGGAGCCAGGGTTCAAAGCTAGGTTTCCCTCAGAATCTATAGTCTATTTTTTTCACTGAGCCATCTGCCTATACTTACTTATTGGTACCTTGAGGTCATCAGAACACTTACCATACCCTTTGTCCCATTTGATACCATGCTTGTGGGACAGGTATACATATTCCTTAAGAGGGAACTGAGGTGCCGGAAAATTAAGGACTTGCCCAGGGACACTTAAATTAAAAGTGGTATAGCCAGGTCTTGGATTTCATCCTTCCCAGCGAAGCCCATTATTCCATTCGCATATAGCACTTCTCTGCCTGCTTTCATTCATATGAACATCTGAAATCTTGCCCTTGAAGACTAATGTTTTGAGGAGATTCCATTTATGTTATAGAAAGACACATGTATAGACTTGCAAAATAAGCTTTATTAACAAAAGCTATTTGACATGTTTTAGGGAAGTGGGAGGTATTTATTAGCATCATCTACGCCTGAGGAAATCTGACAGACAGAATGGGTAGCATCCATAAAGCAGTTCATATTTTACTTGCTTTATTTCAAAATAAGAGGTAGTGGTAAATTTTATTTTTAAAATTTTCTTTAGATTTGGAATTCTGTGACTGGGCAACTGGTACAAAGCTATGATGAGCACTCAGAGCAAGTCAACTGCTGCCACTTTACTCACAGCAGACATCACCTTCTCTTAGCCACTGGGTCAAGTGACTGCTTCCTCAAAGTAAGTGTGGATAATGAGAATGATGTAGATACATTTGTAGACCCATCAGGACATCGCCTTTGACTTTCTTGTACATTGTATTAATCAGGGCTCTTGGTTGCAGTGACACAGACTTTCATATTAGCTCACTCAACAGCAACAAAAGATATTATTGGCTCATGTAACTGGAAAGGCTAGAGGGAGCATGGCTTCAGACAGAGCTGATTCCAAATGCTTAAACTACGTCCTCAGGCTCTAACTCCCTGTCCATATCTAGACTTGGCTTCCTTTTTGTTGGTTCAGGCATGGTATCTCTGTGTGACAGGAAATAGAGCTATTCTCAGCTCGGCTTATATAGGTCTTACAACTCATAATCATGGAGGAAGAGAAACTTGCTTTTTCCCAGATTCTGCATATTTAATTTTAGAGAAAGCTGTAGTTGACCTGGTTCTGATTATATACTAATTTTTAAATAACCCTACTAGCCGGTAGGATAGAATCCTTAGATTGACCAAGGATCACAAGTTTAGTCATGTAGAAATTGGACAGATGAGGTGAGGTCAGCTCCACTTGAGTTATAAGTGGGGTTTGATTCAAAAGAGAGATTTTGTTGTCAGAAGAAGCGGGGAAAAGGTGCCAATAGGAAAAAAAATGTAAAAAAACAACAACCCTCTAAAACCAACATTAGATATTCATTTCACGTGTTTGATGATGTTTTATAATTACAAATTATAAAAGAGTCTATCTTTTTTCCCCACTTAAGTGGCATACTAAAGATAGCTAGATTACATTTTCTTGGATCCCAGAAATGTCTGCTAACTTCTTTTGGATTCTTTTTTTGGTTTGGTTTATGTCCTTTCTTTGTAAATGTCACACCATTTTTGCATTGGGACATTGCATTTTTTGGTGTAGTAGGTAAAACATTTCAGTTTGGAAAACCTCATAGACTCCGTGTTTTGACATTTAAATAAGCTATTTAAAAAAATTAATAAAAATATGGAAACATTTGTTGAAAATTGCCCCCTACCCTTTTCAGGAAGCTGAACCTTTTTTTTTTTCTCTCCCAAAGAGAACTTTTTTTAAAAAAAAAATAACGATATAATTTTTAAAGAGTATATATTTTATTGATTTCTGAGAGGAAGAGAGAGAGACTGAGAGATAGAAACATCAGTGATGAGAGAGAAACACTGATCGGCTGTCTCCTGCACGCCCTCTACTGGGGATTGAATCCACAACCTGGGCATATGCCCTTGACCAGAATTGAACCCGGGACCCTTCAGTCCACAGGCCGATGTTCTAGCCACTGATAGGGCCCAAAGAGAACTTTTATATAGGAGGTCAGTGTGTAAAACAGATAAAACCCACTTTTTTTTGTGTTGAGGTGAGGGTATGGGCCTGCATTTCTAATCTCTCTTCCCTCTCTTACTCCCCACTCCTTTCCAACCCCTAGTGCTTTTTCAGACATGCTTTTTCTGAGTCCCTGGGCCCTGCAGACACAATTTGAAAACACCAGATTGGATCAAAATAATATAGTAGCATAAAATTATCTTACCATTATAGGTCACTTTTACTCAGTAAAGCTCACCCTATTGAGTAAACCACCTTTAAAAATAAGACTGTTGTACCATTTCAGAAAAGCTCTGCTCTGTTTGAATGAATCCACTTCTAAAACTAGATGACTTTTGTAGTATATGTGACTAATTTTGATGTTATTGTTAACAGTTTGTAGGGTGAGGAAGTTTATATTTCCTCCATTGATTTATTATTATTTTAAAATGTATTTTTATTGATTTCAGAGAGGAAGGGAGAGGGAGAGAGACATCCATGATGAGAAAGAATCATTGATCGGCTGCCTCCTGCATGTCCCCCACTAGGGATCAAGTCCGCAACCCGGGCATGTGCTCTCACTGGGAATCGAACCGTGACCTCCTGGTTCATAGGTCAATGCTCAACCATTGAGCCACACTGGCTGGGCTATTTATTATTATTTTTAAAATACATTTTTATTGATTTTAGAGAGAGGAAGGGAGAGGGATAGAGAGAAATATCAATGATGTGAGAGAATCATTGATCAGCTGCCTCCTGCATGCCCCCTACTGGAGATCAAGCCCATAACCCGGGTATGTGCCTTGACCAAAATCAAACCAGTGACCTCTTTAGTGCATGAGACAACCAACTGAGCCACACTGGCCAGGGCAATATATTTCCTTCTGTTAAATGTAGACTAAAATCTCTAAGATGTAGGAAGGGGTTATTGGTTAGTCAAAAGTTTTAATTAAGAACAAGTTTTACTGTAAGACCACACCTGCATTATCCTGAGGGCTATTAGAACTCACTTCTTGTGATTCTTGAACTGAGAGAAGCCAATGAAAATATGTAAGTCTAAAGCTGCCCCCATGTAACTTGCTCCTCTGAGGAACTGAGTTTACCTGGTACTGGTTGGGATAAAGGAACCAAGCATGGAGATGACCGTGAAGAACAGGACTTCCCTCACTTACTCATCATTTCCTAAAGATTTAAATTAATTGTGGGGGATACTTGGTTTACCCTTTTGTGTTTAGTTTAGTTGGCATAAATCACCAGAGATTACTATTGTCCCCTTTATTTGCATTTTTAAATACTTTTCAACTATACGCAAAAGGAGAGGAGACAGTAATGAACTCCTCTGCTATCCACCATCTAGCTCCAACAATTATCAACATTTTCCCAATCTTATTTTATTTTCCCACAAACCCCAATTTTTTTTTGGACTAGAGCATTTTTAGCAAATCCTAGATATCATCTCATATCACCCCCAAATACTTCATGTACACATTTCCCCATTAATCTCAAAACATATCTTTCTACCATGGGTTGATTGGGGTCAGAATCTGAAGTTCAGGTGGCATTTGATTGTTATTATGCCTCTTAAGTCTTGCTTATTCTATAAAAGTTCCCCTTTCTCTCTGCCTCTATTTTTTATGCCATTGTTTGGTTAGAGAAATTGAATCATTTGTCCTGTGTAATGTCCCACATGCTGAATTTGGTTGATAGATTCCTGAAAGTATTGTTTAATTTACTCTTCTAACCCCTTATATTTCCTGTCATATATTTACTAGTATATCTATCTTTGCTATCCTTGTACTTTTGAGTCATTATTTAGAGCATTAATAGATTTTAGCTTAGCACACTCAAGGTTTGCATTGGGAAATCTTAGAAATGACCACTTTTTGAGTTGGGTAATCTAGCATCTAAAAGAATTTGGGGTGATTTATTTTGCATATTACTTATTATAAAACTGAGTAGAATAATAATGAATCCAAACCACCTTGTTAAAATAAGCAGTAATTGTTCAGTTACTTAGTGCTCAAACTAAAAGTCCAGGCGAGCCTTGAGTCCCTGAGTGGATTTAGGTGCTGACCTAAGGGTTGCGCCCTTACTTGTTAATCACAAGTTCCCCTTTGTGTTACTGCGAATTGAACATCTGCCTGTAACTGGAAAAGCTTAAGTGAAATGGAAGAAAGAACTTCACATGACTTCTAACTTTCCTCCATTCAGTATTAGTTTTTTAGTTATATTTTTATCTTTCTCAAATAGCTCTGGGATTTGGATCAAAAAGAATGTCGAAATACCATGTTTGGCCATACCAATTCAGTCAATCACTGCAGATTTTCACCAGATGATAAGTTTTTGGCTAGTTGTTCAGCTGATGGAACATTAAAGGTATGTTTTTGTTTATCATTAAAATGGGTTGTAATTTTATAGCCTTAGAATTGGGTTATGAATTAGGCTTGTTTCACATTTCTGCAGAAAGAGCTTCAACTTCCAGGACCTTATTTAATGTAACTGTAATTGCTTGTCATAATGATTGTTTATTCATGGTTTACTACCTTATGCTTTAAAGTTCATAAATTTGATTTCTTAATTTTTAAGATATATTTCATTTCATGACTTCATAAAATCTTTTGAGTTCTATGGGGTCAAATTTGTAAAGGTTCTGCTTTTATTTATCATTTATTTATCCTGCCTTTTATGTTATTATTTTCCTTTTTTTAAGAAGTCTCACTGGGGGAAAACTCAGAGCTAAGGAAAAAAGTTTAGTTCAGTCCCCTAAGTCAGCGGTCACCAACCAGTGGTTTACGGACCACTGGTGGCCCATGAGATCCGAAAGGTTGGTGACCGCTGCCCTAAATTATAGTTCTAAAAAACCTAAATTCTTCCTCAAAATTTCACCTAACTTCTCCAATAATCTCATTCTTTTTTTTTTCTTGTTTCTACAATCATTCTAATCTGTTTATTGATTCTCCTTTCTTCCTTTGTTAATTTTTTATTAATTTTTCTTAACATATTTGAATTGCTTCTGTGTCTCGGCTATGAACGTGTTACAAACTTTGTCACATTTGTATTTTCCATTGGTAAAATTTATTGATTTTAATATATTCTATTTCACTATGACTCATTACCTGTTTTTATATTATGTCTTTGTCGTTTTCATCAGTGGAAAACTGGTGCTGCAAAATAATAAATGTATTAAAAATTTTTTTTTTTTAATTAAATCTTTATTGTTCAGATTATTACATTTGTTCCTCTTTTCCCCCCCCCATAACTCCCCTCCTCCCAGTTCCCGCCCCACCCTCCGCCCTCACTCCCCACCCACTGTCCTCATCCATAGGTGCACGATTTTTGTCCAGTCTCTTCCCGAATCCCCCACACCCCTTTCCCTCCCAAGAATAGTCAGTCCACTCCCTTTCAATGCCCCTGATTCTATTATAATCACCAGTTCATTCTGTTCATCAGATTATTTATTCACTTGATTCTTAGATTCACTTGTTGATAGATGCATATTTGTTGTTCATAATTTGTATCTTTACCTTTTTCTTCCTCTTCCTCTTCTTAAAGGATACCTTTCAGCATTTCATATAATCCTGGTTTGGTGGTGATGAACTCCTTTAGCTTTTCCTTATCTGTGAAGCTCTTTATCTGACCTTCAATTCTGAATGATAGCTTTGCTGGATAAAGTAATCTTGGTTGTAGGTTCTTGGTATTCATCACTTTGAATATTTCTTGCCACTCCCTTCTGGCCTGCAAAGTTTCTGTTGAGAAATCAGCTGACAGTCGTATGGGTATTCCCTTGTAGGTAACTGAGTTTCTTTCTCTTGCTGTTTTTAAGATTCTCTCTTTATCTTTTGCTCTTGGCATTTTAATTATGATGTGTCTTGGTGTGGTCCTCTTTGGATTCCTTTTGTTTGGGGTTCTCCGCGCTTCTTGGACCTGTAAGTCCATTTCTTTCACCAGGTGGGGGAAGTTTTCTGTCATTATTTCTTCAAATAGGTTTTCAATATCTTGGTCTCTCTCACCTTCTGGCACCCCTATAATTCTGATGTTGGTACGCTTGAAGCTGTCCCAGAGGCTCCTTACACTATCCTCGCATTTTTGGATTCTTTTTTCATTTTGCTTTTCCGGTTGGGTGTTTTTTGCTTCCTCACATTTCAAATCATTGACTTGATTCTTGCGCTCCTCTGGTCTGCTGTCGGGAGTCTGTATAATATTCGTTATTTCAGCCCGTGTATGCTTAATTTCTAGTTGGTTCCCCAATATAAGATCGAGGGTCTCATTGGTTTTCTTGTAGATCTCATTAAGTTTATCGGCGGCTTCTAAACAGTTCTTGAGAGACCTTAAAAGTGTGGTTCTGAACTCTATATCTTCCATTGACAATTCTGTCCTGTTTCTTTGTCTCCGCATTTTGTTATGCTTCCTTGGTGCACCCCCTAGTGGTCTTTGTGCGCAGTCTTATAGTTAAACCTTGATTGTTGTAGCTAATACCAGGGAGGGTTTGACCTCCAGGCCAAGTGGCTATGAGAATCAGCTGTGTCTGCAGTGAGAGAACTTCTGTCCTCTAGGGAGGTGCTAATCTAGCCTTTGCCTGAGGCTATCCAGCAAATGCCTCTGTGCAGGGCTTGGGCGGGGCGGGTCGCACAGGATCAACAGGGTGGGCCGGAGAGAGCAGTTATGGCAGCTCTCAGTCCTGTCCCCAGGGGCTCTGCCTCTCAGAGTCCCAGCACCCGCTGCAAAGCTCGGAGAGAAAGCTGCACTCGCTCTGACCGAAGCCAGACAGTCCCGCTTCTCCTGTTTGAGTCTGGGTCGCTAAAGACTCGCCCGGATCTGGAGCTCAGAGTCTGCGACTCCCTCCCGATTGAAAACTCCAACCGCGCCCTCCGCCGCCAGCCCGCTCTGCGCACTCCGCACCTCAGAATTTGACTTCTGCACTGCGCCTCCTCTGAGTGTCCGTATGCGTTTCTCTTTCCTCCTAGTTGTAGGACTTCCACTCAGCCAGCGTTCCTGTGGTTCGGGGTGATGTCCGTTCCGTCTTTTAGTTTCACTTTTGAAGTAGTTGTTCAAGGCAGCAAACTCCGGCGTTAACCTATGCCGCCATCTTGGTTCTCTCTAAAAATTTTTTAAAAAAGATTGTATATGGTAAAAAAAAAAAAAGTCCAACCCACCTTTGACTTCCTTGTCTTTTGGTCTACCTTTCCCCTCCCATTCTATAGTGTTTGCTGTGGGTTCCTGCAGTCATCCCTCATGTCTAATAGCAGCTTTCTAAGATGCACTCTTCATTCCTCCTTAGCCCATTGCAGAGCTGCTAGAGAATCCTCCCTACCTCTATTTTCATCTTGCCACTTTTAGCTGGGTGAAAAGGTACCATGTTATAAATTGTGATAACCCAGGTTCATTAGGTATTAATTCGAAGGCTCTTCACCTTCCATCATTCTGCTGCCTCTGTTCCTATCAAATTTCTTTTTTTTCTTTTTGATGATTAAGGTATTTTTTTTCTCTCTCTCTCTCTTTTTTTTATTGCTTAAAATATTACAAAGAGTAGCACATTTGTCTCCTTTTTTTTGCCCCTTGACCTTCCCCCAGCCTCCCCTACCCCCCAGTGTCTTGTGTCCATTGGTTATGCTTATATGCATGCATACAAGTCTTTTGGTTGATCTCTTACCACTGCCCCCCCCCCCCCAACACTCCCCAACCTTCCTGCTGTAGTTTGACAGTGTGTTTAATGCTGCTCTGCCCCTGTATCTATTTTTGTTCATCAGTTTATAATGCTCTTTATTATCCATAAATGAGTGAGATCATGTGGTATTTTTCTTTCACTGACTGGCTTATTTCACTTAGCATAATGCTCTCCAGTTCCATCCATGCTGTTGCAAATGGTAAGAATTCCTTCTTTTTTACAGCAGCATAGTATTCCATTGTGTAGATGTACCACAGTTTTCTAATCCATTCATCCGTTGATGGGCACTTAGGCTGTTTCCAAATCTTAGCTATGGTAAATTGTGCTGCTATGAACATAGGGGTGCATATATCCTTTCTGATTGGCGTTTCTGGTTTCTTGAGATATATTCCTAGCAGTGGGATTAATGGGTCAAATGGGAGTTCCATTTTTAACTTTTTGAGGAAACTCCATACTGTCTTCCATAGTGGCTACACCAGTCTGCATTCCCACCAGCAGTGCACAAGTGTTCCTTTTTCTCCACATCCTCTCCAGCACTTGTTGTTTGTTGATTTGTTGATGATAGCCATTCTGACAGGTGTGAGATGGTACCTCATTGTCGTTTTGATTTGCATCTCTCGGATGATTAGTGTCTTTGAGCATGTTTTCATATGTCTCTTGGCTTTCTGAATGTCCTCTTTTGAAAAGTGTCTATTTAGGTCTGTTGCCCATTTTTTGATTGGATTGTTTATCTTCCTTTTGTTAAGTTGTATGAGTTCCTTGTACATGTTGGAGATTAAACCCTTGGCAAATATGTTCTCCCATGCAGTGGGCTTTCTTGTTGTTTTGTTGATGGTTTCTTTTGCTGTGCAGAAGCTTTATATTTTGATGTAATCCCATTTGTTTATTTTCTCTTTAGTTTCCAATGCCCTTGGACAGTGATGGCGAACCTATGACATGCGTGTCAGAGGTGACACGCGAACTCATTTTTTTGGTTAATTTTTCTTTGTTAAATGGCATTTAAATATTCTATCTAATAAAAGACAAAAAGGGTAATTGACCGTACCTTCACTACGCTTCCCATTGGCTAATCAGGGTGATATGCAAAATAACCGCCAACCAAGATGGCGGCCGGCAGCCACGCAGCTGAAGCGAGCAGGAGGCTTGCTTGCTCCAGTAATGGAGGAACCCAAGGTTCCCTGCCTGCCATGGCCCAGCTCTCAGCTCCAGTGACAGCAACAAAGTTTCAATTATAGAAGCTAAACAAACCCCAGATACCTGCTTTCAGCAGGCTGTGGCCTCAGAGCTGGAGCTGGCTCTCAGCTCCAGTGACAGCAATGAAGTTTCAATTATAGAAGGTAAATAAATCCCAGAATAAAAAAAAAAAAGAAAAGAAAAAAAGGAGAGGCTGGGAGCTTCAGTCACCGGCCAGGCTGAAAACGGCCCTCAGCCCCTCACCCAGGCTGGTCAGGCACCCCAGTGGGGACCCCCACCCTAAAGGGGGTGTGGCCAGCCTGAAAACAGCCATCAGCCCCTCATCCAGGCTGGCCAGGCACCCAAGCAGGACCCCCATCCTGATCCGGGACACCCTTCAGGGCAAACCAGCCGGCCCCCAACCATGCACCAGGCCTCTATCTTATATAGTAAAAGGGTAATATGCAAACTGACCCTAACAGCAGAAAGACTGGGAATGACTAGAACTATGACACACACTGACCACCAAGGGGCAGATGCTCAATGCAGGAGCTGCCCTCTGGTGGTCAGTGCGCTCCCACATGGGGGAGCTCTGCTCAGCCACAAGCCAGGCTGATGGCTGCCAGTACAGCGGTGGTGGTGGGAGCCTCCCCTGCCTCCTCAGCAGCGCTAGGGATGTCTGACTGCAGCTTAGGTCTGCTCCCTGCTGGCAAGTGGATATCCCCCGAGGGCTGCCGGGCTGCCAGAGGGATGTCTGATTGCCATCTTAGGCCCAATCCCCCGGGGAGCGGGCCTAAGCCAGCAGGTGGTCATCCCCCGAGGGGTCCCAGACTGCAAGAGGGCACAGGCCGGGCTGAGGGACCCCCCGCCCCCCAGTGCACAAATTTTTGTGCACCGGGCCTCTAGTATAAAATAAATATCAAAAATATAAGTCTTTGTTTTACTATGGTTGCAAATATCAAAAAATTTCTATATGTGATACGGCACCAGATTTAAGTTAGGGTTTTTCAAAATGCTGACACGCCGAGCTCAAAAGGTTCGCCATCACTGCCCTAGGAGATGTATCGGTGAAGAAATTGCTTCGGCATATGTCTGAGATTTTGTTGCCTTTGGATTCCTTTAGTATTTTTATGGTTTTCCGTCTTACATTTAAGTCCTTTATCCATTTTGAGTTTATTTTTGTGTATGGTGTAAGTTGGTGGTCTAGTTTCATTTTTTTGCATGTATCTGTCCAATTTTCCCAGCACCATTTATTGAAGAGACTGTCTTGACTCCATTGTATGTTCTTGCCTCCTTTGTCAAATATTAATTGAGCATATTGGTTCGGGTCGATTTCTGGGTTCTCTATTATATTCCATTGATCTATATGTCTGTTCTTGTGCCAGTACCAGGCAGTTTTGAGAACAGTGGCTTTGTAATACAGCTTCATATCTCCTATCAAATTTCTGTATTCTCCCTCCCATATATTAAGCACTAATTGTCACTTCTAGGCAGGGTAATTTTGAGGGCTTATTTCAGCTAGTGTTTCTATATATGTTTCTTTTAGTTCTTAGTGTTTTTTTTGTGTGTTTTGTTTTTTTGCCTACAGTTTACTTGTCCATAGTTTTTAATGACCTTTAAAACTATGCAAAGCCTTCTTCAGAAAGTATTCTTTTATAACATCCATCTGGTTTTGAGTATATATGTACGTATCTATCTGTATACCTATGTTGGTAGGTAGGTAGGTAAATAGATAAATGAAAGAAAGAAAAAGGAAGGAAGGGAGTGAGGGAGGGAGGGAGGAAAGAGAAAGAAGGAAGGAAGGAAGGAAGGAAGGAAGGAAGGAAGGAAGGAAGGAAGGAAGGAAGGAAGGAAGGAAAAGGAAGGAAGGAAGGGAGAAGAGAGAAAAGAAAGAGAGGAAGAAAGAAAGGCAATTGCTTGGTTTGTCTTCCGATGTCTACTTGTAAATGTTTTCTGTTTAGTTCAGTCATTTTCATGTGTCTTGTATTTCTCTGGTAAGGTTGAATATAGGTTTATGATTGGCAGAGACCTTGTCATCTTCTTGTTGTATCTCTTTGATGTTCATAGAACACAGTTAAACTTAAAACATGCAAACAATTCATTGTATTGGCATATAACTCTTCCAAGGAAATACTTGAACCCCTTTGGGCACTTTTTTTGTTAGATTCTCTAGAAAAGGAGATACGTTAAAGCTACTAGGTGACTCCTAAATTATAGCAAGGTAAATTCTCTTGATACTGATCCTCTGGTTGAATCTTCCTTAATTTTAATTTTAATAAAATAAATATTTTTATTGATTACAGAAAGGAAGGGAGAGGGAGAGAGAGATAGAAACATCAATGATGAGAGAGAATCGTTGATCGGCTGCCTCCTCTACATCCCCACTGGGGACTGAGCCTGTAACCCAGGCATGTGCCCTGACCAGGAATTGAACCATGACCTTCTGGTTCACAGGTCAACACTCAACCACTGAGCCATGCCAGCCGGGCTGGCTGTCATTTTTAATGTTGAATTCCTGATGTCAGACTCTTTAGATCTTTTGTGTTGATCTGATGGGGTATTCAGAGAAAAATCTTCAGTCTTCTATCGGTAGAGTATGTCTGTCTAAAAAGTTCTGAGAACATTTCCAGGCAGAGCTTTCAGCATATCTTCTAATTTCCCTTTTTGCAGAATGGTGTCTCTGGATGCTAGGTTATAACTTGGCTTGGACTGGGTCCTGTGTTCACATCTACTGCATGCTGTCATGCAGTAGATGTGAAGCGCATTTCACACGTGGCACAGCAGAGGGCAGCAGTGGCAAGTTGTTCGTCTTCATCTCACTTTTCTTCCAAGCTCATCCTACTGTCCACACAGCTTTCTCCACACATGCAAGGCTCTTTGAACATTTTATTTAGTTTTCCATTCTGCATTTCAGGCAGTGCTTCTAATTGTTTTCTTTTTAGGAATATACTGAATGAAACTGGAGTTCTTAATTTAAAAGTTTTATAAAAATAATAAATAAAAATAATCATTAGGTAAAGTGAGTAGTTTGCGGGATATTTAATCCTGGTGGCATCCTAGAGGTGTGATTTGAGATTAAAATAAACTTAAAATGTTTTGGTTATGTTTGTAATTAAAGCTTTGGGATGTGAAATCAGCAAATGAGAGGAAAAGCATTAATGTGAAGCAGTTCTTCCTAAGTTCAGAGGAGCCTCAAGAGGATATAGAAGTGATCGTGAAATGTTGTTCGTGGTCTTCTGACGGTTCTAAGATAATGGTGGCAGCAAAAAATAAAATCTTTGTAAGTACCAGTATTTTAAAAAGCCAAATTTAAAGAAAATTAAAACTTCTGTTGATTTTTGCATTTTTACATTGTTTATTGAAATAAATAAAGTATAGCTACATGATTTAGCTCTGTGCTCTAGGGGATGTCGATAGGCCTTGTGAGAAAAGGTCTCCATGGTCATACAGGTTTAGGAATGGCATGTATTGCTTCCCTCTTATAAGTAATTAGTGTGTACTAACCTATTTAAGGCTTCAAGAAGTCCTACAGTACAGAAACAATTGGTGTTGTTTAATCCAGTGTTCCTCGGATTTATTAAGAGCATAGAATACTTTCTGTATCACTTCTTGTTGTTGTTTTAAAATGTTGAATATGTTGATTCAGGTGATTAAAACTTTTTTTTTAATCCTCACCTGAGGACATGTTTTCATTGATCTTGGAGATAGAGGGAAGGAGAGAGCCAGAGAGAGAGAGAGAGAGAGAGAGAGAGAGAGAGAGAGAGAGAGAGAGAGAGAAACCTTAATTGGCTTCCTCCTGTAAGCACCCGAACTCTAGGGATCAAACTCGAAACCTGGGTACATGCCCTGACCAGGAATCGAACCTGCAACCCTTCGGTGTACAGGATGACGCCCCAACCACCTGGCCAGGATTTAGGTGATTTTCAGAGTGCTTTCTTACCCCTAAAATTTTGTGATTTTGTGACTGATAAGCAAAAAATATTCATCAGTGCCTGAAGACAATTGTGAGATTTCTATGAAGTAAATGAGGAAGATATGCAAAAAAAGTAAAAGACAAGGAAATGCCTTCCTCCTCTTTCAAATCTAATAATAGCTTATATTTGTAATTTCTTTTCATATAAATACCCAAGGGACAAGCAGATTGCAATTGCCCAATGATAATAATGAGACAAATTAGGTTTAGAACAGCCAAGGAATTTGTTCAAAGTTACATCATGACTTGGAGAGCCAGATTTTATGGCTCAGCAACATTACATTCTAACAGTAATTTTAGAAGATTTGAATAAGAGATATTACAGTTTTATTTTTAGCTTTATTGAGGTATAATTGACAAATAAAATAAAAGATATTTGAAGTGTATAATGTGATGATTTGATATATCACTATACACTATGAAAGGATTCCCCCAATCAAAATAATACAACTGTTATCTCACATGTTTACCTTTTTTTGATGAGAACATTTAAGTTTTATTCTCTTCAGAAATTTCAGTTATGCAATAGTGTTCTTAACTATAGTCACATGTTATACATTAGATCCTAAGACCTTATTCATCTTATAACTGAAAGTCTATATTCTTTTACTAACTTCTCCCTTTCCCCCTCATTTCAGATATTACATTTTAAAGAACACATTGAAATATACCATATAGTTATATAAAAACTCACTGAGGTATTGTTTACGTTATTATTATTGATCTAGTAGCTGTGACCCTTGGATCTTGGCTGCTTATAGGTTTATACCCCTTTATCAGGAAACTAAATAAAAATATCTCCTTTTGTCTTAAATTTGTGAAAGACTATAAGAACAGAAAAGAAACCACTACATTTACAACTTGAAGACTACAAATATTTTTTGTTATAAAATATATAGATGTAAAATTTGCCACTTTAACCATTTTAAAATGTACAACTTGGTGACATTAATCATATTTACAGCAGTGTACAACTGTCACCACTGTTGCTAAAAATATTTTTCATTCCAAACAGAAACCCTAACCCTATAACTAGTATAAAAACTCCATATCCCCTTCTCCCTGGAATCTCTAGCGACCTCTGATCTAATCTTTGATTTTGCCTATTCTTATTTAATGTAAGTGGAATCATAAAATATTGAACCTTTTGTGTCTGGTTTATTTCATTTAGCATACTATTTTCAAGGTTCATCCATATTGGAACATGTACCAGAACTTTTATGGCTACCTAATTTTTCATTCTATGGATAGATCACATTTTATCCTTTCATTTGCTGATGGACATTTGGGTTGTTTTCAGCTGTTGGCTATTATGAGTAATGTTGCTATGAACATTGGAATGCAAGTATCTGTTTGATCCTCTATTCTCAATTCTTTTGTGTATGTACCTGGAGATGGAAGTGCTGGGTCATAGGGCAATTCTGTACTTAGCTTTTTGAGGAACCACCACATTTTTCCATAGCATCTGCACCATTTATATCCCCATTAGCAATGTACAACAGTTCCAATTTTTCCATATCCTTGTCAACACTTATTTTTCCTTTATTGTGTTATAATCACGCTATTACATGAAGTGGTATCCCATTGTAGCTTGATTTGCATTTCCGTAGTGACTAATGGTATTGAGCAGAATTTGAACATTTTAGAAGATATGTTACAGTGAGAGAGGGAAATAGTTTTATATTGCATGAAATGCCTTCTTATTTTAAAAATCTAGACCAGTTCCTTATTTTACCTGCTAAAATAAAGCTACCCGCCCCAGCTGGTTTGGCTCAGTGGATAGAGCGTCGACCTGTGAACTGAAGGTTCGATTCCGGTCAAGGGCATATGCCCAGGTTGTGGGGTCGATCCCCAGTAGGGGATGTGCAGGAGACAGCCAATCAGTGATTCTCTCTCATCATTGATGTTTCTATCTCTCTCTTCCTCTTCCTCTCTGACACTAATAAAAAAATATTAAAAATAAAATAAAGCTACCCTAAGATCGCCCTTAACTACATGTAGATCCCAATTTCTTACTTTTGGTCTCTCCATTCCCCTCCTCTTATTTCTTTCCAACTCTTTTGTGTTGTTAGTTCACACCTATTGTTAGGTATCTTCTTTTTGCTACTCAATAATCAGGATAGCTGGCTATATCATATTTGCCAAGTTTCCTCTCTCACTCTCAGCCATTAATTTTTAAAAATGACCTGTCCTGGAAGGCATTTTAAGTATGATTCCCTGTCCTTTGTGGTTCACCCCTGATGCTGTGCTGCGTACCATCTGTGCATGCTGCATTCCCAGGACATTTTCATGGCTTATTTTCCTTTGTAAGACTGCCTTGCCCTTACATTGCTATACTGTATACATATTGGTATCAGTGTTTGTATCATTTGGAAAAATTTTTGAAGAGTATACTCAGCATTTAAAAATATTTCAAAAATTGAAATGAAGTTTGAGTTACTCAAAAGTAGCTCTTCTTTGGTTAAAAAATGGGAAAATGATTGATTGTAATGGAGTAATTTGGTAGCTCTGAAGAGAACTAGAAATGATTGAACTAATTTCATCCTCTGCAATATATTATTTTGATCATCTTCATTTGTGATTATCCATTTTCTTTTTTGAATAAACAAGCATTAGGAAGAACTGCTCTATATGTTAATTGGGCTACTCCATTTTTTTTCCACAGGGGTTCTGTTTCTCTCTAGGCCAGAGAGATCATCTGTGATAAACTTTCTTTTATAGGAAACATGTTTCAAGATGAGTGATATTTTAAGAGTATATATGTATTGATTTATATCTTATGACTGTTAATAATATGCTAATTATCAGTAATTATAGTGTATTTTCAGGGTTTATACTTTATATTTGAAATGGCGGGATATTCTTTTAGAAATAAATTTCGATTCAGTTTGGATATAGCTTATTTTTAAAAATATTTTACTTTCATAGCTTCTCTCTTTTTTATGTTGACAGCTTCTTGACATTAATACCAGTGGCCTATTGACAGAAATCCATATAGGCCATAATAGCACCATCCGGTACTGTGACTTCTCCCCCCATAACCATTTGGCAGTGGTGGCTTTATCCCAGTACTGTGTGGAGGTGAGTAATTGAATTTACGCTGTGAAGTCTGGGTCTCCAGAGGTACAAGGATGATGAAGAATGGGCTGCTTAAACCATTAATTGCTGAGGATGTTTGCTTGGGAAATTGTATTTTCTTCATGGCATAATGACTTGTAGCTTTAAACTAGATGGCTATCTTTATTACTTTAGCAGGTTAAAGACTTGACTGTATGACAAATCATACTGGGGATGACAGTATTATTCACCAAGTATTTGTTGGATGGGTAGTATGTGCCATGGTCTGAGGAAACAGTGGAATGACCACTGTTTTTCGAAGCAGAAACAAAGCATCTCTTAAACAATAGGCATAGGCTCTTCTGTAAAAGTAATGATGAGAGCTGAGTCCAGTTCAGATTTCTTAGATCACTGAGAAGGATCAGATGGAAGATCCTATCTAATAAAAGAGAAACATGGTAATTAGCCGTACATCTGCTACCCTTCCCATTGGCTAATCAGGGCGATATGCAGGCAGCTTGAAGCTAACATGAGGCTTGCTTGCTTCAGTGACAGAGGACTCCAATGTTCCCCGCCTGCCTTGCCGGCCTCTGAGCTTGCAGTTTGAAACATTGTTACAAATATAGAAGCTAAACAAAACCCCAGAAACCTGCTTTCAGCCCGCCAGGATCTCAGAGCTAGAGTTAATACAGTGTTTCGATTATAGAACCCAAACAAACCAGATACCTGCTTTCAGCAGCAGAGGCCTCAGAGCTGGAGCCAGAGCTAAAGCTGTCCCAGAATAAAAAAAAAAGAAAAAAAGGAGCAGTTTGGAGCTTCAGTCACCCGCCAGCCTGAAAACAGCCCTCAGCCCCTCACCCAGACTGGCCAGGCACCCCAGTGGGGACCCCCACCCTGAAGGGTGTGTGACCAGCTGCAAACAGCCATCAGCCCCTCACCCAGGCTGGCCAGGCACCCCAGTGGGGACCCCCACCCTGATCCAGGACACCCTTTAGGGCAAACCAGCCGGCCCCCACCCATGCACCAGGCCTCTATCCTATATAAGGGTAATATGCCTCCCAGCACCGGAATCAGCATGACAGGGGGCAGCGCCCAAACCCCCTGATCGCCCTGTGGCTCTGTGTGTGACGGGGTGGGGCCACAACCTCCCTGTCCACCCTGCTCTGTTCGTGACAGGGGAAGGCGCCCGAACCCCCTGATCAGCCCTGCTCTGTGCCTGATAGGGGGGAGCTCCCCAACCCCCTGATCGCCCTACGGCTCTGTGTGTGACAGGGTGCGGCGCCCCAACCCTGATTGGCCCTGCTCTGTGTGTGACAGGGTGCAGCACCCCAACCCTCCCCCCCACCCCCACGGGCCCTGCTCTGTGGGTGACGGGGTAGAGCCATAACCTCCCCATCGGCCCTGCCCTGAGTGTGAGAGTGGTGGCGCCCCAACCCCCTGATCGGCCCTGCTCTGTGGGTGATAGAGGGCGGCGCCCCAACCCCCCCCACGGACCTTGCTCTGTGTGTGATGGGGTAGAGCCATAACCTCCCCATCGGCCCTGCCCTGAGTGTGACAGTGGCAGCGCCCCAACCCCCTCATCGGCCCTGCTCTGTGTGTGACAGGGGGCGGTGCCCCAACTCCCCTGTCAGCCCTACTCTGTGAGTGACGGGGGAGCTCCTCAACCCCCTGATGGGCCCTGCTCTGTGCGTGACAGGGGGTGGTGCCCCAACCCCCTGATGGGCCCTGCTCTGTGAGTGACAGGGGGCAGCGCCCCAACCCCCTGATTGGCCCTGCTCTGTGCGTGATAGGAGGTGGCGCTCCAACCCCCTGATTGGCCCTGCCTTGAATGTGACAGGGGGCGGTGCCCCAACCCCCCAATTGGCCCTACCCTGAGCGTGACTGAAGGTGGCATCGCAACCTCCCAATCTGCCCTGCTCTGTGCATGACACGGGGCGGCGCCCCAACTCCCCAATCGGCCCTGTTCTGAGCGTGACTGAAGGTGGCATCGCAACCTCCCAATCTTCCCTGCTCTGTGCATGACAGGGGAAGGCGCCCAACTCCCCAATCGGCCCTGCTCTGAGCCCGACCAGGGGCTGCACCTAGGGATTGGGCCTGCCCTCTGCCACCCAGGAGCAGGCCTAAGCCAGCAGGTCGTTATCTCCCGAGGGGTCCCAGACTGTGAGAGGGCACAGGCCGGGGTGAGGGACCCCCCTCCCCCCCGAGTGCACAAATTTTTGTGCACTGGGCCTCTAGTATATTTATAATTGGTTAATGTAGGATGTTCATAGCTAAGCACTAATGAATAAAATGACTCTTTTGTTTGTAATTTAGAACTTAACCTCATAGGTTTATATTCAGAGTCTGTGCCTCTGGCCCTGGAAGAATCCTACCCAGTGAATTGGTATATTTTTTTAAAAAGCAATGAATTCCCTGATATTTTTCTTCCAAAGATGGTTTTTCCATGCTTTGTTACTACCCATTTCTTAAGTCGTTCTTACTACCAGGTAATTTGAAGTCCTTTCTGATTACAGCCCATGAAAATGAGGATGGGCCTTTATCTGGAAAATAATTTGGTTCACAGGTTCTCTTCAAAGGAAGCTTGACTACTGCAAGCACTTCTTCAGTGTTCTGTGCTTATTTCAGCAATTTTTAGTGAGTTTGCCAATCTTGCCCTACTCTGAAGGGGTGTGTGTGTGTGTGTGTGTGTCTGTGTGTATGTGTATGTGTGTACGTGTGAGAGAGAGAGAGTTGCTGAACTATAGGCATTCAGTATGGAGAGACAGATGAAATGAGAGTGATGGATGAGTTCTGTAAGTTCCTCGTAATTCTAAGTTCAGCAGTGTGATTAGAATTTCCCTGCCAAGAATCGTTCCAGTGGGAGCAGAGGCAGTGAGTGTGAACAAACTCGTCCTATTTGAAACAGTGGGGAGTAGGGTGCTGTGGGCAGTGTTCTCTTTGGTAGAGGCCTTGGATTGAAATTTTCAGATCTGCTAGGAATCTTGCACCTTACCTGGAGATCCTCAAGGTAGGTGTGGTTGGAAATTTCCCCTTTCTGGATTTTTTTTTTTTAATCCTCACCTGAGAATATACGTGTGTTTTTTTAAAACAAATCATTATTATTATTGATTTTGGACAGTGAGAAAGGGAGAGAAAGAAACATCAGTGTGAGAGAGAAATATCGGTCTGTTGCCTCTCTTACGTGCCCTGAGTAGAGATCGAACCTGCAAACTTTTTGGTGTAGGGGACAATGCACCAACCAACCAGTCACCTGGTTAGGGCCTGCTCTGGGTTTTGTCAGGATTTTTTAGGAGGTGTGGAGATGCAACCCATCTTTCTGCTTTCCCTGTAACTTCTAAAATCTGTATCCTATTCTTAGAAAGCTCCTGGGAACATTATCTTTTCTTCTTGAAATACAGAGATGAGGTTTGGGAGGCTCCGGGTAACAAAGAAATGATGGGGGGAGAACTAAAAAGGAAGAGAGGGAAGGATTTCAAGGGAGATTTTTCAGTAGTGTAACCACTTTCATCTCTGTGTCCCACCTTGGACTCTAGAGATAAGGCAGAGAAAATTTCATGTACTTAATTTGTAGCCATAGAACTCACTGATTGAAAACCACTGGGCATGTGATGAAGCACTTGTTTGTCCATGCTATTCTGAAATCATAAAGTAGGTCTCTAATTCAGAGTGTAATGAGAGGAACTCGGGCACATATGGTACTTCATTAGACTGGAATATATTTGAGTCATTTACAGCAGTACTGAGGACAGAATACAGCCAGGCTGGTGGTAGACACTGACAATTTGTAACAAGCATGAATAACAGGAGAAATGTGTACATGTACAATTAGTACCTTCATTTGTTATAGGATTTTGCAATCAGTTAAAATGAGGATTAGATGACAGTGGAAAATAGTCTGAATATAGAAGCTTCTTGTGTTTATCTATTTTTTTAAATTGATTTTTAAAAAACACATAAAACGTTTGCATGATTCTACACCAAAGCTTTATAATAAGTTATACTCAGAGAAGTCTTGCTTTCATCATTATCCCTTCCCGTCCACTCTTTTCCACCCTGTCCATAGATAACCATTTTGGTTTTTGTTTAACATTCCAATGTTTCTTTTTGCATATATAAGCAAGTATTTATACGTACTGTTTATCTCCACATTTGTATACATTTATATATTTACCGTTTCTTATTTTTTTATATTGCATAGTGTGTATATACATATATGTATGTATTCTTCTACAGAAATATATATACTCTGCTTTGTTTTTGTAAACAGCATTGCCCAGAAACTAGTCATTATCAGGATGCTTTTCTCATTACTGTTTTTGTCCTCATAGTAATCCATTCAGTGGGTAATATATGTAATTTATTCAGTTGGTCCTGTTGGTCATTTGAGTTGTTTCCAGTTTTTTGCGATAAAAAATAATAAAATGCTCTGACCAGGTGGCTCAGTTGGTTGGAGTGTTGTCCCATGCACCAAAAGGTTATGGTTTGATTCTAGTTAGGGCATACACCTAGGTTGTGGGTCCTATCCCTAGTTCGGATGTGTACCGAGGCAATAATAAATGTTTTTTTCTCTCTCTCTGCCCCCCTTCCTCTCAAATTAATAAACATATCCTAGGGTGAACATAAAAATAAATAAATAAATAAATAAATAAATAAAAAAAATAATGAAATCAATGAATAGTCTGCACAAGTCATTTATTATCTACTAGAGGCCCGGTGCACAAAAATTTGTGCACTGGGGGGAAGGGGGGGTTCCCTCAGCCTGGCCTGTGCCCTCTCACAGTCTGGGACCCCTTGGGAGACAACGACCTGCTGGCTTAGGCCTGCTCCCGGGTGGCAGAGGGCATGCCCAATCCCTAGGTGCAGCCCCTGGTCAGGCTCAGAGCAGGGCCGATTGGGGAGTTGGGGCGCCGCCCTGTGTCATGCACATAGCAGGGTGGATCAGGAGGTTGCGATGCCTCCTTCAGTCATGCTCAGGGTAGGGCCAATTGGGGGCTTGGGGCACTGCCC
The DNA here is from genome assembly GCF_014108235.1 of Myotis myotis. Classification (NCBI taxonomy): domain Eukaryota; kingdom Metazoa; phylum Chordata; class Mammalia; order Chiroptera; family Vespertilionidae; genus Myotis; species Myotis myotis. The sequence continues at coordinate 196,896,836 of NW_023416335.1, forward strand.
TCTGTCACACTCAAGGCAGGGTCGATGGGGAGGTTGTGGCGCCACCCCCTGTCACGCACAGAGCAGGGCGGATCAGGTGGTTGGGGCGCTGCCCCTTGTCACTCACAGAGTAGGGCCCATCAGGTGGGTTGGGGCTCCGTACCCTGTCACGCACAGAGTAGGGTCGATCAGGGGGTTGGGGAGCTCCCCCCGTCACGCACAGAGCAGGGCCCATCAGGGGGTTGGGGAGCTCCCCCCTGTCACGCACAGAGCAGGGCCGATCATGGGGTTGAGGAGCTCCCCCCTGTCACTCACAGAGTAGGGCCGATAGGGGAGTTGGGGCACCGCCCCCTGTCACACACAGCAGGGTGGATCAGGGGGTTGGGGCGCCGCACCCTGTCACAATCAGGGCAGGGCCGATGGGGAGGTTATGGCTCTACCCTGTCACACACAGAGCAGGGCCTGTGTGTGGGGGGGGTTTGGGTTGCCACACCCTGTCACACACAGAGCCGCAGGGTGATCAGGGGGTTGGGGAGCTCCCCCCTATCAGGCACAGAGCAGGGCTGATCAGGGGGTTGGGGCGCCTTCCTGTGTCACGAACAGAGCAGGGTGGATAGGGAGGTTGTGGCCCTGCCCCCTGTCACACACAGAGCCACAGGGCGATCAGGTAGTTTGGGTGCTGCCCCCTGTCACACTGATCCCGGTGCCTGGAGGCCTTGTGGCTCCGCTGATCCCGGTGCTGAGAGGCATATTACCCTTTTACTATATAGGATAGAGGCCTGGTGCACGGGTGGTGGCTGGCTGGTTTGCCCTGAAGGGTGTCCTGGATCAGGGTGGGGTCCCCACTGGGGTGCCTGGCCAGCCTGGGTGAGGGGCTGATGGCTGTTTGCAGCTGTTCACACACCCTTCAGGGTGGGGGTCCCCACTGGGGTGCCTGGCCAGTCTGAGTGAGGGGCTGAGGGCTGTTTTCAGGCTGGCAGGTGACTGAAGCTCCCAACTGCTCCTTTTTTTCTTTTTTTTTTTATTCTGGGACAGCTTTAGCTCTGAGGCTTGGCTGCTGAAAGCAGGTATCTGGTTTGTTTGGGTTCTATAATCGAAACACTGTTTCAACTCCAGCTCTGAGATCCCCGCTGGCTGAAAGCAGGTTTCTGGGGTTTTGTTTAGCTTCTAAATTTGTAACAATGTTTCAAACTGCAAGCTCAGAGGCCGGCAAGGTAGGCGGGGAACATTGGAGTCCTCCGTCACTGAAGCAAACAAGCCTCATGTTAGCTTCAAGCTGCCTGGCTGCCGGCTGCCATCTTGGCTGGCAGTTAATTTGCATATCTCCCTGATTAGCCAATGGGAATGGTAGCGGAGGTATGGCTAATTACCATGTTTCTCTTTTATTAGATAGGATAATAATGAACGTGTAATATGCTAATTAGACTGAACAGCCGAACGACCTTCCGGATGTCCTTCTGGACGAAACCAGGGCTGCGAAGGCTGAGCCCCTTGCACGAATTTCGTGCATTGGGCCTCTAGTACTTATATAAAATGCTTATGATTGTGACTTCCTGTATGCTGTACTTATTCTGTAGTTGTGGAATGTGGACTCCTGTTTAAAAGTGGCTGATTGCAGAGGACATTTAAGTTGGGTTCATTGTGTGATGTTTTCTCCTGATGGATCATCGTTTTTGACATCTTCTGATGACCAAACAATCAGGGTGAGAAATACTGACATTTTTGTTTTAGACATTTATTGATGGTAAGCTAAACCTCCTACAAATTAAGAAATTGATGGGCTGTATCGGGGGAAGTGAAATAGGAAACCAGTACATTTAGATTTATCCTTGAAAAGTGCTGTTATGTGGACATAACAGTTTCATTCATTTAGGACATGTTCATTGAATATTACTATGGGCCAGGTGCTGGAGGAGTCCAGTGATTAAACTGTATTTTGGTTAATTTAAATATGTTACATTTTATTCCTCAGAGTAGTATTGACTATTTCCTCTACCTTGAATTCCCACATATAGTTTCTTGCCAAATCCAATGGATCCTACCTTTCCATTTTCTATCATTTATTTCTACTTTTCCATTTCAAGTTTAAATACTCATTACCTGTTGCCTCTCTTGTATTAGATTCTGCCTTGGTTTTCTACGTGTTGCTTCTAAGATATTTTCCTTATGTGTATATAGCCATGTCATTTTTGCTAAAACAACAACCAGATAGTGGCTCCTTTGCATACCAAAGTAAATGTGTACTAAGTCTCCTATCAAATTTTTCTACAGTATGGCCTCATTCTGCTGCAGTCTGTCTTCTAGTTTATTTCTATAGGTGACCTACACTAAACTGCTCACATTTCCCCAAGCATATAGTTCCTTGCCTCTTTACTTTTGCTTATGTGGTTTCTTGTGTTTGGAATACCTGACTTCTCCGTACCTCTCCTTATTAAAATCTTAACGGTCCTACAAGCCACAAGACTCCTCTGAAGCCTTTCCTAGTGTTTCATTTGGGGGACTGTAACTCTAAGTCATTTTCTTATGGTACTTACCAAATCCTGCCTTGGACTTCAGTATACATTTGATTTACTCCTCACTTCTAATACTCTGTTGCTCTTCTGACTTGTGCACATATTTTAAATGATAAATTTGTTGAGGCCAGGGACTCTGGTTTGTCTCTGTAGCATCTAGTACAGTGTTTTGTACAGATTGTAACTAAAATTCATGTAGTATATACTGTATGCCTGATGTCATTCAAAGTGCTGTACATGTGTTTGCTAATCCTCACAACAGTCTTTTTTTTTTGCTGTTCAAAGGCTCTTTTATTTATTTTTTTAAATTAAATCTTTATTGTTCAGATTATTACATTTGTTCCTCTTCCCCCCCCCATAACTCCCCTCCACCCAGTTCCCACCCTACCCCCCCCCCACTCCCCACCTATTGTCCTCATCCATAGGTGCACGATTTTTGTCCAGTCTCTTCCCGCATCCCCTCACCCCTTTCCCCCCCAAGAATAGCCAGTCCACTCCCTTTGTATGCCCCTGATTCTATTATAATCACCAGTTCATTCTGTTCATCAGATTATTCACTTGATTTTCAGATTCACTTGTTGATAGATGTGTATTTGTTGTTCATAATTTGTATCTTTACCTTTTTCTTCTTCTTCCTCTTCTTAAAGAATACCTTTCAGCATTTCATATAATACTGGTTTGGTGGTGATGAACTCCTTTAGCTTTTTCTTATCTGTGAAGCTCTTTATCTGACCTTCAGTTCTGAATGATAGCTTTGCTGGATAAAGTAATCTCGGTTGTAGGTTCTTGGCATTCATCACTTTGAATATTTCTTGCCACTCCCTTCTGGCCTGCAAAGTTTCTGTTGAGAAATCAGCTGACAGTCGTATGGGTACTCCCTTGCAGGTGACTGACTTTCTTTCTCTTGCTGCTTTTAAGATTCTCTCTTTATCTTTTGCTCTTGGCATTTTAATTATGATGTGTCTTGGTGTGGTCCTCTTTGGATTCCTTTTGTTTGGGGTTCTCTGCGCTTCCTGGACTTGTGAGTCTATTTCTTTCACCAGGTAGGGGAAGTTTTCTGTCATTATTTCTTCAAATAGGTTTTCAATATCTTGCTCTCTCTCTTCTTCTGGCACCCCTATAATTCGGATGTTGGTACGCTTGAAGTTGTCCCAGAGGCTCCTTACACTATATTCATATTCTTCATATTTTTGGATTCTTTTTTCTTTTTGCTTTTCTGGTTGGGTGTTTTTTGCTTCTTCATATTTCAAATCGTTGACTTGATTCTTGCAATCCTCTAGTCTGCTGTTGGGAGTCTGTATAATATTCTTTATTTCAGTCAGTGTATGCTTAATTTCTAGTTGGTCCTTTATCACAACCTCGAGGGTCTCATTAGATTTCTTGTAGATCTCATTAAGTTTACTGGCAGTTTCTAGAATATTCTTGAAAAACCTTAAAAGTGTGGTTTTGAACTCTATGTCCAGTAGTTTGCTTTCCTCCATTTCTGTCATTTGTGTCCTTTTTCTTGGTCTCCGCATTTTTTATGCTTCCCTGTGTTGATAAAGTGGTTTTCTGTGCTGAGTGTCCTCTAGGGCCCAGTGGTTCAGCCTCCCCAATTACCTGAGGAGGACACTCTTGTTGCACCCCCTTGTGGCCTTTGTGCCTTGATTGTTGTAGTTATCACTGGAAGGAATTGACCTCCAGGCCAACTGGCTGTGAGAATCAGCTGTGTCTGCAGTGGGAGAACTTCTGTGCTGGAGACACACCTCTGGGGCAAGACTTGCTTCAATGGGGCTTTGGTGCTCACTGAGTCTGCCCCCTGAGTGTGTCCTTTATGGTTCCACGGAGCTGTAAACTGGATGGTCCCACTCTGACCTCTGGGTTTCCTGGCTCCTGGATCTCTAGGGAGGTGCTAATCTAGCCTTTGCCTCAGGCTATCCAGCAAAAGCCTCGATGCAAGGCTTGGGCGGGGCGGGTCCCACCAGATCAACAGGGCGGGGCTAGCAGTTATGGCTGCTTCTCAGTGTCCCTGTAATCACTGCAAGCCCCTCCGAGAGAAAGCTGCCCTCAAGTTCCGACCAATGCCAGACAGTCCGGCTTCTCCCTTATGAGTCTAGGTCCCTAGAGACTTGCCCGGAACTGGAGCTCAGAGTCTGAGACTCCCTCCCGATTGAAAATGACAACCGCGCCCTCAGCTGCCAGCCCTCTCCGCATGCACCCCCGCATCTTAGTATTTTACTTCCTTCCGCACTGTGCCTCCTCTGAGTTTCGGTATGCTTTTCTCTTTCCTTCTAGTTGTAGAATTTCCACTCAGCCAGCCTTCCTGTGGTTCTGGATGATGTCTGTTCCATCTTTTAGTTGTATTTTTGAAGTGGTTGTTTGAGGCAGCAAACTCCGGTGTTTACCTATGCTGCCATCTTGGTTTCTCTCCTCACAACAGTCTTTTGTGCATTTGAGGAAACAGACACAGAAAGGTTAAGTCAGTGCTACACAAAGTGCCCGTCTCAATAAGCTTGAGCCAGAAGGATAATCCATGTACTGCTTCTTTCATCAAAGAGTCTTGTTTAAAAAAATCACTAAGTACACTGTTAACAGTGTGTAGTGTAGTAGAGTGGATTTACATTCTGGTACAAGCCCCTTATCTTGGTATGAAACAGTTTGAGAACCAGCAGAAGGTTCTTATCTTTGAATAGCACTGGGTTTACATAATCTATCCAAAGTTACAGGTAGAACTAGAATTTACACTAAGGCATTTGGGCTCTAGCACCCATTACTTCAGTACTAACTGCTTCTTACTAGAGCATGTAATTAATAAATGTTTATTGCTGAATTATAATCAAATGATTGAATATTTTTTAGCATGATAGGCATTTTGAGTGTGAAGCTTGTTTTGTATTTTGCTAAGGCTTGTCTTTATTAAGATTTTGAGGATACAGTAATCTTATTTTGTTTTTTAAAATCTCTTAATCAGCTCTGGGAGACAAAGAAAGTTTGTGAGAACTCTGCTATAGTGTTAAAGCAAGAAATAGATGTTGTATTTCAAGAAAATGAAGTGATGGTTCTGGCAGTTGACAATATAAGACGTCTGCAAGTAAGTATTTTTTAGAAAACAATTAGAAAATTTTTTAAAAAATAAGTCTTTATTGTTGAAAGTATTACATATGTCCCCTTTTTCCCCCTCATTGACCCCCCTCTAGCCCTCCCCTGAGTCCCCTGCCCCAGGCCCTCACCACCCAATTGTCTGTGGCCATGGGCCATGCATATATGCATACAAGGTTCTTGGTTGAACTCACAATTCACAATTTTTCTTGTTTACTTTTGAGCTTGGGCTCAGGCACAGTTGTCTAGTATCCAACAGATGCTCAGGTATCAGTTGACTAAGTATATAGGTCTTGAGCTGAGGCTCAGATAGTATTTGGAAACATCTCATTCCTCTTCTGTTGGTATCAGTGGTCACATGTCTTGATTTGCATGGAGTCTAGGTTATCATGAGGACAAACTTGAACTTGTCCACAGCAATGATTTAGACATGTCTGTTGGAGTATGCAAGGGGGATGGGCATACCAATGGGAGTGTTATTGCAGGGAAATGATAACAGGGTCTTTGGAAGAACAAAATCACATCAAGTGAGGAAGGAGTCTGACCCATTGGAACTAAGCTGGAAGGAGCTGGGCTTCACATACTGAAATACACCTGTTTATTCACTCATTTACTCACACATTTGTTCAAAAATATTTCTTGAATGCTTCTTATGTTTCTGAAAAGGAAAAGCTTTTTTAAAAAAAATATTTTTATTAATTTCAGAGCGGAAGGGAGAGGGAAAGAGAGAGAGAGAGAGAAACATCATTGATGAGAGAGAACCATTGATCAGTTGCCTCCTGCACGCCTCACACTGGGGATTGAGCCCACAACCTGAGCATGTGCCCTGACCTGGGAATCAAACTGTGATTTCCTGGTTCATAGGTCAACGCTCAACCACTGAGCCATGTCGGCCGGGCAGGAAAAAGTTTTTAAGGCAAAATTGAAAAGGTTCTATCATTTAGGGATCCAAACAGATGTACCTTAGATCTTGCCCCTCAACGAGTGGGACACATAAGAGGAAGGCATTTCTTGACTGGCTGATGAGGAAAGGAGCCCCAGAGTCAGGTCCATTGGCAGAGGATTGATAGGAGTTTGGAGTGGTGGTAATTTAGAGCAGATGTCTTCAGGATCATTGGGTTTAAGATAGATAGCAAGAAACGTAAGAGAATGCAATGAGATGGTGAAGCAGAGCTAGAACAAAGAGAGAAACAATAGAGAAGAGGAGAAAGAAATAGCAAGGGCTTTAGACAGAGACCGGCCGAGAGTAGGCCAGAGCTGAACATGTTCTAATGCTGCAAAGCTCAGCTTGATGTAGTAGAGAGAACAGTGACTTCACTCAGGAGACCCAGGTTCAAGTCCCGGCTATATTATCATTAGCTAGTTCTGTGATGTGGAGTAAACTGCATCCCTTCTCTGAGCCTCACTTTTTTCAGTAGTCTGTGAGCTGGTTATATGGTCAAGGTGGAATTAAATCCAGGAGACAGGTACCTGGGAGTAAATTGCCTATGGCATGTGGTAGTTTTTCCTTATCTACTGTGGAGGTCAGTCAAGCTGTGAGACACCCCTACATAATGGCTTGTTCTGTATTTTACAAATTTTACGTTCATCCTTAATATGTTGATGCGGATCACCTGATGCCCTGTATTTCTTGGATGGATTGGGATGTGGGTTGAATGTGAATTCCTCATTAATTTAGCAAACTGGTTCTTCACCTTGGGAGATTTTTCACTGCAGTATTTTTGTCTTCAGTGTTCTCATGCTTCTATTTCCTTTACTAAATTTTTGCAACCTTTCTTTAACAGTTATCATTACTATGAGACTTAAAAAAAGTTATTTATATATATAAAAGCCTAAGCAACTGTTACGACCGGTTGACCAAACAACTGGTCGACCGGTCACTATGATGTGCACTGACCACCAGGGTTCAGACGCTCAATACAGGAGCTGCTCCCTGGTGGCCGTTGCGCTCCCACAGCCAACATCCTGCAGTTGGCCAACCTCCCACAGTCCCTCCCTCTGGCTGGCCGGCCCCCATCAGCCCCGATCAGGACTGGGTGAGATAGCCCTGATTGGCTCCGATCCCCAGCCAGCCTGAGAAACCCCATCCATGCACAAATTCGTGCACTGGGCCTCTAGTCTGACTGTTGCCTTTTTATTCTATGGCAATGATTGTGGGAGACTTTTGAGGATAGTATTTTTCTCTTCTTAGAAGCTCAGCCATTTAGGGACAAATAATAGTTGCTTTAAGTGAACAAAAAATTTTTAAGTCACTTCTTTAAAAAATATAAAAATCGGTTTTTGAGAGAAGATATTAAACTTTTAGAAGTTCCGTCTTTATTTTGAATGTCTACTAGATCAGGATGTGCTGGGTAAAATACTGTAAAGAAAAAGCTACCTTGATTGATTGACCCTATAATCTTGTACCTGAAATAAAGATTACTGCTTATTTCATACTAGAGGCCTGATGCAGGAAATTTGTGCAAGAGTAGGCCTTCGCAGCTGAGGCAGCTGCCTTGATCACACCCTTCCTTGCAGCCACGGCGGCTGCCTCGATCCTGTGGCTGCAGCCCCTGCTTCATCTAGAACAGCGGTTCTCAACCTGTGGGTTGTGACCCCTTTGGGGGTCGAATGACCCTTTCACAGGGGTCGCTTAAGACCATCAGAAAACATATATATAATTACATATTGTTTTTGTGATTAATCACTATGCTTTAATTATGTTTAATTTGTAACAATGAAAATACATCCTGCGTATCAGATATTTATATTACGATTCATAACAGTGGCAAAATTACAGTTATAAAGTAGCAATGAAAATAATTTTATGGTTGGGGGGGTCACCACAACATGAGGAACTGTATTAAAGGGTCGCGGCATTAGGAAGGTTGAGAACCACTGATCTAGAAGGTTGTCTGGAAGGATGTCTGAGCGGCCATTCTGTCGGTGTTCAGTTGATTTGCATATTATGCTTTTATTATTATAGATTTAAAAATAACTCAAGACATCGAGGTTGTAACACTGTCAGAGAGAGGTATCTGACAATTGATTTAAGCTTGAGAAATACTTTCCTAGGTCACATGTTTTAGTTGTGTGATAAGCTCTCTTTATTAGGGGATTTAAAAAATAATAATTAGCATTGGTACATGTTATGAAATTGGGTACTTTTAGTTTCAGTTTACAAGTCCAGCCACCCACATAATGCTCATGGTTTCTTTTCCAGTGCTCCCTCCTCCCCCCCAAAAACAGGAAAAAATAATTTATATTGCCTTGTGAGTGATTTGGAGATTATAAAACCCATTTTAATTTTAATTTGCCTTTTTATGTTATGTCTGTCTCAGTCTTGTTTTCACCAACCCCATTGAATAATATCAGAAAAGTGTCTTTTTACAAGTGATGGCCCTATTAAAACGGGCTCTGCGAAGAAATGGAAAACAGGGTGTGGAGCTAGCTGTGGGGTTAGAAATCAGACAGCTGTGTCTGAGGTGGCGGGCACAGCAGCTGCTTTTTAAACCTTTTAAAGCTCATTTTTTCTTATGAAAATGTATTTGAACTGCAAAGGTGAAATGGAAGGACAGCGTGAAGTGCTAAACGCAGCTGCTGAGAATAGGAAAGGGCTTTGTTGTTCCCTTGCGCACTCTTGTTGGTTATTTTCTCTGTTTTTATTATTTTTCAATTGAAGTCTCTGTTCTAAGGAACAAAAACTGCTCTTTCAGACTAATAACTGATTGTGTCTTATTTTTCATTAGCTCATTAATGGAAAAACAGGCCAGATTGATTATCTGACTGAAGCTCAAATTAGCTGCTGTTGCTTAAGTCCACATCTTCAGCACGTCGCATTTGGAGGCCACGATGGAACCATTAAGGTATTCAGTTCTCGACTCCAGTCAATCTGTGCAATATAGTTACTTATTTAAAATTAATCATGGGTCTGGCATGTGGACATGTACTACATAAATCTGTGTTAGACCAAAGACACTCTTACAATTCTGTTGGTTGTATATTTTCAGATTGCCTTTACTATTGTTTCTCATACTTTTTGTCTTTTTATGTTTCTTATTCTCTACTTAGTTGTTTTGCTGTTTTCAAAGTGTATCAAATACTATCAGAGCTTCTATTACTTTGCAAAGAGCATTTTTTTCTCTTCTTAAAAGTGGAGCTGTTTAGGGATAAGTTGTTTCCATTTTGGTACTGATAAGGTTCATTGGGAATATCAGTGCAGGGTTGCCTGTGCTTACCTGTTTCACCACCCCTTGCTGTTCTTCTGTACACCTGTTCACCTTTTGAAATTCTTAACTTACCAAACAAGACCAAATAAATAATAAAAGCGGGTTATATGACAAAAAGATAGTCAACAAAAATCATTTTGGATAAAAATGATTTTCTCACAGATGAAATTCATCACAAATGTATATTTTCTCTAGTTATATAATAGTTTTTCAAAGAACATTGGCTTCTTCAACTTTTTCTCACCCAAGTTTTTTGGAATTCATTCTCAATGTATTAATTAATTAATTATTTCTTAATATATTTACAGCTATATTTATGTTACTTTTTATTCATTTTTATGAGGAATTACACAAAATATTCTGTTCATATTGACCCACAAAGGGGAGACTGTATGTTCATACACAAAGTGAAAAAGGAAGCTTTTGGAAATTGATGTCAGTGTTATGGAATGTTAGCCATGTGTGTTGTGGCATGGATTCAGAGCTAAGGCTTTGGGTTTTCTTTTCATTATCCTGAAAAGTTATTTATCAATTGTGAAGATGGCTGCTACTCCGAAAAAGTGTATTGTGGATGTTTGTTAAGCAAGGAACGGTTGTACATTTATGGGCTCCCCTTTTCTTTTTTAGCTTGTTGCCAGCACTACATTTTTTTTGTTTTTACTATCTAATCTTATCCTTATCCCCCTTAAAGTCATCAAATAATATTCAAATAATATAAATAACATAAGTGAATAATGTAAAATTGCTGCTACTTAACTGTTTTTAACCTACAAAATGACAATTTTATGTGATTCAGCCTAGTAACATCAAATAACAACAGCTACTATGTATTAGGTATTTACTGTGTCACATGCTCTCGTTGGATGTTAGTTATTATTCTTCTTTTACAGATAGATGTCTGAATTCCTAGTTTCCACAACTTTATAAAATCAGTAAGTGGCAGAGCTAAGATTCAAACCCTGAGCTTCTCTGCTCAACTATTAGGCCTTCCCCCCAGGGGAATTATGAGATCCTCTATCCTGCTCATCCAGGAAGGCTTTCATTCCCACAATCCCCTTTGCTTTCCATAGGACCTTATTTCAGACATGCAGGTTAGGTTTGAAATTCTACAATCTCTTATTTTAGCATCATCTGTATTTTCCTTAGGCTTCCTTGAGTACATTGGGCAAAGAAACCATATTTACTTTTTGGGGAGGGGTGAGTTCATTTGAAAACCTTTTTACATAGTCATTTTAGTTCTTCTACCACATTTTTTCTTCTTCTGATTTTATATGCTACCACTTTCTTAATCTCTGAATCTGGCATATTAATCTTTAGCCCTTTTAAGGCTTCTCAGTACAATGCCTTCCAGCCCACTCACATCCTCTTATCCTTACCTGTCTCCCTCATTATCCTTTATCTTACCTTGTCTCTGTGTTGTTTTATAATGACCTTGCCTTGTCTCTCATCCATCTTAAATGTCATTTTCTTTTTGGACGTTGAGCCCAGACTGCCACTTGTTTGATGAATTGAGTAGTTGACTACCGAGAAGGACCACTGGTTCCTACTGCCATGTGGTCATTCCAGTGAGTCTTACAGGTGGTTTAAGCAAAAAACTCACAAAACGCACATGTGTCTCATCCAGTGAGTGTTTTAATTTAGGGCGTGTGTGTGTGCGCGCGCGCGCATGTATGGATATGTACCATTCATTTGTGGCTTTAGTTAAATTGAAAGCACTATGAGATGGAAGTTCTATACCCTTCTGTAGTTGATATAATAACTTTGGGGTGATAAGCTTGGGTCTTGCTGAGTTTCTTTGTATTAATTTTCTGTGTTTTCTACTTTGAAGATTTTAGAACTCTTAAACAACAGACTCTTCCAATCCAGGAATGGGCACAAGAACACTGTACGGCACATCCAGTTCACAGCTGATGGGAAGACTCTCATTTCAAGCTCTGATGATTCTACAATTCAGGTGAGAAGGTGGATAAACTCCTAACACACATAACTCTTGACTCTATTGAAGGAACACTTTGATTATGGCTCACATCTGGTGTGAATTTTAATCATTTATTTAACATCATATTACTGTGGGCATACATTCAGACTATGTACATTGTTTCAGATGAAACCGATTTATGTTTCATATTTTTATGTAGGTGAGGCAGGCAATTTAACTTAGAATTCTCTGTTGGAAGGTTGTTTATTTTGAAAATCAAGGATTCATTTGAATTCTCCCATCTGCCTTGGTATTTGGATTTGTACCAATAAATACTTTTTTGCCACATTTATGTAATGTCTCTATTTTTCTTTTCTTTTTTTTTTCCTCTTAATTAAATCTTTATTGTTCAGATTATTACATTTGTTCCTCTTTTTCCCCCCCATAACTCCCCTCCTCCCAGTTCCCGCCCCGCCCTCCGCCCTCACTCCCCACCCACTGTCCTCATCCATAGGTGCACGATTTTTGTCCAGTCTCTTCCCGCATCTCCCACACCCCTTTCCCCCCCAAGAATAGTCAGTCCATTCCCTTTCTATGTCCCTGATTCTATTATGATCACCAGATTATTTATTCACTTGATTCTTAGATTCACTTGTTGATAGATGCATGTTTGTTGTTCATAATTTGTATTTTTACCTTTTTCTTCTTCTTCCTCTTCTTAAAGGATACCTTTCAGCATTTCATATAATCCTGGTTTGGTGGTGATGAACTCCTTTAGCTTTTCCTTATCTGTGAAGCTCTTTATCTGACCTTCAGTTCTGAATGATAGCTTTGCTGGATAAAGTAATCTTGGTTGTAGGTTCTTGGTATTCATCACTTTGAATATTTCTTGCCATTCCCTTCTGGCCTGCAAAGTTTCTGTTGAGAAATCAGCTGACAGTCGTATGGGTACTCCCTTGTAGGTAACTGAGTTTCTTTCTCTTGCTGCTCTTAAGAGTCTCTCTTTGTCTTTTGCTCTTGGCATTTTAATTATGATGTGTCTTGGTGTGGTCCTCTTTGTGGATTCCTTTTGTTTGGGGTTCTCCGTGCTTCCTGGACCTGTAAGTCTATTTCTTTCACCAGGTAGGGGAAGTTTTCTGTCATTATTTCTTCAAATAGGTTTTCAATATCTTGCTCTCTCTCATCTTCTGGCACCCCTATAATTCTGATGTTGGTACGTTTGAAGCTGTCCCAGAGGCTCCTTACACTATCTTCGTATTTTCGGATTCTTTTTTCATTTTGCGTTTCCGGTTGGGTGTTTTTAGCTTCTTCGCATTTCAAATCTTTGACTTGATTCTTGCGGTCCTCTAGTCTGCTGTTGGGAGTCTGTATAATATTCGTTATTTCAGTCCGTGTATGTTTAATTTCTAGTTGGTTCTTTATCATAACATCGAGGGTCTCATTAGATTTGTTGAGGATCTCATTAAGTTTATCAGCGGCTTCTAGACAGTTCTTGAGAGACCTTAAAAGTGTGGTTCTGAACTCTCTATCTTCCATTGACAATTTTGTCCTGTTTCTTTGTCTCCGCATTTTTTATGCTTTCTTGGTGCACCCCCTAGTGGTCTTTGTGTGCAGTCCTCCTGTAGTTAAGCCTTGATTGTTGTAGTTAATACTAGGGGGATTTGACCTCCAGGCCAGCTGGCTGTGAGAATCAGCTGTGTCTGCAGTGGGAAAACTTCTGTCCTCTAGGGAGGTGCTAATCTAGCCTTTGCCTGAGGCTATCTGGCAAATGGCTCTGCGCAGGGCTTGGGCGGGGCAGGTGGGTCGCTCGGGCTCGGGATCAACAGGGTGGGCCGGAGAGAGCAGTTATGGCGGCTCTCAGTTCCGTCCCTAGGGGCCCTGCCTCACAGAGTCCCAGCAACCGCTGCAAACCTCGGAGAGAAAGCTGCCTTTGAGTTCCGACCGAAGCCAGACAGTCCCGCTTCTCCCGTTTGAGTCTGGGTACCTAGAGACTCGCCCGGATCTGGAGCTCAGACTCAGAGACTCCCTCCCGATTGAAAGCACCAACCGCGCCCTCCACTGCCAGCCCGCTCCGCGCGCACTCCGCACCTGAGTATTTCACTTCAGCATTGCGCCGCCTCTGAGTCTGGGTATGATATTCTCTTTCCTCCTAGTTGTAGAATTTCCACTCAGCCAGCCTTCCTGTGGTTCTGGATGATGTCTGTTCCGTCTTTTAGGTGTGTTTTGATTTGGTTGTTCAAGGCAGCAATCTCCAGCGTTAACCTATGCCGCCATCTTGGTTCTTATCCTCTATTTTTTTTTATAGCAGTAAAATCTCATTGAAATAATTTCATTCTCTCTTTTAAGGAGAAGATGTTTATTATAGGGATGAATCTTTTGAAAAAAGAATAGTTCACCATAATGAATGATTGTGGCTATAAAGGCCTTAAGCCTACTATATGTTCTTTTAAAATTTATTTTTATCAAATTTTAATGCACATACTTTTAAGACTCAAGTAGTAGTACTATAAGGCTTATTATGAAAAACAGACTCTCCCATTTCTCATTCTCCAGAAGCACCACTTTTAGCTTTGTCTTTTGATATTTATCTTCATGTTCCATGTTGCATGATTATAAAGCTAATTCTTGATTTTTATTTTGAGGATTTATCTACTGACCTCCTTATATGAAAATTTGGCTTTTTTTTCTTCTTCCACTTACCCTACCTATGATTTAGGCATATACCCTTTTATCAATCCTCACTATCTCTGTATAACAAAATTTTGGTTAGGTCATTAGTGACGTTATATATGACTAAGTAGACTAAGTGTATTATGAATGTCTTTCTTACTTAATGCAATTTAGTAAATTTCTGCCTTTGAGTAGATGTAGCTGGAAATTATTTTACCCTAAAACATTGCTATTAATAATTTAATAAGAATAATTTACACTATTCAAAGCTATTTCGGAAAAATTTTTTTAAAATACATTTTTATTGATTTCAGAGAGGAAGGGAGAGGGAGAGAGAGATTGAAACATCAATGATGAAAGAATCATCAATTGGCTGCCTCCTGCACGACCCACACTGGAGATTGAGCCCGCAACCTGGGCATGTGCCCCGACCAGGAATCAAACCATGACTTCCTGGTTCATAGGCTGACGCTCAACCACTGAACCACACCAGTCGGGCTATTTTGTAAAATTTTAATGTTATGTCTTTGTGAGTCCTACATGATTAGAAAGAAATTTGGCTTCAGTTCAGAAACTTATTATAGGCTGCCATGGTACTGGTGTATTAGCTGTGAAACTCTGTGAAATATCCTTCTTCCTTTCCAGATGACTTTAAAATGGGTAGAACTAAACTACATCTGATGCAATTCTGTTGAGACATTGTATACTGTATAGCCTTTCTGTCAAAAGCTCAATTCAGGGGTTTATGTCCTGCTAAAGATCAGATATTTTCAGCCAGAGGGAGTAATATTTTCTAGGAATATCTTTGGTATTGGAGTTAGGTTATTTTTAGAAATATAAGTTAAGTTGTGTTTCCTCTTTTTCTGCTTCACTAGGAATACTTTTTACATTTAAAATGTTTTGTGAGTATACATTTATGTAACAGAACTCTTGGTAGGTATTCCCAAGAATAGACTGGTTGAGCTTTTGGTATTTTAATATAATTAATTGGAGGTCCTCCCCACCCCCCTTATTGAGGTGTAATTGACAAAACTACATGTGTAAGACATACAATGTGATGATTTTATATGTGCACACAAATCCTCACCCTGCAGAGTTACCATTTTGGAGGTTTATTTTAATCGTCTTTGTATCCTTAATGCTTGGAATATAGAACGGTTTCAGTAAATCTTTGTTGAGGTGAACTAAAGTTATTGCTAACATTGGAAGAATTAACTTGTCTGATTTTAGCACCTAGAGTTGTGAAAATTGAGGTCTAACTTGGTAGCTTTTGATTCTTTACCTTAAGGTGCATAAAACCCAAGTGGCAGCCATGCTCACCTGAATCAGTGTATGAGAATGTATGATTTTTTGGAGGTAGAAGAAGATTCTTCATGTTTTAAAATTTAAATTTTATTATTTATATACTTGAAAAAATTCTACAGTGTAAATACATTACAAAAATTATACCTAATGGTAGAGACATCCCCCAAATCAGCCTTAATATATTTGACTAATGCTGGCAGAAGTTTAGCTGTTATATAGGTGATTCAATTCAGTATGTTTGAGCTCAACAACAACAAAAAATATCCCTGTCATCATTGCCTTATCAGAAAGCTCCTGCAACACAGTCTGCTGAGGGTATCTCAATCTCCCCTCAGTGATTGCTAAATTCTTTGTTATATCTGCTCAGGAAGGCTCTCTGACTTCTTGATGTGGGGGGTTGCAGAAAGAACATAAGGCAAGGCCTGGCCTGTGTCGCTCAGTGGTTGAGCATTGACCTAAGCACATGCCCAGGTTTGCATGCTGGGTCTCCAGTAGAGGGCATGCAGGAGGCCGCCAATCAATGATTCTCTCTCTCATCATTGATGTTTCAATCTCTCTCTCCCTCTCCCTTCCTCTCTGAAATCAATCAGTATGTGTGTGTGTGTGTGTGTGTGTGTGTGTGTGTGTGTGTGTGTATATGTATATATAACATAAGGCAGGAATGAACATGGAGTCAGACACAGCTGGGAATGGCAGTGCCCGTCAACCAGGAAGAGCTATTAATAATAGCCACTGATCCTCTAGTCCAGTAAAGCTCAGAAAGTCTGGTGAGAATGGTATAGGACCGTGTTCGGCAAACTGCGGCTCGCGAGCCACATGCGGCTCTTTGGCCCCTTGAGTGTGGCTCTTCCTAAGCCTTAGGAGTACCCTAATTAAGTTAATAACAATGTACCTACCTTGTTTAAGTTTAAGTTTAAAAAATTTGGCTTTCAAATGAAATTTCAATCCTTGTACTGTTGATATTTGGCTCTGTTGACTAATGAGTTTGCTGACCACTGGTATAGGATATTTTATGTTTAATTGCACAGGTGCCTTTCCTTTCTGATATGATTTGGGGAGCCAGAGAAGCCCCTGACATATCACTGGGTTCTTAAAATGCTAAAATTACTAATTCAGTCTCTTTAAGTTATTCTCACTTCCAGCTTCTCTTGCTCTCATAGAAGATACTTTGCCCTGCTATACTGTTTCTGTGAATGAGCACTCCGAGGCAGAAGAGACGGAGAGAATCTGAGATCTAGGGCTCGGTGGGGAGGAAGGGTGGCTGCTAAATGTGGAGGAGAAAGGCGTAAAGAAAGCAGGGGATAAGGGAGATGGCGTTTCTTTTACTATTTTACCTAAGTCCCCAACGGGAAAAACCTTAAAGACATTTCTGCTTCTTAACCTTCACCAGTCAAAACCAGATCCAGAATATTATTAATATGCACACCTGTAGTGGTGGCTGATTTTTAAAAATAGAAGGAAATTCTGTGGAAGCCTGCCTGCTTGTCCACAGCTCAGATATCGAGCTCTGGGCTGTTTTGTCAAATATTTCCCCAACCTTTTTTTCCTGCTGTTCCTCTGCATGTCCTGTACTCCAGCCAGATTGTGGACTATGAGCAGGACCTTATAATCTGTCCATGTTTCCTGCTGGCACTCATGTTCTTTGTTTGAAATGCCCTCCACAGTTTGTGAATCAGCCTTTCAAACCATGCCTCAAGCCTACTTTGAATGTATTCTCTCCATCAAGTCCCTAAGGGATCGCTTTTTCGAGTTCCGCAGAACTTTTTTTTTTAATTTATTTTTTTTTGACTTTAGAGAGGAAGGGAGAGGGAGAAAGAGATAGAAACATCAATGATGAGAGAGAATTATTGATCAGCTGCCTCCTGCATGCCCCCTACTGGGGATCAAACCCGCAACCTGGGCATGTGTCCTTGACTGGAATCGAACCTCTGGGACCCTTCAGTCCGCAGGCCGATGCTCTATCCACTGAGCCAAACCAGCTAGGGCTAGTTCCACAGAACTTTTATCTGTATCAATAGAGCTTCTACTGTTTGTTTGTTTGCTTTTGGGGCGTCTCATTTTCTTTGTTAGACCCTTAGATTTCTTAATGCTACATTCTTGTTTCTTTCATATTTGCCTGACTTATAGGTGCTAAGTAGATATTTGTTAAATTAATTTCAAGTCAAGAAGTAATAGTTGCTTTGATTTAGTAATTAAGGGTTCTGTACATGGACATGACATAGAAGTAAAAGTTTTGTTCACCTATGTGTCTTACATTTTTTTTTACTATATGTCCATACATTTTTAAAAATTGAATTTATTGGGGTGACATTGGTTAATAAGAATATAGGTAGGTTTCAGATACACATATGTTTACCTATGTATACATATAAACATATGTTTGTATGGCTTATTTTGTGCCAATTACTTATCTTATTTCAGTTTCTTCTTCCCTTTTTCCTGAGAACTTTTCTTGGAGCTCCATGTGAAAAATGAAATATAATGTATATATCACTTCCTTTGTCATTTTTGAGGATTGCATTCGGTTATAGCTAAGATATCTGGGTCTTGGAAATTCTGAGACCTTGTCTGAAGCTGCTCTGGTCAATTGACCTTGCCAGGAAGGGGCCAGTAGGATTCAGTAGCTTTAGTGGAGCTGGACTCTCCAGACTAGCCTGGCTTATGAGGTCAGAAATCTGTAATTAGGATAATTTTCTGTGGAAAATTTAATCAGATGGTGAGCTCACTAACATGTGATGGCTTTTCTCTATCTTCTGGTGTAATTAACTGCTCCCCAGCAACTGAAGAAAACAAATTTTATTTAGGAGGAAACATACTTTATTTTACTCCTAGTCAAGTTATTTAACCTCAGGTTTTCTCTGTCTGTAAAATGGGGCACCATATTCTTTCTTGGTACTCGTCTTTGTTTTACTGAAATGCCACAAGGATAAAAGACTTAAGGCCGGGGATCACATTCTTCCCCACCCCTCCAATGGGATATTATGGGGAGACTGTTATAACACATTTTTTTAATATTCAGGTATGGAATTGGCAATCAGAGGAATATTTCTTTCTGCAAGCCCATCAGGAAACAGTGAAAGACTTTAGGCTCTTGAAAAATTCAAGACTGCTTTCCTGGTCATTTGATGGCACGGTGAAGGTAATTTGAAACACAGATTTTTTTTTAAAAGTATTCTAATGTTGCAGTGATGATATTGTGACAGCCAAAAGCAGATGGTTGATAAGTAACTACTTAATTTTCAAACTTGTGTTCTCATGTTGTTGTCAGTTGACTGACTGCAGTCACCTATGTGTGCTCTGTGTTTATGAACATTTGTACTAAAGGGCACGTAAAGGGGTCAGAACAACCAGTGTGCTAGTGCTCTTACTATATAGGCCTGTCTTCTAGCTGATTATGTTCAAAAACACAGAATGGTCTTAAAAGTGTCAACTTCTGAGTTTTTCTTTGAAGGTATGGAATATCACCACTGGACGAATAGAAAAAGACTTTGTCTGTCACCAGGATACAGTACTTTCTTGTGATGTTTCTCCTGATGCCACCAAGTTTTCATCTACCTCTGCTGACAACACTGCAAAGGTAGGTGGGTTAGCTAAAATGTGCATGCATAAAACTTTGGTATCAGTTATGTATTATGAGTCCTATGTACAGTAGGTCCTCGGGTTAGATTTTCGCCATAAGTCGGAACCCACCTACATAAGCACCTACGTCACTCACATGGAGCACATACACAGCAGTAATGAAGTGAAACAGTAAAAAAAATGTAAAAGAAAGATAACAATTCCTGGCCTTTACTTATGGTAAATAAATAATATAAAACATAAAGCACATATGCACATATGTCAAAGTGACGGAACTTTTTTTTTTTAAATAAATAAATGGGAGATGGCAACGTAACCATGAAACGACGTACATCGAGTCCGACGTAACCAGAGGACTGCCTGTATTATGAGTTCAGATAATGTGTAAAGTGGAAAAAAATATTTCTTCTGCATGTCTGTCTTATTGTGTGAGTTTTTGGAGGATTCCCATTGGCCTTTAGTTGGTGTCAGATAGATTACATGAATAACATCAAGGACTTCTGATTTTTCCCTTACTGATTACTTTTGTCGTTACTAAGCAAATGCAATCTCTGCTGCATATTATAGGCAATAAGAAGCATTGAAAAGGGTTTACATTTAATTGCACACCCACAGTAGGTTTTTATATAATTGATATAAGTTGATGCTTCTGAAAATCACATTTCATTGAAATGGTGCTGCCTATTTGGGGACATTGAATACTCCATTTTCTTCTTTTTTATCCATCTTGTTAATGGCATTATTACCTACCTATCTTTCCAAACTACAAACCTTAGAATTGTCTGGGACTCTACTGTCTTTTATGCTCTGTTGATTACTTCTCGATACCTCTTGGATCCTTCTTCCCCTCCTTGCCCCCACCCTTAAGACCAGGCTCTCTCCTTCATTGGTGGGCCTGCTTCTGGTCTGTGCCTCCTCCAGTTTATCTTCCCTACTGCGGTCCGAGTCCCTGCTGAAACACCTCCCTGACCTGATAGTTTGTAAGCCAGATTCCTTAGCTCAGCAACATCTTCTTTCTTCCTCCTCCCTCCCTCCCTCCCTCCCTCCCTCAATCCCCTCCTTCCTTCTTCCTTCCTTCCTTCCTTCCTTCCTTCCTTCCTTCCTTCCTTCCTTTCTTTCTTTCCTTCCTTCCTTTCCTTTCCTTCCTTTCCTTCCTTCCTTCCTTCCTTCCTTCCTTCCTTCCTTCCTTCCTTCCTTCCTTCCTTCCTCCTTCCCCTTCCTCCCTTCCTCCCTTCCTCCCTTCCTTCCCTTCCTTCCCTTCCTTCCTTCCTTCCCTTCCTTCCCTTCTTCCCTTCCTTCTCCTTCCTTCCCTTCCTTCCCTTCCTTCCCTTCCTTCCCTTCCTTCCCTCCCTTCCTTCCTTCCTTCCCTTCTTCCCGTCCTTCCTCTTCCCTTCCTCCCTCCCTCCCTCCCTCCCTCCCTCCCTCCCTCCCTCCCTCCCTCCCTCCCTCTTCCTTCCCCTTTTCCTTCCCGTTTCTTCTTCCTTTCCTTCCTTCCTTCCTTCCTTCCTCCCTTCCTCCTCTTCCATCCCTATACCTCCTCCACTTCTCCCTTCCTTCCCCTTCCTTCCCTTCCTTCCCCTTCCTTCCCTGCCTTCCCTTCCTTCCCTTCCCTTCCCTCCTTCCCTTCCTTCCCTTCCTTCCCTTCCTCCTTTCCTTCCCTTCCTTCCCTTCCTTCCCTTCCTTCCCTTCCTTCCCTTCCCTGCCCTTCCCTTCCCTCCCTCCAACTCCCTCCCTCCCTCCCTCCCTACCTACTCCCTCCCTCCCTCCCTTCCTTCCTTCCTTCATTCCTTCCTTCCTCCCTTCCTTCCTTCCTTCCTTCCTTCCTTCCTTTCTTCTTTCTTTCTTTCTTTTTTTTTTTATTAAATCTTTATTGTTCAGATTATTACATTTGTTCCTCTTTTTCCCCCCCATAACTCCCCTCCTCCCAGTTCCCGCCCCACCCTCCGCCCTCACTCCCCACCCACTGTCCTCATCCATAGGTGCACGATTTTTGTCCAGTCTCTTCCCACATCTCCCACACCCCTTTCCCTCCCAAGAATAGTCAGTCCACTCCCTTTCAATGCCCCTGATTCTATTATAATCACCAGTTCATTCTGTTCATCAGATTATTTATTCACTTGATTCTTAGATTCACTTGTTGATAGATGCATATTTGTTGTTCATAATTTGTATCTTTACCTTTTTCTTCCTCTTCCTCTTCTTAAAGGATACCTTTCAGCACTTCATATAATCCTGGTTTGGTGGTGATGAACTCCTTTAGCTTTTCCTTATCTGTGAAGCTCTTTATCTGACCTTCAATTCTGAATGATAGCTTTGCTGGATAAAGTAATCTTGGTTGTAGGTTCTTGGTATTCATCACGTTGAATATTTCTTGCCACTCCCTTCTGGCCTGCAAAGTTTCTGTTGAGAAATCAGCTGACAGTCGTATGGGTATTCCCTTGTAGGTAACTGAGTTTCTTTCTCTTGCTGTTTTTAAGATTCTCTCTTTATCTTTTGCTCTTGGCATTTTAATTATGATGTGTCTTGGTGTGGTCCTCTTTGGATTCCTTTTGTTTGGGGTTCTCCGCGCTTCTTGGACCTGTAAGTCCATTTCTTTCACCAGGTGGGGGAAGTTTTCTGTCATTATTTCTTCAAATAGGTTTTCAATATCTTGCTCTCTCTCATCTTCTGGCACCCCTATAATTCTGATGTTGGTGCGCTTGAAGCTGTCCCAGAGGCTCCTTACACTATCCTCGCATTTTTGGATTCTTTTTTCATTTTGCTTTTCCGGTTGGGTGTTTTTTGCTTCCTCGCATTTCAAATCATTGACTTGATTCTTGCGCTCCTCTGGTCTGCTGTCGGGAGTCTGTATAATATTCGTTATTTCAGTCCGTGTATGCTTAATTTCTAGTTGGTTCCCCAATATAACATCGAGGGTCTCATTAGTTTTCTTGTAGATCTCATTAAGTTTATCGGTGGCTTCTAAACAGTTCTTGAGAGACCTTAAAAGTGTGGTTCTGAACTCTATATCTTCCATTGACAATTTTGTCCTGTTTCTTTGTCTCCGCATTTTGTTATGCTTCCTTGGTGCACCCCCTAGTGGTCTTTGTGCGCAGTCTTACAGTTAAACCTTGATTGTTGTAGCTAATACCAGGGAGGGTTTGACCTCCAGGCCAAGTGGCTATGAGAATCAGCTGTGTCTGCAGTGAGAGAACTTCTGTCCTCTAGGGAGGTGCTAATCTGGCGTTTGCCTGAGGCTATCCGGCAAATGCCTCTGTGCAGGGCTTGGGCGGGGCGGGTCGCACAGGATCAACAGGGTGGGCCGGAGAGAGCAGTTATGGCGGCTCTCAGTCCTGTCCCCAGGGGCTCTGCCTCTCTGAGTCCCAGCACCCGCTGCAAAGCTCGGAGAGAAAGCTGCACTCGCTCTGACCGAAGCCAGACAGTCCCGCTTCTCCCGTTTGAGTCTGGGTCCCTAAAGACTCTCCCGGATCTGGAGCTCAGAGTCTGCGACTCCCTCCCAATTGAAAACGCCAACCGCGCCCTCCGCCACCAGCCCGCTCTGCGCACTCTGCACCTCAGAATTTGACTTCAGCACTGCGCCTCCTCTGAGTGTCCGTATGCGTTTCTCTTTCCTCCTAGTTGTAGGACTTCCACTCAGCCAGCGTTCCTGTGGTTCTGAGTGATGTCCCTTCCGTCTTTTAGTTTCACTTTTGAAGTAGTTGTTCAAAGCAGCAAACTCCGGCGTTAACCTATGCCGCCATCTTGGTTCTCTCTCTTTCTTTCTTTCTTTCTTTTTCTTTATTTTTAAAATCTTTGTTGTTAAAAGTATTATGAATGCCCCCCCTTCCATTGACCCCTTCTAGCCTGCCCCTGCCCCCCGGCCCAGGCCCTCACCACCATTGTTCCCTCTGTCCAGGCTGCTTCTTCCTCCGACTTTCTGTGCATGCTGTAACTGTGGCTTGACACAACCTTCTATTCCTTTTCACCCCGAAGCATTTTGACTCATTCTTCCATACCTAGATTTGGTGCCAACTCTTCAGTGAGCCCTTTCCTTGCCCTCAGGCAAGATTAGCTGCTTCACCCTCAGTATGCCCATTCCATGTTTTCACATTTATTAGAGCTTTACTTCATACCGGTGTTCACTTAGCCATTCATAAGCCAGCGTTCTGATTAAATTACAAACTTTTCTAGGATAGGGGCTATGTCCAGTTCATCTTTGTATCACTAGATCTTAGCTCACAGTGCTTGGAAGATGGTAGTTTTCAGTCTATGCTTGTTGAATGGCGATGACAGGATCATAAGGGAGAATATTGGAAAGAAAGAACTGTATTTGACTGCCAGGATTGTAGGGTATTATTATAGTGACTAACCTTTAAAGAACTCTTGTCATATGTTAGGCCCTGTGCTAGGAATGTCACTCTGTTATCTCATTTAATCTTCACATCATCAGTACTTTGGTCCCCATTTTACAGATGCAGAAATTAAAGCAACAGCAACTTATGTGTCTTGTCATAGGCCACAAGGAACTAGTAAATAGTGGAGCCATACGCACAGACTGGTCTTTACTCATTCACTGTTCTTTCTTCTATATCTAAAGTTAAGACCTTTGATCCTTGAGCTGAAGTTAATTTGAATAATTAAAGGGAAACTCAACAAGGAACAAGGTTACAAGTGGGAACTTGGGCCTCTCAAGAAGGTTTATGAACTTCGATATGATCAAGTTTGTGGTTAACGAACACTCAAGACAGGGTTTGCAGATGCTTATTTTGAATGTATTTACTGTTGCTAAACAATTCTAATTGCCTTCCAGATTTGGAGTTTTGAACTCCTTTCCCCTCTTCATGAATTGAAGGGCCACAAAGGCTGTGTGCGCTGCTCTGCCTTCTCTGTGGACAGCACCCTGTTGGCGACTGGAGATGACAATGGGGAAATCAGGGTAGGGTGTTGGCGACGTGAAGCACTGCTCTTCGTGTAGCTTGGGCCAAGCTCCCTGCACCACACTGGGGACCTTTGTTAATGGGACCGGGAAGCGCTGGGTTCTGGATGGATGGGTTCTTTGTTTTTTTCTGTGCATGTTGTGTTCACAGCTGCACTCTATTGCAGAAAGAATTCATTTTAGAGCGAAGCATTTCCTATGTAGGTGAGGAGGCAGATGCCCTAGTTATTTGCAGTTGGTTCTCTGCTGTTATCTTGAGAATGAGTCATCTTAATTTTTGGACCTGAACCAAAGGCTGTTTTTAGTGGCAGAACGTGGGGGAAATAATTTCGTAAGTCATTATCTAGATTATAAATGAATTGCATATTTTGCTGTTTTCAGCACTGAAAGAAAACATCTCTTTAGCATCATACCCATTAGATAGTCAAGTTTTACAGTGTGGCCTATGGCAGGCCTCATGGCGCTGCCTGTCTCTGGTTGTTAGAAGGAGTGGGCACTTGATGGGAAAGGTTTGGGGATGGCTGCTATGGTAACCAGTATATTCGAGGAGAGTCTTGTTTTTTTTCTTTTTCTTTTTTATAAAAAAAGAATTTAAAATTCAAGGAGTAGGTCTATAATGCAGAAGAATGAGAGAGTCTGCAGTTGGCAGGCGTTACCAGATAGGCTTTCCAGGAACAAGGAGATTCTCCTGCTTGAGCACTAAGTAACCAGTCTTCTCCACACCGTTCTCATAAATGCCGTGCCAGCTGAAGCGGCTGTGTGGGACATTCATTTTGCTCTAAGTTCTCATCTTGGATGAAAGGGTTCCTTTACTGGTTATGAGGCAATGTTTCATTTTTCAGAAACCCTGGAGGAAAAAATTGCCTCTCTATAGTATATCTTACGGAATTCTTTCTAATGAGCTTTTCCATTTGATTCTTTTTTTGGGTAATTTTATGGCCTTATTTGTTTATTTATCATTCATTCAGTAATATTACTTTATTGAGGTA
Source organism: Myotis myotis (assembly GCF_014108235.1). Lineage (NCBI taxonomy): Eukaryota > Metazoa > Chordata > Mammalia > Chiroptera > Vespertilionidae > Myotis > Myotis myotis. The sequence continues at coordinate 196,921,990 of NW_023416335.1, forward strand.
TGCTTAGCATGTAAAAAGCTGTACATAGTTAATGTATACAATTCAGTGAGTCTGGGTATATATATTCACCCTTGAAATCATCACAACCATCAGGCCCTAGACATATTCATCACATCCCAAAGTTCCCTCCCACCCTCTTTATTATTATTATTTTATTTGTGAGTGGCAATAACACTTACCATAAGGTTTACCGTCTTCTGAGCAAATTTTTAATGCCCAATACAGTATATATATCATGTATAAAAAACTTCGTAACCTTTGACCTCCCCATTTTCTCTTCCTCTTAGCCCCTGAGAATCATCATTTTATTCTCTGATTTTGTGAGTTTGACTATTTTGGATTCCATATAATTCTTTTTAATTTTTTTATGCCTCTATTTTTTTTAACTTTTAATTTTTTTAGATTTCAAAGAGAGAGAGAGATAGAAACATCAATGATGAGAGAGAATCATCAGTCATCTGCCTCCTGCATGTCCCTAATGGGAATCAAGCCCACAACCCAGGCATATGCCCTGACTGGGAATCAAACCATGACCTCCTGGTTCATAAGTCAATGCTCAACCACTAAACCACACTGGCTAGGCAGTGCCTCTATTTTTTAAAATTTAGACTTTATTTTCTGTATAATCTTTTTTTTAAAATCCTCAACCTGAGGACATGCTTAGAAAGAGGGAGGAAGGGAGGGAGAGAGAGAGAAAGGGAGAGAGAGAGAGAGAGAGAGAGAGAGAGAGAAAGAGAGAGAAAGAGAGACGAAGAGAGAGAGAGAAAGAGATGTGAAAAAGAAGCATCAATCGGTTGCATACTCTCTCTGACTGGGGATGAAACCTACAACCCAGGTATGTTCCCTGACCAGGACTTGAACTGGCAGTCAACTGAGCCATTCTGGTCGGGCTTTTTAAAAAAAATCTGGTATGCATTTCTTTGAAAAATTAGAGTACTGCTTATATATTAAGTGTCACTTGAAATAAATGGGAATATTAACATCTGTAAGTAATTGGGTTGTTTATAAGAGCCTAGTAAATAATCATGTATATTTAGAACCTTATTAGGACTTCTAGATTTTTTTGACTTCGTGTTTAAAATATATACGCTTTACATATTTGAATGACATCTGTCAACATTTTAGTGGTTAATCTTAGAGTAGAATTTTTTTTTTTAAATAATTTGTTGGGGTGACATTTCTTTGTTGTTGTTTTTATTTTGAGGTAGTTTATATGCTACGTCTTTTTTGTTTATTCCTTTTTTCTCCCATTATTCTCTTTTTATTAAATGAAGAGAGTCACAGTATTCTAATCAATCACTCTAAGTCCTTTTGTTTTACTTTTGGGAGTACAGTTAATGATAAATATTGTAAGCAATACATTTGTGGTATAATTAGTGTTTTTAAAAAATTTGAACAAGAGAGAACTCAATCTAAAAAAATCCCTAAGGTATCATTGAATTGTAATTACATTTTTAAGAAAGATTTCCAAATATGTTTCAGATGAGGTAGCTATTTATAAAGAATTTCTGGGCAGCCCTGTTAATGAATTGTATCATGTTTATGTAGATATGGAATGTCTCAAGCGGTGTGCTTCTTCATTTGTGTGCTCCGATATCCATAGAAGAGGGAGCTGCTACCCATGGGGGCTGGGTGACCGACCTCTGCTTTTCTCCAGATAGCAAAATGCTGGTCTCTGCTGGAGGCTACCTTAAGGTAAGAGTTCATTAAAGACTGAAAGAAAAGAACAGCCTGTATCCTACTGTGCAAACTGTTTTCACTTCCTGTTTCTCAGTGTGTCCTCATATAACCCGACAGAGTGCAAGGGCAATTCCTATTATCCTGTTTTGCAGTGACGAGGCTGAGAGGTGCAAGGCCACCTTCGTCACATCTGTTGGAAGTTCTGGTGGCAGTGTGGGGGATGTTCTCAGTCCAGAGCTCACACGGCCCTGTACTAAGTCTTAGAGGGTCACAATGACTAGAGAGTGGGGTGTTTAACTTAGTTTTATTTTCTACCTCATAATTATTAACTATTTTGGTTGAAAGTCTTTAAACACTTTTCTGAAATTTTCTTAAGTATTAGTAGCAGTGGTAGTAGTATTAATAATAGCTGGAGCATATCTATATCTCTAAAAGCCCAGCGACCAGAACAGTGGAACGACCAGAATGACCAGTGGCTATGACGTGCACTGCGGCAGCTAACCAGCCTGATCCATGCCCCAATCGCCGCCGCCCCCCCTCCCCCCACCCCGGCCCCCCTCCCCCTGGCTGGCCCGGCCCCCAATCAGCCCCCAACACCCCGATCAGGGGCGGGGCCAGCCGGCCAATTGCCCACAGCCCCTCCCCCCCACTGACCCAGCTGATGGGCCCCCATCAGGGAGGGCCAGCCAGACCCCACCTGTGCATGAATCTGTGCACTGGGCCTCTAGCTGTTTTATAGTTTACAAAATCCTTTACTTACATCATCTCCTCAGCCAGTTTTTTGAGGCCTGAATTTTACTATATTTGGTGTATGATGAGGAAACTGATGTTCATGGAGAGTGGTGACTTTCCTAAAACTGTGCAGTTAATAAGTTGCTGTATACAAACTTACTATGAGTGACCACTGTGGCTAAGGCTGTGTGTTGTGGTGCCTCGGGGTCATTTTTTGGTGCTTGCATCTGTTTATTCGTCCCCTCAATACGGATGTGTTAAATGCCACTGTGTGCTGAGACACTGCTATGTGGTTCCTGCCTTTGGTGGCGTACAGTCTATGGGGGGAGCAGACAGACAGTAAACAAACAACATCTCTGAAGTGTAAGAGGGGTTCTGATCTGTTTGCATATGGACAGTGGAGCCCAGAGGAGAGGCGAGAACAGCTCTACCTTTGGGAGTTAGCAGAGGCTTCCTGTGGAGGGGGATGCTGAGGGGAGGCTTCTGAATAGTGGTTTACTTAGAAAATGGAGATGATACTGAGTAGCGTACTGACCACTTACAATAGCTCCCTAATACATTAGATTTTATGATACTGTTATCTCTGACTGAAGACATTCAAGTGTAGGAGATGATTCTGTCTAACACAATGTAGATGTTAAAAAATATTGGCACGAATGAAGTTTTTGGTTACACGGGACCTATGTAATTGTAATTTTACTCCACATAAAAACCTAGTTTATAAAAACGGTAAATAAGAGGGCGGTTTTTAGTTCTATGAAAGGATGTACATATGGTCCCTTTACAAGTGTGCATTTAAAATAGCATGCTGTTGCCCTAGCCGGTTTGGCTCCTGGTAGAGTGTCTGCCTGTGGACTGAAGGGTCCCAGGTTCGATTCCAGTCAAGGGCACATGCCCAGGTTGCAGGCTCAGTCCCCAGTAGGGGGTGTGCCAGAGGCAGCCAATCAATGATTCTCTCTCATCATTGATGTTCTATTTCTCCCTCTCCCTTCCTTTCTGAAATCAATAAAAAAGATTTTTTAAAAATCCCATGCTGTTTGAAAGATGTTGCATTAACCTATACTTTTTGGGGGCTTGCCTTTATTTAGTTATTAGGGATTGTGAGGCTGTCACCACTCGTTCCCCCTTACTGCTCTGAGGATGATGCTGAGAAGAGCGGCATTGCTATTTGTGTTGGGAGCTGGGAATCTTGATCTTTATTAACTGCTAAAGCTGCTTTGGCACTGAGCTTCTAGAGACCATGTCACTTGATGCTCTGGGCGCCCTCGAAGGCTCGTCCATGTTCGTGAGCCTGGCTTACAAGATGGGATAGAGATCAATGACCAGGTTTCCAGAGTTCTTGGGGAACTTTGAAACAAAGCTGCAGCGTAGATAGCTGTGCTGTAGGGGTTATGCCTCATGGGTGGGAGAACCTTTACCCTGTATAGTCAGTCTCTGTTATTTAAGTGACACTCAGGCTGCTCTTCCCTCTGGTTAAGCTGATTATGATGCAGCCCAGCCTGCATCTACCCAGCTTGGTAATGAGACTCTCCAAAGCACAGAGCAAATTAAATGTAAAAAGAAGCAGCTGCTGTAGTGTCCAAGAAAATGGGCCTTTTGAGTCTGTTTACTCTAGAATCCAAGTTGCATAAATTGAATGTCAATAAGATAAAATAGGTATCCAGTAGCTAAAATGCTCTTAACTTTCAAAATTGTTCCTATTTCTAAGTTAAAAATGATGTAATTGAGCTGTCTACCTGTGTTATGCCACAGGGCATGTATACTGTTAGAATGACAAGAAATCCGCATTAATTCATACTCCTGAGGAGAAAGCCTGGTTTGAAATGTAGAATACAGGGAGGTAAATGCAGGTTTGCTGTTGCTTAGAGGCAGCAGAGTGTGATGGTCAGGAGAGGGCACCTTGGGGCAGGCTGCCCGAGTTCAAAGCCTGGCTCTGCTACTCAATAGCTTTGTTAAGTTAATAATCTTATTAATCACAAGATTATTAAACTGTCTGTGCCTCTGTTTTCTCATCTGTAAAATGGGCACAATAATTTTGACCTCAGGGTTGGGAGCATTAAAGGAATTAATACATGTAAAGCATTTATACATAATAACACATAGTGTACCCTGAGTAAACGTTAGCTGCAATTTTTTTAAGAAAAAAAAATTCACTTTATTTCTTAGAGCAGTTTTAAGTTCACAGCAAAATTGAGCAGCGTGTACAGAGTCCCAATACACGCCCTGTCTCCCCCACTATCAATGGCCTGCCATCAGAGTGGTACCTAATTCAATTGATGAGCATTCATTGACACATCCTTATTACCCAAGGCCCATAGTTTATATCAGGGTTCACTCTTGGTGTTGTTCGTTCTGTGAATTTTGACAAATGGCATGTGTCCACCATTGCAGTATCATACAGAATAGCTTCACTGCCTGAAAAATCCCCTCTAAAAGCTACCACTCTACTATCATTGCTTTTTAGTCCATACTCAAATTAGTGACTGGTGTAGTGTTTCCAAGTAGAGTGGTCTGTTTTAATAGAGGGAAGGTGGCGGTGGGATCCCTTGGACGAGGAAGCCGGAAACTGTTGTGCCTCTGCCACCTGCCAGCTGGGTGGTCTTGGGTGACGGCGCCTCTCTTCTCTCAGAACCTTGGTTTCCTTCTGTGTAAGGTGAGGCAGTTCCTGGGTGACCTCCAAGGGGCTGCTGCCTCTATCATTTGCCCCTAGCAACTCAGAACAGGAATGTGTCCTCTGCCATCTTGCTTACATTGCTGTTTTACAGAGCAAAATTGTCAGTTCTGGAAAATGTCACGTTAGTGCATGTTGCTTCAGTGAGGTTTATAAAATCCATGGGGTGTACTTGTACCAGTTATTATTTCTGATAGCGAACACGAAAAATTGACTCAGTCACATGCGCAAGGCAGAAGGCGAGGCACTTCCACGGATACAAAAGTGACACCATTATTGTGTTCATAACACTCAGACTCTTGATGTACCTGAGCCCTTTTCAAAAGAGGCACAGCGTCTCTCTTGCCTTCATTTTAGTGAGATATATGGGTAAACTCTATGACCTCCATTCGGTAAGTGAATATAAATATTGTTAAAATCTTAGTGAATTCAGTGATTGGGAGGAGAAGGGATGGACCTGGCCAGAGCACATGCTACATTTGCGATGTTCAGTATTTATTTAGCAAATCCATGTATGAATGACAAGAGTTTATAAAGAAACTTGGTCATCGGCTCTTGAATTACTCCTGTTGAAAGGGAAGATTCAGTAGAGAGGACATTCTATCCTGTAGCCATAGTATGAATAGCCTTGGTGTCTGCCAGTTCATGTCTGCAAAGGGGCATTTTTAGAGGAGAGAGGGCATTCTTCTGCCCATTCCACTGAGAAGGACGTGCAGACGAGCTCAGCCCAACCATGGCCGTAATGGACATCAAGTGGCCTTGTGTCTGCTACTCTCAACAGGCTGCACGCTTCTCCCACTGGAGGGAGGTGTAGGGGCGCTGTGAGACAGTCACCGGGGTTGGTCAGAGAGGCTGACCTGGTTGATAACTGTATTCAGCGACTTCTTTCCCGCTGTTTGCTTGAAGTGTGGGTGTGGGGAGGTGATAGGTTGAAGGGTCTGGCTTGTACTACGATTGTCACACAGTGTAATTACCAATCTAATGGGAATTTTATTTTTCTCTGAACAGTGGTGGAATGTCATCACTGGGGAATCCTCACAGACCTTCTACACAAATGGAACCAATCTGATGAAAATACATGTGTCCCCTGACTTCAAGACATATGTGACTGTTGATAATCTTGGTATTTTATATATTTTACAGACTTTAGAGTAAAATAGTTAAGCATTAATATAAGTCAAATTCAAATTTTGAATTGGAAAAAATTGTGATGAACTCTGTATTTCAACTTTTTATAAAGCTGTGAATTGTTTTACAGTATTGCATTCATTACAGAATTGTTTATGGTTTGAAGAATGATACTAATGTAGCTCCCCCCCGGAACACACCTTTAATCTTGTTTTTCATAATCATCGTTATTTTTAACAATTTGTCTTTAAGATGCAAATGAAAATGTAAATACGTACCTTGTTATACTGTTGGTAAAATTCTCTCTTGATACATTCAAATTGGTTGACATAATTAATGAGGATAACTGGAAGGAAATATGTATTTTAATACTGTCATTATGCGAGTTGTGCCTCAGAGTAGCAGTGGCCTGCTTTCTGAGCCACATGACCCCACTGGGGTACAGTTTCCCAAATGCAACCTTGGAGCTTATTTGCACTCCTTAAATTAGCTTTAAAAATATTGTGTCTGTGAGCACAATTTGCAATATTTCCTTTAATTCACTACATCAGTGTGTCGTGGATTTCAAAATTCTTTCTGTGGAGTGAAAATTATGTGTTGCAGAGTTGATTTTTATTGGTCTACCTTCCCTCACTAGTTGAGGACAGCTCGTGCCCTAACGGACTCCTGTGGTCAGCCTCTTAGCTGGGCACTGTCCTGCTCTCTGTTTCTTTACATACCAGACCTTCCTTAATCTTCACTATTTTTCTTTTTTTTTGTTTTGTTTTTGAAGTAGTTTGCTCTACAGTTAGATATTAGTAAATCAGATTGATGGAGAAGCAGCCAATTTTAATAACAGAATTTTCCTAAGAAATATAGAATAGTAGAAAATGATTTTCTTCTAATTCCATTTACTTTTAGATGAATGGCAATGTCAGTGCTGTTCTCTGAGTGAATTTAGGAGAGTTCTCAGAACCAGAGTCATCGGGACTCTGGATGGTGTTCCCTTTGACCCTCCAACCAGTCTGTCTCCCTTCCCTTCTCTCCTTATCTGCTTCCTTTCCTCCTGCTTCCCTGGGAGGTTAATCAGAAAAGGTGGATTCTGACAGGGAAAAAGCACATCAGCATCAATAAGTAGCTTTTTTGACCTCTTGATTAGGAACCTTAATTGCAACTTAAATCTAAACATTTTCCCAGAAATATATTGTTAAGGGATATGCTGATAAATTAATGATAGCTATGGTTGCTACATAAACAAATAACCAAAATTTAAAAATTAATTGCTGTAACAGGGACTAAATCAAATGGGTATTAGTGTCAGTAGCAGGTAGGCCATGAACCAGTTTTTATTGTTATCACATAATAGGGTGGGCAGGAGGACTAGAGCACTCCAGGTGTATTTTAGATTAGATATTTCTATTTAGCTTTTCAGAGAACCATAAATAGAGTGAATAAAATCTTTTACATTGTTAAGGAGGTTCTTTTTTTTTTTTTCTTTTTTATGGGTTAAGGAACTTGTTATAGACTTACTGTGATTTAAACAAATGTGATGTGCAGTCATAATTTTATAAAAGAAATTTATGTAAATGGCATGTTCTGCTTAGAGTATCCTCATTAGAACTTTATCTGCATGCAATGTTTAGGAACTCGTTTATAGCTCAGAGTGTGAAGTATTAACTTTTGGAATTGAACTTACTTGGCTGTTAAAGTATAACAACAAACATCAGCTCTTAAAAGGCCTTGATGGCCTTTGTCTTAAAAATAAATTAAAAAGGAAAATGGAAGAAAGACTAGGTAACATGAGGGATGAGGAGAAGCTAGGAGGTTGTAGCTGCAGATTTCATGGCAGCTGAGGTGGTCAGTCAAGGGGAGGATGTTGCTTTGTACTTGTGATATGCATTTTTCCCTGCTTTTTTATTTTATTTTATTTTTTGTGTTGGAAATTACATTGCATTTTATATAAAGATTTTTTTACATTGTATGTGTCTTGTATGTTTTGTATCTATAATACAGTTTACATGATTTTTTTTTGTCCTTGGTGTACGTTTTAATACATGAAATAGAAAAATTTTTATAAAAATAAAATTCCAAAAAATATTTTTGAAAAACATTTTCAGATTGTTTCATACTCCTTGCTTATTCTTTGTTGATTAGAAAACAAATGTGAAGGATTCTTCAAACCAAATCCATCAACCTTTTGATGAAGTGTTATCAGCTCTGTATAATTCACTTCTACCAAAATTTTCTGTCTCCTCAGTCTGTCTGATCGCTGCTTGGTGTAGCTGGCCTGGAGAAGATCCTGTAAAGGATAGAATTCATCTATTCATTCTTTCATCCAGTAAATATGTATTGAGATCTACCATGTGTACCTGGCATATTTGTAGGGAGATAGCAATGAGCAAAACAAAGTCCTTGCCGTACTGCAGTTGGGGGCGAGGGAGAGGTGGAGGAAAAGTAAATAAGTAAAACCTGTAGTGTATTAGTTGTAATACTGGGTGTACACAGGGAGGGGAGGGTTAATGTCTTAGATGGAGTTGCTTATTGAGAAGGTGACACGAGTACAGACCTGAAAGGAGAGGGGCTGAGCCATGCAGGTATCTGGAGAGCAAGCAAAGGCCTGAAAGTGGGATGGGTTGGTCTGTTCCAGAACCGGGAGGAGGTCAGTGTGTCTGGAGGAGACCGGGTGAGGGGAGTATAATAGGAGCGCACTGTGGAGGGCCTCCAGGGGCTCGAGGAGGGGGTGAGCTGTGCAGCATCTGCATGAAGCTTTACCTTGATCACTCTGGCAGTGGGAACCAGCTGACAGGCAAGGGCGGAAGCAGGGAGACCAATGAGAAACTTTTGCAATAATCTGGGCAAAATGAAGGCGGCCAGTCTAGAGTAGCAGCAGTAGAGGTTGTGATAGATTCTGGATATAGTTTGAAGATCAGAGTTAATGGGTTAGATAAAGGTTGTGAGAAAGACAATTGCAGAATGACACCAAGTTTGGGCTTGTGTGGCTTGAACAACTAAGATGAAGACAGTGAAAGGAGTAGATTTTCGGACATAGTACATTTGAAGTGGCCATTTGACATTCAAGTGGAGATGTTGAGTAGCTGGTTGGATAAAAGGGTCTGGAGCTCATGAGAAAAATCTGTGATGGAGATAGAAACCATGAGAGTCATCGTGACTTGTGACACTTGAAACCACAAAACCAAAAGAGATCAGCAGCGAAATGGATGTCAAGGAGGCCCGGGACTAGGTCCAGGTTGGTGAGTTGAGGGACCAGCACAGGGGCTGAGAAGGACCAGCAAAGACTAAACATTGCAAGTTAGTGTGGTAAGTGTAGTGAATATAGTGGGTGTGGGTGAAGGAACCTTGACCAAAATTCCTTTGTTAGTTTGTTCATTCAGCCACCTATCTATCTTATATGCCTTGAGAGTCTACTGTGTGCCAAGCACTATTTTAAGTAGCAGCCAAGGGAATAAATAAATACATTTTAGTTGTTGGAGGAAGATTAGGGACAATAGATAATAAGAAAACAGGAAGACAGCAGGAGCTGTCTTTCAGGGTTGTAAGGATTTAGTAAGGCAATGCTCACGAAGTATTTATCTCGGAGCTTGGACTAGTGAACAATGCTTGCCATTATTTGGGTCCCATTATCTGCCTGGCAACAGGTCCCCAACTGCCATCTGTGCATCAGTCCTGCCCTCTGCATGATTTTTACCTCTTTAAAACCCTGGGCCTACTGTGTGCTCTCTTGTTTCTGTGGCTTTGTATACATTGCCCTCCCTTCCATAATACTCCTTTTCCCCCTATTTTTTCTTCTAATTCCTTCTTATTCTTCATAAATTCTTTGAGATTACCTTTGTAGCGCCCTCTTTTCTCTTACATGACTTCTGTTGCCCTGTGTCGCTTACTTATTGTAGTCCCCCATTAGGTCGGAAGCTCCACAAAAGCCAGGTCTCTGTCTTTTATACCAGAGTCTCACGTAATCCTGGCTCCCATTGGAGCCTCCATAAGTATCTGAATGATTGAAGCCCCTGCTTGCCTGCCCGCCCAGAGCACGTGCTATGTTCTCTCTGCACTAGGGTACCATGGGGCTGTCAGATTAAGGTGCAGCACGTCACCAGCATTTTCTTCACCTTCCAGGTTAGTTTGACATTTTATGGTGAAGCAGCATTAGGGAAAAGTAAAACTTTTTTTGGATAGAAAAGATTTGCTTCCAAATTATATGAAATGAATAAACATATCCCCGGAGTGTTTAGGTTGGCAAGTATGGCAATCTATGACTCAGCAAATGCTCTATGTTACCATAATTTACTTACTGACCTTTAGAAAAGGAGAAAATGGTTTTCTTATGATTCTTAGTCTCTGAGGATAGTCACATGAATAGATTTCCTTGCCTATACCCTCTCCTTAAGATTACCGATGTACGATGTACGGTTATTAATATTCCCGCCTTAGGAAAAAAGCTGCTCTTCGGCTGTGAGTTTAACCACAGAATTGTTGTGTAGTTGTGTGCACGCGTGTGGAAGGGGCAGAAGAATTTGCATCAAACCTGGGACTCCTCAGAGACCGGGCTTTTGAAGTCATTTGGCATCAACAGCAACTGACTTCTGAATCAGATGATGTGAGGAGACCAAAAGTTAGGACATTTTCATTTCAATTATGATTCAGGAAAATGAGTTGCTGTTATTCATTGTAAATTCACTCATGAGGCCAGGCTCTCAGAACAGGGAATACTGCTTATCCCACAGAAGTGGAGAGAAAAACCTGCCTCTGTGATTTCCCATCCCCCAGGGCTAGAATAAGAAACTAGAGAGAGCATTCCAAGCTCGAGTGTGTGCCCCGTGGTTCTGAGCAACAGATCAAACTGGAAAACACCCAGCAGGTGAGTGAAGACGGCTGCTTAGGACCCAGGTGGCTGCTCTGAGAGCTGGAGCAAGTGTTCACATTCATCCATGCAAAGCTTCATCCCCTCCCCACTCAGGGCACTGCCCAGCCCTTATTTTATTTTTTAAAAAATATATTTTTATTGATTTCAGAGAGGAAGGGAGAGAAAGATAGAAACATCAGTGATGGGAGGGAATCATTGGTCACGGCCTCCTGCACACCCCTCACTGGGGATTGAGCCCGTAACCCGAGCATGTGTGCTGACGAGATTGAACCGTGACCTCCTAGTTCATAGGTAGATGCTCTACCAGTGAGCCACGCTGGCTGGGCCCAGCCCTTATTTTATCTTCACAGTAGTTACGAGTGGATTTGCAGTTTATAGAGGAAGAACCACACCCCAGGCAGTTAATCAGTATCAAAGCCAGGGCCAGAATACAAATCTGATTTTTTTCTTTCTCTTTTATCAAATCCAAATGCAAGTTTATTTGGAAAGTCACAGAGGTAGAAAAAGTGAGCCAGCTGGGTGCGTGGGCTCAGGAAACAAGTTACAGAGGCCCATAGAGCTTACTAGTAGGAGAGAGAGAGAGAGAGGATTTGTTCTTTATAGAAAGACCCAGACCACTGGGCTACAAGTGGAGTGTCAGTTGCAATTGGAAGTGGAATCCTTTTAGGGTCATGGACACCTGTGTAAGGGTCAGCTGGAGAATGCATTTGAGACCTTTCTCCTTTTGGATTCATCTTCAGTTAGCAGTGATTCTGAACTCTTCCCCTTGGGTTTATGTGCCTGTGGATGAAAAAAAGTTCTAGGGAAAGTAACCTCAAAGGGTGATCTGATCATAAATTCCTAACTGGCAGGTCTGGTGGGCAGTCATGCCCCAGGCATATAGCTTTTTAGCAAAAGGTTTATTTTTTCCGTAAACAAGCCCTCTCCATTGCTTCTGTGCACCTAGGTTTCACGAGAACACATAATCTTAACTATCCTGTAATCCAGTCCCCGCCTTGCTTTCTCCCACTCTCATGTACTCCTCCTTATGTTCCCACATTAATTTCAAATGCATAAAAGAAGCTGAAAAATTGTTATTCTCCAGAGCATTTGAGGTCTTGCTCCCCAGCATATGTTGTCAGTGCGGTTCAAATAAACTCATAGGAAAAGTCTCTACAGGTTTGGACATTTCTTATGTCGACATGCCCCACTCTGTCAAGTAACTTTCTGAGACAATAAATCATTTTTAGGAGGAAGGAAGGGGGAGCTACTACTTTTTATAGGCCTTTTATGTGTCAGGCCCTGTACTGGACACTTTCACACATTTAAAAAATTTTTTAATGTTTTTTATTGATTTCAGAGAGAAAGGGAGAGGGAGAGAGCGAGATAGAAACACCAATGAAGAGAGAGAATCATTATTTGACTGCCTTCTGCACACCTCCTACTTGGGATCGAGGCCAAAACCTGGGCATGTGCCCTGACTGGGAACTGAATGCGAACTTCTGGTTCATAGGTCGATGCTCAACCACTGAGCCACCATGGCTGGCAAGAATCAGCAGGAACTGAGTAGCCATCCCCCCCACCCCCAAGATGAGGCAGTTGCTCTGCGGGTCATCATAGCCCTCCCTCCACTCCTGTTACCTGTGTGGCCTTGAAGCCGTCTGAGTTTACCACCTCTCCCCTCCCCGCAGACCAACTCCCCAGAAATGGCCTGCTGAAATGGGATTCCCGAATTTCCTGTGCCTGCCTTTTTCCAAGTCTCCCCTGATTCATCACTTAGCACATTAGGTTTTTTTTGTGTTGTTTTTTATTTTGTCTTGGAAAACTGAGCATGCAGGTTTGAGAAGTGGCAAGAAATCAGCTTCTCAAATGTCAGAAATCAGCTGATGTTGCTTCTTACGTGGAGGCGTCTTGACTTCCCTCCTCAGGTGTCTTATTGATGAGAGGCAGTAAGATGGGGGCGGCAGGCTCCCCAGGAGCAGCTGTAGGGGTGCTCGATGGAGGCCACAGACTCAAGGCCAGCTCAGTGTAGCACTGCCGGGACTGCTCTGCCCAGCTCTCATCCCAGGCTGAGAACTGACTGGCTGTGAGTGACCCATCTCCGCTCACTGTGGCACTGAGATAACTCAGAGGTCTCCTAAATGGCAGGACTTGGAAGGTGCATGTTAGCTCTGCTGTGCTCATGAAGTCTGGTGTGCGACTCGTGTGCTCCTCAGGCGTCTGAGCCAAGCAATGGGTCAACCTCAGCTGCTTGCCCAGCCGGCGTGGCTCAGTGGTTGAGTATCGACCTATGAACCAGGAGGTCACAGTTTGATTCCCAGAGTATGTGCCCAGGTTGCAGGCTCGATCCCAGTGTGGGACATGCAGGAGGCAGCCAATCAATGATTCTCTCTCGTCATTGATGTTTCTATCTCTCTCTTCCTCTCTCTGAAATAAATAAAAATATATTTTTTATAAAAACCTCAGCTGTCACCTTCAGCTGGGTGACGCCCCTGGAGAATCTTTATTCAGTCTGAGGTATGTGTAAGTCTTTGCATCGCTGGTCATTACTCTTGGAGTGCCTGTGCAGCTTTTATTACATAGGTCTCTGGGGTTTTGGAGAGGAAAGCAGACATTGTTTTGGCGGTAATTTGCAGCTGTGATTTGTTAGGAGTTACACACAGAGTGCAGTATGTTGGGTGGGGATGATTGGCTCTGCATTCACAACTCTAAGTACAGTGGCGCCACCCTGAGCTCAGAGTGAGTTTTGAGTGAGTACATTGGCTTGAGATGAAGACAGGAAATAGTTACGTAGAACTGCTGTTCCCCAGGTCAGCACCAAAGTCTTAGGATTAATCCCACCACCAAAAGTAGGTTCTGGTTGCCCTGGATTATGTTGCTAAGTGGCTAGAGCATTGGCTCTAGCAAAAAGGGACACAGGTTTGATCCCTGGTCAAGTGCACATACCTGGATTGCAGGTTCCATCCCGGGGCACATACAGGAGGCAACCAACTGATGTCTCTCTCTCTCTCTCTCCCCCCGCTCTTCCACTCTCTCTAAAAATCAATGGGAAGATATCCTCGGGTGAGGATTAACAACAACAAAAAAAGAAAGTTCTGATTTGAGGGCACGAAGGGAAGCTCACAGTGTGCACGATGGTCATTACTCGACGGGGCTAAGGAAATCCTCTGCCTGTTTGGAGCTGGTTTCTGTGGAAGCAGGACGCTGCCCTGGGGCAGGCCGATGCCTGGGTTCACATGTTTGCTCTGACAGCAGCAAATGGGTGTGGGGTCCAGGGGTGAGGGTCCCTGATGGAGCACCATGGTGCAGCGCGACTGCTGGCCTGTGCTGGGCGCTTACCCAATCTTATTTTAAGAAAATGTGTATACTTTGAAACAGCATGGAGGGGCCTGGAGAGTATTATGCTAAGTAAAATAAGCCAGCTAAAGAAAGACAAGTATCACATGATCTCATTCATATGTGGAATCTAATGAACAAAATAAACTTATGAACAAAATAGATCCAGAGACATAGAAGCATAGAACAGACTGCGGAATCTCAGAGGGGAGGCAGGGTAGGGTAGTAGGAAGAAATCACAGACCTTGTATGCGTATATGTATAACCCATGGACACAGACAATAGGGTGGTGAAGGCCTGGGTGGGGGGAAGCAGAGGAAGGCTCGAAGGAGTCAATGGGGAAAAAAGGGGACACATGCAATACTTTCAACAACAAATATTTAATTTAAAAAATGTGTTATAATGGTCAGATTGCTTAATTTTCATAAGAAACATATGCAGTGGAGAGCTTGTATAAAAAAAGAGAACTGAAAAACTTAATGTTTAAAAAAAGGCTTTATTCCATATAGCCTTCTGAACACGGACATCATATTCCAATTCAGTGAAGAAGCAAGAACTCTGGAGGTTCACCCACTTACCAAATTTTCATTTCTTTTCAGAAATAGCTTAGACGCAAAGTCATTTGGTCCAAGTGTGAATTTTTATTGATTTTTGGGGATTTGGCCATTTGTTCTTTAAGCCTGTCTCCCGCCCCATCACATCCAGACGTGATATATGCACCAGCAATATTCCCAAGTATTCCAACAAAAAATCTGGTGTCTTGAGAAAAATCACTTCCATGACTTATTAATGAACTAACCAGGAATAATTTTCATAGGGTTCATTTACCCAAATTTGTCATAGAATATAATTTAAGGAGAAAAAAATTAATGGAGCGATTGAATTGAAGTCCTTTTTGGAATAATAGCATTCAAGGATCCCCACGCCCATGGACATGGCAATTACCAACTTGTCAGACTTCCTTTTCAAGAAAATTAGTTCAAATCCCTTCTTTGATACGTGGGGGCTCGCTCTCTGTTTGCCACTTAGATCCACTCCTCTCTGTTCCCAGTCCTGATTGGTGGCTAGAGGCTGCCCTGTGTAGACCATACCAGTGGGCCTCCACCCTCTGGCATCCGTGGGTTCAGGTAATGCAGAATGGAAGGTAGAGTGAGATCAGGATACATATATATTTTTATTGATTTCTGAGAGGAAGGGAGAGGGAGAGAGAGAATCATTGATTGGCTGCCTCCTGCATGCCCCCAACTGGGGATTGAGCCCGAAACCCAGGCATGTGCCCTTGGCCGGAATCAAACCTGGGATCCTTCAGTCTACAGGCCGACATTCTATCCACTAAGCCAAATTGGTCAGGGCCATATAAATATATATTAATCCTCACCCGCTTAGAGAAAGAGGGAGAAACATCAATGTGAGAAACATACATTGATTGCCTTCCATACACACCCAGTCCGGGGATGGAATCCACAACCCAGGCACGTGCCCTGACAGGGAATTGAACCAGTAACCTTTCAGTACACAGAACAACACTCAACCAACTGAGCCACACTGGCCAGGGCTGAGATCAAAGTATTTTAATCCCTGGCTCTCTTGCTGAGGGCCCCTGCACCAGGCCACATTCCTCAACCTGTATGCGGCCCCCTCCTCTCCCATTCCCTCTCAGCCCATCACCAGCCCAGGGACACTGCTCTACCCCCTCTATTACCCTATAGGCTGCCAACACCTATGTAAGTATTTTATTTATTAAACTCTTAAATGATCCTAATTGGAGTGTGCCATCCGCTTTGTGCTGGGGCCATAACTGATGCAAATAAGCATTTGATCCATGGAGATAATGAATAAAAGCAATACTGACCTTTGGTTAGCAAAGATAAAAGGCCAAAGTAGCTCAATTGAAGCATTACCATCTAAATTTCCAGCCCAAACCTTCCTTCAGGAAACCCGCCCTTCTGCCTCTGTGAATGCCACCCCATTGCAGGATGGTTTTAGCTCTTTGGGGTTCAAAGCCCTGGGCCTCTGCATGTCAGGCTGGGAGTGCCCCAAGTTTGCTTTGGCATGTGTTTTGCAGAGTAACAGACTTGGATCCAGCAGTGGAGAGATCTGAAAGCCACAGGGTATGGGATGTGAACCACTGATCTTCCCCGGTGTGTCTCTAACATGGCCCTATTACCACTCAATTCACAGCTGGCACATGCGTTTTAGGAAAAATGAAAGGATTGATGAATGTTGTTATGGAATGTTGGTGTCCCCTCAAAATTCACATGTTGAAGTCCTAATCCTCCAATGTGATAGTATTTGAAGATGGGCCTTTGGGAGATAATTAGGGTTAGATGGGGTCATAAGGGTGGGGCCCTCATGATGGGATTAGTGCCCTTGTAAGAAGAGATACCAGCAAGCTTGCTGCTCCCCACCTGGGCTCACACACACAGAGGTCATGTGAGCAAACAGCATGATGGCGGCCGCCTACAAGCCAAGAGAAAGTGCCTTCTATGAAAACCACTGTGCGGGCTTGGACTTGACATTGGACTTTCCAGCCTTCAGAATTGTAAGAAATTAAATGCATTGGTTAAGCTCATCAGACTACGGTATTTCATGATGGCAGCCTGAGCTAAGACAAACACGCAGATGCTTTACCCAACCTGCCATCTCTGTGATCCTATAAAAGTGACCCAGTTCGTGGTCACTTCCTCTTTTAGAAATTTCTGTTTTGGCAATTTCTCCTCACAGCCCACTTTAATATTTCAACCAAGACAACGGGGGCTTTTTGGCTGAAATTCAAGCTGTGAAGGCCACTGTATCTTTTCAGACGGGTTAAACTTGGAGATGAGCAGATTTCCTCAATTATTGTGCCCGTGTAAAGATCCCTTTGGCTATGCATGCTGAGAGGGCTGGCCCTCTGGTTCTCCTAAATGGAAGCAGGAAGTGCTCACAGAACAATGCCAGGCACTGGCGGCTGTACAATCTCCTTTTTATTCTGTGTGCTTTTTTATAGGATATAAATAATGACAAAAATTACAAAATTTATAACTGGAAGCCCAAGCATATTTACATGTATGTTTCTGTTTCGGCAAAGCTACTATTCACTTTGCTTCTATACAGTTTCCTTTTGGTACCATAGATGTGATATTTTACTTTCCATTTTCTACATACATATCGACAGTGAATAGGCAAAATATGTACAAGGAACTGTTCAGTTCAAGTAATTTAATATTATATTAAAATTCTTCCACACTGAACTGAAACCATATACATGTGTCAGTTTGAAATAAAATGTAGTTATCTTCCAAAACTCACCAACTGATGAATGTAACTGATATTCTCAGGTTTAAAATCATATTGGTTAATTTTTTTTTTTTAAAAAAAGCAACATTAAGACAGTCCCACAATTTATCAATATCTCTATAGTGAACTTCAAAATGATCCACAATATGGTCAGTTAGAACAATATACATTAAAACGTTATTTTTTTCTATAATGATATTGGTACTGTATATAATTTGATTCTACATAAATATACATTATGGTATTTATCATACAAATACTCCACAGAGACATTAAAAAAAGTAAAATAGCTTAATGAAATGTAAGTAAATTTTATTTAATCAAATAGTAAGCAAACATTTATTTTTCTGTGTCAAGAAAAGAGTTTTATTACTTTGGAATCTCTTCTTTTTTTTTTTGTATTTATTTTTTCTAGAAAACAAATTTTTGCAATAGAATTTTATTAACACCTTTCTCAAATAAGTTTTCCATGACAGAAATCTTGACAGCAGGAGCCCTAGGTTTTTATTTTAACATGTTCTTTAAAACACTGTGAAGATTTAAAAAAACAATCTCTGCAGGTGTGTGGCTGCGTCAGCACTTGGGGGGGGGGGACCCCCGTCTGCTTGCCCGAATCTCCTGCCCCGGGGAGAGTCCCAGGACCGTCCCACGCTCAGACTACCTTCTTAGTCGTAGCAGTAGAGATTTAGTTACTTGAGACAAACGAAACTGGAAACATCCCTCACAACTAACCTCGTTTGCTTATCAATGCATTAATGAAACATCTTTTTAGTAAAAATATTGAATACAAGACACATTTTCCTGTGCATAATAAATTTCTCTGCTTTAAATCATTTGTAAATTTTGAATCAGTTCGTAGGTGTGAAGGTTTTCTTTAGCTGACATAGTTGATGACATAAAAAACCACAAATATAGAAATTGGGAGGCAGGGTTTCCTGGCCACTATGGAGGGTGGTTTTTGTTGCATGAAATGATGCTCAGTGATAGAATGATTTTACAGATGCTTTGTGGGGGCTGTTCTGTTCTGATTCTACCTTTAAAACTGTGGACAGTGAAAAACGCAAGATTTTTATACTTTTAGGCAGTATTAGAGATCCCCTGCACTTTTTTAAAAAGATGTTTATCCCCCAATGACAGCAAAGCAAGTGTGGGGGCCAAGTCATTGGAAATACCTTGGGTGGTGACAGGGAGGGGAGTCGGGAGCCCGCGGAAATCTCAGCTCGTGCCTCTCAGGGTTTCGGCTGCGCTTTCTGTCACTGGTGCAGAAAGAACGTCCCCAGGAATGGCCAGTGGCCTTTCGCCTGTGACAAGGCCACACAAACAGAGCAGTCTCCCTCCTGGGCTGGGTGGGAACGGAGGCGGGAAGGGAAGCCTGCTCCGGGCTGCTCGGCGTGCAAGGCACCACGAGGGCGGGAGGACGGTGAGTATCAGAAAATCGTGGTCTCATACTTGGTATTAATCCCCCTCTTGGCTTCTTGTCCCGGCTCCACAATCCACGGCAGGTTGGCCAGAGTCTTTTGCTCAGAAGGGTCGATCTGCTTTGAGAGAGAAAGGCTGATGCCTGTTATGTGGTACCTGTATGGGGTGGAGACACGCAACCTACCGCTACTCAGAGGCCAACACCACCCCAGCAGGACTTCAGGGCTGTTGGCTGTGAGAATCATTTATTTGCTCTTTCGATCACACTTATTGCATATGGACCATGTACAAGGCACTTGAGAAGGGACGGGGAATGAGATGCGGGCCTGAATATGTAACTCATATTTTTTGTAGGGGAGGAGAGACAGTAAATCTCCATTTATAAATGCTGCACAGAATTAAGAGCCGGTGATAAGCATGGTGTGATGGCTGAGGCGGGTGGAGCCCCAGAGTAAGCTGGCAAGGAACACAGAGGCCTGGGGCAGGGACCACCCCAGGGACATTGATGTTGCCGAGAATGGTGACAGGAGCAGAGGCCAAAAAGAAGATTGCCAACAAGAACCCACAAGGTCACAAGGGTTATCACAAGGTCACAAAGAGAGGTGCCCCTCCACAAACATTAGAAATCCTGCATCTCCCCCAGGGCCCTGGGGCCAGGGGTTGGTGGGAGCGGAGGGAGTTACAGATGGAAAGACAGGCCTGCCCTGTGTTTCTAGGGGGTCATACGAAGCAGAAGCCGGCTGGGGGCATTCCGCTTCTGGGTGTTGCTACTACCAGAGGAGGGCGCTCTGGAGGCATGCAAGTCTGTAAGACAGGGTGTCTGCAGAGCTCCTGGGAGGGCAGGGGAGAAGATTCCTGGAGGAAGGCAGAGGACGAGGAGGAGGGGCCAGGGGCCAGCCATCTAGACTTCCCAAAACCCCAAACTCAAAAGTCGGTGCAGCTCTGCTCCGACTGCCCAAGGCCTGTGCATCCAGCTCCCTCTGGGTAGAGTCACCTTCACCGTGAACCTCTGCCAACCTCCCTACAGGCCAAGGGCTCGAGGAGGCTTCCCCGGTGGGATGGCTCCCGGAGGCTCAGGGAACATTGTTCCCACACTGGGACCTTCAGAAAAGATTCACAAGGACAGCAGCAGGGCCCAGCCCCTCCTGGCTGCCAGAGGAGACAGAGGGGGTGGTGTTTTCTCGGGAGCCTGCAGGTTCAGGCAGATGGTCCCCCCTGCTTTCCAGGAACTGGGCTGAGAGGATGGCAGACATGTGCCGGGAGGAGGCCAAGGAAAAGGTGAAGAAAGGCAGGCCCTGAGTCTAACCGGCACCCCAACCCGCAGGCACCCGGGGAGCAGCCCCTCCCGCTCTGGTCCAGGTTTCCCCAGCATCTGCTTCCTTTCTACTTACCACGGACTTGCGGATGCTGACGCGGGGCTTGGGGATGGGCTTGGAGGGCTTGTTCTCAAAGCTTTCTGGGAGCGTGGAGGAATGGCCCCCTTTCCTGGCCTGCAGTGCGAGCTGGTAAGCCACTTCAAAGGCCTGTCCCAGCGTCAGGATGATTTCGTAGGCTAAATTCTGCAAGAGAAACCAGGAAGCGTTTACGATGATGGCACTGCGGACTGGAGAAGTCCAGTGGCTGAGGAGTCTGTGGGGGTGAACCGGCGGGGACCTTGAACCACTCCACCTGCCCTGGCAGTGAGTATGCAGATGTGCGGAGAAGGGGACACTCCGGGCCCAACTCAGGGTCTACACCAGGATTTAGTCACCGAGGCCAGGCACTTGCTTACGGCCGAGCTAAGGAGCCTACTTCCCACTTCTCCCCGCCCCCACCCGCTGGCCCGGAGCCAGCTCTGTTCAGAGCCCCTGTGGGCAGCTGGCTTGCTCCCCAGGCCGGGAAGGGAGGGGGCGCCTCTGGCCTGATGCCTGAGAGTGCCCAGCCGTGCCTGTGACAACCCCGCATGCTCCATGGGAGGTGTTCCTCAGAAGTTTGGATCTTTTTACCTCCAACATCTGCGATTCAGTGAACATCGCTGAAACACAATCAGAATCTAATTTAGGCGGAGGGAGAGGCGTTAGTCATGCTGGCGGGCGGCTCACAGGCCCAGCAGCGAGCACGCCAGCAGAGCCAATTATCCATCTACTTCTCCAGGCGGTTGCTCTCCCGGGGGGGTCCACTCCATATTTTATCATCAAATCAGCAAGAGACAGGAGATTCTGTTAGGCCCCAGCTCCGTGCCAAGGCGGGCCGGGAGGAAGGCTCTTTCCTTCAGACCTTCAATCACTCCCTCCAGGCGACTTCCAGCTTCCCTTTCTCTTCTCCCGGTGTGAATCTTTGATTTCTGCCTTCTCTTCTGAGAATAGCTCCACCCTGCCTGCTCTCCCCGAGAAAACAGGACACTGTCTGACCCCAAAGAGGCAGGGTCTGGACAACACCCCCTGAGGTCACAGCCCATTCAAAGGAGGCGTCCATTGGTCACAGAGAGCTGTCAGTCTGTCCCAAGTTTTCATTCTGATAAATGTCCCTGGACATCTATCCATAGTTTTTCAAAACCACAGAAAGAGTGTTCTGCTTACGCGATCTACCCGCCCCCCCTCTCCTGTTCTCCCCAATTGAGCACAGAGAATAACTTAGTTCCCATGAGTCTCAGGACTGTTCGGTGCTGATCCCACTTGATGAGACGTAGTGGGCAATGCAGGACGGCTTTCAGAAGCCACGTGGAAGGGCCATGGGTTTCTGGATCGACCACATTTCCGACCAATGCCAGACTGGCTCGGTCTTAGACCCGAACGGGAGAAACGCCTTTGGGCGCAAGAGTTAATTTGACAGGGAATGTCTTCTCCTTGGAGCTACCTGTTGGGAAATGATGGCCCCACAGGACAGGTGTGGGCTGCTTGGAGACGGTGAACCTCACACAGCAGGCCAGGCACTTCCTGCAATGAACACCGAGCCTGTTTGCCTCCAAGGATGAGTCAGACTGGAAAATGAGTAAGGCACCAACAAATGATAGTGGAGGAGGGCTGAGCCCTCCCGCTGCCTACACTCCTGGGCTCTGAAAGGCGGACTGGGGCTGCTGACTTCTGTAGCCTCCGCAGGAAGTCGTGGGCTCTTGGACTTGGTCGTCGACCATGGCGATGGTTGAAGTCTAGCTGTCAGGGATACGTAGCAGACATCTGTGCTCTGGGTCAGTTAAGGGGAAGCCGGCGATTCAGGGATTCCACACCATCAGCTTTCAGATGCGGGAACAGCGAGCTTCGTGAGTGTGAACTCCTTTATCATTAACCTAAAAACAAGTTCCTCCAAGTGGGAGCTCCTAAAGCTCCAGTGTCTTCACGTGAAAGTCAAAGATGGTCACTTGAGCAAGTGCGATTTTCCACAGGCCTATTATGGGACGTGTAAAGGTTGCGAAAAGTGCTGGGTCAGAAGCTCTGCCCCTTCGTTTTTAATTAGTTCCTGGTGTTAGAAAGCTGCTCAAATAAAGACACGGAGACCAGACTGTGGGGCGGAGGTTGCCTGCCAAATGGCCTCTCCTAGTTTGGCCAGCACTCTCTCTGACGTTTTGCTTTCTGCGTTATTTTAGAATGCTTTGCAGAGCTCTTCTTTCATGATTATGTATCGGATACAGAGCATTGTTACCTTTCCTATACTTTCTCTTCTCAGTGTGTGAGGTATGGATTCCGGAGGTCAGGGAGGGCCCATGGATGTGCGGTGCAAGGAGCAGCTGGTGGCATGCTGAGTGCTGTGCCACCAACATGCCAGGGCCCTAAGCGGACACATGCTGGTCAGATGGGACCTGGGATACACTCCGACCCGGGGGCGGGGGGGCAGACTCATTTCTCCTGCTTCTCCTTAGTAACAGCCTGCCCCCCACCCTCCCACTTAAAAAGGGGAGAGAGCAGGAGAGTCTACTGGGATGAGGCCAAAGATAATGTTGAAATAGCCGAGAGGTGTAGGTGACAAGCCCTTGCTTCCCCAACGATGCCGGCTGGCATTGGCTAGCCCACTGACACCGCTTTCTAATACCAGGAACTGATTAAAAACCTGAAAGCCCAACTGGTCTCTGCTTGCAACATGTTGTCCTTGCCCCTGTGGGGAGGCCCGAGCCCGAGACTGTGCCTGGCACACTGCAGGCACCTAGCAGATGCTGGCAGAATGAAGGAATAGCAAAATGGCAAACCAGAGGAGTAACACTACTTCGTTATTACTCTGCGTAGTGTGCCTACTACGCAGGGAGAACTCAGTTGGTATTAGGCACTGTGCACAGCCCTACAATGATCTCATCTAAGTCTTACTGAAGCATAGTAACCTCCACCTTGTATAAAAACTGCCGTCTGAAATTCTCTGCTATTGTTAGATAGTCCCTTGTCCTATAAACTCTGTCATTGTAAACTCTGTTATTTTTAGATAGTCCCTTATTCTGTAAAATAGCTGTTTTAGTTTGAATAATAGAAAAAGATAAAAACTTAACTGTCTGACCTTGCAAGCTAGCCAGCTAACGGAAGGGGCTGATACGCTGATACTGATAATATTCTCATGCCAGGTGTTTGATAGATATAATACGTACTCAAGGTTACAAGTTATCTGCAAAAGTAACATACACAAAGGCCTGAAAAGATATAAAAAGAGAATGCTTCTTCCTTTGTTTGCTCAGAATTTGAAAGACATTTTTTTCTGCGTAATAATAATAAAGTGTAACTCCATTTCTCTAAGCGGTGCTTGGTTTTTCTCCGGTCTTCTGTAACATTACCATAAGCATCTGTGGTAGAATATCACTATCCTTATTTTATAGATAAAAAAAATTGAAGCTCAGGGAGGTTAAGTCACTTGCCTGACGTCACACAGCTAGAAGGTTACCGAGCTGTGGTATGAACTGATGTTTGTGACTCAAACAAAGCCCATGTTCCTAGCCCTCCCCGTGCGGTCGCTGGTCTCCAAGCCGGCTGCCACATTCCCCGCTGAGAGGGCGAGCTGCTCCTCCGCCTCCTAGAACCTGAATGGGCTTTACTGGCTCCCAGATAGCAGGATGCAGTAGGAATGACACGCTGGCCCTTTAAGATTAGATTGTAGGGAGTCTGGCAGCTTCCCCTGGGCCTCTGGGAACACTGGCTCTGAGGGCAACCAGCCACAGGTAAGAGGTCTGAACACCTGAGATTGCAACGCTGCGAGGATGTCCGAGCTGGCCGTGGGGAGGCTGCCCGGGGATCAACAGCAGCCATCCCGGCCCAGGCTCAACACACCGAGGGGAGGAGTGCCCCCCGACATTGGAGCTGCAGGAGACGCCACACGGGGAGGGTCCCCGTCCAGCTGCCCCAGCACCTGCAGCCACCTGAGCCACCCCCGCAGAGGCCCCTGGTATTGCCGGGCAGAGCAGAGCAGAGCAGAACTGCCGTGTTCTGCCCAGATTCCTGACTCACAGAATTGTAAACATAATAAAACGGGTGTTGTAGCCGGCTAGCGTGGCTCATTGGCTGAGCATCAACCTATGTATGAATCAGGAGATCATGGTTCGATTCCTGGCCAGGACACATTCTGAGGGGGGGGGATGGAGGGGCGGGCTCGATCCCCAGTAGGGGGCGTGCAAGGGGCAGCTGGTCAATGATCCTCTCTAATAATTGAGGTTTCTATCTCCCTCTCCCTCTCACTTGCTCTCTGAAATCCACATAAATATCTATTTTTTGAAAGGGTGTTGTTTTCTGCCATCAACTTTTGGGGTGGTGTGTAAGCACCCACAGGTCACTGGAGCACCATGCAGTCCTGAAGAAGGCTGGCGGGACCCTTGTCCAGGTTGCGGGAGGAGGCGCCTCAGTCTCAGAGCTGGGTGGGGTGAACTGTGTGCGGCCACAGGAGGCCAGTCCTGAGACTCGGCTCCAGCCCTGGCTGCAGGGAAGTGGCTGACGCCTCCACCCATCCTGGTCACAGGGCACAGCGAACACTAAGGTGTCCCTTCCCACAGGCCACAAGCCACAGAGCTGGAGCAGGGCCTTTTAGGTGGCACAGTTGCGCTCTCATGTCTAGTTACGATCTCCCTTGGGTATAAATGCAAACTCACTAACCTCCCGTCTCTCCAACGCTGAGACTCGGCTGTCTCCGACCATGGCTCCGCTCCCCCTGCCCCTCCTCGCTTATTGGAAAATTCCTGCGTTGGCCTTTCCAGTGAGTCTCTTTCTGGAGTCACACTTACTCTGGCGATTGGCCTTGAGTATTTTCTACCTTCCATGGACCACCCAGGAAGGAAGGCGGCCCAGGTGTGCGCGTGTTTGGTACGGGGGTGTTTGGTGCAGGTGTGGGGGGTGATTACTGGGAAGAGCATGCGCTGAGCCTCAGTTTCCTTATTTTAAAACGGGGATAATGACATACGCAGTGCCCACCTCACTGGGTTGTTCTGAGAATCACTCTGGGCAACAGTTACTTAATGGCCATACCAGACAACAATGACTATTTACTGTGCTCTACAGGTGGACTTGTTTAATCCCGACAGCCCGTGCCATGGGCTATTATTATTCCTGTTTTGCCTGTGGGATAATTAAGCTTAGAAAGGGTTAAATAACTTGCTCATGAAGCCAGCACCTGGATGAGCTGGGGTTGGAGTCCAGGAGTTCTGGCAGGCCCTGCTCTTGGCCACTACACCTTAGAACAGTGGTTCTCAACCGTGGCTGCACATTAGAACCACCTGGGAATCTTTTTAGAATCCTGACTTCTGGGCCCCATCCTCCGGAAATTCTGTTTCTTTGTTACTAATGTTGTGGCCCCACCCCATAACAAAGAAACAGAATTTCCGGAGGATGAGGCCCAGAAATCAGGATTTTAAAAAGATTCCCAGGTGGTTCTAATGTGCAGCCACAGTTGAGAACCACTGGCTTAGAACCACGCTTAAGCTGAAAGACTTCTGCAAACTGTAAAAAAAAAAAAAAAAAAAAAAAAGACCACTTGAAAACATTAAACCCAGAAGCTCCGGGAGATCGATGCATCTGGGTTGGGGGAGGGCATGCCAGTGGCCTGGGTCTCACGTCAGGACCAGCGGAGAGGCAGCCAACAGCGAAGGGTGTCCTTTGTGACTGGACACGAGCCACCAGCACAGGGATTCTCACCCTGCAGGCCCTACCAGAGGCAACACTGTGTCCAGCAGAGGCTCTGAGTCATGATTTAATGGGGACAACTGCCCACCGAAGCACTGACCTTCCCTCCCCCCGCCAGGAACTTTAATCGGTGGATGAAGAATTGCTACAGCAGAGGAAGCTGAGGAGCCATCCTGCTTTAAGGATAGATCCTGATTATCATCCAGGGATGCAACCTTGTTTTTGTTTTGCAAACTGGAGACTGTGTGGGCTGCTTGTATTTGCCGTGGGCCCGTAAGGCAGGCAGGACTGCAGTTGAACATCCCCATGGATGCGGGCTGAGCTGCCCCCTGTGTCAGGGCTCAGTCCCTGTGGCCTGGCCTGCAGTAAGGGCCCAGGAAGTGTTTGCTGAATGATGGGGGGGGGTGGGGGGGGCGCGGGGGCGGGCGGGAAGGAGAGGCTTATAGAGAGACAGAGAAATTCCCGCCCCCCCTTTGTCCTCCTGCGTCCCAGTCACAGGCTGTACCCACTGTAGGCAGTTGGACAGACGTGAGCAGAGCAAGGATAACGGGCCAGGTATAGAAGGTCACCCGGGTGAAAAGCCCCGGGTGCCTAGCAACAGAAAATCAATTGTAGGGTGGGACCTCGCCCCCAGGGTGAGTTTTCCTCCCCTAGCATATGGCTGGGCATGTGGTTTGGACCCCCTGACCTTTCCTTCCTGGAGATAACATGTAGGCCTCAAGTTGTATTTCAGCTCCAGGCTGAGATAAGCAATGAAACCAGCCAAGGCTGAGGTCAGGACCAGCTGCATGGAATAATGACCCCCTGCCCTGGTGTCGGCCAAAAAAAAAAAAAGAAAAACCGCAGTAGAGACCGTGGGAAATCTATCCCCTAGGACAAGCTCTGACCACCAGATGGGTAATTTATATAAACTGGGGCACCACTAGGATTTGTCTGTGTTGGAAACTCCTGGTTTGAAAATCTTTTGGGCTCAAGGGTTCAACGGCATGTTTGCAAGAACATTCATTATAGCGTTTAACATTTTTCATTAGTAGGGGTCTGATGAAGTACTCTGCATAGAGCCTCGACGTGGAACACGGGGCAGCCCTTTCAAATGAAAACTGAGTCATTTAAAAAAACTAGAGAAAAGACTGTAAGCGAAAACATATGTATACATACAAAGCCGGGTGGCATCTGTCCACGTGCGTGGGAAACAGAGGTACGATGTATCCACGTGTTACCAGTGGTTACCACGGCGCGTGGGGGCTGTGGGTGAATTTCCTTCTTTGTACGTTTTGAACTTTATTCAAACGAAGATGAATAATTTTATCATCAACAGGACAAGCCTTTCCGTTTTGATAATTAAAAGCGTGAGAAAAATCTAGCTCGAAAGAATCTTTTTTTTTTTTGAAATTATTTATTTTTTTAATATATTTTTTATTGATTAAGATATTACATATGTGTCCTTGTCCCCACGTTACCCTCTACCCCCCACCCCCCCACTCATGCCCTCACCCCCCCGTTGTCCATGTCCATTGATTAGGCCTATATGCTTGCATATAAGTCCTTTGGTTGATCTTTCCCCCTTACCCCCACCCTCCCCTACCTTCCCTCCAAGTCCCGACAGTCCAATCAATGCCTCTCCGTCTCTGGATCAGTCCTTGTTCATCAGTTTATGTTGTTCATTATATTCCACAAATGAGTGAGAGCATGTGGTATTTATCCGCTCTCCAGTTCCATCCATGCTGTGGCAAATGGTAAGAGTGCCTTTTTCTTCTTCCTCTTCTTAAAGAATACCTTTCAGCATTTCATATAATGCTGGTTTGGTGGTGATGAACTCCTTTAGCTTTTTCTTATCCGTGAAGCTCTTTATCTGACCTTCTATTCTGAATGATAGCTTTGCTGGATAAAGTAATCTTGGTTGCAGGTTCTTGCTATTCATCACTTTGAATATTTCTTGCCACTCTCTTCTGGCCTGCATGGTTTCTGTTGAGAAATCAGCTGACAGTCGTATGGGTACTCCCTTGTAGGTAACTGACTGTCTTTCTCTTGCTGCTTTTAAGATTCTCTCTTTATCTTTTGCTCTTGGCATTTTAATTATGATGTGTCTTGGTGTGGTACTCTTTGGATTCCTTTTGTTTGGGGTTCTCTGCGCTTCCTGGACTTGTAAGTCCATTTCTTTCACCAGGTAGGGGAAGTTTTCTGTCATTATTTCTTCAAAAAGGTTTTCAATATCTTGCCCTCTCTATCCTTCTGGTACCCCTATAATTCTGATGTTGGTACGCTTGAAGTTGTCCCAGAGGTTCCTTACACTATCTTCATGTTTTTGGAATCTCTTTTCTTTTTTCTTTTTCGGTTGGGTATTTTTTGTTTCTTTGTATTTCAAATCTTTGACTTGATTCTTGGGATCCTCTTGTCTGCTGCTGGATCTCTGTAAATTATTCTTTATTTCAGTCAGTGTATGCTTAATTTCTAGTTGGTCCTTTTTCATGTCCTCCATGGTCTCACTATACTTATTGAGGGATTCGTTAAATTTATCGGCGGTTTCCATAAAATTCTTGAAAAACCTTATAAACGTGGCCTTGAACTCTATATCCAATCGTTTGCATTCCTCCATTTCTGCCATTTGTGACCTGTTTCTTTGTCTCCACATTTTGGCAGCTTCCCTGTGTTGATAGAGTGGCCCTGCGCGCCAGGTGTCCTGTAGGGCCCAGTGGCTCAGCCTCCCCAGTTACCTGGGGTGGACACTCTTGGTGCACTCTTGGTGCCTTGGTTGTTGTAGGATCACTGGGAGGAATTGACCTCCAGGCCAATTGGCTGTGAGAATCAGCTGTGTCTAAAGTGGGAGAACTTCTGTGCTGAAGACACCCTTCTGGGGCAAGACTTGCTTCAGTGGGGCTTTGGTGCTCCCTGAGTGTGTCCCTTATGGATCTGAGGAGTTGCAATCTGGATGGTCTCCCTCTGACCACTGGGTACAGTGGCTCCTGGATCTAAGGAGGTGCTAATTCAGCCTCTGCCTGAGGCCACACAGCAGGAGCCACGAAGAGGCTCAGCTGTGAAGCAATGCAAGCTGCTGCGGGGCCTTGGGCCTTCTCTTGGAAGTTCCGGGTCTTCCTGGCTCGGCTGCAGTTAGGTACATTCACATGCAAAAGCCTCTGCCGCAGCCTGGGTGGGGCGGGGTCTCAGGGAATCAAAGGGCAGATCAAGGAGCTATGGCTGATTCTCCGCCCAGAGTCGCGGGTCTCAGTGACCCGCTAATTGCTGCAAGCACCTCTGAGGGAAAGCCGCCTTCAAGTTCGCCCGCTGCCGGACAGACCAGCTTCTCCCCGTATGAGTCCTGGGTCCCCAGAGACTTCCCGGAACCGGAGTTCAGAGCAGTCGGGAGCTTGTGATTCAAAAAGACAGCCGCGTCCTCAGGTGCCACCCCCTTTCCTCGCGCGCGCTAGCCGGCCGTACCTCTGCACTTGTACCTCTGCACTTCACCTCTGCAGCTCCTCTGGCTCTCAGCGTGCTTTTCTTTCCTTCTAGTTGTAGAATTTACACTCAGCCAGCCTTCCTGTTGTTCTGGATGATGTTTGCTCTGTCCTTTGCGGTAATTTTCAATTGTTGTGAGAGGCAGCAATTTCCCGGTGTTTACCTATGCCGCCATCTTAGTTTCTCCGAAAGAATCTTATTTGTTCTTTGCCTGCCACCTTGGGGTTTAGTGCCCCTCATTCCTTCGCAGAGAGGGCTGGGGACTGTTTCCCAGGCAGAACCCAGGCCCTGTGTGCAGGTGGCGCCATGGCGCACCCCCACGTCCCCGTGGGCTGGCCGTGTGTTTGGCCGACCGCGTGCTGCCCACTGAAGGTTACAGGGTTTGGGAGCTGCAAGTAAGAGGAAAATGGGCATGGTTAAACTATGAAGGACTGCAGACATACTCTTTATAGAGAGGTGAGAATTAGCGAGGGTCTAGCAACAATCACGGCTTTAATGCTGGCTATGAACAAAGTTTAAAAAACAACCTTGCCTGTTTTAAAACTATTGAATGAGGTCCTTCCCAGTTTTTAAAAATAGACCCAATACTCCCACAGGGAATGCATCAAAGTCTCTCTGATCTACCTGGATTCTATGACTTAGAAATTGGACTAACTGAGTGAGTAATATACATACACTAGAGGCCCAGTGCACAAAGTTTGTGCACTCGGGGCAGGGTGGTCCCTCAACCCAGCCTGCATCCTCTCGCAGTCTGGGAGCCCTTGGGGGATGTCCGACTGCCAGTTTAGGCCCGCTCCCCGCCACTACCACTGCGCTCACCAGCCGTGAGCCCAGTTCTGTGCTCTTTCCCTGTGGGAGTGCACTGACCACCAGGGGGCAGCTCCTGCATTGAGTGTTTGCCCCCTGATGGTCAGTGTGCATCATAGAGACTGGTCATTCTGCCATTTGGTCACTTTGCATATTAGATATTTATTTTATTTATTTAATTATTTTTCTTTATTGATTAAGGTATTACATATGTGACCTTATTAGCCTTTTATTATATAGGATAATATATATATGTCCCTTACCTATGGTGGCCTTCGAAGGATGATCACTGTAGCCTTGGGATCTGGTGGCCACTGAAATCCTCAGCCCCCCAACCCCCTGTAATCCTAGCAGCAGGGAACACCCCTTCACTAGTTTGAGATGAGAGTGGCGGAGAGCATTGCTGAATCCATGTTTTGAACCCCACACGTCTAGTCTCATAGCACCCCCTTCGTTTCTACCCAATCCTACTGCTCTCTCTTCCCCTAAGTTTCCCCTGCCGGGAAGGTGGGAAGCCTTTTGTTCTATGCGGTCTGCTCCGGGCCCAGCAGGTTAGACATGTGAATGGAAATCAGCTGCCACAAGACTGCGAGTCTAGAAGGCAAAGCAGGCCTGGTGCATGCTGTGGGGAGGTGCTGGCTTTTTGTCTTGGGAACCCCCATGCCATCTTTGCTCTAGTCTTTTCATCCACCTGTCATCTAAAACCGAAAATACCACAAGCGGAATGGGCAGAGTCTAAGAAATGGGAACAGGCTTAGAGATCAGTAGGTATAACACTTCCTGAGATGTGTTCTGCAGGACACCACCCCTGCAGGTGCTCTCCCCAAAAGGCTGCCTAACGAAAGCACTTGGGAAGAGGCACACTGCACCCCTCCCGGAGTCTGAGCACATGACGCTCGGCCATGCCCCAGAGTGAGTGAAGTACGTTCAGCTCACATGCTAGCTTTTGTAGGGGCTTGGGCCTCCCTTCCCAGGTCACAGGATCTCTGTGGGAAAATGCTCTGAATTTCAAATCTAACTCTCCATGAACTGGAAGCATCCCAGGGGCCACTACATATTCTTGACGGTAGCAGACACTCAAAAACATCATGCGACCCATAAAACGTCTATAAGGTCAAAGTGGCAATAACTTTGCAATGAAAAATGTATATGTATTCATACGTGTCAGCTAAAAGATTAAACGTATACTCAAAGTATTTTCTTTCCTCTCTTGCTTCCCTCTCTCTCCATCCCTGCCTCTTTTCTTTTTTCTTTTCTATCTTTCTTTCCTTCTTTCTCCTCCCCCCCTCTTTCTTTCTCTATCTCGCTTTCCTCCCTCCTTCCATTCTTCCCTCCCTTCTTTGCCATTTGGGCAGCCCAGAGGACTGACTCGTATCAAAAGAATTTTAAGGCTTCAAGACTGGACTGAATATGGAGCTGCCCTACATAAAGATACAAAATCCA
The DNA here is from genome assembly GCF_014108235.1 of Myotis myotis. Classification (NCBI taxonomy): domain Eukaryota; kingdom Metazoa; phylum Chordata; class Mammalia; order Chiroptera; family Vespertilionidae; genus Myotis; species Myotis myotis. The sequence goes on from NW_023416335.1 coordinate 196,953,833, forward strand.
TGCTCAAAGAGGCTTATTTTAGCTCCAGCAAAGCTTGTTGCATCTCAGAATCGCTCAAAGGCCCAGGTCAAGGCTGGTGGCCTTTTTACTATTTTTGAAGTCAGACAAACTGTTCAGAGGACTGAAACGGTGGTTTTGTGGTGGGAGATGAAAATCATTTGGAGCTGATACTGGAATCCTAAGCTAGTGAATATCTACATGAAGTCAAACATCTGGACGAAGACATAGAAGACGAAGCCATTCTCCACACGATTTCCAAATGGATTAGGGATATCACGTTGATCTTAAAACGAAACACTAAACTACTTTTCCCCCATGTTTCATCCCAGTATTCTCGTATCGCGTACGCATATAGTTAAAAACCTCAAGGGGGCAGATGGTCCATGGGTATCATTTTTAGTTCAAATGTAGAATAACGTTTGGATACTCTTATGAAGGCAAATTAAATATTTTTAATTTAGAAAAAAATGCTACAATACTCAAGAAAAGGCTGGACTTCACCCTAAAAAGTACCGGAATATTAATGTTGACATTCAGTGAAAACAAATGGCGGCAATACGCCAGTTTGAGGCCTGCAGAGTCGATGATTTCTATGAGTCCTGTTTTATTTATGTATTGCTTCCTATTCTTTCATTTCTTTTACAAGGGCAATGGGAAACCTTTGGACCATAAATACACTTCCGGCAACTCTATCTTATGTCTCTTAGCAGAAAAAGGGGCCAGGCTGTCTGTCAGTGGTAATGTCGGCAGGCGAGGAGAGCAGACAGGTGGAAATGGAGCTCACGTCCAACACCTATTATTTATGAGGCACTCTACAATGTTCCTTCATTTCTATCCCCATGAAAACCTGAGGTGTAAATCCTTGGACCCGTTTTATATACCAAGGATATCAACTCAGGAAAGTCCTACAGCTTGTCTAAGACCAGGGAACGGGGAGCTGTAGGGGGTGTGAACTCTGACCTGCCTGTTCTTCCCATGACAGCAGTCCGACTGCCACAGGGAAAGGGGTTTCCTGCAAACCAAAATAGAGGTGGATAGGATGGAATTTTGCTGCTTAAAGAGACAACTGCATTTCACACGAATATGCTTACGTCACCAGAAACCTACTCCTGAAATGACTTTAATCATCACGGTCGATTCCATGCAAAGAAACACATCCAGAGATATTAGGAGCCGCCTCTGAGGGCTTTGCTTTGCAGCCCTTACTGTTACCACATGTAACTTTTATACCAGTCTCCCCAGGGCTCCTAAAATAGAAGGAATTGTTTAAAGGCACATGAACATTCAAGCCTCAAAAGCTGAAAGGAATGAGCCACATGCAGAGTGACCCATGCTCTGGATCATACCTTAGCATGATCTACCGTAGAGTCTGACATACCTTAGAATGGTGTAAATTTTGCATTGTGGTGGTGTGTGGTCCATGCATGGTTGGCAGAACTCAAACAGACTGTTTCAAGAAGTCTTATCCCTGACATTGAACTCCCAAGAATATATTACACTGCAGTATCGATGTAATTCCTTTTTTGGGGTAAGAAACCATTTAAAAAAATATTTTTATTGATTTCAGAGAGAAAGGAGAGGGAGAGACAGAAACATCAATGATGAGAGAGAATCATTGATCGGCTGCCTCCTGCACGCCCCCTACTGAGGATTAAGCCCGCAACCCGGGCACATGCCCTTGACCGGAATCTCACCCGGGAACCTTCATTCTGCAGGCTGACACTCTATCCACTGAGCCAAATGGGCTAGGGTTGATACAATTCTTTATGTATATTTCAAACACACTGAACAGAGAACTGTCAAATTAAAGTGACATTTTAGAATTCTGATTCCGAAGTATTTCTGGTTACAGCCATATCTGTTCTATCTGCTTCAAATGCAGAATGCCATTCAATTTGTACCATCTTGAAGATGTGTGTGTATTACGGGAACACTTGTTGTTTTCTAGAATTGTTTTCATTTTCCAAGTTTGTAATATATGGGCTAGTTTTTAGACCTAATAACAAATAGGACTCTAAGAGGTACAACACCATGAGGACATCGTTACAAGACTAATTTCCGACTAAGCCAGCGGTTCTCAACCTGTGGGTCGCGACCCCTTTGATGGTCAAACGACCCTTTCACAGGGGTCACCTAAGACCATCCTGCATATCAGATATTTACATTACGATTCATAACAGTAGCAACATTACAGTTATGAAGTAGCAACGAAAATAATTTTATGGTTGGGTCACAACATGAGGAACTGTATTTAAAGGGCCATAAGGTTGAGAACCACTGGACTAAGCCAATGGGCCAAATGTTGGCGTTCCCAATTATTTTTGTGGGTGTCTAATTTGACTGCTATTCAAAATAGAAAGCCACAGATACTGTATGAGGCACTGACATTTATTTTTCGTCCAAACAAACCCAGACTATTATGTCCTACTATTTAGAAACAGTAACCAGAGAAACGGCCAGGCACGGTGAAGGAACCGGAGGCTGGAAGACATTTCCTATATTTTGATACCAGAGGAAGAAAGGGATTCGTCAAATCTGAAAAGTGAAGTTAGTAGGTGAGCAACAACATTTTCGATACCAGGTAGAAGTGGAGTGATACAGAAAAAACTCAGGAAAACTGAGTCTGCACAATACCTTGTACTAGGTATACCTTAATTTTGGGTAAATATGCCAAGTAGCTTAATGGCAAGTTGGGCTTTCAATACATTCCAGGTACATTTGGGAAAAGATTTAAACTGTCCGTAGAGGGCAGCTACTCACCACATCGAAGGCGGTAAACACGTGACAGTAGTGGTGATTGGACTTCAAATCTTTTGTGATGTAAGCAAACGTGGAGAGGTCTTCCGGGTCCTGGGCGGCACAGGAGATGTTACGAATTTCATGCTCGGCAATTATGTTCTGGAAGAAATGACACGAATGACCATTGCTTTCCTTTGCAAACCAGCATATTTTATTTTATTATTATTTTTTAAAAATCCTCACTCAAGGACATTTTTTCCACTGAATTTTAGAGAGAGTGGGAAGGAGAGGGAGAGACAGAGAGAAACACCGATGTGAGAGAGACACATCGATTGGTTGTTTCCCACATGCCCTCGACCAGGGCTGGGGGCCTGCAACTAAGGAAGGTGCCCTTGGCCGGAATCGAACTCGGGACCCTTCAGTCCACAGGCGGATGCTCTATCCACTGAGCAAAACCAGCCAGGGCACAAACCAGCATATTTTAGAACCAAGGCAAATGACCAGAGAAGCAGCCGCTTTCTCCCTTCCTAGAATGTTCTAGACCAGAAACATTCAAAGTGATCCAACAAACTCTCCGTAGTAAGTGTATGCCAGGTCTGGAAGGCATGTGCTCGTTTAATTAAAAACAACCTAAAATAGTCACATCCTGGAGCAGCGGTGCTCACCAGGTGCTGCGCACAGAAGCAGTTGGGGTGGCAGCCGCTTCTTTATAAAGAGTAATTGCTAATCACCTTCCTGTCTCCATTCCCCACGGGCACCTGTGGATAGGCAGGGCGGCCTCCTCCTGCCCCGGTCTGCACGCTGGGAGGAACTCTGCCCCAAGCAGGCTGATCCGCACCATCGTCCCACCCCTGTCTGCTCCCTGCCCCTCCTGCCCCAGGGCCAAAGTCGGTGCAGAAGAAGGCAGCAGGCAGGCAGAAGTATCAAGGTGCTGTCTCTCTCTCTTTTTAAAAAAATATATTTTTATTGATTTCAGAGAGGAAAGGCGAGGGAGAGAGAGATAGAAACATCAATGATGAGAGAGAATCATTGATTGGCTGTCTCCTGCATGCTCCCCAGTGGGGATCAAGCCTGCAACCTGGGCATGTGCCCTTGACTGGAATTGAACCTGGGACCCATTAGTCTGCAGGTTGACGCTCTATCCACTGAGCCACCCATCTAGGACAAGGTGCTGTCTCTTGACTCTGTGCAGGCTAAGGTATAGGGGTGGGATGAAGGAAAGACCACACTGCACTATTTGGGCCTTGGATGCCTTGTTTGAGGTGGGGTTTTGGGGGTGACACTGTGTACATGCTCCCCACTGGGGATCAAGCCTGCAACCTGGGCATGTGTCCTGATTGGGAATTGAACTGTGACCTCCTGGTTCATAGGTCAGCACTCAATCACTGAGCCACACTGGCCGGGCTCTTTCAAATAATTTTGATGCCCCTCATCCCTACCCAGCTCTCACTGGTTTAACATAATTTCATTTTTCTCTCTGTAGCATTTCTTTATGCCATCTCTCTGCCAGCACCCTCATCCCAACCTACCTCTGAGGATCACTGGTGGGAGGTGAGTGAGGAAAGGTGTAAGTACCATTATCCTGAAGCACAAGATGACTAAGGAGCATCCTTGGCTACAGACCCCTGCTAGAAACTTCTTTTGATACACAGATGTACAGTGGGGCCTTGACTTACGAGTGTCCTGACTAATGAGTTTTTCAAGATACGAGCCGTCTCTTGGCTAATTTTTTGCTTTGAGTTGCGAGCTAAAATTCGGGTTATGAGCCAGCTTCAGATACCCCACCGCTAGTTGGCGCAGCGAACATCACAGTGAACACCACAACATCAGCCCAGCATCACGTGTCTCACTCGTTCACTTTTGATTTGACATACGAGTAATTTGAGTTACGAGCTCTGTCATGGAACAAATTAAACTCGTAAGTCAAGGTCCCACTGTATTTAAAAAGCAAAAAATTTTTCACGTAATCATGCAATCATTTTTTATCTTGTAATATCCCATTTATGTTTTCTGCAGTTGTCATAGGTCTAAAATCCTCAATACTTAGGATTAGCCTAATTGGGTTTTAATTGCACAGTCTTAAATAACCTGTCGGCAATATAATGTTCCATGTATACACATCAATGTCTACAAAGACGTATAAAATGTCTTTCCCTGCCAGCAGCCCCAGCGAGGACTTCATGTCCCTCACTCTCCTGCGCTGTGTCGCTGGGAAGCAATTACAGAATTAACACATAAAAGAAAATTAAATTAAGACATCCTTCACCGGGGCCATGTCTGTTGACATTACATGCAGTGCTCTGTCAACTATAACTCAAATTGAAATTGGAATCCCATAAACAAGTAACATTCTATTGCAAGATATACGGTTTCAAAACAGGAGGTCATGAGCCTCTTCTGGCATTTGGATAGCATTTCTTCAAATAGAAATATGAATTAGGAATGAGTGAGTCTTAAAATGAATTTAAAAATAATAAGATCTACAAAGCCTTTACAGGTACGACGGAGGCAGGTGCTGAGAGCCTCTACCATGATTTTAATTGGGGGCTGTCAGTACCTCGGGAAGTCTGGGTGGATCTGGTCTCACCTGTCCAGGATTCACTATTACCGGAAAAAGAACTTTGGCTCCAACTGTTAACTAAATTGGCATTTCGTGGGTTTTTTTTGGTTAATCCTCACCCAAGGACATTTTTCCCATTGATTTTTAGAGTGGAAGGGTGGGGGAGAGACACACAGAGAGAAACATCGATGTGAGAGACACATCGATTGGTTGCCTCCCCTTTGCACCCCAACCCAGCCAGTGATTGGGCCGAGGACTGAGCCTGCAACTGAGGTACATGCCCTTGACCGGAATCGAACCTGCAACCCTTCAGTCTGAGCCAAACCGGTTAGGGCCATTTCGTGTTCTTGAAATCATTTACCAGCATAAAGTGGGTCAACTTCTTGGGAAAGCATTACAGTGAAAAGTGCCCCATGGTTTTTATTGCACTAAATTTCCTGAATCTTGCCAAATGATAAGATGTCATGCTTGATGATTTTCAATGGTGTATGACAGCATTGTGGCCCTGGGCCTGTGTAGGGAGGTTTTTTTTTTTTTTTTTAAATTTTAAAATTGATTTCAGAGAGGGAGGGAGAGGGAGAGAGAGATAGAAACATCAATCATGAGAGGGAATCATTGATTGGCTGCCTCCTGCACTCCCCTTACTGGGGATTGAGCCCACAACCCGGGCATGTGCCCTTGACCGGAATTGAACCCTGACCTCCAGTTCATAGGTTGACGCTCAACCACTGAGCCATGCCAGCCGGGCTAGGGAGGTATTTTTTAGCAGAACTTGATATATCCACAGTGCCAAAATGTGGTGAGGACCTGGGATCTCACTACTGAAACACTGACATCATCATGAGGGACAGGTGACACACCTCAGTTTAAAATGAACTCTTACATTGCTCAGCCCCCACACTTACGCATGTTCTAAGGAGCCTAGAAGCAGTGGTTCTCAACCTTGGCTGCACATTAGAATCACCTGGGAATCTTTTTAGAATCCTGATTTCTGGGCCCTATCCTCCGGAAATTGTTTCTTTGTTACTAATGTTGTGGCCCCCACCCCATAACAAAGAAACAGAATTTCCAGAGGATGAGGCCCAGAAATCAGGATTTTAAAAAGATTCCCAGGTGATTCTAATGTGCAGCCAAGGTTGAGAACCAATGGGCTAGGGGGGTGGGAAAGTCAAGTTTTAGTCCTTCTCCAAGATCAATTGGCTATGTGACTGCGGGACAGTCCCTTAACCACTCTACTTGTCCAGGTGGGGTTGAACCAACCCCTCGACTGTACCAGGGCAGGATTAAAGAGATGTAGTGGTTATGAGAGGGCTGTTTATGAAGAAAGGGCAACGAAAACATCAAATATAAATGTTAAGGTGTGACGGGGTTGAGCCTAATTATAGGCCTAGTGGTCACTAGTAACTAAAGATGCCAAGTCTTCCAATATGTCTACATGTCCACATCCTTCTCTTCAAATCAAAGTGCTCACCAGGATAACACTTCCCAGGGGAGAAATCTCTGGTACAGACCAACAGCAGGACTCTGGAGTTTATGTACCTGCCCCTTCCCGGCTGTGGGCATTAGAGGTCGGTCTTTGCTACGGAACAGAGTGTCATACAAAGATGCCAGTGCAAACACTGCTAGCATCTAGGTGTCTGAGCACAGTGCCTTCCAAGCCACGACCTGAGGGGTCAAGGTCCTTCAATTGTGGGTCCTCCATGACTTCTGAAACCAGCCCTGCAGCCCTGGTTGGTGGCAGTGTTGCTCGGCCTTCTACAGTCAAACCCCACCAGTGTGGCGTTGCACCATTGCTTTTTTCTACTCTTCCAAATACTGCCTGTCTACTTTAGTCCTCACACAGCAACTCCTAGACCAGTGGTCGGCAAACTCATTAGTCAACAGAGCCAAATATCAACAGTACAACGATTGAAATTTCTTTTTTTTTTTTTAAAATATATTTTATTGATTTTTTACAGAGAGAAAGGGAGAGAGAGAGAGAGAGTTAGAAACATCGATGAGAGAGAAACATCGATCAGCTGCCTCCTACACATCTCCTCCTGGGAAGTGCCCGCAACCCAGGTACATGCCCTTGACCGGAATCGAACCTGGGACCTTTCGGTCCGCAGGCTGACGCTCTATCCACTGAGCCAAACCGGTTTCGGCGAAATTTCTTTTGAGAGTCAAATTTTTTACTTAAACTATATAGGTAGGTACATTGTTATTAATTTAATTAGGGTACTCCTAAGGCTTAGAAAGAGCCACACGCAAGGGGCCAAAGAGCCGCATGTGGCTCGAGAGCTGCAGTTTGCCGACCACGGTCCTAGACTATTGTCCTGAGTCCCCTGCTCTCTCCCAATCCGCTGTCAGATTGGGGCAGATCAGCTTCATTGCAGGACACTGGGATGGGGACCCTGGATAGCCAGTTGAGGTCAATGTCCCCACATTACTGAAGAACCCAGGCATAGCCCTGGCCTGTGTAGCTCAGTTGGTTGGGTGTCAGTCCCATGCACCAAAAGATTCAATTCCTGGTCAGGGCATATGCCTGGGTTGTGGGCTTGATCCCCGGGGAGGGCGGGAGGAGGGGGGAGAGGGTGCATGTAGGAGGCAGCCTATCAATATTCTGCTATCACATTGATGTATTTTTTCTTTCTCCCTCTCCCTTCCTCTCTCTCTCTCTAAAAATCAATAAAGAAAATATTAAAAAAAGAGAAAAATCTAGGCACATAGTCATATAGTCATAAAGAGGTCGGCTCCACCTATCACCAGCATATGCACTTTGCCTTTGCTCTAGATTTGAAAATATGCAGAGGACCACCCTGAGGACTTATCTATTTAGTGTCTTCTTTAGTGTCTTTATTCACCCAAAATTACCTTTTGCATGTCTTTTGGTGCTTATACCTTTTTTTCAACAGTAGTATATATTACTTTCTTTTCTTGGTGCATATACTTCCAAAGAGTAGTAATCTGTGAGGAGAGATCTGTCTAATCATTGGTGGTTGAAGCTTGCTAAGGTTGTTCATCTAAGCCAGTGTCAAACTCACACACTGAAAATGTATTGCTATTCATGGTTTTTCAAATGCAAATGGGGTGGAGAGTTGCTCCAGGTTAGAAAAAACTCCAAATGCCAAAGCCGTTCTTGAAATTTAGACATAGCGGTAGCAATGATATCTTCAGTGAGTTTGGGAACTTTTAAAATCAATTGTCTATCATTTAAGGGATAACACAAGTTTATGCTCCAGTAAAAATGTTTCCCAGAAATAAAAAAACAAACCAATTGGGATTTTTCTGATTAAGTCTCCACAATTGTAATCTGGCCAACAGTGACTGTCACCAACACATTGCAGAGTTGAAACTAACATTCCACGTATTGACTTGGAAATTGTCAGCCAGCATGATCATGCCGGGTCATAAGCTTTCTGCTTGGTTTTCAGAACTGTTTCTAAACCTGGGAGGTTGTTTCCTTAAGTAGATTTGGGGGGCTTGGGCATATCTGACTGCTAATGTGGCAATCTCCTTCATTACAGAAAAAAATCAAGAAAACTTTGAATTGGTTGATTGAGATGCTCAGGTTTAGTGTAGACACCCAAGGGTCACTGCCCATGGGACTTCCCCTGGTATCTGAATCTGGCTGCCCTGGCCCTAAGGTACCCTTACGTTCACCTGCTCCATGACTTTCAGCTCCCAGGGGGGAGGTCTGGGTGGGGAAGTCCATAAAACAAATGGTATTCACCAGTGGTGATCACCCCATTCCCCCTCCTTCTATACTTCATCAGTTGGAAGGTGTAGAAATAAAACACATGGACATTGGGGGTTAAGGAGCCAGTCAGCTTTGCATTTAGGGAGAATGACAGTGTTCACACCCAAGCTTTCTGGCGCTGTCATCTTCGCCAAGAAAGGAACTGCAGAACACCTTTTAAGTAAAATGCAACCCAGTTGTCCACACTCAAACCTAAGGCTCCCAACTCTTCCCACTGGGAGTACGAAGTCCCAGCAGAGCCCAGCACAGTCTGGCTTTCTTTTCTGATTGTGCCTCTTAAGAAAACACCACAGCCCAGTTGGCGGGGCTCAATCGCTGAGCTTCGACCTACGAACCAGGAGGTCATGGTTCAATTCCCAGTCAGGGCATATGCCCGGGTTTCTGATTAAGTTTCCACAGTGTGGGGCCTGCAGGAGGCAGCTGATCAATGATTCTCTCTCATTATTGATGTTTCTCTCCCTCTCCCTTCCTCTCTGAAATAAAAAATAATAATATTAAATAAAGAAAACAATACAGCTGAAATTCTCTTTTCCATCTCAGCAGGTGAGAATTAAACACATTTATAAAATATCAAAGTCAGAAAATGTGTTCCTTGGTGAGGTGTTCATTACATGTATCAAATGAGAGGACATGTGTCTCTAGAGAAATAGAAAGACATATGTCTAAGAGGATGACATTGCTTCATCTTCATTCTATACATCATTTTTTTCTGTTTTAATGTTCTCTAAATCCAAAGGGACAAGCCAGATAATAAGTGGCCACAATCTATTAGAGAAGTCTCCATAGACACGTGAAAGCAGAGTATGTATAGGAATCCTAGGACAAGTCCGCAAACTGAAATGTGCCCTTCTGTAGACATGTGTGAGTGTGTCTGCAGTTGTGTTTAGGGAGCATGAAGTTCGGGGAGTGGGGAGTGATTAACATGGGGCAGATTGGTCATGATGGGAAGCGAAGGATGTTAGATCACATACTCAGGACTGTGTCTGGTATCTAAGCCACAGAGAGGTGCAGTACCCACCTTATTTGTTGCATCAATAAATTTGACTCCTTTATATGAGACTGAAAGAATAATAGTAGGGACCTTCTTCATTTGCTCGGTGGACTTCTGAAATTAAAATCAGAAAGTGGTTAGAGCAGTTTGTGTTGCATGGCAACTGCTGCACATAATTTTTTCTCTTGAAAGATAAAAATGAGCTCTATACACACACACACACACACACACACACACACACACACACACACGCATACACCAAACGCACTCTCATGTAAATGTTACGTCTCCCTTCTCCTGGGCTTAGCTATGGTTTGGGCTTATACAGAATCTGTCTTGCACTTGAGGCTCTGGAAGGAGCTTGCTCTGCTGCGTCACATGGATGAAGGGACACTCACTCCCCCCCATCCCCCACCTAAAGGAGAAACGCATGGCACTGCCTCCCACGGTGATTGCAAGTGACGATTCTTCTGACTCAAATTAGACCATGTCGGGTTTAACTCCAAGGGTGAGGTTAGCATGAATAAAATATATACCACCTCTCCTTTTTTCCTAGTCACTCTCTTTCTTCAGGGCGCAAGGTCTGTCTAAATACGCACTTACAAAAGGGATGTAAAATACATCGCTATGCATTTTTCTTGACCCTGGCCAAATCCGTGACAGCTGATAGTGTATTTATAGAGGAATCACCGTGGCCACACAGGATGTAATGCCGCCTGTGACAACTAAGCCGTCTGGGCGCAGCCTGTGCTCAGAGCCACAGCAAAACCGGCCGGTCCAGGTAACCTACTTTGTCATTCAGCGCTGCTCCGTTCTCTTAGGGCAAGTTCTCACGGTAGATGCTCACACTGGCTAAACACACTTAGAGGGTGCAGCTTGCAGCTTCATGCGTCTGCAAGAAGTTTCTGCGTAATTTAGTATGTGCCTCTTCCGTTTAGTTGTACCACTCATCACAGGTCACTGACAGTCTGTTTACTTCTTCCCCGCTATGGATACTCCCCTAACAATCACATCCCACAGCCAGAGGGACCTACCTGACAGTTAGCCTGATGCGTTTTCCAGACAAGACAGGTGGGAACATAACAGGAAAGAAAACACATAAAAAGGTGAGTGGAAACCATTTCAGTAATCCGCCAACCGCATACATTCATTAAAAAGTAAACAGAAGAGGCTTGATGGCTCTATGTGGACGCAGCGAAACCGTTATTTTAGGAACGCTGCAGGCTTTACAGACCCGTCTCTCCGTGTCTTCTGTTTTCTCATCATTCTGTTTGCTGCATTGCACAGTCTTATGACTGACATGCAGGAACCTTCCGCTGTGAGCGGTCCACTACCAGCCGTCTTGTGTATATTGAGGGAGTTGGGAGACAATATGAACTTTTTTGATTTCTTCGTTTACATGTACTTTCCAATTTTCTGTTTGTGAATTCTGACAATGGACCAGAATGAAAGGAAGCTTTTAGTTGGGTAGTGTGAATGATAGCCATTGAACTCAATATGATAATTATACTGCCTCTCTCACTTGAGCCACTCAGAAGTGATTTTGTCCTAGTTATTTTGACACATCTTTTTGATAGTTACTATACCCATTTCAAAGATAAAGATAATGGATTTCTAAGAGGATTGCTACTTAGTATTTATTAGGTGTTTCATACAGTATAGAAAAAGCAGCTCTTTTGAAGGGCTTTTTTGTTGTTGTTAATCCTAACTGAAGAAAATTTTTTCCCATTGATTTTTAGAGAGAGTGGAAGGGAGGGAGGGAGAAGGAAGATAAGGAGAAGGGAGAGGCGGAGAGAGAGAGAGGAGAGAGAGAGGGAGAGAGAGAGAGAGAGAGAGAGAGAGAGAGAGAGAGAGAGAGAGAGAGAGAGAAACATCTGTGTGAGAGAGACACATGGATTGGTTGCCTCCCTCACATACCCCGACTGGGGCTGGGGATCAGAGCTGCAACCCAGGTATGTGTCCTTGACCAGGAATGGAACTCGAGACCCTCCAGTGCTTTACTACTGAGCAACACAGCCAGAGCTTGAGGGCCTTTTTAACAAGTTTTAAAATTACCCAGACTCACCAATTTTCTTTTGTGATTGCCAAGAAAAGACACCATGAAATTGGGATGTAAGGTTAGATATTTTTGTCTTTTTAATGCTTTATCCAACCGACTCTTAAGCATGTGCAAGATAAATCACAGGCCAGGCTAGGAGAAATGATGTGCAGTGTGCTGATTTTAAGGCAAAGCGGTGGGCTGAACTCTGGAAAGAGAGAGGGCTATGGCAGGCACGGGAAGGGGTTTGGTGGGCTGAATGTGCAGTTTGTGAAGAATTCTTTGCAAAGAGTAACAATGGATTGCAACGAAACACCTCGCCTATCTCTTGCCTTGAATACCAGGCATATTCTCCTGAACAGATCTATTGGTAACATGAAACAATATTTAACCACATAAGGTTAAAATATCAACATTTATTTAGTAATTAAGAAACTCCCTCACAAATTAAAAATTAAAACAAGAAAAACCCAGTTGTCATTCATTTAGTGGTTATATCAGGCAGCTCATTGGGCTCTGGAAAAACTTAAAATCTATTTCAGGGGACATGAAACAGACCTCAAATTGTGTGCTAGCTGCAGTTGGCTGAAAAGGGCTGTCTGAAGGGCTGTGTTGAGAAGGATTCTGAGCCTGTGTCTGGGCTCGTGGGAAAGAGGGCTGGGGATGAAGTTGCCCTGGGAGAGGGAGAGGAAGAGCAGCACATTCCTGGCCTGGTCTGATAGAGTGAACGGCTACAAGTATTGACTAATGTGACAGAGATATGAACAAAGTGCCAACAGAGTACTGAGCAGGGAGAGCCTCAGTTTGCATGAGAGAGTGGGGCAAGACATTCATTCATTCATTCATTCATTCATTCATTCATTCAACAAACACTAATTGCCTGCCAGCTGGCTCTTAAAAGACAAATAGGAGCTGGGCTGGCATGGCTCGGTGGTTGGGCATAAACCTATGAACCAGCAGGTCAAGGTTCAATTCTAGGTCAGGGCACATGTCTGGGGTTGTGGGCTCCATCTCCAGTAGGGGGAGTGCAGGAGGCATCCAATCAACGATCCTCCCCATCATTGATGTTTCTATCTCTCTCTCCCTTTCTCTTCCTCTCTAAAATCAATCATATATATATATATATATATATATATATATATATATATATATATATATGACAAGTAGGAATTTCCAGGTGGCAAAAGAGGCTGTTTTAGCAGCAGAATCAACATACACATACACATATGCCTGGAACTAAGAAAGAATGTGGTGGGTGTGGGCAATCGGTAGGAGATGATGCTGGTGCAGTAGGTTTGGAAGATTGTGACTTGCTCTGCTAAGCTAGGATCCAGTGGCAGCTTCTAAGGAGGGAGTGAGACAGTCAAATCTGTGTCGCAGAGAGATAACTCTGATGGCTGGATGGACAGGAACAAGGAGGGGCTGAGTGCAGGGAGGCAGGAAGCTCTGTACAAACCCAACGAGAGAGCCTAAGCAGCCGGGATGAAGTAGAGGCGCTGGAGAATGCACCAGGGAGCCACAGTTCCCATGAGGAGGCATCAAGAGGATCTGCTAACTGATCCGCCCGGAGATGAGAGAACGAGAGGGCGTCACGGGTGAAGAGGCCATTCGCTGGGATAAGGAACACTGGAGGGGAGTACGCTTTTGCACACAATCCTTTTGAATGTGCTCAGTTTGATCATCAGGAGGAAATCAGAAACCAGAGTCAGATCTGGAGCCCTGGCCCACGTGGCTCAGTTGGTTGAGTGTCATCCCATGCACCGAAAGGATGCCGGTCCGATTCCCAGTCAGGGCACGTATCTTACTAAGGTTGCAGGCTTGATCCTTTGTCAGGGTGCGTGTGAAAGGCAACTGATTCTCTCTCTCTCTCTCTCTCTCTCTCTCTCTCTCTCTCTCTCTCTGTCTCTCTCTCTCTCCTTCCTCTCTCTCTAAAGTCATTAAAAACATATAAAAAAAGAATCAGATCTGGAAATCCACCCACATAGAGGATATGGCTGAAGAGATGGTAGCCGAGGGAGTGAGCAAAAGGTCTAAGATCCACCCCTGAGGAAAGAGAATATTTACCAGCTGCAGCAGGAGGAAGAGTCCATGAAAAAACCTGAAACAGAGCTGGAAGCAGCCTGAGAGCTGGAAGTCGAGAAGAAGATTCCTTCGGAGGTGGGAACAGTGTCTGATGCCCTGAGGACTGAAGAGGCCGAGAAATCTGAGCCTGGCTTAGTGGCTGGCACACGGAGGAGCGGCTACTTTTATGGGGTCTCTTGGGTGAAATCTCTGGTGTTAGCAGCTAGAAAATTTGTTGCTGAGTTTATTAAGAGCCGCTTCAGAACGGTGGCAGCAGACAAAGGACACAGCGAATGTCCGTGAAAGGGAGTGGAGAGATGGGGCAGTCAGCGGGTCAGGACACACTCTCAGGCTGAAATGAAGGCATTAGCAGGGATTTCTGTCCTGATACAAAGATTCCACGTAATCTGCTCAGCGGAGCTGAACAGAGAAGGAAAGATAAAGGAGGGCCCTTTCTTTTTCTTTCCAGGGTGCCAAGAATCTCTGTCTCCTCACTGGAGGCAGGCTGGGGTGCTGTGCCGATGATGCAGGCTGTGACAGGCCCGTGTGAATGGCAGACAGTGCTGGGGGTGGCCACGCATCCCCATCGGCACCTGGTCACCGCTCACGTTACAGCACGCACTGCCAGGCAACACCGGTTTCTAGGGCCTATCTATCTGCAGCTTTGCTGGGGGGTTCACACTCCCATCTGTGTGTGTTAAGAATCCAAGCCTTATTTATTTGTGTGGTTTGTTTTTGGTTAATCCTCACCCAATGGATATTTTCCCATGGAGATTTAGAAAGAGTGGAAGAGAGAAGGAAAGACAGAGAGAAACATCGATGTGAGAGAAACACATCGATTGGTTGCCTCCTGCACAAGCCCTGACCAGAGCCCGGGCCGGGGAGAAGCCTGCAACCAAGGTATGTACCCTTGACTGGAATTGAACCCAGGACCCTTTGGTCCGCAGGCCAATGCTCTATCCACTGAGCCAAACTGGCTAGGGTTAAGCCTTATTTATTTGTGTAAGCTGAATTGAACCGGTGACCTCTTGGTATATGGGATGATGCTCAATCCATGGATCCATACCGGCCAGGCAAAACTGCCATATTTAAGGGTCAAAAATGGCTAACTTGGAGCAGTTTCCTAGGGTTCCATGTACCAGCTGCTGAAATCCGTGACTGTTACATGAATGAGCAAATGAGTTCATGTATGGTAATGAGCACGACGCCGACGTTACCACAGTGCCAGCTCCTCCACGCACAGAGCTCAGCAAACTCTCAGAGAACCTCAGTGCCTGAGCCAGGCATGGAGGCCTTGAAGGAACCTGGAGAACCACAGATGTGATTAAAGATACACCAGGAGATTCCTATGGGGTGGCAAACGCTCCACTGATCTGGTGATTTTTCAGCCTCCGGGAGAGAAGCCTTCATTTCTGCAACAGAAGTCCAGCTCCGATGGGGAGCGCTGAGATGAGGAAAGACCTCCTGGGAGGGCAGCTGGGAAGCTTCTCCCTCGGGAGGTCTTAGAGCAGCGGTCGCCCACCTTTCGGACCTCACGGACCACCAGTGGTCCACTGGTTGGCGACCGCTGTCTTAGAGATAGTTTGGGCATTTACCTGGCACTCATGACTCAGGGGTAAGTCTCCTTTGTCTGGGAAACCAGCTAAATGACCTCTCAAGGGCTTTTCTGGCCACAGGAACTCTGAAGCAGAGGCTGGGCGAACGCAGAGCCTGTGGGAGACCATGTGACATGAACAGACTGTGGGCAAGCAGCCATGCGAACTGCTCCTCCGGCCTTAGACACGGCTGCTGTCCCCCAGAGGAACTCACATCCGGGCCAAATCTGGCACAGCACAGAGCCATGCCTCTGTCTCCTTTCCTGCAGCTGTTTGCAGGCACCGTGGCAGAGGGATCCTCCCAGGGCAGCCTGTCTATCAGCAGCCTCACTGGGTGCCCAGTGGACCAAGGCCGTGGTGCCCGATCTCTCCAGTGCCTTTGAATCCCGTGGAGGGCTCGGTAAATAACAGACTATGGGCTGAATAGTTGTCTCACCAAAATTCATGTTGAATTCTAACACCCAATGTGATAGTCCTGGGAGGTGGGGCCTTTGGGAGGTGATGAGACATGCGGGTGGGCCCTCCTGATTCCCCACGGAGCTCCCCTGCTGC
The DNA here is from genome assembly GCF_014108235.1 of Myotis myotis. Lineage (NCBI taxonomy): Eukaryota > Metazoa > Chordata > Mammalia > Chiroptera > Vespertilionidae > Myotis > Myotis myotis. The sequence continues at coordinate 196,970,108 of NW_023416335.1, forward strand.
TCCTGCCATTTGAGGATGCAGTAAAAAGACCGCTCTCTAGGAAGCAGGAAGAGAGCTCTCACCAGACACTGATCTGCCAGCTCCCTGACCCTGGACTTCCCAGCCTCCAGAGCTGTGGGGAGTAAATTTCTCCCTGTGTATGGTATTTTTGTTACAGCAGCCCAAACGGACAGACAGTAAGTCTGAGGTAAGGCCTAAGATCCTTTCCTTCCCTTCCCTTCCCTTCCCTTCCCTTCCCTTCCCTTCCCTTCCCTTCCCTTCCCTTCCCTTTTTCCCCTTTCCTTTTTCCCCTTTCCTTTTTCCCCTTTCCTTTTTCCCCTTTCCTTTTTCCCCTTTCCTTTTTCCTTTTTCCTTTTTTTTCCTTTCCTTTTTCCTTTCCTTTTCCTTCCCTTTCCCTTTTCTTTCTTTCTTTCTTTCTTTCTTTCTTTCTTTCTTTCTTTCTTTCTTTCTTTCTTTCTTTCTTTCTCCTCCTCCTCCTCCTCCTCCTCCTCCTCCTCCTCCTCCTCCTCTCTCTCTCTCTCTCTCTCTCTCTCTCTCTCTCTCTCTCTCCCCCTCTCTCTCTCTCTCTTTCTTTCATCTATCTATTTATCTATCCTATATAATAAAAGGCTAATATATAAATCGTCCCCTCGGGAGTTTGACCGATCAAGAGTTTGACCGCTTGCTATGATGTGTGCTGACCACCAGGGGTGGTGCAGAAGGGAGGAAGGCCCCAGCCAGCAGCCAGGGGAAGGAAGGCCCTGATCGGCCCTGATAGCTGGCCAGGCCTAGGGACCCTACCTATGCATGAATTTTGTGCACCAGGCCTCTAGTCTATTTATAAAAAAACGATGAACGAAATTTGTGCAAGGGGCTTGGCCCCTGCAGCCACAGTGGCTGCCTCTGCCTTGGCCCCTGCTGCGGCAGCTTTGTCCGGTAGCTCGTCCGGTCTAATTAGTATATTATGCTTTTATTATTATTATAGATGGTATTTTTTGTTGTTGATACTCACCTGAGAATATTTTTCCATTGAATTTTAGAGTGGTAGAGAGGGGGAGAGACACAAACTTTGATGTGAGAGAGACACATCGATTGGCTGCCTCCTACATGTGCCCTGACTGGGGCCGTGTTCGCCCAGCCTTTGTATCAGGGTTCCTATGGCCTGAAACCGAGGTATGTCCCTTGACCGGAATAAAACCCGAGACCCGTTAGTCCACAGGCTGACACTCTACCCACTGAGCAAAACTAGTTAGGGCTAAAAATACGTTTTTATTGATTTCAGAGAAGGAGGGATGAAAACATTGATTGGTTGTGCCCTGCAAGGCCCCTACTGGGGATCAAACCATCAACCCGGGCATGTGCCCTGACCAGGAATCCAACCCTGACATGGAATGGAACCAGCAACCTCCTGGTGCATGGGACAACTCTCAACCAACTAAGCCACTCTGGCCGAGCGGATCCTGTATTTCTAACGCATTTCCAGATGCCGTTAGTCTGGGGACCACACTTTGAGAACTTCTGCTCTAAAAATGCAGTTGATGAGTTTGATGGGAAGTCACTGTCAGAACCGCTCTCTGCTGCTGTGCAGGTAAACTGCGTCCTACATTAAGTCAGAGAGAAGTTAATTTATCAAAACACACTATTCTCCACTTGACAAGTGATTTCCAAAAACCCTTAGTTAGCACTCAACTGCAGCTCTCGGTCTTCAGAGCAATTAAGAGTTATTGAATTCTTCCACGATCTCTCAAGGGCTGTGAAAGTATAAAATGTTCTTCATAAAGACAGACTGTAGAATTACGTCTAGGATAGATGTCGGTCAGACAGAGCCCATAAGCCCAGGGGTCATGCTGAAGATGTACAGTTTTCTCATGAAAGTTCCCCCGCTCTCCCTCCCCAGGAGCACATCCGAGATATTAAGTGTTTGCCCCTGTGACATGTGACAAGCAAACGTCAACACGTTTCCAGGTCCTGCTTCTGGGGGTCTGAACTGGGACAAGCTTTTTGGAAGGCAACCTGGCCACTCTTACCCAGTCTCCGGATGTGTATACCCGCTGAACCACCTATTCTACATTTAGTGGCTTATTCTAAGGACACAATCAGACCAGTTTTGAAAGAGTTAGGTATGGGGACATTACCCACAGTATTGGCTACAATTTGAAAAAATGGGAAATGACCTAACGAGAAGAACTGGTTAAATAAGTTTGGTTCAGTGATAAACTGGAATACTGACCAGCGACCACAATTAATATTGGGGTTGAATATTCATTAAAATAAAAATATTTCAAATTATATTGTTGTGTTTAAAAAAGATTATAAAACAACACACAGAGTATTTCTATTTTTTTGTAGAAAAGTGATGCCTACAAATGCCTACAAATAATCGGTCTGGGGATTTACATGTGAACAAGGTGTTTACCACCTCTCAGTGGTACATTTACAGTGGTTTTTATTTCTCCTTTCTGTATCTCTACTTTAAAATTGGGTAATAGTGACCATGTGTTGCTTTTGTAATTAGAAAATGTAAAGTTTTAAAAATTGATGATTTTTTTAAAGTTAAAAAAGCCAATTGTATTTATGTGGGGGAAAAAACCCCAATGACTTTTCAACCCATCACTTGTAAGTACAACTAAAGAATGTGTGTGTGTGTGTGTGTGTGTGTGTGTGTGTGTGTGTGATCATCTTGAATTTAAAAAGGGACCCACTGATAAGCTCCTTCCTCCAGGAGGCACTGTAGTGCAGTGAATCAGGAGGGCATGTTTGGTTTCCTGTCTAAGCTCCACCCCTTCTGAGCTGTGTGGCTAGGTATTTAACCTCTCTGCCTTAGTTACTTCATTGGTAAAATGGGTATGTTAATAGAGCAGGGGTGGGCAAACTTTTTGACTCGAGGGCCACAATGGGTTCTTAAACTGGACGGGAGGGCTGGAACAAAAGCATAGGTGGGGTGTTTGTGTGAACTAATATAAATTCAAAGTAAACATCATTACATAAAAGGGTATGGTCTTTTTTTTTGTTTGTTTTATTCATTTCAAACGGCCGTAGTTTGCCCACGGCTGTAATAGAGAATCTACTTTATAGAGCTGTTGTGAGGATTACATAATTCAGTGCTTGGCATGAGTGAACACCAACAGATTTTAGCTACTACTGTCATTCTGAGAATGAACGCTTTCACTTAGCTTTCTAAAGCACAGCACCCCACTGGTGAAAGAAAACACAAGTCAAATAAAAATCTGTGAGCGTAACTGAATAATCTCTGTGCTACAAGCTAGGATGGCAGGGAAATGGTGGTTGCAACAATGAACATTCAGCAGAGCAATACACCTGGACCAATGACAAGTGACTCAACACATCCAGAAAGAGAGTTTAAGACAAGTGGGAATTAAAGACAGGAGTGGGAATTATATGGGAGAAAAGTCATTAATAAGAGCAATAAAAACAAAAATAAAAAAGAAAGAACTAGGATATGAAGAGCAAAAAGTATACATAACCAAAGCTCAGCAATAAAGAGTTAGAAGTGTGGATGTGTCTTTATGTGTAGTGCTATTTTAATGCTCGCGCGCGCGCACGCGCCACACACACACACACACACACACATCTGTGGGCTTAGATCTGTATTCACATGACTTGTGTAGTATTTGGGAGAGAGTGAAAGATAAAATATTTGATTCTTCCTCGAAACTTGGGCAACAGAGACTTTAAAAAACGTTGTTTATAAGTTTTTCCCAGCTGGTTCCTAAGAAGTAGTCCCTGAAATTATTTCTAAAAATGACAATTCCTCATAGAAAGGATTTGAGGGGTTTGTACAAGGACAGAAGAACTGGACACAACTTTAATTTGAATCTCTTCTAAGAAAAAGGGGTCTTACTTTAACATTTCATCTAATTCTAAAATTTAACTTTTTCAAGCTTTCCGATCCATTCTCCACCATTAGTTTCCTTATAAGTATAGAAAAAAAGTCTTAAAAAGAAAAGAAAAGAAAGATTCTTCACACTTCAACTACAGCACAGACAGCTATTTGGAAATCTATATATTGGAAAATTCAACTCTAGAATTGCTTCCAGAAAGTTTAAAAATCATATAAGGGGAACAGAGTCAACAAGAAGTCTGAACTATGGTAAAACTAAGCCCTTTGGGAAATAATGGTTCTAAAACCGAAATCCCCTGGGAGATTTGTTTATTCCTGACTTTAAAATAATTTTAAAATATTTCCTTCCTTACACCAGGAAGGCAGATTTCTACTTTATTGCATTAAAAATAGGTATTTCTTTTTCTTTCTTTTTTAAGAGAGAAATTTCCTTGAGTACAAATACCTGTGAACAAGACTAACCATCAACTATGGGATCAGAGAATATCATGTTTCAGAGAGTATTACATGAAATACCATGGCCTACCTCTTACAGAAGCAGATGTTTCCTAATAACATATTTAATGAGGGAAGTGATAGAGTCCTGCATATTAGTGACAATTAAGCCCTGGGGCAAAATTTAGGGTTGGGGGTTGGGGTATATGTAAGTCTCAGGAAGCAAAATGGAATAGAACGTCCTCTGGCCACAGCAAATCCCTCCTTTCACTGAACATTGTGCCTCTTGGAATCTTAGAAGTGGGAGCTACTCATACCAAAGAGGTGCTGAAAGGCCAAAGCAATGAACTTACTGCTTTGTAAAGTTCAGTTCTGTAGACACATTATTTAAAAGAGGCAACTCCCAATTGATTTAAGGACAAATTACCACCTCAAAGTATAGAACTGCAAAATTACATACACTAAGTATCTACAATTTCTCTTCATTTTTTCCCCTTTTGGCAATGGCCTCTAACAACTGGAAATAAGTTTTGAATACTCCCTTATAAGTTGTGTAGAAAGAAAACCAAAGCAATGACTGGGATACTGGCATTATAGTTGGAGAAAAACAAATGAAGTAATCCAAAGCAAATCTATCCATCAACGTATTTGTTTCTCAAACATTTGGTGGAAGAGGTCAACTTGTTTTGAGACCCCTTACATACAGGCATTCCTTTATTGAACCATCACAACCACCTCATAAGACAGTTATTATACAGCAGGCCCAGGGGATACAATATCCACAGTTCCTGCCTTGTAAGGGGCACGGGCATGAGTAACCTTATATTGTACAGGCAGACCTTGGAGATACTTTGGGTTCAGTTCCAGATCACCACAATAAAGTGAATCCTGATCTTTTTGTTGGTGGAGGGTCTTGCCTTCAATTTGTAAAAAAAAACCCCCAAAAACGCAACATCTGTGAAGTGGAATAAAACCAGGTCTGCCTATATGGTGTGAGGTGGTGAGGTGTGATGGAGGGAAGGTCCTGTGATCTGGAGAACACGTTAGAGGGCATCGTATTCAGGGTCCCACAGCTGACGCTTCCTCTCAGAAATCCTTTCAGAAATGAAGACTGTCTCCAAGCACCAATTGAGCTGGAAAACCCAACCAGTAACATAAAAGGCATCACTAAACAACTATGTTCAGATTAAAATAAATACCTTAATGTTTTTAGATTTTAATTTTATGTGTAAATGTCTCCAAAGCTGTCATGGTAAAAGAAAGAAGCAGCCAATTGTACAATTAAGGGGCAAAATATATCATTCATAGAAACCATTCTTCTTAAAAGTGTGCCTCAATATCAAGGCATAGCCAATCTCTTAGGCTTTTAAAGAAAACTCTAAAAGGGAAGGCAAAGATTGCAATTTTACTTAAAAAATTATCAGGTGTTAATGCAAGTTCCTATTGACTCTTCTTTGCAAGACACAGTTCAGAAGATAATTTTAAGAGGAGCATTATTTAGAGTTTGAATCTAGGAGAAAAATAATCTTAAGATGAAAACCTGCATACACATGTTTATAGCAGTACTATTCATAATTGCCAAAACCCGGATGCCACTGAGATGGCCTTCAATAAGTTATTGGGTAAACAAACTGTGGTATGTCCATACAATGAATACTACTCAGTGACAAAGTAAAAATGAGCTATCAAGTCACAAAAGACATGGAGGAACCTTAAAAGCATATTGTTAAGTGAAAGAAGCCAGTATAATTTCAACTATGAGATTCTGGAAAAGGCAAAACTACAGAGACAGTACAAAGGTGAGTGGTTAGGGGGGGGGCAGGAGAGAAAAGAGATGAATAGCAGGAGCATAGGGGATTTGCAGGGTGTGAAATTTTCTGTATGATATTATGATGCTGGATAAATGACATTATGCATGTATGACATACCCACACACTGTATAACATAAATAGTGAACTTGAATGTAAACCACAGACTTTAGTTAATAATAACATATCAATATTGGTTCATAATTGTGACAAATGCACCACACCAATGCAAGATGTCAGTAATGAGGGCAACTGTGAGGAGAGGGGTAGAAGGAGAGTGTATATATGATAACTCTCTGTGCTTTATGCTCAAATTTTCTTAACCTAAAACTGCTATAAAAAATAAAGTCTATTTAAAAAAATCTCAAGATGGTCTGAAGAGGAAAAAGACTGGATAACCTGAATGAACAGAGAAGTGATTCCATATTATAGAATGAAGTGAATTACTACTATCTCACACATGTTAGTGTACTACAGCATAGTTTTAATTGAAATAATAGGTGTATAGTAAAACACCAGGAAGATTAGTGTAGAATTAACTTTATTTTAGAATTGGAAGGGACCCTAAGGATGAATAAAAAGGTTTAGATAAACTTAGAAATTAACCAACTGTGACTATCAAACATTCCAAATTACTCTGAGAAGAGAAAACTGTTTTGTTTCTGCTGGGGCAAAGTGAATGTGTTAAAGTGAGTGTTGTGGAAAAAACATGTTCCAGTCTCTATGGATGCAATAAAAACTCTCTTGCAATTTTTATTTATGTTAACACATTAGAACAGGGGTGGGCAAACTTTTTGACTCGAGGGCTACAATGGGTTCTTAAACTGGACCGGAGGGCCAGAACAAAAGCATGGATGGAGTGTTTGTGTGAACTAATATAAATTCAAAGTAAACATCATTACATAAAAGGGTACGGTCTTTTATTTCAATAGTTTTGTTCATTTCAAACGGGCTGCATCTGGCCCGCGGGCCGTAGTTTGCCCACGGCTGCATTAGAATATAGCCCAACTTACTACATATGTCTATACCTAAATGGTTTAATTTAGCCGGTGCTAATCTTATAGGTTCTTTGAGGGTTTCTAAAGTGATTTCTTTTAAAAAATATGTTTTTATTGATTTCAGAGAAAGAGGAAGGGGGGAGACGGAGAGGGAGAGAGAGGGAGAGGGGAAGAGGGAGAGGGCAAGAAACATTGGCCGCTCGCCTCCCATATGCACCTTGATGGGGTTTGAACCCACCATCTGGGTATGTGCCCTGTCTGGGAATCGAACAAGTGACCTTTCAGTGCAGAGGAAGATGCTCAACCAACTGAGCCACAGTGACCAGGGAAAGCTATTTCTTTATCAATAAAAATGATCCATATCTTTTCAAATATTTTAAAACTCAGAGCAATAAGCGTTGTACTGACTGGCTCATTAGAGAGCTGGTACAGTCTGGGGTTCGGAGTGTGCGTGGTGGAGTTAGACTGTCTAGGTTCAAGTCCTGGCTCTACCACTTGTTGGCTGGGTAACCCTGGGTAATGTACTTAACTTTCCTTGGCCCTTGTTTCCCCATATGTGAAGTGGGGACAATAGCAATACTTACCTCATGATGAATTAATGCACATAATCATTTGTGTAGGGCCTGGCATAGAGACCTCAAGTGTTAACTGTTATTAGTCCCTATAAACTGATTTAGGAGACCATACCTGCATGTCATTTTTGGGATCATCTATGACAGTGGTCGGCAAACTGGCCCCTTGAGTGTGGCTCTTCCACAAAATACCACGTGCGGGCGCGCATGTACAGTGCGATTGAAACTTCGTGGCCCGTGCCACGGGGCCAAAGAGCCGCATGTGGCTCGCGAGCCACCATTTGCCGACCACTGATCTATGACAATCCATCAGGCTGTGGCAACATGAAGATACCTCTACGGCAATACTTCTGCTACTCTGGGGTAATTAAATGATAACATGGTAGACTCCTCCACTAGGTCCAGTGAGAGCAGGAGCCAAATCTTAGTTATGTTTATCAAACTGCATATAATGAAACATTTCTCAGAACAAGGACCCACAGTGATTTACTTCTTCCTGGGACAGAAATTTCAATTTCAGCTACAATGCATACTGCTGAATTGAAAACTTCTTTTTTTTTCAATTTAGAGAGTAAGCCAGGTAAAGTTTGAATCTACAATACTTTGGTCTAAAGAGCTTACTGTACATCATCTGTGTCCTAAAGTATTTCCCCTAGGGAGACTGATTGTACTGGGACTTTGAGCTGAACGGCCAGAAAACAGAGAAAACAGCAACTTGAGGTTCAACCTGAGAATTAACTGCACGGTGAGATCCACACCATTTTTAGTTGGCGAGAGTTCTAATTCACAACCCAGTAGTCCCTGATAGCATCAATCCGCGCTTCTGATTTTGAAAGGCTCTGGTGAATCCAGGGAGTGCAACTTTAGCTCCCGTATCAAAGGCTGATTGATACTTATTCAATCAAGATGGGGAAATAAGGGTTTGAGATACTCTAAGAAGCAATAAAGCTCCCATTTTCATGTAAACCACTCAAAATAACCACCTAGAGCAGCAAACCAGAAGAACGCCCTAAAGAAGAACGGCCTGTAAATCGGCAGCCTTTTCAGTTTCATTTTAAGCAACAGACAAGTATTTAACAAAATTATTCTCCACTGAGACTATTAAAATGGCTTTGCCATTGCTTAGCGGAATGAAATTTCAGACCCACTTAATTTCAAGAAATTGACTGAAATTCAAATCACAGATCGGGTGTATGTTAAATGGTGCTATGAGCTCTACCCACTATTTATGCTGATTATAGCATTGAAGTAGCTGGACTCAGATAATTGAGTTAAGCGTATGAAATCAGAAATGCCAAGTTAATTTCTTAGGTATGTTCACGAAGAGCGCTAACATCATTACAGGGCTTGATGATTGAAAAACACTCCCATTTTCTTTTTGTGCCCTGGTGACATCATTTAGATGATATATATTTAGAATACAGGTTTTCCAGAATTATAAAACCAGGAGGAACCCTGAAGGGCTTCTCGTCCAATGTTCTCATTTTCTGAGAACAGAAAATGAGGCCCAGGAGAAGTTGGAGAACATAATAAATGCTTGGGCTCTGGGGTCAGATGGATCTGAGTCCTAGTTCCAGTGGGCAAATTCTTCACTGTGTGACCTGGGGTCAGTTATGTAACTCTATAAACCAAGCCTGTCAAACTTACAGCCTGTGGGCCGCATTTGGCCCACAAGGAATATTTTTGTGGCCCAGCCAATATAACGGTATGTAAGAAATGTTTTAATAAAAATTTCGTAACTTAACTTTTACAATATCTTGTATACATAATTATTAATAACAAACTACAATGTTCGCTAATGACTGATTACTATTATCGTGTTGCATTCATTTCCCTTACACGCCTTATGCGCAGGCGCACCATTTCTCTCCACTAATACTAGCAGCGAATATTTTAGCAGGCAATTGCCACGTCATTAGTCTTGGACTGACTTGTTTGGTGTGCACAACAGGAAATATTTTGCTTTCGGAGAACAAGGAAAATAGGTTTATTTGTGTTATACTTATTAATGTGTGCAAAGTTATTCAGTGTCTGCTAAGTGAATGTTCAAGAAAAAAATATTAATTTTTATTAAAATGTTCTATTATTTTATGTTGATGATTACTCATTTATTTCAGCCCTTTGTATTCAGCATGTCTCTATCGAAATAAAACTTCGTTTCTATGAAAACTGAAGCTCTTGTTTTTGTGTGGCCCACATAAACTTAAACCTTGTTTATTTGGCCCGTGTGGGCCTTTGAGTTTGTCATGCATGCTCTAAGCCTCAGTTTCTTCACCTGTATAATGGGGATAATAGTCGTACTCTCTTATAGGGGTGTGATAAAGATGAAATAAGATGAACATCAGGACTCAGCACAGAGATGGGCACATTGTAACTACGCAGTAAATGTTAGCAGTTATGATAATGACTAAAAAGTGACTCATGAGCCAGGTCAGCAGCAACCAAACTAGACTTAGAGTTCCTAGAACATACCAGAGCTTTTTTCATAAACACAGTCCCTGTAATAAAGGCTCACTGATGCTGACAATTTACATGTAACTTCTGCATCAAGTAGAAAGAAGACTGTTTCAGGCTATCTGCTACTGAATTGGTCAAAATATTAGATCAGCGATCACATGCTGAGGTCTCAATTTCATGAAGACTCACTCACCTTTAGCTTTCCATGAGCAATGGGTATTACATATTACCTTCATATCTGTTTTTAGTTCAATTATATGCTTTTAAGTAACTCCTACCAAAAGCTGCTCATATAAAATAGATGACAAGGTATCTGGCCGAAAATAAAAGTTAGGGTTCACTCAATAATGATGTTAAATCTGACTCCGGTTAGTTGCTACGTGGAATAAGTCCAATATTCTTAATTTGTACTGTCAGTCAGCTATTGCTCTAACCCCTATCCATCTGCTATGGAGGAAGCAAGACTAAGGGACTCTCGGAAGAAAGAGCTAGTGTGGTTCTGCAGTGTGAGAGTTGGATTGGCTGGTACAGACTCCAAGGAATCCTGCGGCCACCAATAACAGATGTCTGGAATGGCCAGTTCTGTCAACATTCACTGTTATTATATGATTCAATGCAGAGTTGAATGTGTTTCTTATACTTAAAAATAATAATTAAGAAGCCTCATAAAGAATATTAGCTTTATAGAACATGTTCCCAGTACTTCTGAGTTTGATAAATTTTAGTTAATTGGCAGCCTTTTCAGAAAATCAGTACGTAGACTGTCAAGTGGGTGCTGAAAACATTTTCTTGTAATAAACTAAAGATCATTTTTTTCTCCTAATATGGACAATGATCCATGTATATACAATTTGTTTTAGATCTTTAAGTGTAAATGTCATACATATAAATATATCAAAAAGACATCAACTCAAACTATAACGAGATGAACTCAAGTATAAACATGAACAAGGCCCGAACACCTTCTCATGTAACACCAGTGTGACTCAGCAGACCAACAGATGAAGAAAATAATAATGTGAAAAGTGGCAATTTGCATCCATACCCAGTATTTAGTATTTCAGTGATTAGAAATAAAATTGTTTGGCAAACTTACCCGCATTTTTGCACAAGCATCTTGGGTTGATTCTGTCCCCCTGAGCTCTTTAATCAGCATAGAACCTAAATACTAAAACACACACACACAAAAATCCAATGACTTATAAGTACAAATATGAGCAGCGATTTAAAAACACAGTGTGAAAGTACCATTGGCTAGCTTTCCTGGCTGTGCGTTGGTGCACGTGCACAACTTTTAAGAAGGAACAGTAACTAATCCTAACGAATCAAGACTTCTGTAGAGAGGACACAGCGGAGTTAACTACAGTTCCGAAAGCTGTAAACTGCTCTTTATAATAAAACTGCAGCATTCTCTAAAGACGCCATCTTTCACATCATATTTAACTGCAAAATGGGGGCATCTAAAAATGTTTTCCCTGTGTTTTTTTTTGAAGCAGCAATGTCTGCAAAAATAAATCATGCTGCCGTCTATGTAATTACAGGGTTGTATGAGACAGCTGAGGAGCTGAGCCACAGGCACCCCATTTGGGCTTAGTCGGCTGCTTAGGTAATTAATGTTAGGCTGTCCCAAGGCAGAGATGCCTATTTTGGACCCTTTCCTTCACAGCTGTGTGGCCTCTGATGGTTGACCCACCTGAGAAGGGGATGGGAGCCTGTGGGGAGGGACAGTGTCACCTCGGTTGTTCAACCACGGAGGGGGCCCTGGTGCAGATGAACAGTGGAAGGCTGAATGGGGTACCAGAAGGCTGGGAAGCTCTCTTCCTGGAATCACCAACCACTTAGATCTTAGGTGATGGGATCCCATACTGCCTTAGTACAAAACACCACCACGCCCCAGGTTCTAGCTGGAGCAAACACGTCTATGTTAGCAAAATGTTTATTTCCCCTTGCTATCAAGGGACTCCTCAACTAATTTTGTTGTTGTTGTTGTTAATCCTCACCTGAGGATATTTTTCCATTGATATTTAGAGAGTGGAAGGGAGGGGGAGAGACACAGAGAGAGAAGCATTGATATGAGAGAGATACATCGATTGGTTGCCTCCCGCATATGCCCCAACCAGGGACAGGGATGGAGCCTGCAACCAAAGAACATGCCCTTGGCTGGGATCGAACCCGGGATCCTTCAGTCTGCAAGCCAATGTTCTATTCACTGAGCCAAACCAGCTAGGGCACTCCTCAACTTTTTGAAGCTTCAGTAGGGTTCTTTCCATCTGTCATTTTTCCTTCTCTAATTTCCTTCAGAAAAAAAAAAAAAAAAGAGCTCTAGGTGTGTTTTGTTTTAAGTGAATTAAGGTAATTATTTTCCTGACATGACTGAGGAGACCCTGGCACTCTCTAAAAACAGGATTGGCAACCAGTCCTGCCGCCTGGGAAGTCCCGACGAGCAGAGGATGGGCAGGGGCACAGCGTGGTCAAAGGCTCTGAAGAAGGCATGTTCAGAAAGTCTCCAGGATTTGGAGGAAGAAGGGGGCATTTCACTCCTACAGATTTTGGGAAATGACTACTGAAATAAATCCCATGTTTCAAGATAAGCAAGCAGTAAAAGAGGTGCAGATAACACCAAGTGGAAAAAAAAAAAAAGCCTAAACTGCTCGAGAAAACCAGAACGCCCACATCTTAATTAAGGAAAAAACGATCTCGGTGAAATCCTTATCTTTTAAGGTATCAGGAAAGTTTGTCCTAATTGAAACACTTGCGAGGCAGTTTCAATGCGCTGCTGAGGGTTCAGCTATGTTTCCTGCTGTAGTCATGACAACCACCTGCCCCCAAACCTATGGTATCTTTTGATCAATTACCCGTTCAGATTACTCACAATTCTCAGCTAAGCTTGATTCCCTCTCCTATTAAAAAATCCTTAGTAATATAATCCTACTGATAACAATGAGGAGAGGTTGGAATTTTTATAAGGCGGTAGATCCCATGTTTTGAGACCACTGGTGAATGGAGATGTCTATATGTGCTACATTGATACTCATTTCCATTTTAAGATTTCAGTGTACATTTTATTTAAAATATGCAATTATATAAGAAGGGAAAACGAATCGTAAGCTTCTACAATTAAAAGGGTTATAAAGCTCTATGTATTTGGGGAGGTCATTTTAGGAAGATGGGCATTTTGGTATATTTTCAATATAAAATAAAGAAGCCAGAAATATACCCACTATCTCTACTCAGACCCAAATACTGAATTCAAGGTAACTTACAAAAGCTTTGTAATCACATGACTGGAAGATGAGCTTTTCTGGGTGGTGCTGCCAATACTGAACTGGAGTTGAGGCCGTAGCTTCATTTGGAGGGCGCAAGGTAATGGAAGGTTCTCCCCAGTCTCCTGTCTGAAAATCACATTTATTCCAGAGGTAATATGAGCAGTCGGCAAAGTTCATTCCCTGTGGCTAGCCTGAGTTCATCATATACACAGGTGCTGCACATGTGCAAATAAATTTGCATGTGTTATATGTATATAAACACTTCCACTGTTTATTATGGTTTTATATGTATTAGCATATTTCCCAAAGCTGAGCTAATTTTTGAGGTGTGAAAGAACTTGAGTTATTCTATTGTTAGAATGACACTGTAAGCTAAATAATTTAAACTTAAAGGTCTTTAAGATATTCATAAGTGGTTTACTAATTCATACTTTTCTGTTACAAGGGAAAGAATGCCTAATCTTTGAAAGAGTTTTCCGTTTTTAAACCTGACTGTTTGAAATTTTTAGTTTGAATTGCCTGTATGTGCAGAATATTCAGTTCCATAAATATCAGTTCCCAAATATGACAGGTACCATGTCCTTTGAATAATTTTATCTGTGGAGAAAAGGCTGTATGTGATGCTAAACAACATTTTAGAAGAAAGATTTACTAATGGATGACAACTCGTTTCTCTCCTGACTTCATTTGCATTGATATAATGCCACTGTGATTGTTGTGGGCATTACAATGCCATGTTTGGTCATATGTGCATATGCATGTAATTGAAGATCCTGGCTCACAAATACAAGCATATATGCATATGCTGGGCTATCATATAACACACATGCCCACTAGGGCAGACCCATCATTTGACGTATCATTTTCCACGAGGTTAGCCTCAGCCTGCTTTATTGCTTTGGCATACCTCGGAGATACTGCAGGTTCGATCCCAGATCACAGCAATCAGGTGAGTATTACAATAAAGACAGTCGCGATCTTTATTTTTTATTTTAGTCGTAATCTTTTTGCCTTTCGTTTGAAAAAAAAAAAATACAACATCCGTGAAGCTCAATGAAGCAAAACGCAATAAAACCCAGTCTGCTTGAATACAGTTTAGTGTGAGATCTATAAAGTCGAAGGCCTGTGTTGGCAGGTCTTTTCTGGGCTCTAGTCTGATTTAGATATTACACATGGGAGATTTCTTATTCTTTCCCCTGGCCAAAATTCTGATTTTTCAAAATTCTGTTCTTTCTTCTCAAATAGACATAATTAAAACTAGACGGTAGGTAGATTTCCAAAGCCACTCTTTCCTAAACTGGATTTGACTGGTCTTATAGAATTATGAGAAATTACCTTTCTTAGGAGATGAAAGAATATAAAAAGGTCTCATGAACTCCCAAACCAAGCAAAACTTTGGCTAGGGACCACGTTCCCTACATGTACTAGCATATGGGTTGACACTGTAGGATTCCTTAAGTAGGATTTTCAAGGAGTCAGGGATAACAATGCAACATTTTGGATGTAGGTGTTTTGGAGGAGAAAGTCCATAGCTTTCATTAAATTCTCTGAAAGAATATAGAGATTCCCAAAGACTAATAACCACAATTCTCCAGGATGTGTGTTTTGGGAAAGAGGACCAGCATTCCAATTTTTCCTGTGCACTTTGGACTTCCATTAAGTGGCCTGTAAGGTGGCTGCCAATGCTGGAACATGTTAGGCACAGGCTTTGTCTTCTGGAAGTTTCTAACTGGCTTTGGAAAACCAGAAGAAAATTTTAGAGTCCCTTGGGAATGCACAGACCTTTTCATAGAGGAGAGAACCTGACGCTTTTCTCTTTAAGATGAGTCACCCCAGTCCCAGAAAGAGCACACTCGTATCATGCTCTTTCCCGGGCTTCTCACTGGAGCGTGTGACCAGTCAGAACCCCTCTCACTCCTCTCTCATGTTCTCATCTGAGCTACTCTGTGAGTTCGTTTTCTTCCAGTTGCTGATTTACATGCAGATGATGTGGTTCTTCAATCCTCCCATCTGTGGATACTGTTAGGACTTCACCTGGGATATCTATTTTAGCTTTTTGGTCTGTTTTATGATCCATCCCTGATTCATTCTTGAGTTTTTTTCTTTATAGCTATATGAATGTTTATTACGTAAGAACTATAACTGACTGCAATTAAGTTTAGCATTAAGTTTTCCCCTGACTTCCTATTCTGATCATTTCTTTTCCTTCTTTCTCAAACATCTGGCTCTTTATTATTTCTCCAGTCTTCATTGCAACTGGCTGTGATTTGGTCTAAAAAAATCCAGTATAAAATTAAAAAATGTAGGCTATGTAGATTTCAATGTTATTTTGAGGCTGAGTGTAACAACTTCTATGTGACAATCTCTCTCTGGAAACATGCAGCGATGTGTACTTAATTAAAAGCTCTCCCAACACCTATCATTTCATCCTCTCATCTCCCCCATTAACTTTCCCCCGTCTCCCTCCCCCTCCCCATAGAGCAACAACAACATAGTAACAGGTGTTGTACATTTATGTCACAGGTAACACTGTTAACGGAACAACAGAAGTTTGCACACAACTCCGTGGAATGGTACAAAAGGAGCTGGTTGGCATCAAAAGATCCTTCGATCCAGCATCTGCTGAAGTGACAGCTCAAACCAAGCATCAGATCTTCACGTTAGCCCTGTCACCGTTTAGCTGAGGAACCTTGGCCGAGCTCAGCAGGCAGTTTCACAACAGCCTACACAGACAGGGCGGGAGCTGGGGGCACGATGGGTTGCAGGAGGAGGAGTGGGTGGGGCGAAGCTGGAGTTATGGGGACATTTCAGGTGTTAGTATATTAAGCATGCAAATCATATGCAAACTCATTCTCTAATTGTTTCATTAACTCAGGCACTTTTATAATTGAACTTCAATGTGAGTTCCATACACTTAAAGCAGAACTACAGCCAAATGCTAATCCAAATATTTACATCATCCAGCATAAACTGTAGCAGCCATTTTGGGAATAACAGGCCCCAGCACATACCACCTCCATCTGGAAATCACCCCGATCTCTTATGAGATAACCACTTGAAGAAATTAGTGGCACATCCATTTAACTTTGTTTGGCAACAGCATCATCTGCTCTTAGGATTTCACTTTGTCCAGAAATCACAAACCACCTGCTTTGAATCCAGAGTGATCAGACGGGACCTCCCCTGCGGGGTTGGGGGAGGTAATTATAGGGAAGAGAAATATAATCCTTACTTTACTTTCTTTCTGGCCTTGAAACATTGCTCGAGTCCAAATATTTTGAAATTCTCTACGTGGCTGAATCTACCTTTCTGGAAATAGAAACTGAGTTTTGTTATACTTAGTGCTATTTCCAGAAATTCATTTTCAAACTGAGGGAAAAGTGTTCTTAATATTGAATTGGTAAGAAAATAAATTTCTTTTCTTCCTGGATATTCATCAACTTGTTTGTTTTAAACCTTAGAGCTAAGAATATTTAGAAGACTCATCTCAGGTGTTGCGTTTTCCCTCTGGGATTAATTTAACAGGAACGGATGGACTTGGCATCACACTGTGGTGAAGGGCACATGTGGCCTTAGCCCTTGGGTGGGATTCAGCTTCCCCTGGTTGATTGACTGTAGGAACAAAAGAGTTCAGAGAACAAGGGTGCTTTCGGTCTCAGCCCTCCTGGAGGCTGAATTACAGCAGGAATGAGCCAGGAGGAGCTGGGCAGGGTACTGACTATCTGGGGTTTGGCATTATATGTAAAATGAATTCAAACTATTAGCTTCTGTTAAATAGTGCATTGGTACCTAGATAATACCTATATTTTTTCAGGTAAGTTGAAAGAACTAATAATCTTTCAGTTAAAAATGTTCACTAAATAAAAATAAAAATAAAAATAAAAATAAAAATAAAAATCAAACAGACCTAAAAGGTCTTTGGCCTCAAATAATGATTTATAATAAAACTTTATCTTTAATGAAAAGTAGATCTAAACATGGGTCCAATGAAGCAATAATGTTTAATTAGAATAAAAAAATGAAGTAGGAAATGTCTGGGGTAAATTCCATCATATTTTAAACTACCACTGACTGGCAGTACTCTTTAAAAAGCTTAAGTAATTACATAAGAATAATGGAAATAATTCAAGCCACTCTTCCTAAATGTGTTCAGGCTACCTCTTTAGAGCTTAAAATACCTAGAGAACATTTTTCTTTTAGGCTCTTGTATTAAATGATCTTAATATTTCAATAATTGGGCAATGGCTTAAAACATCATTTCCTTGGCATGTATGTATTTATTTATTTCCTTTAGGATATATCAATTATACAGAGGAAAATGTACTTTATTAACTATCCCTTCAAACTCAAAGAAAAATTAACCTTCTAAAAGAAAGAAAAAGTATAATTTGCCCAGCCGATATGACTCAATGGTTGTGCGTTGACCTGTGAACCACTGGGTCATGTTTCCATTCCCGGTCAGGGCACATGCTTGGGTGGTGGGCTCGGTCCCCAGTAAGAAAAAACAGAATTTGAGATTAGAATTTTAAATGGAGAACTGATTCTGTGTAACAGGTATTTGCCAACTGCCAACTAGAAATCCATAGTTGGGCTGAATCTGAAGGATCATAATTGGGTCATACCCTGTACGATGTCATTAAATTAAGTGTCTCAGACCACCAGCTGAAAAACATAAAACTAGGAGCTGAATTTAGTTATAACACAGGAAAATAATTCACAGAAGTCTACAGATAGGTTTTTATTGCATGGCAGAGTCTAAAGCAGCTTTTAAACTTTGTATTATTTCAAAAGGTGGCAAAGCTGCATGGTTTCAGTACAAATGTACCAGATGCCTAAGGCAGGCGTTGAAATATTTTATTGTATAGTTTTCTCCCCTAAAAAAGGAAACTGAAGATAATACATATTCTATATGCTCTGAGAATACAAAGGGGGAAGCATTATTTGTATTCTTATTTTCTTCTTGAGGAAATTTATTTACTCCCTAAGGATGCCAGTAAGTAAAAGCCATGGCTATGACTTAGCTTTCTAACACGACAGGAAGGCATCACCCAGGAAGGTATCACCCAAGCCCTCTCTTATTTTTTTTTTAAATTTATATTTTTAAATTAGAATTTAATTGGCTTTTTAAAAACTGAGGCTTTTAAATCTCTTCTACTAGGAACTGCTCCCACCTACCTGCTTGTAAATTTAGATCCGAATATTAACAAACATTATTTCCTACTTCTTCAAAAACACTTAATGGAAAACTAAAATGATTTTAAAGGACAACTGCTATTTTAAGGTTTCACTTTCAATAATTCTGACAAATGTCAGAGACGGGCTCCCCCCAACATCAGACATAGATTTCTGTGATTACCTTTAATTTCTGTTATCTCTAAGGCTTTGCAGAATGCTACATATAGCGCTCTGCTTATAAATATGTATACGGCTACTTGAATGTGAATGTAAGAAAAAGCCTCCTTCAAACATTCACACACACACAAAAGCAGGATGCTGTTGTAATTCCTTAAAAAAAAAAAAAAAAAGAATAAAGAATGCTAGTTTGGTCCAATGCAGTTGGTTATAATGAGTTTGTTCCTTTTGATGATACAGAGCAGAGATGGCCACTTCTGAACACGAAAGCATGTTTTAGCATGTGCAGGTTCAGGAGGAACTGCTGGACTTCAGAGCACCAGCACCAGGCAACATCTAGACCCCCCTCCCCTGGTCCTCAAGAGCCAGAAGTCCCATGCACAGGAGGAGGGGTGCACTGGCGTGGCACCCCGAGAGAGGCCCCTCGCATGCCGCCCCACGAGCTCTGCTTTGTGATTCTCAACCAAATGTCACAGCCTCTCAGACGGGAGGCTAGTCAACGGGAATAATTTAACAGGATGTGAAAACAGGGCTGTAGTTTAAACAACAAAATGGAAAAAACCCAAACATTAAAATGTTTCCTTTCCAAACACAAATGAATTTTGGTGAAGTGTGAACATTTGAATACTATTCAGCAGCTCGGAGTAAAATGGGTCATGATTCCACATTCCAGAGATCAATTCAGTGTTGTCAGATGCAAAAGGCTGAGAACCACTTTTAGCTGTAACAGTGCCTCCCCTGGCTCGCCTCCTCCCACGTTTGCATAAAACGGATATGGAATATCATGCAACTCACACACCAATATTTCTCACTAGTAAAGCGCATGAACCTTGGAGAACTGTTAGACACAGCGGGCTGACTAGCCCATGGACACGGGGAAGTACAAAATGGGGAAGAAAAACACCGATATATATATATATATATATATATATATATATATATATATATATATATATACATATATATATATATATATATCTATTTACCCTTTTCCTTCTTCCTGTAAAAGCAAGTTACACAGACACCTGATATGAAAGCCAAAACTCACATGAGACAGATTTTAACTGTAGACTTCAAAACCAAGCATGTTTCTCATTTTAGGACAATGTTTGCACGTCAACTGGTCACAAGGCACAGTGAACGAAGTATCATAGACACAAATAAAAATCTCAGGAGTCATTAGACATCACGCATTTTCTGCATTGCCAGGACACAGTCCCTGCGGCCACCGACAACACTTTGCAACACATCACACAGCGCAAGTTCAGGACAAGAATACAACCGTTTGTAACCTTACATTATGGACCTGATGGATGGCTGAGAAAGGGAATCCAGCGTTCTGATTCGTCCATATCTCACAGACAGACGACTGCTGATATAAACAGAAAACTATCTCATCTTGTCAATATTTAAAACACGGCAGCTACCAAGGTAGCATCAAGGAAGGGAGAGAGGAAAATAATAAAAAGCAAAGAATCACATTTCTTTAAAAAAGAAAGAGAGAAAGAAAGAAAGAAAGAAAGAAGCTCAAAAAATGCCCAAGGTTTAATCATTGACTTCTAAGCCATTCTTTTGCTTAAAAACATTTTGGGTTGGCTAGGAAAAAAACAAAAAAGCAAAAAAAAGAGAGCATTTAGGTGTTAGCTTTAGATCAAGGGAAATGGCCAATCATGCTGGGACAAGCCAGCTGCGGTTTACTTTTGCTGAAGAGAACGGAAATAGTTTCCCTCTTCACATCATTTCAGAGGATCAATAGTTTCAAGAAGGATGGGAGAAAACCTTTAACACGCGTCAAACATCTTTATTTTCTTATCTTCAAATGACCACAAGCAAACAATGCAGTAAAATGACTTTCGTGATTTAGTCATTGCTCCTCCGTTCGATAAACCTAGGTGATATTTTTCCCTCTGGAGTTCTCAAGGGCAAATCTCTGTGGTTAACAAGGGGAGAACTGTCAGCCTGCCGCCCGGCCCTGGGAGTGTGTGGTGGCACAGGTGGCGGGAAGGAGGCTGGGGGTGGGGAAGCACAGTTCTGTAATTCAAGCAGAAGCTTTGGGGAACAGCATTTGAATGAATCAGCTCCGTAATTCGCTCTCTCCACCATACCACTGCCAATCTAATAACTAGCAATTATTCGGAGGCCATGAGGTCTGCTTAGGACCAAACTGACCAACAGCCCCTCGCAGGAGTTAGAGTAGAAACCGCCAAATAGAGTGGCTAGGCGCCTGGCTGACCTTTGCAGTTCTTTTCCTGAAAAGGAGTGAATTCCATCCCTAAAAGACATCATGAAATGGAATCTCAGAGCAGCAGAGCTGCTGAATAACCTTATTCAGCCAGCACTGTGGACACCCTGAGAATTCACGAGTAGGAGTGCAGAGATCAGGGCAGGAAGGAGATAAAAACGTACCCGCGATACAGTTCAGAAACCTAATAAAGAACAACATCACCGGCCAAGGGCTCAAGGGAAAGAAAGCTTCTTCGGCTAAATGTTTCCCCCATCCCAACCCTCCCAGAAATGCTCACCAGAAATTTAACATCTTTTTCTCCAGCTACATCTGCACATACGTACAGCTTTGCTTTCCACCCCTTCTGGCTCGCTGGGGACAGAGTGTTGGGTAACTGGCATTCTATTAAGCAAGAAAGAACCCCAGGGTCTAACCAAAGGCACCTCCAATGACCTTCCACTTACACCAGCTCTGCTCTCCTCAGCTCCCTCTCTCAACTTCATGTCATTTTTTCCACAGGGCATCTTCCTCTTCCTACTGTTCAAAAATGAAATCCCTAGCAGTTTAAGTCTTGGGCCCATTATCCCCCCAGCCTGGTCTCCAATAGCCGCCATCTGATTTAAATATATTCACTCCTAGCCTCCGTGGGATTAGCATCCTAACAGGTACAGACTCCTTCGCAGGATTGCCATTAACCCTTCTGCACTCTCACCCCCAGGTCTGAGCTAATCCTTTCCTGTAAATCACATCGCCCACCATGTTCACAGACTTGCTAGAAGGGGCCCAGGGACGCCTGCCACCTGCAGATGAAGACACTAACATTCTCAGAGGTAAAGTGGCCTGCTCAGGTCACATGGGAGTGTCATGCACGTCAGCCTGACGGGATAGGGAGCAAGGCCTGGGACCGACTTCACCGGAAGGCAGAGGGACCCTGGTTACATGGAACTTGTTTTGCTGATCCTAAAACAAATATAACAGGGTGTCCCCCAAAATGTATACACACTTTAATAGCTGATAGCTCAATTTCAAAAATGAACTGTAGTTTAATAAAGACTGCTTTTATAATTATTCAAAGTGTGTATATACATTTCTGGGGGACATCCTATATATACATGGGACCCGTTCATGGAACAGTCTCAACTCTCTCAATTCCTCTGGGGTTCAAACACCTGAATGTTTTATTGTTTTCTCCTCATCGCTCCCACATGGGCCATGCCCAGTCCCTCCTTCCAGATGGGCAACAGGCCAGCTGACATTTCGGGAACAGTGCATGACTTCCTGGTCCCTTTGAGTCTTAAAGAATCCATTTTGAATAAAACTCCAATGTCCTATCTGATTCAAACGCTGCTCTCCCTCACCACAGGCCAGTCTTGGGGGTTTACCAAACCTGGGGGTCATGGTCAACCTTGGCTGCCCCAGCCCCAGGCCCTGCCTCCTTCCTGTGCTCAGTTGGGGAGGAGGGTACAGAGGGCTTGGGGCTTTCTTATCTGGCGGAGGCTGGGTGTCTCTGCGGTTGTCACTGGTTGTCAGGGGAACCCTAACTTGGCCTCTGATGCCCTCTTGAAGGCACAGCCCTGCGGGTTGTACTGTATCCACATGAGTTCTTGGAGGGCTCTTCAGGGGAGGGTGCAGTCCCCACTGCACAGTTCCAGACGCGCAAGCTCTGGCTCCAGCTTGGCTCCCTCCACTCAGCCCTCTGCGAACACATGCACACACCTTGGGTGGGATGCTGGGAGAGTGCGTAAGCCCAGCTTCCCTCTGCATACCCGGTCCCATCACGTGGACACAACATTTTCATGCAGGGCAGGCTGCTTGGCGACCACTCCCCTCTCTGCCAGGACATCTCTCTCCAATTCTCTATTTTTCAGCTCAGGTTGGTGCTACATGATCTGCTTGCCAGAAGTCCAACTGTGGGAAGAGATGTGCTCCCCCTTCTTGTAGGCTCCCCAACTCTGGTAAGTATCCTCATGGGGTCCTCTCACCAGGCTTGGAGAGCATGGGGACACGTTCTCTCTCCTCTCCCATGAAGGCAGGAAAGCCTCATCTCTTTCCACAGTGGCTCAGACCATTCTCTGCCCTTCCCAGCACTGATCTTCTGCTCCATGACTGATAGCTGAGGGCAGGCTCACCACCCCTTGGTAAGCCCCGAACAGGTTGCATCTTTCTCTTTAGAATGTGCAGTATTTACAGGAAAATTCCCACTTTGCATCCGGTTACCTGAATATATCTTCCAACAGTCCCTAAAAGTTACCAGAGAGTTAAGGAGGAAAAAGAGGGTCTCACACCATAGTTAAGTATTTTTAAATTAATATAAAAATTTTTCTCAATGAAGAAAACCCCCCACCTCTAGTCATATACACTGAAGAGACAGAGTTCATATGTGGCTTACATATCTTTTAAAGTAACAATGACTATTTTCCACTTACAAGCTATGTTTTAAACTTAGAAAAAGTAAAACCTTCCTCATTTCTAATAATTATGTGACTCAGTGCAAAGGGTAAGATGTTATATTTTAAAAATAGTTTATAATAGAGGCAGTTAATTATATTTTAGTTATGAAGGTTGTTTTGTAAAAAGCTGATATATTTCAGATATCACAGAATTCTGTTGGCAGGAAAGGCTTCATCAGGCTCACAGAGCAGTAACTTAAGGTGGACCAGCTGTGACTTTATCACATGAAATGGCTCTTCTAGCACTGAGTGCTGGAATAAATGGTTTAAATACAGAAGTTTCTGCTGTGGAATTTCATTATATTTATGAAGATGATATTTCAGGGTATACCATGTATTAAAGCACCGAGTTTTGAAGTTTTGAGAAAGAAAATATAAGTAATAAAATTTCACCCGAGGCTCCAATTCCTAGAATGGTAGCGATTTAAATCTGAGTTTTAATTAAGCCTTAGAATGTCTTCATCTGTAAAGATGAATAATAACAGTACTTGACCTACATATCTCACTAGTTTGTGGTGCAGCTCATGGCAAGCTTCATGAGAAAGATACCTTTTCCACAATTTCTAGGACCTAAATTCCTAGGACATTTGCTTGGAACACAGAAGGCTCTCAAGCATGTGGACCGAAGAATGAAATCAGAGGATGTGTTCAAAGATGTTCTGGTTAGTGGTAAAGCACTACAGGAACATTCATTCATGTTATTCATTCTCATTTGTAGTTGGTCCAGGTGGTTGTTGGCACTTGTGCCTTTCAACTAGTCACTGCAGACACATTTCTGGTAAAATGTACCAGAAACCAACCCTGCAGACTTCTTGTTAGAAATGTTCTCATTTTTCCTGGTAAGAGCTGAAAAAGTGTGGCCAACTTGGTTGACGAGAGTAGGAACATTTGTAATTAGCATGCCTGCATTTTATAGAGCTACTTGGAAACAATTCTATAAAAGGATATTAAACAGCCCTTTGTAATTTCATTTGCTTATTAATTTTCTCTCAATCCCTTTTCCACATATATTGGAAAGGCGAATGTAGTTTATCTGAACCCGAATCATCATGATAGCCAAATAAATGGGGGTTAAGTAAAAATAAAGTAGCCTTATAACTGAGATACAGTTAATACTTTAATGCTTACTTCTTTGATGATGAAGTCAACAGAAATTTGAAGGTGCCTAATTTTATCTCTAGTTCAGACCTGCCTCCTGACTCTGGAAACATTTTCTTAAAATACAACATACATCTTGCTCTTGCTACCATCTGTCTCTCAGGTTATCATGAATTCAGTTCAGAAAATACAACATATTTGCATTGAAATCTAAGAATAAAATGAAAGCATTTTACTTATCTCCAAGGTTTTCCTCCTAAAGGTGGCCTTCTTTTCTGCTCAACTGGTAGCAATCATGTAGTTTATAAAAGCTAGCTCTCCTTCATCATCCATTTTTTCCCCTTTACTGGAACATTCTCAAAAAGTGCTGCAACATCTTCCACTCCAAGTAAACAGACTTCTTCCCTTGACCCAACATCCTCCTTGAGATCCTGCTCAATTTCTGCTCTTCTTTAAGAAGCAAACTCCCCCAAAGGTATCCACACAGTCTCCACTTTCCCCTTTCCTATTGCACCCGAGCCCACTCGACCGAAACTGCTCTTCGCAGCACCCGTCACTCTGCCAGATCCACCGGTTCATTTGCCCTGACCCATCTGACACCGCTGATCACTCCTTCCACTTCTCAGCCTCCTTTGCTGGTTCCCAGGATCTGATCGTCCTCTGATCCCATCAGTCCTGTTTCCCTCTCTGGCTATATGAGGTGGTCTCGCCCAGTCCCAACTCTCAAACTTGTATCTCCAGCCCAGACCTCTCTCCTGAACTCCAGACTCAGATATCCAGTTGCCTTCTTGATCGCTCTATTTTGATGATGAATAGGCATCTTACCCTTAAATTAAATGCTCGGAGCCAAGCTCCTGATTATCTTACTCCGCTTTAAGCTTTCTTAGTAAATACCAACCCCCTTTTTCCAGGTGTAAATATTCTTTTTCCAGTTGCAAATATCCTTCTACTCCCATTTTGCACTCAACCCAGCAGGAACTCCCATTGAATCTCCTAAAATCTTCTCACCCTCCTATCACTTACCTTTTCTTACTTGGATTATTTCATTAGCCTCCAAACTGGTCTACTTTCATCCTTGCCCCCTTAGTCCTTATTCTCAACACAATAGCCAGAATGATCCATCCAGGTCATGCCACTTTGCTCCATTTAAGAAGAAAATTCAGAATCCTAACAATGGTCTGCAAGGATCTCCATCCTCTGGCACCATCCCCGCCTTCCCTCTCCGCCCTCCTCCCTACTACTCTTCCCCTTGCCCACTTGGTTCTGAACAGCAAAGCACATTCTTGCTTCAAAGCCTCTGCATGTGTTTTCCCCTCTGCCGGAAATGTCCTTCCTCACAGACTGCAGGACCAGCCCTCACTTCCTTCAATGCCCCTTTCTCAGAGAGGCCTTCCCTGAGCACCCAGCATTTTATATCCAAATCGAGTCTACGCTGACCTCACCGTAAAGGGATTTCTCTTTCAAGCAGAAATTGAAAATCTGAAAAAACTTCAGAGCACAAGAACCTGTCTCCCTGGCACCCGGACATTCATTTAACGGCTTGGGTTGCAAAGTGAGTAGGCATCCACCTGGCTTTTAGTGGATGACTGTGGGATGGAAATTGCTATGGACACCACCCTTTTTCTATTGTCAGGACTAGGAGTAAACTGGGATTCAGAGGCCGATGGTGGGTCTTGGAATGGAGCAAGCTAACAATACTTCCATCACCTCAACAACTCCAATTAGGCTCTGAAGACCTTCCGGAGTCGGCTGATGCTGCAGAGCTAGTTTAATAAAGAAATCTGTATGAATAGAGCCTGCTGGTCAGATTCTCTCAGAGAGGAATTTTTTGCTTTGTTCTAGCCCTGAAAAAAAAAATGGACTTTTCCTGTTTCTTCTCTTTTTTGGTCTTAATTCTTTCACAGTACGGGGTGTTCAGAAATTTACCAGAAAGAATCCAACAAGAAATAGGGAAGGCTCCGAGCAAAAGCCAAAGGAGAATAATAAAGTCGATTTCTTCTCTTGGATGACAGCGCTTCTATAAAAAAACAAACTTGAAGAGCGAACAAAATAGCTTCAAAGGCAAAAGAAAAAAGGGCACCCCAACCAAGGAGGCCTCCGCCCACAGCCCACAGCCAGCAGCTAGCAGCCAGCAGACTCCGTGGCTCCTGGAGCTGGGACTAAAATGAAATGAGCTCTGACAGAGGACAGAGTCGAGCAAATCCAGCTCAAACACCTCGGGTGCATCTTTGCTTCCGCAGGAACAGCCCCGTGGCCTCGGCCTCTTGTTCCAGGGGCACTACATGAAGCGGGTCAGGAAACCAGAAAACTGCAACCTCTTGTCTCTCCCCAGTTACCTGCAGGCCAGCATCTTATCATCTCTTTTGTTGCAGGTACAGGACTCATCCTCCTTCTCTCCTCTCAGGTGAGTTGTGCGATAGGTACAAGGCCCTGAACCAACTGTATTATGTGATTCTTCTCAACTACACCGGGAATGACTCAAGTTCAGGGTTTCTTATCAGTGACTTTTTAATTAATTAATTAACTAATTAAATATTTTTTATTGTGATAATAAAAATTTAAAAAAAATCTTTCAAGTACAGCTGACGTTCAATATTACATTAGTTTCAGGTGTACGGCATAATGTTAGACATTTATATAACTTACGAAGTGATTCCCCCAACAAGTCTAATACCCACCTGGCACCATACCCCACTGACCCTTTTAATCAAAGGATTCAGATGAACTATTTTATTTGCAGGGAATGCCGGACTCAAGAAAATGCTGTTTCCTGTCATTTCTCCATCTTTCTGAAGAGTAGTCCTTGCAAACCTTTGTGATCGTGACCTTCCCCATGTCTACAGGGAAATTCTTGGACAGATCGGTAATCACCTGTTGGATGTGAAAGCCAGGCCAACAGTCGTTTCTCCATATATGACCCACTATTGCTGGTGTCGGCCATAATCAATCTAGCAAAAGTGGGAGGAAGTAATACTAGCAAACACCACGTTTGGTCCCATCATAAGTACACTGGCATCATATATATATTCTGCTATTACCTGTAGCCTGCTCAAGTTTACGGTTGCCCTCCCTCCTTCCCTCCTTCCCTCCCTTTCTTCCTTCCAACTCTGATTCTGGAACTGATAGCACATAAAATAAGCTCTTAGCTGCCAAAGTAGGAGAGAACTATAGGCTATGTTATTCCTGTTATTCATTTGTAGAGATAATATATAACCTGCATTCCTAATATGACAGTTGTGAACCTAAATTACAGAGTTATTTATGAAAAAATAGAGCAGAGAAAGAAAAATAGAACACTAACTCCAGATTCTGCTGGGCAGCTCCTCAGGTTCTCTGGGTGTTTCAGGGAATGTAAGTCAATTGGGATCATGCTACTTATTGCAATATGGGCTATTTTACTTGTTCTACCTCAAAGTTTGGATGCTATCACGTACAGTTTTCAGGACCACTAAAAAGCAGAAATATTAATAACTCACTCAGAAAAGCAGTGATCAGCTTTTTATCAAAACATGAATTGCTGCAAAGAAACTCGATTTTGCGAAGTAATGCTGTTCTTTGCCTGTAACATCCCTTTAAAATATACATTATGTTCCTTTCTTGCAAGCTGAGGCTGTCATTTTCTTTATTTAAACCCATTTATTAACTGTAGGCTCAACACCATTTCCTGCCTCTGGTAAGAAGAGAAGTATTGGACAAAGCCATTCATTCAATGACTACAGGCCCAATGCACGAAATTCATGCAAGGGGCTCGGCCCTTGCAGCCTAGGCTGGCCCTCACAGCCCTGGCTTCATCCGGAAGGTCGTTCAGCTGTTCGGTCTAATTGGCATATTAGCCCTTTATTATATAGGATGTTTATCAAGATCCCCTTATTTCCTCATTTTATCCTTGTGGAAAACATTTAAAAAAAGGTCTAGCTGAACTATTAACTTGAATGATGCCAACCTAAGAGGTCTCTGGTAGACGTTACAGTTTTCCCCCTCAGTTCTGTCCATTTAGCACTGAAATCGATAAATTGTAGGGTCACTTGAAAGATGTGCTTTTTTGAGGTAAGCTTTTAAAATGAGCACATTATTACATCGTCAGGAAGGATCACTGATACACAGAGTATTGGCCAAGTTTTAAAAAGCCATTGGTAGAAGGGTTATTAGGTAAACTTGAAAAAAATATTTTAGCTGGAAAGTAATAATGTTAATGCAAAATCCTGCATTAAGGTTAAACACACACACACACACACACACACACACACACACACACACACACACACACACCACTGTTGAAGGCTGAGAAGGGAGCTATGACTCATGGCCATTAACAAAGGCTGGAAAACTTCCAAACTGGGGAATCAGGATGCTGTGTAGCCCACATCCCACTTATCAGAATGATATTGGCAAGGAGCTAACTATGGTTAATATAGTGAGGGGAGGACAGCAAGTTGTCTTCAGTCTTAGAGAACTGTTCTCAGCAAGAAGGAGCAGGTTTCTTCATTGTTTCAGAAGACAGTGTAACTACATAGGAATTCTAGGAAGGCTTATTTCAATTTAATATAGGATGAAAGTCCTACCAATTAGAACTTTTCCAATGGTGGAGCTGCCTCACAAAGTGGGGGGCACCTTTCCAGGGACAAGTTTAAGCAGAAGCTCGTGGCCGTCTGTTAAGGATGCATTAGAGAGGGTGATGCATCATGAGGCAGGACTAGAGGCATTTTCTGGCCCCTTCCCACACAAAAATCCCGCTTTCCCTTAACAGAAGAATCTTCTGGGTATTAATGCACAAACACCTGTGTGATGCTGCTTTCAAAACTCATTAACATAGAGACTCACACAGAAAGGGGGTCACCTCATTTCACAGCTTTTGACATGAAGCAATTGTTTGCTGTCCCTGATTTGGAAAGGATGAAAAATGGGATGTCCAGAGTGAAGGATTGTCTTCAAATACAATGTTTGTCCAATGCTCCCCTAGAGGTTTAATTCTCTACTAACCTCACATTTACATCAGGGATTAGATATTACTAACAGAATTTGCTGAAGGACTCAAAACATGGCACTGGAGCCCTCTGGGGCTCTAGAGTTTCCAGAGGGTATCATGGGCCAGTTTGTAGAGACAACACGGGTGTTCATCACATAGTGGTGAAGGCCTGGGTGTGAATCCTGGCTCTGCTCGTGACCTGTGTGGCCTAGAATGAGCACCATAAACTCTGTGTCCCAGTCCCTCATTATAAAGTTGTACTAATCAGTGCGGGCTCTGACAATGATGACCATGAACCACCTGTCAAGCTGGGTAGGTGACACACTCAGTTCTCGGTAGTTTATTTCTCTAAAAACATTTGAGACCACCCCAATTTATGTCCAGTCCGCAGTCCTAGAAACGTGTTTTTTTTTGGTGCCTATAACCTTGTGTAAAGTAATCTGATCAACAAGTATTTACAGAGTGCTTATTATAGGGAATTAACAAGTGACCCAGGAAGGATCAGTCGGGCCTTGCCCTTACATAGCCAACATTTTAAAGAGAAATAAAATATTTTAACATAAAGTATGATATATTTTGATATATGCTAACTCATAGAGTACTTAAAAGTATTTACTAGTAAGTATGGGATATCATCCCTAAATTCTTTCCAAAGTGCCCCAGTGCTCATTAGGTTACAACACGATAAGAACCTGTACTGTGTTTGCATTCCTAAAAATGACTGTTTCCGTATCAGAGCACAAGTATTAGTCTGGGCTTACAAGCTGGAAAACAGAAATGGTTTTGTAGAACACAGCAAAATAGTATGAGCTTTACTTTAAAAGACATTTATTCCCAGTTGCAGGTGAAAAAGCATAATGTAGAAAACTAGAAGTTATCTCAAATAATAATAATATCTAAAACAACCCAAACTTACAGCTTTATAGTTTGTAAAATGCCTTGACAAATATTACTTTACTTGTGTCTCAAAACCATGCTGTAAGGTGGGCATTACTCTCCCTGTAGGAAGAGAAAACAAAGACTCTGAGTAGCTAAGAGGCCTGTTCCAGATTACAGAGGTAACAGACACCAGAGATGGAATTTTTAACCCTGACCTCATTACTTCAAATCGGGTATTTTTAAAAAACTCATCAAATTAAGTATGAAAAAATGAAGCCAATAGCTGCAACAATATACGAATTTTCCATCAGACGTTCTCATTCAAAAGTCAACATGGGTTTATTCAGGTACCCACCATTGCTATCCCAGCCTGCCTGGAAACCATACCCACTTCTGGCCATGGCCCTTTGACTGTCCATGGGAGGAGCTCCCTTCCCACCCCTCTCAGTCCATGTGGTTCAGGTGGAGCTACAACCACCTCCAGGCATGTGACCGAGGCCTGGTGAGTCACCCGCCTCCTGTCTTTGTGATTAGCTCAGGACAGATAAGCGATCCAAACCAGGCTGATCTGAACCAATGGGACTCAGTCCTGGGACGTTTGGGGGAACTATTAGAAAGATAAGCCCTCTCTCTTATAGGTTCAAGTTTAGCAGGACTGGAACTCGACACTCCTTTCATGTAGAGAAAGCCTGTTTGGGTAAGGAGCTAGCCCACAAGAGAGCAGAGCCCGAGGGCAAGACATACCGGGATCAGGACTGTGTGGACTCCGCAGTGAAGTGACTCAAATACATGCCCTTTTATGCTTTAACATCTGGAGTGGGATTCTTGTTACTTGCACGCATCCAGAAGAGTCTGTACTAATATGTTACCTTAGTCATATATAAACGCAATGAACTCAGACAGCACTGCATAATTGGCCCTGTTTCCTCTAGACATGAAAAAAAATCCTCGCTTTTTTTTTTTTTTTTTTTTTTTAACACCGAGAAAAGAAAAGGAAGAGGGAGAAGGAGATTAAGAGAATTTTCCTACCCTTGAAAATTTAGCAAGGTCAGATTATACCAGCCAAAGCTCTGCCCTGTGAACCCAAAAACTGGACTGAATATAATGAGAAACATTCCGAAAAGTTAACAAGTGGAAAAATAGCCTGGTGTGCCTCTTTGTGAAGAAGCTTAAGGCACCATGAAATATCACAAGGTCAATGCCACCGAAACGGTTTTTTTTATAGACTGTCAGATTTCTTATTTATTCCGGTGAAAATAGGATCTTTTCTACTGATTAAAGGAAAAAAAAAAATCCATGGTCTGGTTTTAATTGGAAACATTCACCTTGGCTAAATCCCAGCGCCTGGAGGGAAGGGCAGACATCAGAGCTTCCCTAGCGAAATGACCAGTGGTGTTACGGTCTGCCCAGCATCAGTCAGAGTAAGCCGCTGGCCACCTCATTTGCCTCACGGATGGGCTTGAGAGAGAATAAAAGAACCAAGATTTCTAAGATCAGTATCAAAACCTAAAAAAGCTCCTACTTCTTCCCATTATTTTTTTTAAGACCAATGAACATGATAGTAATATCCCAAGGTGGCCTGAAGGACACTCATCATATTGGAATTTCCAACCCCAGGTTGTCACAGGGAGAGCAACGTCTATGTTGAGAAAAGGCAATTAACTGTCCACATAAATAAACAAAGTGTACAACCATCAGGTTTGTTTCAAGTATGAGAGCAAAGTTTTCCTCTTTTGCCTGGGGAGATGCCTTTAGGAGTAGATGGCTGGTGGTCTAGTCCCTGGCCCGGAACCGGGCACAGATATCATCAGCATCCCAAGATACCTCTGAAGCTGGTGTGTCAGCTTGTCAATGTGACAGGATGTCAAATGGGGAGTTCCTGACGGAAGAGCTTACTGAGCTTATTCTTTTAACCTTCTTTTTTTTTTTTGGTTATATATTATCTGTCTGTGCTTAGCATCACAAGTGGGTCTTTACACCTGCATGGAAGAAAATGTTAAAGTCAAGGACAGGCTAAGCCTTTCTAAGTAGTGGATAGGTGATGAAAATCTGAATTAAAAAATACCCACTAATTATGGGCATTAAAATAATTTGATATAACACAGGAATAAGAAACCTTGTGTAGTTTGTGGGGAAACAACCACCTAAAACGCTCTTGCTCTTAACACAGTTGGGCTACTTTCTGCAGGCTGAGCCTGTAAATCCCCATAATGTCAGACAGTGGGAAGAAGTCCTAGGAGCAATAGGCTTTCCCTCCCAGGGAAAGTATCAAAGGATAAATTATGATCTTCCTTCTTTTCCAGAGATGGCCAGCCATTTGCCCTGTGGCTTTCTGAGCTACCCAGGCTTCTCCAGCTAACACTTCTGTGTACTGTGTATTTCAAACAAGTTCTAAATTTCCTTCTAAGTGGTTTATCTCACCCTGTTACAGTGATATCATGCTAATACTATGGGGTGTCCTTTGCCACAGACTTTGGTAACCTGTATTTGCAGGGGACTATTCCATCTCTCTTCTCCTTTCTCTGGCTCTGATGATCATTCTGCACAGATCCCGTCTCCATCATGGCAGATGCTCCTTGGCAGCCTTCATACTCATACAATTAAAATAATAAAGAGGAAAATTCCAATTCCATTTTCAATATACATTCAAAGCCCGGATAACACCAGAACAAAAGTGATTGTGTTTATAGAATGGATAGCCGTCTGATAGCTTTGTCATTAACTGGCCCTAAGATGGATCAGGACCTTTGAATTAGGGGCTGACAGTCATATATGCTAATCATATCATCTAAACATGTAGTGACTTATGGTTTGAAATATACTTTCACATGAATCATCGTATCTGACACACTCAAACCTGAGAGTCAGGCATTATCTACATTTTAAAGACAAGGAAACGGAAGTCCAGAGAAACCGCATGACCTGGTACAGGTCACAGAGCCAGAGAGGAACCAAATCAGAACACCAGCTGAGGAAGCCACTAAAGACACAGCATCCATTATTTGGAGAATCCCACAAGAACTTCTCTGTAAATGCAGCAACCCCAGACCTATGTGCGGAGCTCTTCACAAACACGGGAGAAGGGCAGAGTTCTACCAGGAGGTACAGGATGGGTTGCCACCGAAAGGATCAACAAATAACCACTGTAGTTCTGCATTTAAAGGGTTTCGTGGTGATTAACCATGAGCTGATTCAGTAAGTTCCCACTACTAGTGATTTTATGCTCAATCTGCTCGCTGTGCCTACATAAGTGTGATCTATTAGAGCATGTGGGAAATTAGTGTTTGTTGAACTGTTATTAAAGATTTTATATCACTGTAAACAGAGGCAGCCCACAGGGCATCAGGACCATGGAGGCAGCAGGGTATGGCCCGGCAGAGCAGAGCTGGAGTGCTGGCTCTGCTATGTGCTGGTGGTGAGGCCAAGCACTCACCCACCTGCACTTCCTCCACTACAGAGCGACCTGCTGTGAGGATTAACTAAAAGACAGCACATGGAACCCCAGGCAGGGCCTGGTCAGGGCAGGACTTCTGTATGGCTGTTTCCATTTCTCTTCCTTTAACAAAAGAATGAATATTTGGCCCAGCCGGCGGTGTGGCTCAGTGATTGAGTGTCGACCTATACCCAGGTTACTGTTAGATCTCGGTTGGGGCATATGACTGGGTTGCAGGCTTGATCCCCAGTGTGGGGCATGCAGGAGGCAGCCGATCAATGAGTCTCATCATTGATGTTTTTCTCTCTCTCCCTCTCCCTTCTTCCTGAAACAATAAAAATATATATTTTTAAAAAAGAATATTTGTAGAACTAATATAATATGTAAAAATGCTTTCAAATAAAGGAGGAATTGATCTAGTCAGACTTATTAAGTTGTACTGTTTGGATGAGAAAATACTAGACTTTGAACTGAATCAACTTTCTATGATTTAGAAGCAATTTAGACAAAGCCTTTATAGGAGCCTCACATACTGCTCCTAGCAAATTCTAATTTGGTTTCTTATGGGCTCTGCTACCTGGACCAAGGCAGGGAGTTTCTCAGTCTCCTTGCCTTTAAAATGTGGCTCATGCCTGCTTTCAGCGTTGTGCTCATCAGATAGAGCCACTGCCCTAGGAGAAATTAATATTTTCATTTCGATGGGAGTGTTCAAAGCACAAAGACCTTTACATTATGAATTTTCCTCATGAATATTAAGCCAAAGGTTGTGCGAAAATATGCATTTCTCTTCCTTTTAGAAGTCTTTATTTTGTGAAAATAGAGGCATTATTTCATTTTTCCTTAAATATTTTCTGTAAATGGAGGCCTTCTAATAAAGTGTTTTAAGTTTTGCACCAGGGAACTGTTTTTCCTTTTTTTTTCATAAGTTTGAAAATGTGGTCTCTAAACCTTATTAATTCCATTACTCTTCTTTAGTATTCATTTATCCCCCTATTAGTATCCACTTTAAGAGTGCTTTGACTTCTCCTAAATATCATTCAAGAATATTCCTAAAGATTTAGATTACGCTGTAAGAACTGGAAGTATTTTTCCTCCTTCTGATATTTTCCCCATATTTTCATTTACTATCTCATCCCCACAGCACTCGACTTAAAAAGCTGATCTGCCATGTGCTACACGCACATCAATGGTTGTGCAGTATATACCTTGTTTGTGCTAAAATGAGATAACAGATGTGAAAGTATTTTAAAAGTTTAAAAGCTTTAGGTATTATTATATAACTGTGAATGCAACGTTTATTTATTAGGTGTATGGAAATAGGGGAACATTTCAGAACTTCTGAGCTAAAGTGTCCAATTTAGAATCACAGGCTTGAAAAGCTATGTTTTTAGCATAATAGGAAACCCACTGTTTAGATGTGTTTACATCATTACTCTCAGTGGTTTAAAAAATGCTATTAGTACTAAACTCAATTTTGCTTCTCACATATTCATCTAAGATAATTTGAGGCAGAATACTGATTTTATCAGAATAAAAGCAAACAACAGCCACAACATTTGCAAAGCCCTTGTATTCCCAAATAGCTATTTTTCATATTGGTTTAAATGGAAAACAAGTAATTAAACACCACTCCAGTGTTACCTTTTAAAAAATATTTGCCAACAAATGAACTTAATAGGTGGAATGGACATCACTCTCAGCATCGTGTTTCCAAGTGAAGCAAAGCATTTCCAAACATCTGGTCAGCAGACCTTAAGAAGGCAAAACTCCCATGAATGGCTGCAGCCGCCGAGAGCACAAGGCTTCTCGCCTATGGCTGGAACTCCAGATCACTCCGGTGGGGGCTCAGATAAACCTGAGGCACTGCCAGCATGTCAAACTCAGGGCCGGTGAGTGCGACATGCTTGCAGTAGAGTGTTTCCTGAAAACATGGATCTGTCTTGGTGATTCTCTTTAACTGTGTTTCCCTGTCCTTTAGCAACAGGAAAGAAACCCTGAAGATGGACTTCAGCGACTTAGGAACAGACTGGCTAGGCATGTAGTGACCAAACTACAGTAAGCCTCTGGAGAGAAACCGCTGGGGGAAGACCCGCTGGGACGGGGCTCCTGGTGGAAAGGTGGTGTGGCTGCTGCTTGCTTACTGGGATTTTAAGGGCTAATGCAAGCCTTCGGGAAGACTCGACTTTATTGGCTAAGCACATAACTTTGAGAAAAAAATGTAGTCTAGAGTATGTTTTTAAAAAGCAAGTGAATTTTTGAAATTATTATAGCAAATGACCCAAAAAAGAAAAGAACAACAACCTCAGTTGTTGAATGGTGGAAAAGCCACATACATAAAACTGTTTGACAACAAAATTATCAAGTATTTAATATCTTGTTAGGTTAATGCACTGAAACGGCACTACTTTAAAGAGGTACACACGTGTTCATTTCTTCATGACTTTTTTGGCATTTCCAGATGAGGAAACACTCTTAAAGCAAACAAATCAATGGCTGCAATTAACACAACCTGAAGAGCCGCAATCCCAGAATGCCTTTTCCTATAGATCAGATTCCGGTAGTGCCACCTCCTATTTCCTCAGCCGCAAAAGTGCCGTATCGAATAGCAGGATTTTAGGAAGTTTTTAACAAGCTCCTGGTTGCTGATGGAGGCCTGTGTCTACAACTAGTCATTTGAGCATTGTGAGCAGCACACGTAAGGTGAATGAGCACATGCACACAGGCCCTCCATGGCTCACCACATCCCACCTGCCAGCTTGTCTACCTCTTCTTGCTGCTTTTGGCCCTCTCTCACCCGGCCAGATACAAGTTCATTGAATCTTCTCAATGGCAAGACAATTCCTGAAAATGATGCATTCAGACTGGAGTGACAAGAAAACAATATAGGTTATTCAAAAGGTACTACTGGCCCAGTTTGTGACTCTCATAAAGAAAGTAAGAGAGAAATTTTGCTAGAGTACCCGGAGAGTTCAGATATAGGAGGAAGAGTAATTAATTTCCTCTTTGGAAAAGCTGTACCATGTGGAGAAATTTCATAAATTATGTGAGCAGCTGAGATGGGTAATTCTGTTCCTGAAGTCGACACAGTCAATAAGAACTAATGTTCATCAACGCACGACCCTCCCTTACCCAGCAGAGAGAAGGGTTCAGAAAACACCCCGTTTGCATTAATACATAAAGACTACATGGTTCAAGGTCAAAACGTACCATGCCTCTGAAATCCTGTCTTTAGAGAGGTTTAACCACCTATGTGATCCACAAATTCTAACAAGTAGCAGGAAATACATGAACACCTTTTGGAAAAAAGCTCTCAGACTCGTTATTTAAAAGAACATCAGTGAAAACAGTAATAAGGATTAAAAGGCAACACGCAACAAGAGAGAAAGGGAAAATTATTCTTTTCTTGTCTCTCCTACGTTTTCCATCTCCCTTCAATAAAGGATTCTCCACAATCCCAACATTGCCATTCCTTGCACAAAGAACTCTGAGGACAATTCAGAACTGAGAGAGCTAAAAGGAGATGCAATATATCAGGCCCTTTCTTCCTGGGGCATTAGCAGGCAGAATAGCCATAGTTTCCAGAACATTCTCTTCACGTTCACGTTTTTCTTTTGTGAGTAGCAGCATAGAATGTTTGCCAAAGGCTTTTAAAAACAGAATCCCGCAAACAGTTGAGAGAAATAGTTAACAACCAAGGCGAAGCAATTACAGTCATATTTTCACCTCGAAATTTTCATCTTAGGTGTGAGAGGCAGAGAGAAGCCTTTCAACACATCATTCTGAACCTAGAATGGGGATGAAAAGGGTTGAATCTGCCAATTGTTGTCAACAAATCCATGTCTCTGAATCTCAGGGCTACACGCCAGGGCTAGCTGTCCACATGAATGTGCGCTTAAGAACAGAGCCACTGTTTGGCTACGGCTGACTCGCGTCTCAGAGCGGCCATCTGAGGACAGGTCAGACATAG
Organism: Myotis myotis; assembly: GCF_014108235.1. Taxonomy (NCBI): domain Eukaryota; kingdom Metazoa; phylum Chordata; class Mammalia; order Chiroptera; family Vespertilionidae; genus Myotis; species Myotis myotis. The sequence goes on from NW_023416335.1 coordinate 197,007,854, forward strand.
ACATCCACACCGAAACAGGGAAAGGACTGGATGTGACAGATCTCTCTTTTCAGTTGTTAGTGTCCGGCAGCAGCCTCATTTTCAGCTACTCAAGTTCACAACGTGAGATGACGCAACTAGTCCCAATAGTACACGTCTATGCAGATGTGTCTACTTGGGAGGGAATTAACAACATTATTGGAGTTAACACTTTCCCCTGATTTCTGCTCTGTATTCCAGCCCATTTACATTTTCTAATCCAGACTTTTATTATTCATTTTCATTATGATTTCATTCTTGCCCAGTAATTGTTCCCTTTAGGGCAAAGACTTATGAGAGTGGACGTAATTTCTTCAGTAAGAATGAAAACCAAGCGTTTGTGTATACCTTCCATTCCCAGAAAGGTCTGTTTCAATCTAGGTCAAGTGAGCAGGGAATGAAAGCCATGGCATAAAATGGTCACATTCCCATTGGTGTGGACAATAGGCATCGTTAGCTATCGCTCAATGTTGGAATACATTTCGCGATATGAGTGAAAGGCAAAAGAACGTTAGCGAGGCATTTAATAACACCTTACCTGGGCCATCTGCCTCTCCAGTTTTGATCGGGGAATATCATCAAAGTAGTTTTCATTTCTTCTCCTCCTTGCATCGCCCTGCATGATAATGTGAGGAACGTCTAGGGAGCCACCAGTGGTGTAAGTGCTTTGGCTAAGTGATGGAGACAACTGAGGAGGAGTGTGATTACCACTGGGTTCCTGAATGGAAATACATCATGAAGTAAATACCACGTTTTGGCCGCTAACCTTTGGTTGCAAAATTGTGAAATACCGACAAGACACACTGTGGGGGTGGGGACTCATTTTTGAATCAACTGCCAAGGCGTGGAGCATCCCACTGTCTTGTGAATAGCATGATCTAGTCAATACTTCCCCCCCCCCCTAAGTATTTCAGGCCGAAGGGTTAGAGTACAAAGAATCAGGCTGTTTTCTTCAACCAGCACAGTGGGTGATCTCAGGGGTGAGGACGCAGATGTTAGGCAACCCTGACACGACCACGTGTGTGTACAAGGGCAGGAGCTGCGTCTTCCTGTGGACAGTGTCCTCACCACGGGAGATGCCATGACGAGGAAGCTAAATGGGAACCACCGGGGCTGGATCCTCCATCAATCGGTGGTCTGGCAGTTAGGTGGGGAAGAGGACACAGTACGGAAACAGAGCATGTCACATGTGCGGATGGCAGAGCAGTGCATAGAATGACTTTCAAAGGCAAAGGCAACTTAAGCTGGGGAAAACTGGTCGGAAGAAAGACAAGAGGAGGCAGACAGTTGGGCACTAGTGTTTGCAAGTAAGAGGAGGGTTGGAGGGTGCTGATTCCCTGGCCTCCCTAAGGTTCTGGATCTCCTTTGACAAATTAAGGTTCTGCACTTTTTCTTGGGAATCTCTATTGTTCTCCTAAATCGCTTTCAGGGAGTCAGAGGGATGGGTTCAGATGGGGGAGGAAAGAGAGCTGAGTAAGCAGCAGGGAAGGCCTCCTCTAAACAGTCATTCCAGGAGGGCTATCCTGACGGTGCCTACATCTTTCTCCCCTTCTGTGTAGCAAAATGAGGGTAAGACAATAATCCCTCTCTAGCCTCATTTTTCTCCCAATTTATTTGAAGCTCCTCTTATTGAGGGAGAAAAATAGGTTCTAATTCTACGTTCACTGCTCCCAAAGCCCTCAACTAGCCTCCAAATGTCCCAGCGTCTCCCAGTTGCCCCAATAATCACTTTTCTTAAGGGCTCCGTCCCGGAGCCAATTCTCTTTCATTTCTAGAAATCTTTGTGCACTTTCTTTAAAACGGAATCAGACTCAACTATTTTTTTTTTTTTAAATCCAACAACTTTTATTGTTTAAAGTATTACCTGTCTCCTTTTTCCCCCCGACTAGCACCCCTCCCCTGCCCCCCCCCAACTCAAATCTTAACAGCTCCTCTCCTGCCCGACCCCCTGCCTGGCCCACGGTGGTTATGCTGTGTGCTGAAACTCACTGATAGGAGGCATTCTACTGCATCGCGTTGCTGGCCATTCTGTTCAAGTGCCACACTGTGTGCATCAGTTATTATCGCTCCCTTTTCTGACACTTGCAGAAAGGGAGTCAGGGGCACCAAGCGCAGGACTAAGTAAAGAGCACAGAGTGGGAACTCCCCAACTGCTCATGGACAGTCCAACTTTTCGATGAATTTTAGAAAAGTTCCTGGAGGCCTCAGGTACCCGGTGAATACGGGCCGCCCCTCCCTGCTCCATTTCGCCTGGCAGTCCTCTCGCTCATTCTCCTCCTCTCTGCCTTTTCCTCCTCGCCTCCCTTCCCTTTCACTATATTTCTCTCTGCGCCCCCGCCCCCACCCTGTGCTGTGGGGTTTCTCTCTAGTTGTACTGCCCCATAATTCTAAACAATAGCTGAAATAGTTTATTAAATATTTAGTTCTAGCTTCTCTAACCTTAATTTTTGAAGTGGGTAAGGCTGGGCAATATTTACTTCATAAAAAACCGAAGACCCTAAGGTTAATTTCAAATTGACCTTCACTTAGCTGTGGCCTCTGATCGATTTTCTTTCAGTGGGTTTGAGGAGTCTGACAGAAAACTCATTTCCTCTCTCTTGGTGTAAGATGGGAGTGTAGGATGGCAGTAGTTGGGGGGAGCGTTCTTTAAAGGTGGGGGTTTGTCTGATGTGTATCTAAATCTCAAAAATATATATTTAACCAATCAAGGGAAAAAAAATCTTGTCTTATGAAACACAATCAGAAGTGAGATTGTTTTTCAGATGGGTAAGGTACGCTGTGTGGAACACAGCCCGCACTTCCTGACTCATTGCTTCAGTCATTTCATGTTATTGCCCCACATTAACTTTGGGGGCCAGGTGTGGAGAAAACAGGAATATCCTGAGCACTTACCCTGAGGGTGATGGAGCGAGGGGGCTTCTGGGGCGGGTCCTCGTGCAGCCTGTCTCCCAGCGACGCCAAAATACGTTTCCTGTGGCCAATCAGACTGATTTTTAAAACCTGAAACGACACACATTGGGGTTATTTCATTTGAGGAAAATGATTTCTGTGGGTCCTAAGAGATGAAGGAACGAAAGGAGATTTGTGCAAAGCCACCTCTGCCCCGGGACAGATGTGAAATCAGTGTGAGCCTTCGAGTCCAGGAAGGCAGAAGTGCCATGGAGAAAGTGTCGGGCGGCACAGTGGTGCGGGGAGGAGGAGAAAGCGGAGCGGGTGCCCCTTCACTCAGGCTGCCCCAGTCCCAGCCTCTACTCAGCAGCCGCAAGACCTTTCAAAAGGCAAGCCAAGTCTTCTCCCCAACCAGCTGGACTCTCCCATCGCTTGCTGTTGCTGTTAGGATAAAAGCTCAGTCCTGACCTGGCTTCGAGGCCCAGCAGGGTTGACTGCCCACTGCCTGTGTCTGTGTCCCTGCCTCTCTCCCTTCCATTCAGGATGCTCAGTCACACCGGTTTCTCTGCTCCTTGAACATCTGGTACACATCCTCGCCTTGGGGCCTCTACACCGTTTGTCCATCTGCCTAGAAGGCCCCTGAGAGATCACGTGATGCCTATCACCCCTCTGGACACTGCACAAGTGTGGTCTCCTCACAGAGGCCCCCACACCTCCTCACTAAAGCACTGTGCCCTATTCTACCCTGGATCTCCCTGCCCCCCTTTTAACATGTTTTCATTGATTTCAAAGAGAGGAAAGCAGAGGGAAAGAGAGATAGAAACATCAATGATGAGAGAGACTCATCAACTGGCTGCCTCCTGCACACCCCCTACTGGGGATTGAACCGGCAACCTGGGCATGTGCCCTGACTGGAAATAACAGGAGCTCCCTGGATAGGAGAGAATGAATGTTAATCAGTGGTTCTCAACCTTCTGGCTCTTTAAATACAGTTCCTCATGTTGTGACCCAACCATAAAATTATTTTCATTGCTACTTCATAACTGTAATGTTGCTACTGTTATGAATCCTAATGTAAATATCTGATATGCAGGATGGTCTTAGGCGACCCCTTGAAAGGGTCGTTCGACTGCCAAAGGGGTCATGACCCACAGGTTGAGAACAGCTGATTTATTTATTTATTCATTTTTAAAATATATTTTTATTGATTTTTTACAGAGAGGAAGGAAGAGGGATAGAGAGTTAGAAACATCGATGAGGGAGTAACATCGATCAGTTGCCTCCTGCACACCCCCTACTGGGGATGTGCCCGTAACCAAGGTACATGCTCTTGACTGGAATCGAACCTGGGACCCTTGAGTCTGCAGGCCGATGCTCTATCCACTGAGCCAAACCAGTACGGCGAGAACAGCTGATTTAGATAAAAGTTGTAACGTAGGGTTACAATCAAGCACAGTGACTTGGGGGACTCCGGTCTCCCCCGGATAGGATTTTAAGTCTGACAGAGCTGCAAAGGACACCTTGGAGAAGAGATGACACAGGGAACCAAGATTTGAAAAGTCTCAGTCCCTACCCTTCCTGCAGCTTTGCACATGCTGCCCTTTTATCCTCCCAACACTCCTATCCAGAAGGGCTTCTTGCTTTACAGACAAGGAGACCGAGGTTCAAAGTGGTTCTGAGTTGCCTATCCAAGAGCTAGCATGAGGTGGCTCTGAGATTTGAATCAGGTTTGCTGATTCCAAAGCTTGTAAATTGCAAAGTTTGGGCGTATCTCCAAACATTAGTACAACATGTAGATGCATTCACAAAAAATGTATTTACCCTGTCCCTGCCCACGTGATGTTCTAGGATACAGCTTATTTTGGGTAACTAGTTCCCAAAGTAACTAGTTTCTTAAAAATTTTTTTCTCTCTTTTCAAGTTTTAAGGGGGAGGGGTGAGTATGTCTTTGGGCATTTCATCCTATGCTAACCTTGAATTTTTATTTGCCTATTTGTCACTTGGCTTATTGGCTCTTCTGCCTACATTTATTTAGATTTTAAATTAGCACTTAAATTCGAATGTCCACAAGCACACACACCCCATTGATTTTATAAACCTCCAAGGCTGACGAGTTCTACACTTTGCAGTTTGTTTGCATAAAGCAGGCCCTCTTCCCAGAGATCACTTTAGTCCACTTTCTCTGCACCATCTCCTACTCTAGCACAACTGCTTCAGGGATGTTGAAAAAAAAAAACTGCTCACAATAAAAACAAACAAACAAAAATTGCTCACAATATTCCAGGTATAAGTGAACCACATCTTTCTGTTTGAGCAGGATACAATTTTCTGCTTTAATCCCCCTTTAAATGCCCTTTTATTTTTTTTATTGTTGATTAAGTTATCACATATGTGTCCTTATCCCCACATTACCCCCCATCCCCCCCACTCATGCCCTCACTCCCCTGTTGTCTGTGTCCATTGGTTAGGCCTATATGCTAGCATATAAGTCCTTTGGTTGATCTAAAATGCCGTTTTAAAGCACATCTGAGGTAGGGATAAGTAGGGACAAAAACATACTAGTACACTGGCTGTAAAACCTCTTAATTTTGTTATAGTTGAGAGGTCAGAACTCTTTGATCTTGGAAAGATGGTTTGAATTATTTCTCCCTAAATTCCTGATCTTACAGTTGTCCATGCAGAAGCCCATCTGCCATGCTCTGCCCACTCACACAGCCCTGTGTGCTCTTTCTGCATTCATATTAGTCAGCTTGGCATTTTGCTACCTGGAGGAGCTCGGCAGTTTCTGCAAATCTGGAATTTGACCGTAAACTCCTTCTTTCAGATGATTTATAAATATGCTAAGTGTGGCCCCAATGCTGCTTACTTATAGGCAACACTGTTTATATGATCCAGGGAAATGCCTTTAAAATATTCTTGCATTGTTTGTTTGCTTGTTTCTTTTTTTTTTTTTTAAGCATCAAGATCAAAGAATCCCCAATTTCAGAAAAACACAACAGTACTCTTTTCAAATGTATTTTGTAAATCTAAAACATTGCATTTTCTTATTCCCTTTTATTCTTATTTTCAGTTACTTTGCCAAAGACTTCTATTGAGTATAAATTCCTTCCATAAAATTCCCTCTGCCTTTCTCCCAGTAAGAAATTGGATCCGATGCTGAGGGTGCTACCTCGAGCTCCTGAGTCCTGCTAAGAAATGCTTTTCGTAGTAATACAGATGTTCAAAATTATTTTGACAAGTAACAGACACTAAACAACAAATAACTGGTAAAAGCAAGCGGGTGTAACTGCCTTTGCTGCTTCTGGTTTACTCTCTCAATTCAATTGTGGGCAAGTGACCTGACTCCTGTGGTCTCTGTTCTCTCACCTATAAAGTGAGAACGCTCATGCCAATCTCAAATGTTGTTGGGAAGATGAAGTTGTGAGCATAACCAGCACAGTGCCCGGCATAGAGAAGATGCAACCTTCCTGGTGTGCTTATCCTAGCTAATGGACCCAAAGGATACACAGAAATCCTCACCCAGAAAACAGAGACTTGGCCGTTTTCATAGTCAGTCATGTCAAACAAATTCGCTGGTGCTTTGCATGAAGAGATGTGGCTAACCTGGGAAAAGCCCTCATTGAAGTGATATGTAGTGAGTGATAGGAATGGATCTAGTTTCTAGGTCTTAGTTTAATTCTGGACCTAATCTAAAAGAATTCATGCTATTCTTCCACACACACCATTTACTCTCTGACAGGAGGTACTCTGAGCCACTCACTGGAGCTCCATCACTGTCTCCTCCACAGAACTACCCAAAGAGAATGGATGGATGGATGGAATAAAAATATTAACAGAGTGATAATTCATATCAAGAACATTTGGGTAACTTTCCTTATTTACTAGAAATGACCCCATATCACAGACGATAATGATAACTATTATCCTCTGAACATTTGCTATGTTCTAGTTCTATGTTCTAATTGTGCTAGAAACTGTGCCAAGTGCACTATATATGTGTATAAACTTCTCACTTAATCTTTAAAAAAACAATATCATTCCCATTTTAGAAATGCAAAACCTGAGATCCACGAACACTGAGCACCTTGTCTGTGGTCACGCTGCTAATGGCACCATGGCTAGGATTTGCACCTGACTCAGCCTGCTCTTCCCCACTCACCATGCTCTTCTTCTAGGTATTAACCTCTACGCCTTAGCTACACTATTGTTTTATACCATGTCTTGAGATGGTGCTCTTTGCTTTGGGTTGTCAAGTTCAAAACATTTATACTGGGTCTTGACCATCTGAAAAACATTAGAATTATACAGCTTTAGTTTTGGACAAGGCTTATAGCAGTGTTAAAGCTGGGCCAAAGGAGCCCAGGCAGATACCCTACAGAGTTCCCTGTGAAATGCCTAGACAGGTGTCCCCCGCTTTTTGAAAATTCGCCCTATGCCACTTGGCTTTCGACAGACCTACATTAGTTCCTGTTGATGCTAAGTGAAAGAAATCTGGATTTTTACTTTTACGTAAAAAGGTGAAAATGGGAAATAGCATCCAGTGTTTGTTTTGCATTATGGAGGCAGCTGTACCCTGAGCAGCGAGAGTGGCCCCCAAGCTCCTTCCCTGGGAACCACACTCAGCATCTCAGCATCAATCGCCACAGCTTTGAGCTGTCTGTGCGCATCTGGGCTTTATCTCCCTTAATTTTGTGCATCTGTTAGCCAGATGTGTCCTAAGGTAATTTCTTCTTTGCTTTAAGCCACTTAGGCTTAAGAAAGGTCTCATAGGAATGCTCTGCTTTCTGAGAGTGGGGGAAATCTGTATAGACAAAGACCAGAACATCCTCATCAACCCAAGATTCAATCCAAGTTGGCTAAGAGTAGAGTGGTAGGGAGGGTGACATTTGGCTTCAAAACTTTGAAGTCAACAATATGAAATCCAATCAGCAAGACAACAACAGAGAGTATTCCAAAGAAAGAGAGTCATATGGGAAAAGTCAAGCCCAAAGGCCATTGGGTTTGCCTTGAGTGAGATCAGCGTAACATCTGATCATCATTGTAAGTGATAGGGAAGTAGTGAAATCCTACCACCCCAGGCACCATGACAGATGTCCAGTCAGTTTACAAACAGTTTTCAAAAAGCCAGAGCAACAGTTACTGTGGCAGAGAAAAATTCTGTACGGTTTTCATTACTGTTTGGGTGAAAGTTAGCTGCATATACAAGGACCCCAATGGGAGTAAAAGGTAAAGTAATGGCAATATTTGGGGGATTTAGTTATTCTAAGATATTAACACAATTCAGTTCAACTCAAAAACAATATTAATTTTCTGCCACCAATTATTTGGAGAATTCAAAGGGAAAATGTGCAGAGATTGGGCACACAAACTACATTGTCAAACCATTAGCTAAGGAAAAATTACTATACACATGAGCATAAGAATGTGCCCAGTTCCAATAGATAAGAAATGGAAGTTATGGCATGCTCCCTTAGTGGGTTTTCACTACAACTATCATGAGAAATATGGGTCAAAGGCAAGGAATACTGAAACAATACAGGTCTGCTGAATATTGGTATCCACTCATCCAAGGAGTAGCTACCTCTTCAAATTTTCTTCACTGTCAATTAAATAGAACTTCAGAAACAACACTGCAAATTCCAGCGAGAGGGGAATAACTGTGCTGAGTGACAATGCCATACTATTATGCCAGTGTCATTTATGTTTCTGGGCTTACCTGTGGGAATTCTGCTAGACAATATTATGACCCTACCCCTGCACTGAGCAGCTCACATCAGAATATATGTTCCAGCAATACAGAAAGTCAGTGCAGTTGGACTTCTTTTTTATTCCTTTTAAAATGTAATGTGCCACAAATTAAACATGTTAAATTTGAGGTGATGTAAATGAAACATGCTTTTTTCCCCCACCTGCTTTTTAAAAATTAAATAATGTTTTGATTATAATAACAATACTGCTTTCCCATGGTAGAGACAGAAAATATAGAAAAATAAGAGAACAAGGTATTGCCCTAACCGGTTTGGCTCAGTGGATAGAGCATCGGCCTGCGGACTGAAAGGTCCCAGGTTCGATTCCGGTCAGGGGCATGCACCTTGGTTGCGGGCACATCCCCAGTAGGGGGTGTGCAGGAGGCAGCTGATGGATGTTTCTCTCTCATCGATGTTTCTAACTCTCTATCCCTCTCCCTTCCTCTCTGTAAAAAATCAATAAAATATATTTTTAAAAAAGAGACCAAGGTATCTATAGGCTATTTGCATTTAGGCATATTTCCTTTCATTTTGTCCCCACGATTATGTTTTGTAGTGGCCATAAGTACAATTTTCACCTTAATTTTTTCGCCCAATGTGAAAGCTAAAGAGCTTTCCTACATATTCAAATCTCAGTAGACGTTTTAAGTAACTCCATATTACCATATTATTGCTTTAGAGAAGCACATCATAATTCACTAACCATTCCCCTTATTGCTGGAGATTTAGTTTGTGATTCCTTTCTGGATATCAAACATTCCATGTCCTTAGAAATATCCTATCATCCTTCAATTTCCATTTTCATTGCCATGTTTGCCTAGACACAATACGAAAAACACCAATGAAAATTGCAAGAACGTACACATCATGCAGAAAAGTCATGTAGCGACAGTCTCTCTCCATGTTCCTCATGACATTGCAATCCATTTATTACCGGCTGGGACAAGACCCTCCAGGGACAATGGCATGTCCACATTATCTTCCTCAGTGTCACTCTGTGCATTTGTTATGCTTTGGGGCTCAGATTTAGCGGGCAGACATGAAATAACACATGTAGCTGGAATCCTCCAGAGATTACACATGCAGCATCACTGAGCACACAAGCGATTCTAGTTATCATTGTGCCTTCTCATTTCTGGGTTTTTGTGCAGGGAGAGATTTTTACTTTGTTTTTATTTAAATGGTCTTTAGAATGGAACAGCTTCATCTGCATTCTGAATCCCCCTTCCATTTTAAGGGGGCAGACTGTCCCCCTCTCCCCTTTCTAGATACTTGCCAACTAAGGACAGCAGCTCCCAAGCAAATCTTGAGAGCTTGTCTGGCTTCAGAGTGGCCTCTTGATCTAAAATCTACCCAGAGATATGTATAAAACAGCACATTAAATAACAAAGATACTATTCAAAATCTTGCTGTTAGGGTTATTCAAGGATGGAGTAAGAAAGTTTTAAGTTTCTGTTATACTCAAGAGAGAAATAATGCCTTAGTTCAGGGCTTTATAATTCCCAAAGCAGCTTCCTAGTCATTCATATTCAATTTACAGAAATCTGCACAAACCTGCAAGTGTTCTGCGGATTCCTGGTGGTCTGGGATGCCCAGACCGGAAGTCGAGGTGGAAGTTTATCTGCTTTGTTCTCATCTGCAGAACTAAAATTGCAATTAAATGGGAAGGATTCCCCCCTCCCTGGTTATCATTTCCAAAAACTTTCCACCTGAGAGCATCCAGGCAAAAGTGCCAGAGTGCCATCGGATTTCCACTCCCACAATTCCAGACACCCTCGTTGGAAATGGCATTTGATTTCCGACTGTGACATTTTCTCTCTTATTTCTTGGAAAGTAATAATGCATGCTGGCACTGCTATGGTGGAGAGAAGGACCTTGGAAGCAGAAGGTCATGATGTTGTTTTTTTTCTTTCTTTCACTCTTCTTCTAGGGAAGTGACCTTTGCGTTGTGATGGTCAAGGGTCAATGATAATCTTATTCAACAAATTTATTGAATATCTTTCACATATGTCCACCGTATTATGAAATCTGTGAGCCACAAAGAAGAAAAAAAAATTCATTCCTCTAGGGCTTTTAATCCAGTAGTTGGAAAAATATTTTTTAAATTTGTTTATATATTTCTATTTTGTGTCCGTCTATCCATCATCTATCTATCCATCCACCCATTCACCTACCTATTTAACATGCATCCATCTATCTAAATATATATGTCTACTCAGCTACACAGATTAAGAGAGATTTCTGTTAACTAAGGCATTATTTCTCTCTTAAATATAACTTAAAAAACGTTCTTACTCTATCCTGAATAACCCTAACCACAAAATTCCGAATGGTATCTTTGTTATTTAAATGTGCTATTTTATAGATATCTTTGGGTAGATTTTAGATCAAGAACCAGCCCTTTCTCCTATTATCTAAACTGTCTTTAACTCCAGCCAATCTCCTCCATGTCTCCAACTGCACCACATACATTCCTTTGGCCCACATATACAACACCTCTGTACACTCTAGAATATCTGTGCCTCCTTTTCATTTAGCTCTTGCAAGCATGAAATCAAGACCCATCTCAAGCCTTCCTTGCTCACCTTGGATCCCAGCAACCTCCTTCTCTGAATTTCTCTAGTATCCAACCAGACTATAAGCTCCAGAGGGTGAGATACAGGGTCACTGTATCATAGGATCCCTCATAGCACCCAGCACACAAGTACACCATCAAGGGGCATCCCTGAATCTCAGACTCCATCCCTTATGTGTAGAAAACAAATGAAGTAGGAAGACATCTCTGAAAGGCAGAGGGGAAAGGAAAAGAACACCGTATCCTATTTCTTTCCCTTTCGACTCTCAACAGTTTTCTATTCCTTCTGAGCTTTGGCGCCTTGTCGTGGGTGATGTAAGATTTCCTTACCTCCCATTTCTTCCCTTTATCTCAAATGCTTCATCTAAGAAAAAAAGTCACTCTGACTGTATCTTCCCTATTTTTTCTCTTCTGCTATTACTTTTCTTTTTTATGTTTTTATGTATGTATGTATTTATTTATATTGATTTCAGAGAGAAAGGGAAAGGGAGAGAGAGAGACAGAAACATCAATGATGAGAGAGAATCATTGATCAGCTGCCTCCTGTATCCTCCCCTTCCCCCTGCTCTGCAATGGGGATCGAACATGAAACCTAGGCATGTGCTATGACCAGGAATTGAACCAGCAACCTCTTGGTTCATGGGTCGATGCTCAACTATTGAGCCTCACTAGCTGGGCTGCTTTTACTTTTCAAAGAAACTGCTACTAAATAATAATCTGTATGATAGATGCCATCAAAATGCAACTGTGTTAACCTATGGAAAGGACCAGAGGTTCCAAGTTACACAGTTCTAGAGAGAGCAAAGGACAGTGGGAACGAGTGAAGGAGGGGCCGGGGGATGTGTGTTTTCTGAGTATAGTCTGTTTCAATAAACAGGAAATACTAATTATGAGGAAATGAGAAAATCTTTACATGAAAAGAGAGACCTTCCTGGTATAATTGCCTCGGAGCACTTAAGGGTGCTGGAGGTAGAAAAGCCTTCTTTTGTAATCAAGGAGAATCATCAGTTTATTTGTAAAGCTCTCTGAATTACCTCTTGATGAAGGTACTAATTTTCTGATTATATTTTCACATAAACCTTACTCCAGAAGATTAAAACAAATACAAACAAACCAACCAATCAGTTCCTAACCAATTTCCCTGCAAGTTACTTTTAAGTACAGCTTGCTGCAAATTCAGTTTTCATAGGACAAATTTGGTTTGCATTGCTCAAGAACCCAATAGTTGGAATTACTGAAGGACAATTTTGTTGCTAACGAAAATGGGAAATATGTGCTACATCCCACACCCGAAGTTATTCTTGCAGACGTGATGATGGCCTAATAGCATTTGAAATCTGAAAATCTCTTTGCATTATTATTAATACATAAAAATGCTCTGCAGCTCCCAGCTGGCATAGCTCAGTGGTTGAGCATCGACTTATGAACCAGGAGTCACGGTTTGATTCTGGGCAGGGTACATGCCCGGGTTGCGGGCTCGATCCCCAGTGTGGGGTGTGCAGGAGGCAGCTGATCAATGATTCTCTTTCATCACTGATGCTTCTATCTCTCTCTCCCTCTTCCTTCCCCTCTGAAATGAACAAAAATATATGAAAAAATATATTATGAAAAAATGCTCTGCAGCTTAAAAAGTGAAGAGGCCTCAGTGTAGCTTATATTTTGCTGACCATGCAAGACATTTATGGCTATTGAGGGTACTTTTCAACTTATTTCCTTTCTGTTTTTGAGATCATAAAACTTAGGATCTATTATATTATGTAACTGATGCTCTTAGTAATGTAAATAAAATTATATTTAACAAAATTCATTATTAACACATATCCATATATTATAAATGCAACTGAAAGATGCAAAATACATAAAATACACATATTTGTAAGGAGAAGTTTTTAAAAAAATATATATTTTATTGATTTTTTTACAGAGAGGAAGGGAGGGAGATAGAGAGTCAGAAACATCGATGAGAGAGAAACATCAATCAGCTGCCTCCTGCACATCCCCTATTGGGCATGTGCCTGCAACCAAGGTACATGCCCTTGACTGGAATTGAACCCAGGATCCTTCAGTCCGCAGGCCAACACTCTATCCACTGAGCCAAACTGGTCAGGGCTGTAAGGAGAAGTTTTAAGATAAACTGAATCTCAGGAGACAATCGTAGGCAAGTGAGGGCCTGGTTATTCAATGTTTGGATCATAAACGGTTTTCCTTTCTGCTCTTTTGCTGCCTCCTTCTTGCTGTTTCACTACTTTAAAGGCACATCATACCTTCCATCAGCGTGTAGAAGAAGAAGAGAGCCAATGAATTAAAACAAGTCAATTCTGTTTTGTTTTTCCCTCTCAGTGGCTCTGATATATGAATGTGGTACAGGAGTAGGTAAAAATCTATCTAAAACTAGCTAACATTCAGGTTTAAAAAACACACCTGTGGGTTTGACTTAGCCTAGTAAGCTACTACTGCTCTTTAGATTGGGTGTTAGCGTATTTCGGCCCGTGTGTAGAGGAAGAAAGGATGTGAAGGGCTTATGAAAGTATTTCTAAGGAAAGCAGATGTTGCTGTTAGTCCCAAGGACAGGCTCAAGATGAGGAAGCAGGGTGACAGTGGGAGACAGAGTTTTATAATCCCCTTTTCTTCCATTGTTCCCCCACCCTCATCGGCTATCTGCTTCTTTCTCTCTTCAATTAATTCAGCACCACTGAGGCAGTAGAATCTGCTCAGCAGGCACAACGGTAACAGCAGGGCTCAGTCTCAGGGGGACTTAGTGTGAGCCTTGACTCTTGACACTATATACGACTCTGGGTCAATTATTTAACTCTCTAAGCTTCACCTAACTCATCCAAAATAATAGTGTTAAAAATAGTGCATATGGTACTGGAGGGCTGGGATTAAATGAGATACATGAAGAGTACTTAGCACAGTGCCTGGCATAAAATCAGTCTCAGTAAATGAGAACTCATTCAGTTTTTTTGAGTCCAGTTTTCTGCACTGGAAGGGCTGAGCTCACTGCTGGACCTTGGTCAGCTCATCAATGTCACATCAATGCCACAATCTGAAACACGTCAGTAACTGGCCAGAAGCCTTTTCTCTGGCAGCAACCTCTGTGTCATCAGCTGCTCTTCGTTCCCAACTTCAGGGTCTCATTAAAAATAAGTTTTTGCTGGACTATATTCATTTCCTTTCTCTGACAGCGTTGTTAGTATGAGGTTGACCGGCCAGGAGAATGCCACAGACACAGTCTTTAATTCCAATAAAGCACTTGATGAATTCTTTCATTATCTATAAGATGGGGGGCACCAGGAGAGAAAAATTAAGTGGAATCACAGCTGGTTGTCCATCTACACCAAGAGGCTTGATGAATGACACTGTTGCAGCCTGTAGGGGGGCCACTGATCGAATGCCACAGGGCTCTGGCCCTGGATTCTGCTCTATTTGATATTCTTATTAATGGCATCAAAGTAGACATAAGAGGAACGTTTATCAGGTTTTCAATGGCATAAAGCTGCGAAGGCTATTTAATATGGTAATAGGCCAATGCAAAAATTGGAAATTTCCTCTCCAGGTTTAAAGGCCACGCTGACACCGAAATGATGACAGTTAAGAGGGAGCAATGTACCGTCCTACATTAAGGTTCCAAAGGAAATCAACTGTGCAAGTTCAAGATGGGAGAAGATATGGCTTTGCCACAGTTCAAAGCGATAGCTGAGTTTTTAGTTGGACACGAGAAGCGGTCTAGTGGAAAGAACGCAAGCCCTGCTGGTGTAGCTCAGTGGTTGAGCATCAACCTATGAACCAGGAGGTCATGGTTCCATTCCGGTCAGGGCACATGTCTGGGTTGCGGGCTCGATCCCCAGTGTGGGGCGTGCAGGAGGCAGCCGATCAATGGTTCTCTCTCATCATTGATGTTCCTATCTCTCTCTCTCCCTTCCTCTCTGAAATCAACTAAAAAAAATGTTAAAAGAAAAGAATACAAGATTAAGGGTTAGAAAGGGAAGGGAACACACACATTTAAAATGACTTTTCAAAACAAATAATCTCATTTCCCTTACCATTCAGTCTTAAAGATTGGTAATCATCTCTATTTTAGAAATGAATAAACCGAGGCTCAGGGATTTTAGAAACTTGCCAAAATAGGTGACAAAGCCAGGATTTGACTTCCACAATCATGTTCTTTATATTCATGGTGCCCTGAGCTGCCGTGAGGCTCCAGTGAGACCATTTTAATGGAGGAACCTGGCACAGTGCCTGGCACACATCCTCTGTTCAAAAGTGGTTTGTCTATTCCCAGGGACTCCTGTAGCTGTAAGGCTGTGTGATTATACCTAAATGACTGGTACTTTATTTATTATAATAGGAGACCTGCAGTTCATTCTCTTTCCAAGTTTATCCATTAATACAACTATTAGAAATGATTCTGTCAAATTTTCTATATTCCTGTTATTCTTTCACCATTATTCCTAAAAGCTTAATTCCAGAAGAGGAAGCTCTGGCCAGGAAAAAGGTAGTGGGAAATTTGGGGGCAATCTGAAATCTCAGTCAGTAATGATTCCTGGATAATGAAAACATTTTTTCCCCTTAAGGTAATTTTCAAGGGCTGCATTAGCGGTTTAATGCTGCATATTTACATGAAAAAAACCTCAATTACCTTTAGATAATGAGGTAGTGCATATCTCCTTAGTATAATGATATGCATGTAGAATGTACAAAATTCAATGATTTAATTAGTGTATTTTATGGTTAAACCCTTTTCCCCCTGTTGTTGTTGGAGTCGTTATTTGACTTCTTCCAAAATATATGTATATGTGTTACATATAAAATATGTTCATATGTATTATATAACATTTGGAATTCTTCCTAAATATGTATATATTTAGAAATATATATTTAGAAATATATATATACTAGAGGCCCGGTGCACAAAAATTTGTGCACTCGGGGGTAGGGGGTCCCTCAGCCTGGCCTGTGCCCTCTTGCAGTCTGGGACCCCTCGGGGGTGACCAATTGCTGGCTTAGGCCTGCTCCCCAGGGGATTGGGCCTAAGATGGCAATCAGACATCCCTCTGGCAGCCAGGCATCCCTCGGGGGATGCCCACTTGCCAGCGGGGAGCAGACCTAAGCTGCAGTTGGACAGCCTTAACGCTGCTGAGGAGGCAGGAGAGGCTCCCACCACCACCGCTGTACTGGCAGCCATCAGCCTGGCTTGTGGCTGAGCAGAGCTCCCCACTGTGAGAGCGACTGACCACCAGAGAGGGCAGCTCCTGCATTAAGTGTCTGCCCCTGGTGGTCAGTGTGTGTCATAGTGACCAGTCATTCCCAGTCTTTCTGCTATTAGGGTCAGTTTGCATATTACCCTTTTACTATATAGGATAGAGGCCGGGTGCATGGGTGGGGGCCGGCTGGTTTGCCCTGAAGGGTGATCCGGATCAGGGTGGGGGTCCCGCTTGGGTGCCTGGCCAGCCTGGATGACAGGCTGATGGCTGTTTGCAGCTGGTCACACCCCCTTCATGGTGGGGGTTCCTACTGGGGTGCCTGGCCAGTCTGGGTGAGGGGCTGAGGGCCGTTTTCAGGCTGACGGGCGACTCAAGCTCCCAGCCTCTTTTTTGTTGTTGGTTTTTTTTAATTCTGGGATTTATTTACCGTCTATAGCTGTCACTGGAGCTGAGAGCCGGCTCCAGCTCTGAGGCCATGGCTGGCTGAAAGCAGGTATCTGGGTTTGTTTAGCTTCTATAATTGAAACTCTGTTGCCATCATTGGTGCTCTAAGCTCTGAGCCTGCTGGCAGCTGAAAGTAGGTTTCTGGGTTTGTTTAGCTTCTATAATTGCAACATTGTTGCATCTGGAGCTCAGAGCTGGGCTGCAGCAGGCGGGGAACCTTGGCTTCCTCCATCACTGGAGCAAGCAAGCCTCCTGTTCGCTTCAGCTGCCTGGCTGCTGGCCGCCATCTTGGTTGGCAGTTAATTTGCATATCTCGCTGATTAGCCAATGGGAAGGGTAGTGAAGTTATGGTTAATTACCATGTCTGTCTATTATTAGATAGGATATATATAAGCATATATATTTATTCCATATAAATATGGTACATATTACTCCTTTGGGAATGCCATGTCATAAATTAAAATTGAAAGTGGGTGCAATCATCATGCTATTGAGAAATCTCAATAGTAAGTGGGGTCTTTGTAATGGTACCAGATTTATTATCAAAAGATTACAACCTAACATTATCGAAGCTGAAGTATTAACAGGATCTGCAGAGGGAGAGGCTGTTCTGATTCCAAGAATTAATTTGTCCCCATCTGACACTGGCCTCCCATTTAAATTGATTTGACGATGGTTTCCCATGATGGCTGTTAATAAATCACAAGGACAAACTCTAGACAAAGTAGGCATATTTCTACCTGAACCCGTTTTTGCAGATGGTCAGTTATATGTTGCTTTCTCTAGAGTTGGAAGAGCATGTGATGTTACAGTTAAAGTTCTAAATACTTCATCACAAGGGAAATTAGTCAAGCACTCTAAAAGTGTTTTCACTCTTAATGTAGTGTACAGGGAGATATTAGAATAAGTTTAATCACTTTATCAGTCATTGTTTGCATCACTGTTGTTTTTATATCATGTTTTTGTTGTTTTCATATCATGTTTTTGTCGTTTTTATATCATGCCTCTGTTGTTGTTATATCCTTTTGTTACTGTTTATTTATTAATAAATTTACATATTATTTTCATATACATTTTACTAATTTCCTTTCATCTCTCACACATCTATTATAGAGAAAGGGCAAATAGCAATATTAAAATATCTCTGCTAATTAATTCCCTTTTTTAAAAAAATATATTTTATTGATTTGTTTACAGAGGAAGAGAGAGGAATAGAGAGTTAGAAACATCAATGATATAGAAACATCGATGAGCTGCCTCCTGCACACTCCCCACTGGGGATGTGCCTGCAACCAAGGTACATGCCCTTGACCAGAATCGAACCTGGGACCCTTGAGTCTGCAGGCCGATGCTCTATCCACTGAGCCAAACCGGTTAGGGCAATTAATTCCCTTTTAATGTGCATGAATTTCATGCACCGGGCTACTAGTTTTCAATAACTCAAGACCAAGTTCAATGATTATATTTATGAGAGATGAAACTTCTACCAGCACCCTTGTCATCCGTCCCCACCATCTACCACACTGTGTCAAAGCCAGGTGTTCACATGTTTCCTTCTACCGACCAAAGTCTTCGTGTAAACATGTGAAAAACAAGCCTTATCTCTTTCTACTCCTACATGCAGTACATTAGAAGGTGGCTCAAAACTACCCCCAAGCAGACCAAAACAAAGAAATCTCAAAAAAATAAGCGCAATGACCTTTTGAATGACAGTATAAAATTAGCCATGCTCCAACAACAACAACAACTACAAAATCTACTCAGCGCACTGTGTGAAAACATGGTCGACATTTATTTTGTGTGAGGTTTGCAAGCTTGTTGATCAAATTCATGGGCTCAAAACAAAAAAAAAAAGTGAAAAGGAGGTCAATGCTTTCAAAGTACATGATGAACCATCACACAGAAAAGTAATTTTCCCTACTTGCCGATGTAATTGAATAGAATCTACAGGGTTCCAGTGAAAACCAAGCAATAGACAATGTTTTAGTATTTGGTAGAAAATGGGGCTTAATATGAAATTGTCACCAAACTCATTACCTATATATAATGTCACTTGTACAGTGAGAAATTATTCATTTTTACTTCAAGATAATTATAATACTAAGCTGGGCAGAAAAACACATGATGAAAATTTGATAATTTATTCTTTTTTGTGTGTGTAATTTATTCTTATACGAGAGGCCCAGTGCACGGGATTTGTGCACTGGTGGGGGGGTGTGGCCTGCAAGGATCAGCCCACTGTGGGAGCACACTGACCACCAGGGGACAGCTCCTGGGTTGAGTATCTGCCCCCTGGTGGTCAGTGCGTGTCATAATGACTGGTCGACCGGTCATTCTGGTCATTCTGCTGTTCGCTGGGCTTTTATTATATAGGATTGTCCTAGAATGCTAATAATATGGGGCATGTCATTAATTAATTAATATAATGTTATTCAAGTAGCAGGCACTTGATATCCCTGAAATGCATAATTAATGATGAAAATGCCACAGTGTTAATATCATACTTACTGATTACATCAAGTTTTTTTTCACACATGCTTAAATGAAATCCTCCTGAAATTTCTGTTTTCATCTTTGTGGGATTCAAGTAATTTATAAAGAAGCAAAAAAGATGAAAAATCGAAATACCAAAGCTTACTTCCTACTTATGGAAAAATGATTGCTTGCCAATTAGAAGTATTTTAATCTCAACTCTTTAAGGAATTTACTGATATTATTTCAGGCCTCAAATGTTGAAATCCCGTATTTCAATTCCTTGAGATGACAGTGGCTTCCCTTTCCTCAGCAGTTCTTGTTTTTATTTAGGTTTAATCTCTTCTTTCATCATGCTTCATGGAAAATGATATTTATATCTCCTGAACATTAAAAGAATGTGTTGAAGGCTCCCTGTGGGAAAACCACGAGCAGAAGTAAAAATCATTGCAGATTTCTTAGCTTCTTAACTACTGGATCCCTTGGAGAAATGTTGCACATGAGAGATGCTAATTAAGGAGCCCAAGAGAAAAGAGATGCTACCTTGCCAAACGCAACATTTAAAAAACAGGTGCTATTAACATGGCGGTTTTATGAAGCACGTGGATCTTATATAAGTATGGCTTATTTTTTGTTTCATAAAAAAGGATGTCATTAGGGCAAACTAAAAACTGAGTAATTTATATATTTATTAAATATAATTTTTAATTGTTGATAGTATTATAAATATGTCCCATTTAAAACTGAGTAAATCATGACTTTGAGAGAAAAAAATTTGCATCTAGGCAGGAACTGAATAAAATGCACCTTTTCAACCATTCCCCCTATTTTATAATCTTTACATGGCTATTTGCAAAATCTCTAGTCATGATGTTTAAAAAGATGATTTTAATTTTAAAATAGCAATACTGCACTCATTTATGAGGAGTTTTGCAGGGACAAAGGTTTTATAAACCATTCATCTTAATGTAAAAGGGCATACATTCAAGTGCTTAAACTTAGAACCTGAATTTACTCCTTGGAATGGCCTCATGGCTAATGTCTTGTCTGTATGCAAGGTCTAATAGATGTATATCCCCAGTTAATTTGAACCGACCACAAAGCAATTTATTAGGAAGCTGGAGGATTTGAATTGATCAAACAACAGAACAAATGGGCTTTGTCTGATTAGTTCAGTTTACTTGATGATTAAACGATCATGTGTGCAGAAAATGCACTTGGCTTCCAAATGAGACAGACAGACACCCTCATGACAGACTTACTATTTAGAATCCTATCTCGGTTAAATAAACACCAAACAAACAAATTTCTAAAACTCAGCAGTAAGCATGTTTTGTTGCTTATGTCGTTGCTGAATTGCCTCTCAGGGAGGGGAAGGGCTTCTCGTTGCTATACTTTCTGATCTATTATCAGATTCCCCACAGCTGGGGGCTCTGGGGCAGATGGACAATCTGGGTGTAAAACAGCAGAAGTTGTAAGTACCTGGTCTTCCTTTAGCAAATACTCCTTTTCCAAGTGTTCAGTTGATCTTTGATTAAAATTTAGGCTAAATGCTTCCTTAGGAGGCTATTTTCTACATAATGTAGGTAATGGAGACCATAGAGACAACATTAAAGGGGGAGAGATAGAATCTCTCCAATTCCTGCCAATACTTCTATCTGCACAGCACCCAGGCCCACCAAGACCTAACCTGACACCGAACAAGGGTACATGCTTTAACCGAGCACGCAGTTCCATTACTGTTGTTACTTAAAGTGCAAATTACGAGGAAGAAAGCTTATAAAACCTGTGTCCTTAACAAAATTGTTACAGTCCTAAGTTCTAGATCCCCATTGGAAGTTTCTGTTCTGAAGGTGGCTCTTTGGTGGGGGACCCCCAGAATGCAGCCTGAGTACCCAGTTATTCATCAGCAAATATGCCTCCAGATTGGCTGTATTGGTGATCCTAGGTGGTTAGGGCATACAGAAATGAACGGGATATAATTACTCCCGTAAAGAGCTTCCGGAAGACATGGAATTACTGGCACTGACAGCTACTCCAAGGGAGTACATTCAATGTAATGGAAGTGCAGGGTGAGGGGAATTGCAGATGCTTCATGGGTAGGAGACAGGCTTTGAGGAATGAGTAGGAGTTTTCCAGGTACAGAACTAAGGGAAGGGAATTCCAGGCAGAGGAGATATCATGTTCAAAAGCACAGAGGTGTGCAAGAACATAAGAACATGAGCTGTTTATGTTTTAAAATTTTTATTATGTTCCTATTTAGTATTGGCAAGTAAGAACTGTATGTGTGAATGGCAGGACCGAAGGCTGTGAAGGTGGGTTATGGCCAGATTTAAGGGCATTCTAAAGGAATCTGATCCCAACTTTATTAAATCAGATACCACATGTAAAGTGCTCCCAACAATACTTGGCATTTCGTGCATACTCAGAAAATGTGGCTTGTTGTTATTATGTTGAGATATTTGGGAAATCTCCCGTTTTAAGGAAGGGAAATGAGTTGACGAGATCAGAGATCAGGATTGCTTATCACACTCACTTTGATGTCACTCTTGAGAATGAATTGGAGTAAGGAGGTTCTATCCACAGATCAGTAAATTAAGGTAATTCAAGTGAGTGAGGATGACAGCAAAGAATGAAGTCTTGTTCACTACTGTCTTGCCCGAGTCCAGGGTAGTGGCTGCACACAGTAGGTACTCAATACATAGTCATTGAATAAATAAGTGAATGGCAAGGAGAGGAAGGAGCAGATCTGAGAAATATCCAGGTGGCAGAAAGGGCAGGGATGGTGAGTAGTGTGCGTCGGTGGACAAGGGAAGGGGATATTTAAGGATGACTCTAGGAAATTGGGCTTGGGAGAATGGCATTGCAGAAAGGAGGGGGGAACAGGTTTGGGATGGAGGGTGTGTGACGAGGCTCTGTGATGACTATTTTCCATGCAACTGCTGGGCTCATCCTCTCCTGAGTGTTGAGAAAAAGCAGCCAAGAGGGGGAGAGGGCGAGGCCCCTCACACAGGCACTGAGCTGAGTGCTTTCCCGGTCACCCCATTTAATCCCCACGCACTGTCTCTGAATTTGTGATCCTTGTTTACAGGTGGGGAGCTGGAGGCTTAAGACAACATATTCATTAGGTGGCAGAGCCCAGATTAAAAACACACACACCTTCCTGCGTTTGCTTTTACCACTCAACCATAATGCCTCTCCTGTTAAAATGAACATTTGGAATGAGGTATATTCCAAATTCAGAAAGCTGTGGCTGCATGGTACAGACTAACAGACTGACAAGTCTCAGAGGGAAGGGGCGGGGAGGAGGATGAAAGAGATTAACCAAAGAACTTCTATGAATGTCTGCATTACCTATGGACACAGACAGTAGTGTGGTAAAGGCCTGGGTGGGGCGGGAACCAGTGGTGGGAGGAAAGGGGGAAAGACGGGGGGTCGGGGGAGGCATCTGTAATACTCTCAACAATAAAAATTAAAAAAAATAAAGTACTTTGTTTAAAAAAGAAAGTTTGTGGCTGGAGAGGGGAGGTACTTTGCAAAGAAACCAGAACATAATTTCAGTTAACTTTTTTTGCTTCATTAATAGGCCAAACATATCTTCCCTATTCACAGAGTCACAAGGAACCAAAAAAGATGTGAAAATCCTTTGAAAACTAGAAAGCCTTCTATAAAAACAAGGTGACATAAAAAACGAGAAACATGTTCAGATTCTTGTTAAGGAATTCTAGAGACGTGCAGAAGATGATGGGAGCTGGATGCAGTACTGGGGTCGTGTGATGGCAAGGCACCTTTTTCAACCATGGCTCAGAGAACTGGTTGAGTTGTTTTGCTGCCTTTATGAGTCAATTTTCCTAAAACATGAAAATCTGAGTTGGAGGTGTGGGAAAAGAATGAATATTGCCTTCCACAGTCAGAGGGTTTATTACTCAACTGTTTTCAAGGAGGCTTGGTTCTGAATAAACCCAAACTCATACCACTTACGTCTGCAAAATTCCCTCTGGGACTGGGTGGGGTGGTCGCTGGTGGGGAGCAGTGGCCACTGGGTGGGATGTGCTTCCTCCTGGCGCTGGACAAAGCCTGTGAACAACACGGGGAGCCCTGCAGAGGGTGCTGATCTGTCTCTTGGTCCCATCACACTGTTAGCAGACTGAGCAGAGGCTGCACCCACCTTCTGTGGTAGCCGTAGTGCCTGGCTTTCAATGACATCACTGTGTGTCATTGGACCCTTCCCGTGACTCTCACTGCACTCTGTTCATTTCTCACATGGTTCTTTTTAGATTTTCTAATCACACCCCTGCTTGTTTGCTCCTCTGCTGCCTCCCTCTCAAACTGAGGGCAGGGAGCATGCCTACATGGTTCAGCCCAGCACCTAACATGGGCCTGGCATACTGTAGGATGTTGGAATCTATTTGTTGTTTTAATGAACAGATGATACTAACCCTGAGATGGTGAGACAAGCGTTTGCAAAGCAGAGGGCCACTCAGCCCCTGGGGGGTGGGGTGGGGGGACATGTCCCATAGTTGGGCTTAGTTATGATCTGGGACTGGAAATGGAACACTGGATTGGCTCATGTGTAGACTGAGGCCACCTCTCTGGTCTCATCAGCAAGACAGGCCAAACAGATGAAGTGACTGGCCCCCACACAAGCCCCCACAAGGAAGAGCACATGCGCATTACTATTCCTCAACCTTGGAGTAGTTTTCTTGCTCTCCTTAAAGTATGCATGGTTTATAAAAATAACTGTGCAGACAGAAGGGCTCGCTGTTGCTCACAGTAGTCCAGGGAAGTGTCTGAACCAGTCAGTGGGTGGTGAGACAGCCAGGGAAGTCAGGAATGTGCTGGGGTGGGAACAGAGACTACTCCAGGAAATGGTACTGCAGGAGACAATTGACACATTTTACAGCACGGGAGGTTCTGGAACAGCATTTGTTCCCCTGAATTTCCACCACTGAAATAAATGGTTAAGACCTTAAATGAGCAGATGATATGCAGTGATAGGACTGGCAAGCCACACAGGACTAGCTGACAGGCGAGTCTTTATGCATAATTTACCACATCAGCTCCTTACAACCTGTATTGAAAGTCATAGTACCTCCTATGTTACAAATGAGGAAACAGGTTCAGGGAGGTTAAGCAAGCAACTAAGTCTGTTAGGTCTCAACACTTGCACTTCTTTTACCCTCGAGCCAAAGCCAGATTAACTGCTTAGGATATAGTTCTACTTATTGCAGTGTCATTTCTTACGTATTTCTTTTTTTTAAAATATATTTTTTTATTGATTTCAGAGTGGAAGGGAGAGAGATAGAAACATCAATGATGAGAGAGACCCACTGATCAGCTGCCTCCTGCACTCCCCACACTGGGGATCAAGCTGGAAAGCCGGGCATGTGCCCTGACTGGGAATTGAACCGCAACCTCCTGGTTCATAGGTTGATGCTTAACCACCGAGCCACACCAACTGGGCATCTTACATATTTCTTACATACCTTTTAGATAGCAGGAATATATTTATATATATATATTTTTTCTGAGGATATGCTTTTATTGATTTTAAGAAAGACAGGAAGGGGTAGGGAGGGGGAGAGAGAGAAAGAGAGAGAGAGAGAGAGAGAAATATTGATGCATTGCCTCCCGTACACACCCTGACTGGGGAATGAACTGCAATCTAGGTATGTGCCCTGTTAGAACCTTGCCACCCTTTGGTATATGGGATGATGCTCCAACCAACTGAGCCACCCGGCCAGGGCTAGATACCAGGAATATATGCATTGCAAACATGGTGGCTTCCAAGAGATGGGATGCATTTTCCACTTGGAAACACAACTAGGGGAATGACGATTTTCCTTCCTCATTGTTAATTAAAAGGGCAGTCATTGAGAATTTCACCTATTTCCCAAGGAATGATTTTAATCCTTCTAAACAGTTCTTTGCTTTTTAGAAACTACATCCTTATAAACTCTCTCCTTGCAAAACACTTATATTTTTTAGGAAATATCTTCTCCGACGATTCTTAAGAAAGGTACGTGAATTCTACATCCAAGCTAGAGTTGTCAAGAGAGTTGAAATATGCAGTAGCCATATTTATAGTACCCAAACCTGTTTGTCTGATGTGGCATTTTGCTGACCTGCTCAGCCTGAAGGGCTCTGGTGCCTTAAATATCCCCGCACATCATTTATTGCTGCTTATTCACCAATTTTTGAAAATAGAAGCGCATTTAATTTTCTGATGTTGAAAATGATCACTTCTGGTCTTCACCCAAACTATATGGAGTACTTGGCATATGGAGAATTTTGCTGCCTTTATGCAGCAAAATAAAGGCAGCAAAAAAAGAGAAAGTTTATTAATAAAAGAAAATAAACGGATGCTAACAGAGTCTTTAAAAAATAATTCTGTCCTTACATAATTTCTTGGATTGCACTGGCATAAGAGCTGGGATTGCCTATACAAATACGTAACCAGTGTGAAAAGTTTGGTAAAGGAGGATGCAGAATTCACAACTGGCTCTTGGCCCGTGATTTATAAAAGAACAAGATCTTCAAATATTTCTCAACTGAAAATGCCTTGGCTGCCCTTCCCATCCCCTCTTTGCATCTGGCATTGTCACATGATCTCTGCATCCTTGCACGTTAGTCTGTGGTCTGGGATCCTTACGTATGGGGAGTGTCAATCTGCCCCTGAGATGCACAGTGTTTCTCAAAAGCTCAGGCAGGGAGATACTGTGAAGTTCAGGATGGGGTGATGCTCTGGGACTCTATGCTGACTTTCAGGAAGGGTCAGCTTTTCTCTGGGCCTTGATTTCCTTGTCTGAATCTTGGAGAGTCCTCTGTTTCAAATAAAAGTTATAAATATAAGTCATTCCTCAGTGAAAGATGTCCCATGGGGTGCAGATATCAGCACTTAAGGACATATCTGAGCCTGATACATCATGGTTTAGTAAATTATTTATATTTTTATGATGCATGCAGTGCAGCCATAAATAATCTACCACAGTCATGTGTACACGCTATACAGTCATTAATGTTAATCAATTCTCCCTATCTCTCCGGCACTATGAGTACCAGGACGTGCAATGGCTTTGAAGTGAAGCAGACCCGGATTGGATTCCTGCCTCTAAAATTTACAGGCTGGATCTCACCTTTCCTAGATTCAGTCTCTGGACCTCCTGCACAGATCTCTTGATAGCATTTCATGTGTTGATTATATGTATATAAATTGATGTTAATAAAATGAGATGATTTTGTGTGTGTGCGTGTGCGTGTGTGCATGTGTGCGCGCGCACATGCGCATGTGCACGCATGTGTGCATGTGTTTGGTGCAGGATTAATAAATGCTGTCCTTCTCTTATGTGTTATTTTTTAATATGATTATGAGGACACTGGTCAGTGCTATTAATTACCTCTTCCTTCTAGAGGTTAGATAGGGTTGAGTCGGATAAACAGGAGTGTGGCTACAGGCAGATCCTGAATAATCTCTGTGAGCCTCTGAGGACAGACAGTTGTAACTAGCTAGGGACAAAAGAGGAAAAGCTAAGCTCTGGCCAGGTGGCTCAGCTGGTAGGAGCACAGACCCACACACCAAAAGGTTGCAGGTTTGATTTTCAGTCAGAGCAGATACCTAGGTTTGGGTTCAATCCCTGGTTGGAGTGTGTAGGGGAGGCAACAGGTTGATCAATGTTTTTCCTCTCTCTCTCTCTCTCTCTCTCTCTCTCTCTCTCTCTCTCTCTCTCTCTCTCTCTCCCCCCCTCATCCTTTCCCTCCCTCCTTCCATTCCTCTCTAAAATCAATAAATATATCCTGAGGATTTTTTATTTTTTAGAAAAAGAGGCCCTGCCCTATGTTTCTCAGTGGTTAGAGTGCTGGCCCATGTGCCAAGGGGTTTCAGGTTTGATTCCCGGTCAAGGGCACATACCTGGGTTGCAAGTTCAATTCCTGACTCTGGTTGGGGCACATGGGGGAGGCAGACGATTGATGTGCCTCTCTCACATCGATGTTTTTCTCTCTTCCTCTCCCTCCCTTCCTTCCACTCTCTCTAAAATTCAATGGAAAACATCCTCAGGTGAGGATTTAGAAAAGAGGACAGAAGAAAGTTTCTATTTGAGAACATAAATGGCATGATATGTGTTTACTTTTATTACGTACCACCTGGTAAGAGGGAAGACAAATCATTCCACAAACATTGGATAAAATATCAACTATGTGAGAAAGCCATGCAATGGAGAGACACTGATTCCTAAGACATAACCCATCATGCAATGAGTTCTCCATCTAGGTAATTAGAGGAAGCTTGAATAGACAAGAGAGACTACCCTGCCAGGCTGTGATTGTTCCTGTATTAAGACTGTTCCATGGGAGGACCTGAGAGGACCAAGGGCATTTCTAAGAAGATGGGGATATTTTAGGCTAGGTCTTGGAGGAGCAACGGGATGCTCACAGCGAAGGGGGATGTACATGAGTTAGGAACGGGGTCCGGTGCGAGCAGTACGCAGAGAGTCACAGATATTCTGCTACTGCAGCAGCACAGTGACCTCAGCAGTGGGGTGTTGAGGTGACATTGCAGGGAGCCTTGAGGCAGAAGAACTGAGGGAGTTTGGAGAAGGAGTGTGGGATGGACCTGGAACACAGATAAGAATGCTTAGCTTTGGAGAGATGGAGGGACACATGTTTCTCTGAGCAGGTGAGTCTGGGTGTTACTTGGGTAAGTCTAGAGATGGAGAGGCAGCGGGGTTTTTTTCTTTCTTTTCTCTTCTGTTCTATTTTATTGAGGTATGATTGACATATAAAAATGCTTTTCATATTTAATGTATACAACTTGATGGGTGTACACCCACGAAACCATCATCACAATGTATACCATGAAATTATCCATCACCTCCAAAAGTTTCTTCCCACTCTCTGGCTGTAAATTCTAAGTTACATTCATGGTTTTGGCATGGTGACAGGCAATGCTGTTGATTGAATGAATGAATGAAATTGGCTAGGGTAGAAGCTTAAGAAACATAAAATAAAAAGCTATTTATGGGGGTCAGTAAACATGAAATAAATGAAGGCATGGCTTCTGACCTCAGGTATTTGAAATAAGTTGAAGAAACATATGTAAGGACATTATACGTAGTTTCAAAGCAGAGGAAGTGAAGTAAATGGCTCATATATTAAGAGTGTTCAAAGGGAAAAGTATGTTTATGAATTGCTTGAGAAAAAATATTGTGGCTACATCTTGTATACTACATTATGGTGCATCCTAATTTGGGGGGCTATGTGTTCCCTTCTTAATGTTAAAAATATAGCTCACCTATGTGACAGTAGTTACACTTTAGTTGTATTCAGGTTTCTGACAATGTTTTGTGCACAGACAGAATTGGGCAGTTTCAGTAATTCAGTGGCTTCTCCACTTACTCCCTGTGCCCCGACCCTCCATTCCTGGGGTCTTCAGGCCACAGTTTGGGACCTACTATATACTATAGTGCTCCCCATAAGCAAATGGGATGATTAGTGAGTATTTCACTGAGAAGATCCTGAAAAAGAAAGCTCTTGAATCAATGAAAAACCATAGTTCAGAGAAGAAAAGAGAGAGGCAGGAAGAACGGGGGTTAGATTCTACATCTTACAGCTTTGTAGAGAATCTGACCCTCACTCATGGGCAGTAGAAGCCAGGGGGCAGGGCTGGGACGTGTCTCCTGTACTGATGGGAATTGTGATGTCCGACCTAGGCTCTTTGATAGCTCTAACTAAACACAACCTTAGCACTTGTCCCAATTTCCCTTGAGGAAGCGAGTCTTGAGAGCCATCTGTTTCCCGTGGGAAGAGAGAGAAGCATAGATTATCCAATTATATTAAGTAGACTTCCGGCTGCTCTTACGGTTACTGTCTCTTTCGGGGGTCTCAGGCAAGTGAGTAAAACGCTGATTTTTCATGGACTTTCTATTTGCTAAAGAATGTCATGTCTAGTTTGTTGTGATACATCCTCATGGCCGTGGACTAATTTGGTTCCTGAGAAAAATAAGGGGCTGGGTTCTAGAAGAGCTTTTGGGTCTCACACCAGCATGTCTAACCCTGCAAGGAATAGATAGTTTGGGGAACTCAAGCTACCCAAAAGGACTTCAATAGAACAGTCACATGTGTGAGGGTATCTGAGCACAAGCCTTCAAAGAGAAATATTTTGAAAATTCTCCCTGGTTTCTGCCAAGAGCAGCAAATCCTGCTTTTTCAGTTCTTTATAAAAATAAGAAAAGACTAACCATTTAAAACCTGGGCATTAATCAAGCATTTAATAATGCCAACAAATGAATTGAGTTCTACTGTAATTCACTGTGGGGAGATTAAAGGAAACCCAAGAGCTACAAATAAGCCATTAGGAGCCGTTGATAATGATTGAACACATGAGCTGTGATTAATAATGAATCAGAAGTAAAGCTCAGAATGACAACAAACAGAGAAGACTCGTTAGATTAAGAATTTCATCAGAAAAGTATAACTTGGGTGTTGATTCAATGTTTTCACTGGTAACAACAGGGAAAATAAATGATCTTTTGTGCAATGTGTTTTAGTTGATCCAATTCAAATGGATAATGTCTGAGACAACATTTACATCAATACAGCCCAAGGAGATGTAAAAGTATAGGCTGTGTGGTCTTCTAAACAACTGGCATCTATAGATTCAATTTTTCTTAAGATAATTGTAAGAAAAATGGGGAAGGCGCCCTGATAGTGTGGCTTTTCAGGAGGCAGGCTTCTTAGTCTTGCTTATATCTAGGTCAATATACTGACATCTTGATGTGCGACAAAAACCATTTTCCCACCCATATTTTGGGCTCAGGTTTTCTGTATTACACAGAGAATAACTTTATTGCACAGAGAAACAGCAGCTACGTGGAATGGATTTTATAAGCTGCCATAAGTACAGCTCCAGAAACAAACGCAAATGGAGTGAACAGTTCTTCCCATATGTTTCATGTAGGCTACTCACGCTCTCCTCATTCTAGGACGCTTTAAACACCTGTGCTGTCAATGTATGTGTGCCACTTCTGCAAGCTTAAAGATTTAAAAACCTACGAGTTTTCGCAGTCCTGATGATCCTAATACAATGTTTTCTTCTTTTTATAATTTTTTTTTTAAAAAAACATATCTTTATTGATTTCAGAGAGAAAGGGAGAGGGAAAGAGAGACAGAAACACCAATGATGAGAGAGAATCATTGGCTGCCTCCTGCATGTCCCCCACTGGGGATCAAGCCCGCAACCCAGGCATGTGCCCCCGAAACCCGGGACCCCTCCGTCCCCAGGCCGAAGCTCTATCCACTGAGCCAAATAAGCCTGGGCCTAATACAATGTCTTCACACCTGGAAGCTGAACACAGATACAGAACTAGATTCTACGAACAAAGGAATCTGAGAGGGCCCATGAATTTCTCACTGCACGCTGAAGCTGTCCTGCGTCAGCTCGTCACGTACATGCCACACTCGTACTTTTATTTCCGTAAGTTTGACCGGTTGTTGTCTAGTTCTGCTCCTCAGAGAAGCAAGTCTGCCTTGTGCTTGCTGAGTGGATACCAATGTCTTAATTAAAGCTTGACAGAGGAGCACACTACAGCCCTCACTTAAAATATGCACAAAATTAGCGGTAAAAAGAGCAGGATCCAGAGGGCCCAGCAAAGGAAGAGGACAGCCAACTGCCAACAGTGCATTGACAAGACTTCCTCAGGCTGCTTTTCCACTAAAGGCCCTAAAATGATGAAAACCGCTCTCACTTCCCCTTCATTGACATGTGTTTTTAAATAAAGGATGGAGATATGTGTGTGTGTGTGTGTATATATATATATATATAAATTTAGAGGTAAAGGAGCAACAAGAACAGAGTGGCTTTAAGTCCCTAAAAGGATTGCTGATAGTCTGTGACAATCTCAAAGCTTCCCAGTTCATCCATTCCCAACTCCCACTCCTCTTTGGGGTTAGGTCAGGTGGACAGGATCATAAATTTTCTTTTTTAAAAAAAGTTTTTATTGCCTTGTTTTAGGTAGGGAGAAGGGGAGATAAAAACATCGATGAGAGAGAAACATCAATTGGCTGCCTCCTGCACATCCCCTACTGGGGATCAAGCCTGTAAACTGGGCACATGCCTGCAATCCCTACTGGGAATCGAACCCATGATCTCTTGGTTCACGGGGTCGACACTCAACCACTGAACCATACCGGCTGGGCAGGGACCATAAATTTTATACTAGATTCTCTTATGGTAAAATTTTGACTGCTTTTCCTTCAGAATTTATGCTATTTCATCATTTCCAGTTCTGAATGGGGGTGTTGTTCATATAGATCAATCAGGCTTTTATCTTGATTTTAGCATTCTTCATCAATTTTTTTGGGAGGACTTTCTTGCAGCCTAATTTCTGATGGAAAGAAAACTGATTTAGTGTCTCTTTGTGGGGGGAGGGAGGGAAGGAAGATGGAGGAGGAGGAGGAGGAGGAGGAGGAGGAGGAGGAGGAGGAGGAGGAGGAGGAGGAGGAGGAGGAGGGAGGTGAGGAAGAGGAGAGAAAGAAGGAAGAGGAGGAAAAGGAAGAGCGGGAGGAGGAAAAAAGAGAGGGAAGAGAGTGTTGCTTAATTAATAGATCATCCTTGTTGCTTGTTGTTCTATTGGCTCC
Organism: Myotis myotis; assembly: GCF_014108235.1. Taxonomy (NCBI): domain Eukaryota; kingdom Metazoa; phylum Chordata; class Mammalia; order Chiroptera; family Vespertilionidae; genus Myotis; species Myotis myotis. The sequence continues at coordinate 197,039,835 of NW_023416335.1, forward strand.
ATATGGCTCTGTACTGTGTGGAGAAGATATTACAGTGCCTTCTTGGGGGAGAAATAGAAGATTTCATCAGCTTTAGCAAATGACCAAAGGTCCATTGTGATGGTGGATTTAATGTGATCAATTAACAATGTTTGAAAAAAATTGTTTGCCCAGCTATGGATCTCATCAGGAACCCTCCCCCGACCCCCTCAATAATCATGTTAGAAAAGAGTTTAGTTAGTTCTCATTCTGTGATGGCAAAAGTTGCAAATTTCTAGTCTTAAGATATTCACAAGGTAGAACTGGCACAAACTCTGGTGATTGCTAGAAGAGGATTTTAAGGCTGTGGAAACAGACTCAGAGGGTGCCGTGTTCAAGGTTACCCAGGGTTAACAGAAGACTCAGGAGAGAGTCTTGGGGCTTCTGGGTTCTGATATGCTGCTTTTCTACTGCAAATCACAGCTTTTGAGATTCGCACATTGAAAAAGAATGACATAGAGTAACGCTGTCATTTTGTGGTTAGCTTTTCTGGTGACGGATGATTTAAAAGAAAAATCTTGGCCTTCTTGTTTCAACATGTTTGAAATGCTATTAATATTTCAAATTTCATTTTTGTTCTTTCTTCTTTAAATTCATTAGTTATTTTCAAAAGATAAATTTGCTGTATCAATTTCTAAAGGTTAAGAATTTATGTCAGTTCTCTTTTATTCTAAACTAGAGGCCCAATGCTAGAAATCTGTGCACTCGAGCGGGTCCCTCAGTCCGGCCTGTGCCCTCTGGCAGTCTGGGAGCCCTCAGGGGATGTCTGACTAATGGCTTAGGCCTGCCCACCCCCTCTCCGAGAGGCTCCCGCCACCACAGCTGCACTAGCCAGCTGTGAGCCCTGCTCAGGACTTCTGGCTGAGCAGTGCTCCCCCCTGTGGGAGCACACTGACTACCAGGGGGCAGCTCCTGCATTGAGCGTCTGCCCCCTGGTGGTTAGTGTACATCATAGCGACCGGTGGTTCTGCTGTTTGGTGGATTTGCATATTAGCTGTTTCTTATATAGTATTGTTTTAATCATCCCTCAGTGTAATAGGATTGTGGTGTGATTATGCTGATATTGAAGGTCCTATTTCTTAAAGTATAAACTAATGACCTTGAGATAGTCTAAGAGCACAGGCTTTGGGGTTGGTCTGGCTGAGTTCAGACCCCATCCTACCACTTCCCAGCCATGGGGGAGTTACTTAAACTTGTCTGTATTTCAGTTTTCTCCTCTGTAAAATGGGACTACAGTAAGTTCTTTCTCAAAGGGTTGTTGTGGGTGAGAATAAAATGAGCTGATACACAGTGTGGAAACAGTGACTAGCACATAGTAAGTACTCAATACAGTTAATAGCTACTATTATTATTAGAAAACAAAAAACTGAGAAATTATTTTATGTAATTATTATTCATATGACTATTGGGAACTCAGCTTCACAACACACTATGTGAAGGATATGAAATTTTATCATACATCTGAATAGACATTTTAACACAAAATCTTTTGCACAAATAATGTAATTTAACAATGACTGACTTTTAGAGATTGGGGAAATTGGATCAATAATGCAACATCCCTTCACCCCCTCCCCCACTACCACCAAAAAACCCCACAAAATACTGTTCAGGACAACCTTGCTTTACATATTATACACATTAATACACATTCAAGAATCATTTAGAGTTCTCAAATGTGATGTGCAGAGTGAGCATCTTTGTAGGGATATGTGCCCAAAGAATTATTTTTGGTCCCAGTGGCAAATAATAAATCTCTATCACAGACATTTGCATTTAACGGTACAATATAGTGCCTGCGATAAATCATTGAACATGACCTCCAATACATTGGCACTATGCCACGCAATCTAAAACCCATTCATGTCATTGGGGTTTTCACCAACTCTTAGGTCCTTGACTTATCTGTGACTGGAAGTCTCTCTTCCCAAAGATAAGCTTTTTTGAATACTTTCAGGGATACAAGCAACTGCAGTCTTGCCCTGCAAAATAACGGTTTTTTTAAGGCTCAGTAAGTAGACTTCACCTACTCATCCTATTAGTAAATGTTTATTAACCATAATGACAAATACTAAAGAGGTTGTATCCTCTCTCACCCTGCAGCTCTGCGGGACCCCAGCCTCTGTGACCTCTGCTGCTAACAGGCTCTCCACAGGCAATGGGCAGGAGGTGCCAACCATGCAAATTAGAGTCCTGATGTTCATTACAGGCTGCAAAACCCAAATGACCCTGAATATGAGCCAAAGGAGGCATTTCTATGCCCTGTACCTGGTTAGGTGGGGACCCTGGTTAGTCTGATTATGGCAACAAACTTTTAATCCCTTATGGGATGCATGGAAATCATTTGTTAACCTCTTTTCTAAAGGAAGGATTGAATAAAGTGTGTTGGTTTTATAGATTCACTAATAAGGGGAGGAGAGAAAGAAGGCATTCTTATATAGAAATAAAATTTGTTAGTCTGCACATCAAGTTGGTTGACAAACAAAAGATGTGTTTTCTCATATCAACTATGGGCCATTGATAACATCCCTGGAGCACCCAGCTCAGGTGATCAAGGAGACTGCGCCACTGGGTCCCACAGGACACTCACTACATAAGACCACCCTCCCATGAGTGGGAGTCATGCCAGATCTATCTAATACATAGAAACAAACACAAATAGGCAGTCAAATGGGGAGACAAAGAAACATGTCCTAAATGAAAGAACAGGAGAAATCCCCAGAAAAAGAGCTAAATGAAATGAGGCAAGCAATTTATTAGATATAGAGTTAAAAAAATGGTTATAAGGATGCTTAAGGAACTTAATGAGAACTACAACAGCATGAAAAATGACACAGAAACAATAAAAAAAGAACCAGTCAGAAATGAAGAATACAATACTTGAAGTGAAGAATATACTAGAAGGATTGAATAATAGGTTGGATGAAGTAGAGGACTGAATCAGTGATTTAGAAGACAAGGTAGCAGAAAACACCCAATCAGAGCAGCAAAATGAAAAAAGAATTTTCAAAAATGAGGATAGTTTAAGGAACCTTTGGGACAACATGAAGCATAACATCAGCATTATTGGAGTACCAGAAGGAAAAGAGATAGCAAGGAATCAAGAACTTATGGGGGGGGGGGGGGGAAGAACTGATTCTTTGAAAAGATAAACAAGATTGAAAAACTTTTAACTAGACTCATCAAGAAAGAGAGAGAGAGAGAGAGGACTCAAAGAAATAAAATCAGAAATGAGAGAAGAGAAGTAACAACTGATACCAAAGAAATACAAAGGATTGTAAGAAAAGATTATGAACAACTACATGCTAACAAATTGGACAATCTGGAAGAAATGGATAAATTCCTAGAAACATAAAATTCTTCCAAAACTGAATCAGGAAGAATCAGACAACCTGAGTAGACAGATTACAACTAGTGAAATTGAAATAGTAAGAATAATAATAATAAGAAAACTCCCAACAAACAAAAGTTCTGGAGCAAACGGCTTCACAAGTGAATTATACCAAACATTCAGAGAACTAATACCTATCCTTCTCAAACTATTACAAAAAATTTGAGAGGAGGAAAGACTCCCAAGCTCATTTACAAGGCCAGCATTATCCTAAATTTAAAACCAAATAAAGATATACAAAGAAAGAAAATTATAGGCCAATATTTCTGATGAACATAGATGCTAAAATCCTCAACAAAATATGAGCAAACCATATCTTACTATGCATTAAAAAGATCATACACGTGATCAAGTAGGATTTATTCTGGGGATACAAGGTTGATATAATATCTGCCAATCAATAAATGTGATACTCTAAATAAAAAAATGAAAAATAAAAATCACATGATCATATAAAGATGCAGAAAAAGCATTTGGAAAAAATCCAGCACCCATTTATCCTATATAATAAAAGAGAAACATGTAAATTGACCATCCCTCTGCTATGCTCACCAATCAGGAGCATGCAAATTAACCCGACAAAGATGGCAGGTTAATCTGCATACACAGGCGCCGAGTGGAGAGCAGAGCGGGAGAGCTGGAGGCTTGGAGGACTTGGCAGAGTGGGAGGCCGTGGGATGGAGACAGAGCAGGAAGGGAAAACCAAGAGCGCGGGGAGCACCAGGAATACTGGGAATCGTAGTTCTGGTGGCAGACGGATCTCCTAGACACTAGAGCAGCAGTTCTCAACCTGTGGGTCGTGACCCCTTTGGGGGTCGAATGACCCTTTCACAGGGGTCGCCTAAGACCATCGGAAAACACATATATAATTACGTATTGTTTTTGTGATTAATCACTATGCTTTAATTATGTTCAATTTGTAACAATGAAAATACATCCTGCATATCAGGTACTTACATTACGATTCATAACAGTAGCAACATTACAGTTATGAAGTAGCAATGAAAATAATTTTATGGTTGGGGGTCACCACAACATGAGGAACTGTATTAAAGGGTCGCGGCATTAGGAAGGGTGAGAACCACTGCACTAGAGCAGAGTGAGCCTGGAGCAAGTTACTGTTGCGGTGGGGGATGGAGGGAAAGCAAAGGTGAGAGACATAAGTAAAGTCAGAATGTCTAGGAAAAATTAAAGGGAAGATATCCTAAAACTTCCAGGAAATCTCCACCAATGAAGCAAAGAAAAAAAAAAGCCTCTATTATTCTGTGAGCAACAAACCAAACTGGGTTGGGGTCTCAAGACAATTCACTCATATGATTGCAAAGACAGACAGAAACTCCTGGATTGGAGAGGGCTCCCCTGAGGGCTCCCAGATTGGAGAGGGTGCAGGTCGGGCTGAGGGACCCCCACACCCTCCAGTGCATTAATGTCATGCACCGGGCCTCTAGTGTTATTATAAACTCTCAGCAACGTGGGAATAGAGGGAACATACCTCACCATAATAAAGGCCATATATGACAAAGACACAGCTAACATTATACCCAATGGGCAAAAACTAAAAGCATTTCTTTTAAGATCAGGAACAAGACAGGGATGTCTACTACCTCAGTCCAGGCCCTGTCCTTTCTCACTTACATTAATACGCTGATTTTCTTGGTGGTTTTCTTATATCCAGTCTTGTCCCAAACCTCCATCTATTTCCTACACCAAAGCCAGAATGAGCTTCCAAAAATGCAGATGTCACCTGCTCAGAATTCTTTCATGGCTCCCACAGCCTAGGGGCTGCTGTGCGCAGTCCTGAAGCAGGGCTTAGGGACCCTCTTCCATCTGGCTCCAACCCACTGCTCCAACGTCATCTCTTGCCATGTCATCCCACCCTCGACACTTGGCCACATGACCCTACAAGAGATGCTCAGAACATGCCATGTTCTCTCTGGCCCCCATGCCTTTGTGGGTGCTGCTTCCTCTTCCTGAAATATCTCCCCCAACCCCCTTCAGTACTTATTGCAACTTTCCTCATGTTGAGAAGTGTGGTCTGGGAAGCTCAGTTTCAGCTCCTTTTATTTCTTCTTTTTAAAATATATTTTTATTGATTTTAGAGAGAGAGATAGAAACATCAAGGATGAGAGAGAATCATCGACTGGTTGCATTCTGCACGCCCTCTGCTGGGGATGGAGCCCAAAACCTGGGCATGTACCCTGATCAGGAATTGAACTGTGACCTCCTGGTTCATAGGTTGATGCTCAACCCCTGAGTCATGTCGTCTGGGCTCCTTTCTTATAACATCACTTCCTGCAGAAGGTTTCTCCTGACCTTCCTCTCTCTGGCTCCCCTTCACTGTGCTTCCCTGAAAGCTATGGCCTATCTCCACAGTCTCCTTTTCTCTTGGTCTCCCCATTAGGTTTTAAGCAAAGGTGGGGATGATGCTTTTTTAAATAGCCCAGCACCTAGCACCTGGCTTGACACGTAAGAGGTGTTACATAAACGTTTGTTGAATTAATGAATAAATCCATGAATAATCCCCATGTGGATAAGACAGGGAAAAATAACTGTATAGCCTCCTCTAAAAGGGAATTTGCTAGAGAAGCGGAATCTGTAACCCTGGGCAGCCCCCTAAGGGAACAGAGAAGTGATCCGAGCTGCTTCTGTCGCTGTGGGTGAGCATGAGCTTCCGGGTCAAATGGATTCCCCCGATCCCTCTTCGGAGCAATTACAACGAGCCTCGTCTCAAACAGAGGCTGTGCCCGCATCTGATCTCTTCAGTCCACACTGTGCGAGGCCATCTCCAAACAAACCCTGTCTCTGGTTTCACAGACAAGAAGGAATCCATTCCTTACACGTGACAACAAAAGAAAATCTAAAATGGCATAAAAATGTAACGGTAATATCATACAGACAGGAAGGAGCTCAGTCACGAGGAAATAGAGCCAAATGCAATCAGCAGCTACCAGGAGGAACAGGGCAGCTCTATCGTCACTCCTTTCACCAACATCTTTTTTGGGTTGTATCCTCTTTTTAATTGAATTTATTAAGGTGGCACTAATTAATAAAATTATACAGTTTTCAGGGGTACAGTTCTATAACACATCATCTGTATATTGCACTGTGTGTTCACCACCCCAAGTCAAGTCTCTTTCCATCACCATTTATCCCCCCTTCACCCTCCTCTACCTCCCCCACCCTCCTTCTCCTCTGGTAATCACCATCCTGTTGTTTGTCCATGAGGTTGTGTTTTTTATTTTCTTTTTGCATAAATTTCTTAAAGCAAATTATATCTTCTAGACTTTGAGTCAGTTTTCTTTCTGGATATGACTGCTTAATGCTTCTGCCATCTGTGGGAGGTGAAGCATTTTCTACATTCCCCAAGTGAGACGTTGCCTCTGAATCCCACGGAGGTGTTTATTCATTAGAGTCCACCCTCTCTTAGCACAGCATCTTACCCAAACACCTCCAGGTCTGACAATCTTCTCCTTTTGTCTCCTATGGAACCACTGATTGAAACACAATCTGCATTGATTAATCAACATGCGTCAGCAGCTCTGGGTGCTCTGAGTCTACAGCGGAAAAAGGTCTAGATTCAGATGTATAAATCTACAATTCAAGGCAGAGTGCACCGGGGCCTGAGGAGGCTGAGGACAGGTGCCAAGTGTGGGTGGTGCATGGAGCAGAGAACGGAACACTGGTGTTAGGTGTGGGCTGCTTGGAACTCTCAGGAGTGGCTCGCCTCATGTTCCAGACCAGGCATCCAGCTGTCTGGAGGTGGAGGTTCCACGGATGCTGAGTACTGCGCAGATATAGTTTCAAATTCTTTTGCAGGGTGCACACGTTAGGAGAGACATCCCCAACAAACAAACAAACCCCTCTAATGGCTTTAAAGGAGCACGGAGCATTCAAATATTAATTAATCTTTGGCTGTGTAGACAAGGCGTTTCCCAAATTATCTCCAATGCTGACGGCATGACTAATTGTCCCTTGGAAAAAAAAAGACCAAAACCATGAAAGACTAAATGTACTATTCGTCTCTGGGCAGGAAGAGAAGAACCTGAGCAGAGCTGAAGTCACCCAGAGAAGATCTACAGAACGAGATGGTGCAGCACGAGACCCGGCCCTGTAGGATACAAGCCCAACAATGGGGGGATTATGGTTATAATTTATTACTGTTTATTCATCTCTTACCAGCTGAGCACTGCCACAGGAAAGGCATCTGCACTGGAACAAAAGACGGGGCGGGGACTTGGAGCCAGAGAACTAGCCTTTTGCTACATATCTTGTGTCTCAGGCACTGTTGGTACCCCCATGTGCTGCTTTCACTGTATTTTTCACACAGCCTTTTCTGAGACCGTGCACACGTCTTATAGAAGAAATTCGTGAAGGCTCATTAGCTGTTAAGCATGTCCAAGGGCACAAAGTTGGTTGGCAGAGAGTGAAGACATGGACACACGTGCTGGACTCCAGAGTCGGTCCGGAGCTGCACTTGATGTGGTCGGAGTGGCTTGTTCTCTCACAGAGCAACCCTTGCAACTGCCCCTGCTCCTGTGGCGTTTCCCCAAAGACACTCAGAGAGTAAGCTCCAGGAGAACAGGACTTTTATGTTTTTGTTCATCGTTAATTACATCCACAGCGCTTGCTACGTACTTGGTGCTCAACAAATATTGAGAAATGAATAGACCCAAGGCCTGGAGAAGAGCTGTCTGCCTCCAGCACCATCTTCCATGCATGTGGCATGAGTTCTCCCCTTAGGAGGGCTGGCGAGAACCCGAACATTTCCAGGAGCAAGTTTTTACTATTTTTTTTAAAAAATATTTTTATTGATTTTAGGGAGGACGGGAGAGAGAGAGAGAAACATCAGTGATGGGAGAGAATCATTGATTGGCTGCCTCCTGCACCGCCCCCCCCCCCCCAACTGGGGATCAAGCCTGTAACCTGGGCATGTGCCCTGACCAAGAATTGAACTGTGACCTCCTGGTTCATAGGTTGATGCTCAACCACTGAGCCATGCCGGCCAGGCTTTACTGGGGTCACTGAAGGATTCCTGACCCAGGAAGAGACTTGTATCAACCCAGATGACAAAGAAACCTGGATACCCTGGATGGAGGTACATCCTAAAGATATGTCTGGGTGGGTGGGGGGGGGGGGGTCCATCTTTTGGTGTTCAGCAATTCCCAGTTTGGATGAAAATTAAAATAAATAAAATTCCAGAACTCTAGACGTTCCCAGAATTGTGGCGACTGTCTTTAATGGGTTTAACACCAACCATCTAATCCAGTTTTGCAATATTCTGATTTTGAGCTACAATAGCACAAAATAACATGTACACACACACACACACACACACACACACACCTACTTATACATATATGTGTGTGTGTATATATATAATATATATATATTTGCCAACCTTTGTCTTATGTGGGAAATTCGAGTTTAAAACAAAAAGAAACCATGCCCATTATACTTTGCTAATAATTTGGCTATTCAGCCACTCACTGTCATTGAATCCCTTTGAGCCTCACTTCTTTCTATAAAATGGAGTTAAAAAACCAAACCCTGCTGCTGCATATAAAAAGCACATGCTGCAATATGGTAGCATGTCTTGACAACCAGAATGCAGTCTTGTCCACAGCGGGGTCTGCTTATCTCTTCCACTCTGGGCGTAGTAAGTAGTTAAGATGAACGGCCTGGGCCCCAGCCCTGGCTCAGCCTCCTGGGCTCTCCAGGGGGTTTGGGAGACCTGTGCTTCCATTTGTTTAATGTCACTGAAGGGTGATCGTGTACCCAGCTCCAGAGCCATCAGGGACATCAGCACTTACAGAGGCCCAGCACGTGAGGAATGCTAAACAAAGTTAGCTATGGCTATGACTCTGCTTTCAGAACCCGTGTACAAATGTCGAACCTGGCCAGTTACGAGCTGCCTGAGCAGTAGATCCTTCTGCTGTCCTCAGGAACTGGCCGGCGTGAAGGGTGGGCAGATCCAGGCCCACAACCCCAAAAGGTGGTCGTCGCAGAAGTCTCTTTACCAGACAGAGAGGAACCCAATAGAAGAGCTTTTCGGGGTACATTATATATTTCCCTTTCCTCTCTCCTTCCCTTCCACCTTTCCTCCCTTCCTTCCGTTTTTTTCTTCTCTCCTATTTAAATAAGCCATAGAATTCAGAACTGCCTGGGAGGAGATGGCAGGGTGGCTGGGAGTCCAGCTGTGAGATGATGAGGAAATAGGGCTCAGCCCCTGCTGTTCCACCCCAGCCACTCCATCTTCCCAATTAACTGGCAGTGAGGGGTGATCCCCTCCTGCAGTCCCACTTCCTGCTCCTAAACAAAGCTTGCACAACACATGTAAACACCCGGCTGTCAGCATCCAGCAGCCCGGATGTCCATCACACCTCCGGGCATGCTCACTGGCACCCAGGAGGCGGGCCCAGGACCACAACAGCCTGGGTGCCATGCCCAGTGCTGTGCCAGGCTCTGGAGGCACTTACAAATGCTTTTACATGACAAAAAGAACAATGGTTCCCTATGGGAGATTTGACAAGAGGAGACTCACTCTGTGTCATTCCTCTGATTATTCAGACTTGGGGGAAGGGCAGGCAGGGTGTCTCCATTTCATTTCCTCCTTTCTCAACTAACACAATTTCCTCTCCCCTCTTTGCACTGGACCCAGGTCTTCTTCCCTTTTAAAAATCAAAGACTTCTTTTTCATTTTACCTAAAGAACAACTTTAATGGTCTAATTTTCTTAAAACTGTTCCTTCATGTAATAGAAGTGACCTCTGAGGTTTCTTATATCTTAGACCTTTTGAGCTTCAAATTTTGTTCTAAACCAATTCCCACTTAGCAATGCATCATTACTTTCTGTTCATATAAATACGATCATCCCCAATTTTCTCTCTTCCACCATAAAGTATGGTTTATATTTAAAAAATAAGTTCTGATATTTAAAAAAATCTAAATGATGTCTTACATATTAATTAAGTAACTTACACTGGAAAATGCACAAGAATATAAAATATTAAACAAGCTTTATGGAAATACTAGAGGCCCAGTGCATGAATTTGTGCACGGGTAAGGTCTCTCTGGGTGGCCTGCAGGAATCGGACTGAAACCCACAGTCCAATGCTGCCTGCAGCTCCTACCTGCCGCCCCCGCTCATCCTGGCCCCACTGTGCCTGCCACAGGCTCGCACCCAATCAGTCCCAATTGGGAGAGGCTTGCACTGCTGCAGCAGCACTTGCCAGCCATGAGCCCTGTGTCTGGCACCCTCCCAAGGGGAGTGGCCTGCGGGATCAGGCTGAAACCAGCTCTCTGACAATCCCCCGAGGGGTCCCTGATTGCGAGAGGGCGCAGGCCAGACCGAGGAACCCCACCAGTGCACTATCAGGCCAGGGAGGGACTGCAGGCGGGCTCCAGGGCGTGTCTGGCCCATTTCACTCAGTCCCAATCAGCTGGACCCCAGCAGCAAGCTAACCCACCAGTCGGAGCATCTGCCCCCTGGTGGTCAGTGCATGTCATAGTGACTGGTCGGCCAGATGACTGCCTCCTGGTGGTCAGTGCACGTCATAGCAAGCAGTTGAGCATCCTTAGCATATCATTAGCATATTACGCTTTGATTGGTTGTTCGGTTGGTCTGCCGTTCAGTCTATTTGCATATTACCCTTTTATTATATAGGATAATCATCTGCACTGGATCAAGGAGGAGTGAAAGTGCTAGAAAAATGAAAGCCTTGCACAAGCCAGGGAGTGAGGGGGCCCTCTGAAATCAGAATGGACAGCTTCCAACCATTGCACAGTTTTTCCTGCGAGACCACAGAAAGATACACTATGAATGTCTGATATGGCAAACTCACATTCAACAATATACATTCCCCCCCCCCCCGCCCCAAAGGAGATTCAAGGAAACAGGTCATTTTGTTGAGGAGTTGTGTGTTGTTGTTTTTTAAAAAACTAAATTCTTATCTCTATTGTAATTCTATACTGGGATCCGCCTAAATCAAGATAAATTAATTTATCTCTACAATGGGAACAGATTACTGGAAATTAAGCCATTTAAAGCCTAATCATTTTATCCATGGAAATGAATATGATGTGGCTTCCGCTGCAGCACTGAAAGGGTTCAGACACTGTCATGTGTCCTGGGTCTTTAGGGACAAAGTTCCATATTTAATGAGGTGTGACTTCTATAAACGATATTTTAATTCTAAACAGAGCTACCTGGGGAATCTAGGACATTTATAGTAACATTTAGTATAAGTTTAAAACATTGAAATAGCTTTGCTCGGCAGATACAGCTCATCGTGTGTCCTTTAACGAAGCCAAGTGATTCCGAAGTCCAGTTACGCCAAAGGATCAACGCTACCAAACACTAAATACAAACGCTTATGGGCTGAATTGTGTGCCCTCCACCAATTCCTATGCAGAAGCCCTAACCCCCAGCCCCTCTGAATGTAATTCTACTTGGAGATATGGCTTTTAAAGAGGTAATTTAATTACAAGGAGGTTGTTAGGGTGAGCCTCATCCCATAGGACTGATGTTCTTATAAGAAGAGGAGATTAGGAAACAGACATTCTAGAAAGAGGGTTGGCTGTGTTAGGCCACCGTCTACACACCAAGGAGAGAGCCTCTGGAGAAACCAAACACTTCGATCTTGACCCTCCAGAACTGTGAGAAAGTAAATTTCTGTTGTTGAAGCCACCCAGTCTGTGGAATTTTGTTGGCAGCAGTCCTTGCAAACTAACACACAATACTAATACTTATATTCTCACTCCAGCCTCTGTGCCTGTGTTTCCTGTAGCTTTCTGCTTCCTCCTTTATGCCAATAATACAACGATGGGCTGGTCTGGAAGGAGGAATCAGGACAAGTTGAGAGTACCCATCTTGTAAGGCTCCATGAAAACCATCCCCCTTGTCTGCCTAGAAAACTCATCCCAATTCCCCTGAGTTACAGTTAGATTCTTCTTCAGAGCCTTCATCTCCTCAGGGCAGTGCCCCTGCTACACTTTGTAAACCTGTCATAACACATATCTCACCCGGTTAGAGCTGTTTCCACTGCTGATTCCTTTGCCACCTTGGGCTTTGAAAGGAGGGGCTCATCTTTGTAGCCCAGTATCTGACACCTAGAAGGTAGTCATTGAATATTGGTTTAATGAACAAATACATGAAATAAAAAGATTTCCACTCCTCCTGAAATAAGCCTTGAATAATTAAGTCCCCAACACAATTTGAAATATAGCTGAATTTGTTTGTTCAGAAAAGTATAACATGATACAAAGCTAAAAAAAAAAAAGAAGTAAAATATATAGAAAGAAAGTACCTATTGATGAGTTTGTTGACCCTTAAACAATAGAGGGTTAGGGGCACTGGCCACCTGTGCAGTTCAAAATCTGGGTATAAAATGTAAGTCATCACCCAGCTCCCCAGTATGCAGGTTCCCAACTGCCAGGTGACCTTAAAACAATGAGGACTTGAATTATGCGGGCCAAGTGAACTGTGGTCAATTGAAAAAAAAAAATCCACATTTCAATGGACCCATGCAGTTCAAACCTACGTTGTTCAAGGGTCAACTCTAAATGAGGATGAGATCATGAAAAAGGAAGAAGCAAAGACCTTGGGACAGAACAATACAACCTAACGGGGCAACACCTGGGTGTAGGCTTGGTTAGACTTGAGGAAAGGAATCACAGGGGCGGCTGTCCTGAACCAGGCCCTACAGCACCCCTCATCATGAAGTTCAAGAAGCGAAGATTCAAAGAATACTCCAGGCGCAGTTGAAAAGGACAGTCATCGTCCTGGAGGTAAAAATACCTTTATTCTCTAATCAACAGAATCATGAGAGAACAGGGAACAGGCAGATAAAAATCAACTGCTTGTGAGTTCTCGTCTAAAGGGCGGCAAAAGCAGATGAACTGATGCTAATGGATCCTGTAAGGGGGCCAGGAGGTTACACATCACAGCACCTGGGGTGGAGCAGAGGCCTGCTGGCGGGTAAGGAGGAGGTGATGGAGTCAGTCAGGACGGTGTGGGCATGGTGTGAGTGTGAGTAGAGAGCCCCAGGTACAGAGCCCCAGGGAGATCGTCTGCCTGCCTCTCCTCGCTGTCACTGCCATCCCCTATAAATAACGAACCTGGTTCACGGAAGGCGTAGAATCAACAGGAATCCAAAGACGTAGGCGCTACAAAATGAGGCAAAAGAAAAAGAGAGCCCTGGTTTTTCAAACGATGAAAGTGACCCAGGCAATCATAATTTGGCAAGTTTGCAATATTGTGAGAGTGAGAAAAAAAAATCTCTTAACACCTAGACGGAATGAACTCCAAAGTAATAAGAAGCTGAACATTAGGAAGCATGCCAAATTTGATTGCTTTTCTGATGGAATTAGAAGATTACTAGTTTAAGGGAACGGAGCAGATGTGATATATTTGAGTTTTATTAGAGCATCTGGAAGAACATCTCACACAATTTCCTTCACAAAATTAGGTAACTTGGGCTTGACCGTGGACTCAGGAGATCAATCAGTTTCACTGGGAGGAAGGTGTCTAAGAGGTGGCACAGGGCTCCTACTGTTTAGGGTGCATAGAATATTCTTTTATTTTTATTTATTTATTTTTTAAAATATATTTTATTGATTTTTTTTTACAGAGAGGAAGGGAGAGGGATAGAGAGCTAGAAACATCGATGAGAGAGAAACATCGATCAGCCGCCTCCTGCACACTCCCCACTGGGGATGTGCCCGCAACCAAGGTACATGCCCTTGACCAGAATCGAACCTGGGACCTCTGAGTCCACAGGCCGATGCTCTATCCACTGAGCCAAACTGGTTAGGGCAATATTCTTTTAAATGATCTATAAAAACAGAAGGTTGAGGGTGGAAGACAAGAAAGGTGGAGATTTATTGAACAAAGGGCTTAGGAACTTGGTTAAAATCATCTGAACATAGACAAAAAAAAAGAAAGCTCACAAAGATATTTAGAAAAGTAAATACACTTGGAAAAATATTTGCAAAAATGCACACACACACAAGGAGAAAGAAACCAGAAATTAATAACACGGAAAACTGCCTAAGGAAAACCTCTTTGCTAAAAACTTGAATTGTAACACAGATACAAAACAGATTTTACTGACTCACACCATGTCACAATGAACGCACATTTTGTATCTTGCCCCAAAGTTGTTCAGGTGCAAAAGAGCTGATTTTTTCCCTCATCTTTGGATTTTTACCAGAATTTTAACCATAAAGTTTAGCAATAAAATGATTAAAACATGAAATGAGCCATTCTGGGGCGGGGACGACTCATCCAATCTCCCTCTGAGATGCTGCCTTGCTTTTGATCTGATCCTCAGTGAGGCCCTGCTCAGCCGAGATTATTTCTGGACAAATGAACCTTCTCCAGGGCAGGCCTGACCCGTTCTAAAAGGATCCCGAGCACCGCTGTGAAGGTTTGCTGCGGCTGCTGTTGCTTTCAGAAACCTTTTTTCAGAGTTAAAGAAAACCTCCTACACAAATTCTCCTGAGCAGGGTTTGAAAACTAATGATTATGTCCTGGACTTGTCCACCCTTAATTAAGCTCATGTATTTGTTATCAGCTAAGTGAGAAGCTCCGAAGCCTTTATGTCTGGGTTCAATCCCTGACTCAGCTGCCTGTGGCTTGGGGACCTTGGACAGGGTACTTCCCTTAGTTTCCTCATCTCAAAGGGGGACAACATTGCCCTGGCCGGTAGCTCAGTGGTTAGAGCGTCAGCCCATGCACAGAGGGGTGGTGGATTTAATTCCAGGTCAAGGAAACATACCTAGGTTGCAGGTTTGGTCCCTGGTCCGGGCACATGTGGGAGGCAACTTCTCTCTCTCTTTCTCTCTCTCTCTCTCTCTCTCTCTCTCTGTCTCTCTCTCCCCTCATTTCTTCCTTCCCTCCCTCCCTCTCCTTTTACTCTCTCTAAAACTCAGTGGAAAAAATATCCTCAGGTGAGGATTAAAACACACACACACACACACACACACACACACACACACACACACACACACACAAAAGGGAAGTGCCATCAATGTCTACCTCACCGGATTAAATGATTCAGTGAATTAATACTAGGCAAAGCACACAGTGAGCCCTCTAGAGGCATGAGCTATTCCAAAATAGACTCACTGTGAGCAGATAACAAATTGAAAAGAGATAAGCTTCAGAGGAAAACTTTATATTCAACTCTAGAAGCTCAACAATGACTATTTGCTGCAAAAACAAAAAATGAATTCCATTTTGTCAGGATCACATAATCTAGTGATTTATCTTCAAAGCACACAATGCAGTCGAGAATGAAGAAGCAGGGCGAGGATTCAAATCCTCCTCTTCCACCTGGGCCATGTGCTTCTGCGCACGATGGATTTGCATCTGCACAAGGAGGGCATTGCCATTGCCTAACCTTCCTCAGTGGTTCTGAAGTAAAATCATATAAAAGGTAGAAACAATGTGCAGGGCTACATAAGGCTTATGAAAGGAGTTTTATTTTTGACAATATAAAAATGAACCAAGGAGGAGAAGGCATAGTAAGGGTATGTGACTATAGTGTGGCTCTCAGATCCACACAGAAGTGTAACTCGTATCACAACAGTGGCACCCGTTGGAAAACTGTGCCATCTGTGGACTGTGAGCCTCCTTTTTCATCCTTGACTTCACCCTCTTATTCATCTCTACACCCATGATCCACAACCGCTCGCAATTTCACCTCCTCGTCTCTCCTTCAGACCCATCGTTGTCTCTCCGTTCCACAGATGCTAACTTGGTCATAGCTCTCATTATTTCTTACCAGAATCACTCTCAGAGCTGAGCAACAGAGGGACACAGAGGCAGTTTCCTGTCTTCAGCTTGTTCCTCTCAAATCTGCTCTCTTTGCTCTCAGAACAACCTTTCTGCAGAGCTGACCGTGTTCATTCTCCCTGTTTAGAACCCCCTGGTGTACCCGCTGGAGGCTCTGGTCCCCTCTGACCTCTTTAGCGCCTCCTCTAATCACCTCCCTCCTCCCCTCCTCCACACGCTGGCCTGAGGAGCTTCCAGCTCTCAACAGCTCCTTTTGTCTGTCTGCCTTGCACTTGGACATTCCTGTCCACCCACCCCTCTTTGCTTCCTTCTTCAGAAGACGTAGACGCCACTTGCAGGAAGCATTCCTGGTTCTCTCCCGCTCCCTTCCGTTCCTTCAGTTCCTCTACTACGACATTCATTGTACTCTGTAGGAATTGTTTACCTGTTTGCAAATGGCAGAAGGCAGGGACCATTTCATCCCTCTAGGTCGCCAGCCCAGGACACATAGCAGGCCGCCAGGTATATGCTGAGTGAGTGGACACAGACGATCAGCATACTCAGGGACTGCATCCAACATCAAGGCAAGTCAGGGCTTGTAATCAAAAGCGCATTGGTTTTGTGAGCAGTGCACAGGAGGTAGAAATGGCCCACACAAGGACTATAGCGATGACACAACCTAAACGTTGGTATAACAAGTCAACGGATAACTGAAGTAGGCAACCTGCTGGCCTGTGGCCCTTAAGTTCAGCCTTCCTCAGTTCATGTGGCTTGGAACATGCTAGAATTTAGATCAAGCCCTGCAGGAACTATAATAAAAATGGAAGGAGGGGCTGGTCTTTAAATACAAACAACATAGCAGAGGACCAGGAATGCAGAATGCACCCAAGTGACCCTCCCACCTACAAATCTAACTGCACCACATCTCTGCCTAAGGTCTCCTCAATGCCCTTCTATCGCTGGAAGGCTGAAGTCTCACAGCCTCATTTCTCTCCTCCTCTTCCTCATACCCACCCATACTACATTACTAGTGATTCCTTTCATCACTAGCACATGCTGTTTCTTTACTTAAGGGACTCTTTCCCTTGTCTTCTCAGGTTTTCCTGGTGAACTCCTGATCATCCTAGAAGACTCATCTCAACGTCACCTCCTCTGAGAAGCCTTCCCTGACCTCTCTATGTAGAGCTAAGCATGCCTCCTTGCTGCCTCCAATGCACCTTGTAATCTACCAATGTAATTGGACAGACTGTCTGTTTACATGCTTGCTCCTCCCTCACATGGCAGACATTACATACACATCTTTGTATTCCAGGATTCTAGTATAATGCCCTACCCAGATTAAGAACTCAATAAATTATGTGTTTAATTGACTTCGTTGAATTCACATGGACGAGAACACTTATTTAAAGCCTGAACAGTGGTTAATCTTTTGTTTCATTTGACAATAGGGAACATCATTAAAATGAGCTACAATGATCAAGAATTTGCAAAGAGATCTTCACAATCAGAAACTATGGGGATACCAAACCCTTTAGTTAAATAAACTGAAGACAAGGGCCATCACAGAAAATAGTATTTAATGGCTTTAGAGTACAGGTAGATATCACATGATATTTTTAGATTGCTTTCTATAATAACGCATCAAAGCATTGTGAAAAGCCCCAAACCAGCTTTTTAAAAGTGGTGTTTTACAACAGGAATTTCAATTCTATTTTTACTGTGAGTTTATTCAGCATAATTGTACAATAAAGTAAAGCCCTTGGCCTTCAGGTTACTATGCAGATATAGCTAAATTATGCAATTAGATCACTGTAATTAACTGGAATAGCAACAGAGCCAATCTAATGGGGCCAGTTTGGGTCTGAGTGACTCATAAAAACATTATGTAGTTAAGTATATTGGCACCTACAAGAACACTGGATTGCAGTCTACCTACAGCCTAACCGATCAATCCCTCCTGCAACTAAAGAGAAAACAGAAAGAGCTTAGAGATGGGTATCTCACTTAACATTCTGCCCAAGAAGGAGCTGAGGTGCCATCTTGATTCTTTACTCCATACAACTTCTAATGAGTCAGGAAATCTCTACAAACATACAGCTATCAACATGACCAGGTTGACCTTCCATTACTAGAAATAAGAAGAGAACAACATTCATCTAAGCTTATTTTGAAGAAACATGTCCTGACCCATCACTTGGGCAGTACAACAGGGTGAATATCCAGTAAGTGAGAGCTAGTGTTAGAGGACGTGGAAATTAGCTTTCTTCCTTCTTCTTCAATAATTCATACGTGTTAAGCATGAGTGAATTAATAAAGCCATAAAAGAGAAATGTTATGTTTTTTGTAATGATAAAGGTTTTGTTGTTGTTGTGTTTTGTTTCACAGGGTGATTTTGGTTTTGTTTGCTTGCTTAAAATATGGAAGCATTCCAGTTTTTTTTAAAAAAATGTTTTTATTGATTTTAGGGAGAGAGGTGGGAGAGGTAGGGAGGGGAGGGAGAGAGAGAGAGAGAGAGAGAGAGAGAGAGAGAGAGAGAGAGAGAGAAACACTGATCGGCTGCTTCCTACATGCCCCCTACTGGGATTGAACCTGCAATCCAGGCATGTGCCCTGACCAGGAATTGAACCAGTGACCTTTTGGTGCACAGGACAACATTTAACCAATGGAGCCATGCTGGAGGCAAAGACCAAAAAGTAGTTAACATATAAATGCAAGAAGTCTGTCAGAAGGCTGATGGACTATGATATTCAGCAAGGGCTGAAAAATCAGCATTGTATTACCCTGCTGCTGGCGGAATGGCTGAAGGCAATCCCCTAAGCCCACGGTCGGCAAACTGCGTCTCGCAAGCCACATGCAGCTCTTTGGCCCCTTGAGTGTGGCTCTTCCTAAGCCTTAGGAGTACCCTAATTAAGTTAATAACAATGTACCTACCTATATAGTTTAAGTTTAAAAAATTTGGCTCTCAAAAGAAATTTCAATTGTTATACTGTTGATATTTGGCTCTGATGACTAATGAGTTTGCCAACCACTGCCCTAACCTGATAATCCTTTATTGTTTACCAAACCTTACCATTGATGTCTGTTTGCTTTGCTAAAGGGCAAATGTATATTCTAGTAAATAAAAAGCTATGGGTCTGGAGATTCGGGGAGCCACTCCACTAGAGAGAAGGTCTCTGCCTGGCTCCCCCCAGTAATTTCTAAATTTATATTTCTTATCTAGTATATCCATTTGTGTGTGGCCCCTTCTCCAGATTCTGAATCCTTGCTGCAAAAGGTTGTGGCAGAGCCACATGGATCAGGGAAACTTTCTAGTTTTGAAAGGATTCAAGCTAGAAACAGAGGGCATCCTTTAAGAATTATCCAGTTACCCTTGTCTTCATCAAGAAGAATCTAGCAAATGTCATATGAAATGTTTTAATCTTAATTTTAAGTGAGAAATAAAACAATCTAGCCATGTACCCACAAACCCATCCATCAACCTCCAACATGACTTATTCCACATATATTTACTGAACATAAATCTAGGAGGCTTCAGTGGGCACATGAGGGTGTGGAGGTTTAGTACCTGCCTTTAAACTGCTTACAGTCTACCGGAGGAACCAAATCTGTCACCCAATCTTTATTTTCTACTTCAAAATGGCTTGAGTATATACATACATTGTAATGTGTTAATTAAAATTGTATATATAAAATTATGGAAGGATACATACTAAAATGTAGAGGTAAAGCAAATTATTTTATTTTTGTGCTTCTCTATATTTTCTAACATTTTCCTATAATGAGGATATATTACTTGTATACAAGGATGAAAAAAGTCATTTTATAAAAGATGAGAAAAAAGATCCCATTCTAGGTAGCCCTGTCTAACTTTTGAACACTTACAGAGTCTCACTGCATAAACTCTGGGAAAGCCAACAGAGTTTTGTTGATGACAAAATCTATAATAATTTCTGGTTTACTTGTCTGCCTCCCCCCGACCAGTGAGGCAGTTCCTTGAGGGCCAGGCGTCTGTCTCTGCTGTCAGAGCTAATAATGCCTAATATAGATTGAGGCCCATAACAGGCACATGATAAATACATGGGGAAGAAGGCTGATAACAGGAGAGGAGGAAGAGAGGGGAAAAAACTGGAGTGTCTCATGGAAACAAGTCGTTAATGTAATCACTTTGGTGAAACAAAATCAATTAAATACATTGTAGGCATGTAGATGACATAATTGATATGATGACCAGTATGTTTCACTGTTCAGTCAACTCCACCTTTGGCAGTATACTGGCATCACTGTTGAGAGATGTCAGTATACATGACATCTGGGAGCAGGCTGTTCCCCCACCCCTTTTATACAAGGGATTTTAAAAATCCAAGTTGTTGTAAAACCGAAAAAATTCTTTTTCATGCCCTGATTTTTATGCTTTTTCAAAGGCAGAGACTAACAAAGCAGATCTAATGAACCAGGCATCACATTGTGCATACTGTCTGTGTGAGTGGCGCCCCCTGGTGCCGCACAGGGGACCACCTATGTGTGTGAGGCCATAGTCAGCCACTCTAGGTTTGCTTGGGGCCTTAAGTTCTCATCCTGGCTCTGATTTTTCAGGTCCGCGTGGTTTGAAAATATTGATCGATTGGGGTCCTAACTTTGATGATGTATTGAGATGGGCAGGCTAAGGATGAAGGCATTAAATGTCTGTAAGGAATATAGGAACCTTCAAAAAATAGCAAGAAGGGTTTATTCAGCACCTACTGTGCATCAGAGGGCTATCTGTCTACCGGTCTATCTGTTAGTCCTCAGAATAACCATGCAGGCTAGACATTTCATTATTTTACAGATGAAGACAACAGGCTCAGAAAAGTCAGGCAATTCTTCCAAAAGCACACCCAGCTAGTTAGTGGGGGAGCTAAGATATAATTCAAGGTCTGCCGAGCAATGCCAAGCTCATTCTTCCTTGCCATTCCCCTGAAAAAATGAAGCAACTTACACCAGGGTTTCTACTGACATGTCATAAATTTAACCCTCTTTTCTTCCTCATTTTACTGTGTATATTCTTCCTGCTTCTTGTCCAACCCCTTGCCTCCATTTCAATTCCTGTTCTTTCTATGTTTTTGTGGCATTTGATAAACCTTAATTTTAAATTCTTTCAACAGTGTCTGCAGGTCTTTTGAGAAAAAGTGCCATAAAATAATCTTTAAATCCTTAAAAATAATCTTTAATCTGCATAGCATAGATAAACATATTTAGGAATGAATATTGGAAAATAATTCTCTTGGAATTTTCATATTCACTCACACACACACACACACACACACACACACACACAGGCATGCATGATTCGAATCATTTGTTTTCAATCAGAAAGGACAATTCCTTTTGAAATGATTATTCAATATTAATCTCACCCTCAGTTGAGAGTTCCACAATGCCTGATAAACAAAAAGGGGGCTAAATACTGAGATTTTTCAGCTTTTTTCTTTTTGTGGGTGTGTGCATAGTGTTACAACTATTGATAAAAAGTATAAAATATATGTTAACAATACACAACAGAACCATCTCCGACGCTTTTCAGAATGGAGCCTGGATATCCTGGGATGCCGACCTCCTGACAAACCTGTAAGTTTTATTTCCTGTGGCTACAGTGCTCCCTCTTTTTTTTCTTTCTTTTTTTAAAACAAGTAAGTAGAGCCTCAACGTGAGACAATAGCAGCTCATATTTAGGATTACCTAGTTTCTCTATAGAAGAGAGGCTCAGGTATCAAGAGGGGAAAAAAAGATTTCCATTAAAATCATTTAAAATGATTTAGCAACAACCACCACAAAAGACAGACACGATGGTGGAAGTCCATTAAAATGACAAGCATCCTATATAATAAAAGGTCAGGGACCATAAGCATAATGACCGGAACAACCGCTTGACCAGTCGCCACGAGGTGCACTGACCACCTCTCGGTCCCCCGCCCCCCCGCCCCCGCACCCCACCCCGGCCTGTGAGTGGGGTGGCGAGTAGCAGCAAGCGGCGGTGAGCTACCCGTGCATGATTTCATGCACTGGGCCTCTAGTCTAAAATAAGACACCAAGGAAGGTGGCAATCTCAGGAGCTGGGCTTTGGTAACAATATGCCAATTGGAAACATGAATATAAACTAAATCAACCTGAACTGGAATTCAAAGGTATGCTTAGCTTCACAAGATGGATAGGTTCTTCAGAAGTTCTGTATAAATACAGTTTTTCCCCCCATAAATATAAGAGAGAAAAAGACATAATACAATCTTGCAGTAAATTTCTCCATAACAGAGAAATGTTGTTCTATGGCAAACAGATATCTGCTTTGATTCCCTGCCTGAAAAGATTTTTTAAATTTTATAATACATGACGATTTGTATAACAGCATGTTTTCTAAAACGGCAGCAAACCAGTACGTCACTGTGAATATGGAAAATGGAGAAAAAACCAGAGGGGTGCCTTCCATTTTACTTTTGGTATTTAAATGCCAGAGGGATAACTGAACACGGTAGTGTAGAATCAAATATATTATTTTCAATTGTCTTGTAAATTGCTCAGGCCTTCGGTCCACAGTCAATAAAACATATGCATTGGCTGTGGTTTATTCAGGACTGCAGACATTCAGAGTGATCAATCATTCCAGGTGGCTTTTACAGCTTTCTGAGCATCGAGAGCTGTATTTCACTGAATGCAGGCATTTAATTAGCGGTATTATTAAAGTGCAATTTTCCGCATTAAACAATTTTCTATATAAACTAGCTTCCTGGTATGCCGACCTGTAAAGACAAGGTTATCTTGAGTTCACCCAACAGACAGGGAATGCCTCAGTTTTGTCTGTGTTTTCTGATTCTACAGAAGGCATTCCTTTGGCTGTAAAAAAAAATAGTCTCAGAACAAATATTCTCCAAGGTTTTTCTTGTGTTACTGTCCTATAAATGACATTTTTAAAGACTAACCTGCATACTAACATTATATATTGTGACATTTCTTTGGCTATAAAGAAAACTGTATCATAATTATCCCATGGTTGATGGACTAATTACAGCCATTCCACCACAAAAGTGCATGTTTGGCAAATATCTTTTTTCCACAACAGGATGAAATACCATTTTGAATTTTATTTTAAAAAGACAATGATAGCCCTGGGTGGCTCAATTAGTTGGAAAGTTGTCCTGTACACCAAAAGGTTCCAGGTTCAATTCCTGATCAGGGTGTTTATGGGAGGCAACCGATGAATGTTTCTCTCTCTCTCTCAAATCAATGAACATATCCTCAGGTGAGGATTAAAAAAAAGACTGTGACAAATGACTATTAACTCAATGCATAAAATCTATCTAATAATGATCTAAATTTATCAATATAAATGGCAGGAGGAAAATGAACCTGGAATGAATATGTACTTCACATACATGGCATACATGAAGAAGCATTCAAGCAAATGAATCCACTTGATTAAAGGCAAATATTATAGACAAAATCCAGGAACAGTGGAAAGATTATCTTCCTTCGTTACTACTTAAATTCACTGGTTGTAATGCTTAAGTTGCAGATCTTTTCTTTAATGGTAACTTTTGTTAAAAGATTTCTAACAAAGCACCATTGCTGATTATGTAACACTGATGACAAGCTGCTGCGATTTCTTAGCTCTGTACCAAAAGATTTTAAAAAAACAAACCCAATACATTGTAATGTTTTAAAATAAGAACATATCCCTAATCAATCGGAACTTCCCAGTATAGTGCTAGAGGCCCTGAATATTTATAATATGAGAAGTGACAAATGATATAAAGAGTAATATCAATTCTCACAAAATTCAAACTTTTTAACATCTGAATAGATGCCATGGATGAACAAAATATCCCTTCTCAGATGATGTGCGATATAATTAGCTGGAAAGGTGTGCCGATGCTGTTGGTTTTGATCAGCCAGTTGGAAGGATTATCAAATAAACAACCTAGCTATTGCTGCTTTGCTAACAAACTGATCCTTCTTAGTGGTGAATATTAATAATCACTTTTGAAAAAGATTAGAACCTAGCTTTTCGAATCACTGCATGCTTTCTTGCAAATACACAGTAAGTAAATCAACAGTTTGTCTAATCACCTATACTGCATACCTTACTATAATGGATATAAATAATTGTCGCTAAAGAATAATCTGTTATGTGTTCAGATAAAGCTATAGATATCTGGCCTGTTACCTAGCAACTGGGCAAGTAACTGCCATACTGCAAAAAATAAAAAAAATAAAAAAATAAAAAAAAATCCTTATTTTTTAGGTAGAGAGAATGTTCATAAGACACTGTGTTAAGATGTTAAGAAAGCCAAATATATAGTAAGGTAAAATTGCAAACTATTTTAGGGACATCTCTGATCTACATTTTGAAATGACACACAATATCAAAACAGTCGATATTTAGATCTATTACATGAGCTGGCCACATACAATAACACTCTGCACAGTTTTGTTTTGTTTTTTAAAGAACCACCACACATTACCAATTTTTATTTGTATTATTTCATAGACAAAGGAATCCCGGCAAGATCTTCTGTACTGATTTGTATTTATTGAAAGGGCGATGCTGGCTTGCTTCAAATACAATAGAACTGTTCTAATTAGTGCACTGTCAGGGACCCCAATTATTTCTTACACTTCATGGAACAGCTTAAGGCATTAGATTGATATCATTTGGGGGAGTCTGACTTGCCAGCAGCTCATCTCAATTTTGCTTTAAAAATCTGGATTCCAGGACTGTGTGTGCCTAAAACCTCACTGCAAGAGCAATAGGTATTTGAGACAATTACATGATTGACTTCTGAAGTCTACAGAATCAGCATGTGGAGGCCCTTCAAGACCCCGTGTGAAAGCAGTGTCTTCTGGTGTGCGGTGCAGGCTGACCGGCCGTGGCCATAGGATGGTGGTCACACGGCAGTGAGAACACCGTGTGCCCCTGCAACAGGCAGAGGTTGTCCCCGGCAGATACAGCTGTGACAGCCAAGGTCCTCACAGCACCGCAGACGCCCTGCTGACACGGCACTCCCGTGCTGGTGCAACGTGGGACGCTTTCACTCATGCTTATATAGAGAGAGACACATTTCACAAGAGCTCTTCAAGTGATTACATGGAATTAATACAAAGAGCATAATTAAGGAAGGATGGAGCTGGAAATCAAGTGTTCGGTTGTGGGACCCACCACTTTGTATCCACTGGCTTCTAATCATTCTCACATTATTACCAAACCCGTCTTTCTTTGATTTGAGAAGTAATCCGCATTAAATGTAATCTGCTAAATAAATTATATTTACACAGAATCAATAGGAGGCTAGAAATCAATCCGTTTGAGTTTGGGGTGTGGGTTTTGGGAGAAGGCAGCGGTTCACAAACCTCAATGTTTCTGAGAACTGGTTGAAGGTGACTGGTCTTGTGCCCCACATCTGGCTTGAGAGGAATGGCTATGCACTGTTTTTCTTTAAGACCTTCACATACACGATCTCATTCAGTGCCCACAGCCTTGTAACCCCGGGAATGTACATATCGATACTGTCATCTGACTGATGGGGAACTGAAGCTAAGAGACTGGCCCAATGAAGGCCACACAAGCAGGTCAGCAACAGAGCTGGGACTCATGTCTTGATTCCCAGGTCAACGTCTTTCAGACAATGTTATGCTTTTAGTTTGAGTAAAATTGTTTCACTTTGTATAGAGAAGCCTGCATTTCAATTGCTATATGCACTCTATACACATCTAGACAACTGATTTAAAAAGTGATGAATGAGGCTATAAGGGTTATTGTCCCTGCCCTCAAGTAGCTTAGAGTCTCACTGAGAATATTACAATGTATGCAAACACCCAAATGTAAGGCACAGAAAACTGGGAGTTCAGGTGAGGGCTGGTTATTTCTAACTGCAAGGAGGATATGACCGACGTGACCTGGAACACAGGCTAGGACCTGAAACAGCATGAGCAAAAGTGTGAGGGAAGATACATCTGTGACATGGTCCTAGTTGACCAAACTCTCCATAATGTCCTCCCTCTGCTGGTTAATCTTTGTTACATAATGGTTCATCTCCCCTCCCCCCTGCCCTCCCCCCACTATAAAAGAATCTATTTCCATTTGCTTTGGTTAAGAAGATCATTAAAACATTTTCATATTTCTTGATAAAACTGTACAATTTAAGATAAATTATGCTGTATTTCAGAGCCAGAGGGAAGACTTGCTTTACAAATGAAAAGCTGAAAGTCCAGGGAGATTAAGTAGCTAGAAACTGTGTAATTACACAACTTCTTGAAGACATATATCTATGTACAGGGCTTAAAACAGTGCCTGTCACACCGACAGGATGGTGAGTGTTTGATATTGTTACCTTTCATTACTGCCATTATTACTGGCAGAGTTGGATCTAGAATTTGTTTCTTAATTTTCAGTGTTCTTTTCAGGAAGCACAATCCCTCAGAATATAGTAGTGCATTAAATTGATAATGTCCATCCTCTATGAGCAAAAGCTGCATTTAATTGTAAAAGTATGTATTCAATACAAATATATCTATGACTTCATTTTGAATACAGAAAATATTGAGTCTTTGTAACTAATAATTTACCACTATTTATTTAAAAATAAAATCTGTATCATCTTCAACTGTGTATCACGGATGTGTAAATAGCTAAAAACAAGTCTAAATGATCTCCAAAAGGGTACCTTTTACTAGTGTTTCTGTGTAGCTGTAGAAATGTAAATTTTCCCATCTTTAAAAATGTTCACTGCTCCACATTTCTCACTAATTCATACCGTCATTAACCTGACAGATTTACCCTGAACGATGTCAGATGTTCGTTAGATTAAGAACAGTTTACGCTGAGCCCAGAGAGTTTGTACACACACACATCTCCAATACTCGTTATGCCCTCCCTGTTCACATCTCTCTCTAGGCGCTCTCCTCCAGGTACACGGCTTTAGATACCATCTACATGCTCAGCATCTTTCCCATGAGCTTCAGACTTGGAAGTCCAACCACCTGCTCCGCACTGCCATGTGGATGTCAAGCTTCTCAAACTTAAAATGCCAAAACGGAACTCCTCATTCCTTCTCCCACCACTAACCCAATCCATTCATCATCCACCCGGTGGCTAAGGCTAAACATGTAGCCTTAACTCCTCTCTGTCCTTCATCTTTCAAATTCATTAGCAAGACAACTATCTCCAGATATATCCCGGAGTCTGATTCAAGCTGGTCAATTTCAACTGCCTCATAGACCTTCCTTTCCTAAGTACCTAACAAAATGTTAAAAAAAAAGTAAACATTAGCAACAAAAATACCCAATAGTAACAAATCAAGGAAAGGAACATAGACAAATATAAATAAACCTCAAAACTGTCAGCCAAGGAAAGAAAACAGCAGACTCTGGAGCAGGGTAAAGAGGCACGGTGTTGCTGGGGTCTTCATCCTGTTCTCACTCCCCAGAGAAGCGAGTCAATAAAATTCTGAGAATTCTCACCAATAACCCTAACTTTGGAGAAAAGCACACTCCTTGAATGTTCTTTTCTGTTTCCTCCCTCTACTGAGCAGCAATGGAAACACGGGACACGGGAGAAAGGGAGCAAAGGGCTGACTCCACGTAACTGAAGACTCCAGGGCCCCACTGTAATGGGAATCCCTTGAAGTTCTAGGTTATCTGCAGCGTAGCTACAGGTCCACAGGAAACCCTTCAGTTAATTATAAAAAGGCTGTCCTTGGTCTCTCCCTCTCCCCCTTACGAGCTGGTGAAATGAATGCTGATGATAGGGATAGTCCCCAAAATATCTGAGAAAGCACAGCCCAGAAAATCTAACCAAGACTACAAACAGACAGCTTGGGCCACCTCTCTGGACAATTTCCGCCTCCTTCTGCAATGTCTTCAGACTGCAGAAAAAGTGAATAGATTTAGGCAATAAAATAGCTTGAAGAAGAAAGCAAGCGGATCCCTCCAAAAAGGTGGGAAGTGATTTGAGAAGTTACACTAGGTCTGGGCAAAGCTGCCCAAGTACCAGCAAGATGAAAAAAAAATAGCATGGCAGATATGCAAGCAAGGGAGGAAGGAGGAAGGGAAGGACACAGAGAGACAGAAGAGAGAGGAAAGGGAAGAAATAAAATGCAAGGGTCACAGCATAAGGAACTAAATCTAGAACTTTATTCAAAAAAAGAGAAGAAAATCCTCACACACTTTCTACTATGCAAGAATGGTTTTAGTAAAAACTGAAGTTTAATGGCAGAATAATGAAACAATTGAACGAGATGAAAAAGAGAGACTGTGGACCTAAGGAAACAAATTAAGGACCAAAGACATCATTTTAGAATCAATAAATAAATTAGAAACATCCAGAAACAGAGCAGACACTTCTGAAAATTGAATTACTGGCACAGAAGAAAGAATTGACATACTCGCTATGAATACAGATGAAAATGACAAAAAGATTAAATTATAAAGAAACTAATAGATACGACAGAGAGACAAAGCTGATCCAAAAGAAGAATAATTGATGTCCCTGTGTGGGGAACAATACACAAGGAATAAAAGGTATCTTTAAAGACATGATACGATATTATCAGATTTAAAGAGCCCATTGATTGTACTGCGGAAAATTTTGACACAGAGCATTGAACACCTAGGCTTAAACCTAGCTCTGCTACTGAGTCATGAGGATAAAAAGAAAGAATTCTTTGGATCCAGGCAGAAAAAGCAAATTACCTATAAAGGGTGGCCTCTGATTTGCACAGCAATGGTGAATGACTGTAAACATGGAGTAATGGCTGCAAAATTATAAGGGAAAGAAAGCAGAGCACAAGTATAGTATAGTCAGCCACTATAGTGTTCAATTTTAAAGTAGCAGGAAGGCATCCTCAAATATTAAAAAAAAAGCAATGAGAAATGCAGTAGTCATGAATGACTCTTTCTGGAAGTGAGAACAAAAAGCAATTGACAGTGAAAAGGAGGCAATCAGGAGATGACTCAAAGGACTCAGCCAGAATTGAAAAAGCTACTCTAAAGGACTGAAAACCACGGGGTCTATTTTAATAGAACTTATACTATATGAGCTTGGTGATTATGATTACAGAATAGAAAGTGTGTTATAAAGATGATCTATATAAATTAATTAAAAGTATTCGCTGAAGAGAGGTGATGAGCAATCAAGTGACAACACAACTTTTTTAATGGCGCAGAATCGATCTGATGTATTAAAAATTAGAATAGGTAGTTTAAAAAACACACGATGACTCCAAACCTGAGGTAGATTTGAGGGAAGCTATGGCAGCTCCAGTTTCAAGCCCCCTGAATGCCACGGGGGACTTGCTTTCCCCTAGGCTGTGGGAGGTGTCACAGCAGAGCATTCACATCATCATGTGTTGGCAAAATTTGTAAAATACATGCCATTTTGTTCCAAAGGAGTCCCAAATTGTATAATCTTCCCACAGCATCTCAATCCATTCCTGCTGAAACATCTTCACGTGTTTCATAACCATTTCTCTTAACCATGAGGGGAGATTTTTTAGGAACTAACCCTTGTATTAAGGAGAAGTTTGAAGTTCAACAATTACTTAGCTCTTCTTACTTCCATTTTTCCTGCTGCTAAATACAAGAAAACACATTTTAATGCTTCTTATGTAAAAAACGGCATCTCTAGTAGGATTCCATTGTTGCCATTGTTATACAAGCATTTCTTCCTATTCATGCATTCATTGATCAACACCTGTGTATAGGAAGATGCTTTTAAATGATATTAGCCTATTGTTAAAGATGGTTATTTCTGGGTGGTGGGATTTAGAGTAATTTATAAAATGTAGTATTTGCATTGTGTGCACTGCCTGAATGATATGATCACATATCAAATATCAAAAATAATATAGCGATTACTTTTGCTTAACGATGCCAACATATTAAGATATATTACGCTGGATGGTCAGAACTAGGGAGAATTGTGATTTTCTTCTTCGTATTTTCCTACCTTTGTGAAATTTCCAAAGAACTGTTTGCAATTTGACATTCTCACTCTTCTTTGTATACTGCCGTTGCCCTTGTCTGAATCACTACCACTTCTCAGCTGGACTGCTTCTACCTGGTCTCTCTCCGTTCCATGCTCATCCTAGTAATATCCAGTCTTCACAGAGGCCAGGGTATTCTTTCCCAAGGTAGAACTATCATACGCCTGCTTTCACACTGCTCCACAGTTTTCAGAATAAAGCCCTTTGCCATGACCGGCAAGGCTGGCCTGAGTTGGCCAGGACGCAGACCTATGGCCTGCTGCTTGCTATTGCCCAAACGCATTGCACTTAGCTTACCCATGAGGTTCCCTGTGCCTGGAGAGTGCTTTACCCGCCATCGCCGCCTGTGTGGCTCCTGCTCACCATTCAGGTCTGTGAGAGGGGCACCTTCTTAGAGACCCCTCCTCTGAACAACTTTTTAAAGAGTAGCATCCTTGTCTGGCCTGCGTAGCTCAGTGGTTGAGCATCGACCTATGAACCAGGAGTTCACGTTTAGATTAGTCTGGGCCTATGCCTGGGTTGTAGGCTCCATCCCCAGTGTGGGGCATGCAGGAGACAGCCAATCCATGATTCTCTCTCATCACTGATATTTCTTTCTCTCTCTCCCTCTCCCTTCCTCTCTGAAATCAGTAAAAATATATTTTAAAAAATAAATAAAAGTAGCATCCTTCCCTTCAGAACATTCTCAAGCACGTCACCCTGTTATGACCCTCAGAGCACTTACCACTGTCTGAAATTGTCTTCTCCATTTACCTACTTACTGGCTTCGTGCCACCCCTCCCCCACTAAGTATCGCTCTAGAAAACGGGGATCTTGTCTATTTTGTTCACTGTTATATCTCCCGCCCTAAGAAGAGTGCCTAGAAGATAGCAGACACTGACTATTTTTCAAGGGAATGAATACACATGGAGATTGCTTTGCAGCTTAAAAAAGAAGGGTTGTGTTGGCAAAGCTGTCTGATCAGTCGGTGGTTTAGAATTCAGAATGCATAGTCTTTCAAATAAGCCTCAGTATATATAATAATTAAATATCAAGGTTGGCCCATGAAAGTCTACTGGACCCATAAGAAGCTAGGATTCTGTATCTATGCCAAAAGAATACTAGAAAATCAACATGAGGAATTATCATTGGCATACTCTATAGCATTTAAAAGAATACTTTTAATTTACGTAAATATGGACAAATTACAACTATTATTTAGCTTTCATATTGGTGGAAATATTTGTGGGCATTCTGAAGGGGACTTCTAAGCATTTATAAGGGCTGTAGAGCTTTCTGGTCCTGGTTTTTTTATTACATAAAACATTAAGATGGATGGCTTTCTGCTCCTTTGACAACAGACATATTCCTAGAACCACCCTGGATCATTGTCAGTCATGACTTGGGACAATGCATCAAAAACATAAAACAGGAGCCCAGCCAGCATTGCTCAGTGGTTGAGCACTGACCTATGAACCAGGAGGTCACTGGTTTGATTCCCAGTAGGGGCAGGAGGCAGCCGATCAATGATTCTCTCTCATCATTGATGCTTCTATCTCCCTCCCTCTCCTTTTCTCTCTGAAATCAATAAAAATATCTAAAATATATATATATATATAAAAGAGGAAAGAGCACAATTATTTCTGGAGGTAGGAGAGGAGATGAGGAAAAGGGTTAAAGAAGATGTGTGATTTGAGAGATACCCAAGTTAAGAGCAGTGCAGGAGAGGAGAGAAGTCAGTGCTGAGTGGTTGGGAGAAGATGGGAAAGAAGAGTTTCTCTTGCTAGTTAGTAGGGAATTTCTTTTTTTATTAAAATTTTTTTTTATTAGTAGTAGGAGGGAATTTCATCTTCTAAGTCAGCTTGGTTCCTGACTGGAGTGGTTCTGAGTGGATAAAAGGAGCGAGAGCCAGTGTGCAAATGTTGAAGCTTGAAAGGGATTGTATCTTTCTAATTTGAAGCTTTGTCCCAAATTTCGTTTGCCATGAGTTTTTACGACGAATCCACCAGTAGGGTGAAATAAATAGCATCATTCATATCAGGAATATGAACCAACCCTCGGGAGGTATTCAGGAGGCTATGCCAGACCTTCCATTCCGGAGGGAAAGCTACACTACAAGAAAACAATTTGAGCCAATTATTTTTACACTAAGTTGACAGTTAAGACAGAAACAAAATGTATTAAGAGCCAAGAGCTACTGCATATGGTCTGCAAGTCTTTTCTGGAGAAATGAATCATGGAGATACAGAGAAGCCGCTTATTTTTTTACAGTTACAGTTTACATTTCTAGAAAAATAACTACAACATGGTCATGGCTTCTAAACACAGGGAAATGAGACTTTTATGAACGTTACACAACACAAAACATGCCACCTGTTGCAGTTACAAGTATGTGCAAGTCACTCTCAAGCCTTAAAACCAATAACAGACCATAAAACTTATGGTTACCAATACATTATTCTAAAGGAATCACGCTAAAATGACAGGACGCTCAAATAGTCTTAAAATATAATTTCCTTTTGCCAAGTGTCTTGGTTTAAAAACGGCCACAAAATCTAGTCTTGGCCAATATTACTCGAGCTACAGAATCGAGTACCATGTAAATGTAAGGTCACGCAGCGCTGAGGTGCTGGGGGTGCCCACTGATTCCAACAAAGTCTTCCCATGCACTCCAAAGGTACTGTCTGCAGTGACGGAGGTGCTAACACATGGCAAACATCTCACTACAGTCACTGATTTTCCAGAGCGAGTCCTTGTGCTTAGTCCTGTGAAGTTTCTCATTTCAGTTTAGTTACATGCAATCCAAACCCCAAAGAAATGTATCCATAAAAGTCCACTTACAGAACAACTCTCTGTTTTGAAATGTATGTAAAAGCACACTATCAAGCATTTCATAACAGAGGGAATCAGAACATGCATTTTTGCTTCTTCCAGCTCAAGTCTTGTTTTGATCTCTGCATTTCTTCCTATTGCCGTATGAGAAAACTACCAGGAATAAGTGTTTGCTCTGTAAATACCAGAACTGAGAGATACTGGCAAACGATCACTTTTTTAAAAGGAAATTTATCTTGGGTTTTCACCTAAACAAGCTTATAATGTAGTCTCACAATTTTTAAAAAGAAAAGAAAAAGGCTCAGCTTAACCATATATTGATTTGTAAAAAACCATCTCATGATTCCAGAAAGAGAAAGCAAAAATCAGGTGAGCGAGAATGGTTTTCATCTCCCGCTAGATTTGTAAGAAAGGTTCATTTTTACATGAAAATTACATCTACATGAAAATAGAATTCTGGAACAATGCATTATTGACAGTTACGTGGGAAGACAAATGCACTCATGTAAATGTTCTTTCTCAAGCAAATTATTAAATATATTGACAGTATTGCATTTTGAAAACAATCATTTTAAAGAAAACAAATATTAACACAAAAGTAAAACCATCATAACTAATAGAATCTTTCACTCAATGAAATATGCCCACAACTATTTTTCTAAGGCTTATTGATATAATCTGTTATTAAATTCAATGGCAAACATTTATGCTTTGATACTGGTTTTTGTCCCTGGGAACAAAAAAAAAAGTAACCAATTGATAAATTTGGATTCTGTCCACACTTCTGTTAATTATTGGTGGCCCACGGAAGACCTTGCACTTCAATTACTGGGATTGGTACTTGTAAATGCTAACCAAGTCTGAGTTCCTGCTACAAATACAAAATGTGCAAAAGATCAAACATATCTATGGAAATACAATACTTTACTCATGGTTATTAATGAGTTTAATCAAGCAGAACTCCTAATTAATTTTGCTAATTGTTCATTCCTCCTGGGACATTAACTGGCTTGATGGCGATTACTGGGATGTACTATATGTTGACACGAGCATCTGGTCAGAAACAGGGACATTAATAAACTCTATCTGGTGTTTCTACAGACTCTGCCAGTGCAATAAACATTGATGACGCCAAAGCATTTATTTCAATGTAATATTTAGAGAACATGTCTGACTCCATTTAGAGAAAGAATAGACCTGCCTCGAAACACATGGTACTCAAAGACGCCTATTCAATGACTGATGAGATGGGAATGACTTGATAATAAATTGGAAAACATCTGTTTGCCCACATTTAAAAGAGGATAATAACATCAGAAATGATTATTGGAATGCCTTTCCTGTACAATGTACTGTCTGCTGATTTATTCCCTATTTAGAATATGTACAATAACTTTAAACAAATGCTACTATTTTAAAGAAAGCAATTCCTTAACATGTCAGACGACTGTACCGTATTAGAATTCAATACATGTATACAAATTTGATTAAACCTAAGAACTTTTAGATTGTTAATAACTATTCAGTGATTACCAGTTTAAATTGCTGACAAATAAATGTATTGACACAGTTTTGTTAAGAACGAGTACCCCCAAATGTCTTATTAAAGACTCTAGCACGCTGTATCTATACTTCAAAATTATTTTACTGGAGATTTCATCTTCAAGTAGAGGCAAGACACTTTGTTCTCGCTGGTCCCCCTTAGCAGAAATGTAACAATACAGGGTTTTCCATTCCTGATACAGGGATATATTGTCATTCTACTGTCCCTGACGAAGAAAAAAAATATTGCTTCAAAACTACAAGTGTCAAAGTCTATTAAGCAAAGGAACTCCCGCGCAGTAAATCAGGTTTTGGCAATTAGCAACTGCGGGACAAAGTTCCCATCTCTGGACAGAGCACTGACTGGTCACTGCTTTTGTCCATCGTCACATTTCCCCTGCATTCTCAAGTTAGAAAAAGCCTGTGCAGCAATGTTTCTGTATGACCCTGTCACAAGCATCCCAGGTAGTTGTATCTGTTTTCACTTCATTTGTACCATTTGCTCCTCTCGCCTCCCTCTGAGTCCGGAGGGTCACTGCCATCACACCAAGCACTACCAGGACAGACAGAACAACAGAACAGAACACATCCGAAGAAACCTTGTAGCGGTAGAGCAGCAGCACCAGTCATTACACTACTCTATTTTGTCACAGAGCCATGAACACTAAGGACTCAAATAACCCAGACACCGCCAGCATCTCCTTGCCCAAGCACAGTGGCTGAGTACAAAGAACACAGGTTTGGGAGGAACCTCAGAGAGGTTTTCTAATCTTGCCTCTCTTCCTTCCAGCTCCGAATCCGCTCTGAACTTCAACGTGAATCTTAAAGACTCCCAAAGAGGAAGATTACAGTCTCCCTTGGTAACGTGTCAATGCTAAGGAAAGTCTTACGGGTGCCTAAATTCCAACAGTTTCCTCTAATTCTCTTTCCGGATGCAAGAGTCCCCGTAGCAAGCATATTAATCTAATAAGTGTCGAAGCGTCCTTATCGATCCCAAAGTTCATATGCCTCCAATCTACCAATACAGCACGTTCTGTGCATATATGCAGTGAGGGGGTTGCATTTTCCAGTCTTCTAAAAACTAACATCAGAGTCGCTCATCGACGAGAAATGGTAACGGCAGTGAGGACTAGGCTTCCTGGCCAGTCTCTGAAAAGGCAAAGCCTTTGGCGGAGGGGGGCGGGGACGGGAGGGGGGACCGACTGCTCCCTGCCTGTTTGTTTTAGGGGCTCCTGTTTACCGAGGGCTAGTTTTCTTGGAGGAAGACAAACCAAAATAAATAAATAAAAACCCCCGCGGCGGTGGCAGCATCCTTCTAAAAGCAAGTCCTCGTTTGGCTTTGGCAAGTTTTTAGCCTGGAGTAAAATTACCTCCAAGTTACAACCACGGAAACTGGGATTTCGGTGGAAATGCTGACCCGACCTTCAGGAAAGCAGCGAATTGCAGTCTCTGTGACCATTCCAGGCGTAGCGCCGGGAAGTCCCTGCCCACCGCTCCCTCCGATTAATCAATGCGTAAAAAAAAAAATACCAGGAGAGAGGACACGCTCCACACCGACCCTGCCAGCGCCCATTCTACCTGGGCTCCTGAGAGGGGATGCAGAGCGCGCCTGGAAATTACACGGGATGGCGTGGCTTTCTCACGCTGAAGACAAATGACCTTTGGAAAAATACATAACTCATGAAAGTCAAACCGTTTGGAAAGACCCGGCAATTTATTGCTTCAAACTCCTCGCAACCCCAAAGAGGAGGAAAAAGAGATGGAAAATGCATCCAACCCGGTGGCGGGGGGGACCAATATCCAAACCACGTTGTGTTAAAAAAAAAAATCAGCCCACACGCGAGAGACCAAAGCCTAGGCTGCAACAAATGCCCCGACAAACCGTCCCCGCAGCCTCCCCGGATTTCCCGACTGGCTCGCTCTTTTCCCCTGCCCCAGCTGCAGCACCACTTCCCGCACCCGCCACTCGCGAGCGGGGGCCGTGGACCGCGGGGGCAGCTGTGCCCCACGCCGCCCGCGGCCACGCCGCCACTCACCCGAACCGCTGGGCACTAGCGACGGCAGCGGCCGCGGGCTGGCGGCGAGCCGGGATCCGCGGGGACAGACGGGCTCCGGCCGCGGACTGTGTCTGGAACCTCCTCTCCCCTAGCCGTGGCCTCGGAGCATGTTTCTGGTCCCCCAGCGAAAGCGAGCGACGAGGCGAGGGCGGGCGCGCCGCGGAGGGTGGGAGAGGCGCCGAGCTCAGCCGCGCCGCGCCGAGCGCCGGGCTCTCCCCGCGAGCTCCCCGCGCTCCCGCGCGCGCCCCCGGCCCCGCCGCGCGCCCTCCCGCGTCCGGCCCCACGCAGCGCGCGCCAGCCCCGGCGGTGGCGGCCGCGGCGCGTCCTCCCCCGAGCGCCGTCTCCGGGGCTGCTGGCGGCGCTCTCCATTGTTCTGCAGCTGCTTCCCGGGGGTGGGCGGCCGGGGAGGGGGGGAGGTGTCGGCACAGTTGCCGGGGAGGGCTTACCACTCAGTCGGACCCTGGCAGAGAGCGCGACGCGGACCCGGGCACGGCGCGCGGGGGCTGCGGGGCGCCTAGCACCGCGGGCTGCGGACGCGCGGGGACTTCCTCCTCCCGCACTCGCTCCCGCCCGGCGCCCGGCGCATCCTGTGTTACTATGGATATCTCGCTGCTCGCCGCCCCCTCCTCGCACTCCGAGAGGCCGCCCGCCGCAGAGGCAGCCGCCTGGCTGCTCCGCAGGCGCCCAGGTGACCAGCTCTCAGCAGCGGTGGCAGCAGCCGCCACCGCCTGGGCCGTCACTGCGTTCGCCGCCGCTGGGGAGAGGAGGAGTAGGAAGAGGGGAAAAGGCAGGTCTACCCCCGGGCCACTTCGAGTTTCCACCCAGTAACCAAGCTGCTTGGGATTCTCCACGTAAGAGAAGCCACAGCAATGCTCAACACATGGACTGGTGGCGCCACCCCCAGCGACTGGCGGTCCAGTTGTTCTCAGAGGGGGATGGTCGGCCCCCAACAGACTCAGGGTTAAGATGGGGAGTCACATTTTGATATGGTTCAAACACCCCGCATCCCTGCCCCAAATGTAGACATTTACTTCAAAATTAAGCCAATTAAATGAAGTAAATCTGACCTTAAATGACCAAACTTCCCTTCCCCTTAAAAAAAAACCCCCAATGGGCTTCCTTGCTATAAACAAATAAAAATAATGTGTGGCCTCCATGTTGCTTGATACCATGCATTTGAATGAGCACACCTAGCAACCCACGCATTTCAGTGCTTTGGTGTTTCAACATTCCACCCGAAAGTGTGAGTTTCCCTCTTAGTCTGAGATAAGGACCACAGACTTCCACAGGGACTAACCCAACATCTGAAAACAAGGCAACAGCCCCCAAAGAGTCTGTGAAAAAGAAAAAAAAAGTTTGGAACGAAGGTACTTTAAGTAAAAGTATTAAGTAAAGGTATAATAAATATGATGAACTCCAAACAGAAGAATTCCATGATGTAATACAAATTCATCTAAGACTGTTGGTCGTAAGCCAACTAGAATTATATGCTTAAGAGAAATGCTTTGAGCTTCTTAGAAGAAGAAATACTTTTATATTTAAGAATATTAAAGTAAAAGATCTTTCTTATCTCAATGTTAGCTTATCTTAGTATTCTACATTCCACAGGGGATAACCCAACAGCACCCAAAGAGCCTGTGTGTGAAAAAAATAGGTTGGAATGAAGGTACTTTAAGTAAAAGTACTTAAGGAAATATATAATACGATGACCTCCAAACAGTATTAATAACCCATTGTTTAGGGCAGTGGTCTGCAAACTGCGGCCCCTTGAGTGTGGCTCTTCCACAAAATACCACGTGCGGGCGCGCACAAACAGTGCGATTGAAACTTCGTGGCCACACTCAAGGGGCCAAAAAGCCACATGTGGCTTGTGAGTTGCAGTTTGCTGACCACTGGTTTAGGGTGCTTTCCCTTTCTAAACTTTAAGAGTATACAGTAAGTCCTCACTTAACAGTATGGATAGGTTCTTGGAAATGCAGTGAAGGGACATATAACAACCAATTTTCCCATAGGCTAATTGATAATGTTCTTATCAACATTACCACAAAAGGACATTATTTGAGGACCTGCTACACATTCAATGCCTTAAAACCACTAAAACAAACATTTTGATCAATGGCAAAGCACCAGGCACTAAAATAGAAGTGTGAACCAATTCTTATATAGTAGGTAACCTTTACTGAGCACTTAAGGTGTGTCAGGCATTTGTGAATTATTTAATTCTCACAGTTCTATGAGGTAGGTTTTATTATTCTTCTCGCTTTTCAGATGAACAAAAAAGCTTAGATCTGCATCTAGTACTTATGGGACAACGTTCACTTCCTTAAACAAGAAACACTAAATGTGCACCATCTTGTCCACCCTCATATCATTGTCTGCATTGGTGAAGTTCAGGTAAACAGTGTTCCCTGAAGCCACCCTGCTAGCAAGGGGCAGGACCAGGGCATAAACCCAGGCCTGTCAGGCTCTAGAATATGAGCCTTTAACCATATACAATTTACCAGTATTCCTCACTCACATGAGGACTTCATGAAGCTTTTTGATTTTACATCTTACA
Source organism: Myotis myotis (assembly GCF_014108235.1). Taxonomy (NCBI): domain Eukaryota; kingdom Metazoa; phylum Chordata; class Mammalia; order Chiroptera; family Vespertilionidae; genus Myotis; species Myotis myotis. Next base: position 197,078,994 of record NW_023416335.1, read on the forward strand.
TGTATAGAAAGAGAAACAGATTGGACGTGACCTGCCTTCTTGCCTGGAGCATGATTGGATATGTCTGGGTTGTTGGTTTTTGTGTGTGATCAGAGATGAGTTTGGAAGTCAGGCCACTTAGTTCTACTTCTCACTTTGCAATTCAAACATATGTGACTTGAGGCAGAATAGGTGTTTCCTTGCTTTCCCAATCCCACGAAAGACTGAAGGGCATCAATCTCTTCTGGATATTGTTCTCTGATGACAAATACTGGGTTACTTCAGAGAGATGTCATTTGCTAGGACTGAATTACAGGCTCCTTGGAAAGGAGGGGTGCTATCATTTTTGTATGGTGTTGGGTCCTGCCCACTCTGGAGTCATTTGGGGTCTATAGCCATTTGTGTCTGTACCACCCCTAGAGAGTGGTGGAAACCTAGGCATTTGTGCTTGGCTAGTAAAAATTCCTTGAGGGAGCCAGGATGAAAAGTCTCTGTCCACGGTGGCTGTTACTGATTCTCCAATTCAGCATAATCAGCTCACACATTAATTACTGCCCACGTTGTCCTGTGCACCAAAAGGTTGCCAGTTCGATTCCCATTCATGGCACATAACTGACTTTTGGGTTTGAGCCCCGATTGGGGCATGTATGAAAGGCAACTGGTCCATGCTTTTCTCTCATCTCTTATCTCTCTCTCTCTCTCTCTCTCTCTCTCTCTCTCTCTCTCTCTCTCCCCCCCCCCATCCCTCTCCCTCTCTCCCTCCCTCCCTCTCTAAGCATGTTCTCAGGTGAGGATAAAAAAAATTACTAGAGTCTTGGAAATTAACTTCAGTACAGCAATAATGAAATTTGGCAATAACCTAAAGGTATGAGAGTTAAAATACAAAGGTCTTATCAGTGTAATCTCCTACTGGTTGGAGTAAAACACTAAATAGTTCACAGAAGAATTCCATGATGTAATACAAATTCACCTCAGACTGTTGGCTGTAAGCCAACTAGAATTATGTACTTAAGAGATCTGCTTTGAGAGTCTAAGAAGAAGAAAGACTTTTATATTTAAGAACATTAAAGTAAAAAATCTTACTTATCTCAATGTTAGCTTATCTCAGCATTCTACATGTGAGCATTTTTAAGCAAAGAAAATATTTTTAAAAATACCATTAAAAAGTAGGCATGGCACATATCTACTTATAGAAGTTGTCTCTGCCTTTAAGGTTATAACTGCTCGAAATATCTCAAGTCCAGTGAGGTAGTTCAGACGTAAATAGGATTGAAAGGTGATAAGGAAGTAAAAGAGAGAAAAAACATTTTGACCTTATATTAAAGCTCTGATAATGTAGAGTCAATCTTAGAGAGTACATGTTTTAGATTGTGTATCTGTGTATGTACATGAGTGTGTATTTGCTAGAAAAAGCTATGGTATAATCCTTAATACCATGTTAGTGATTTTAAAAAGGTAGTGATATAAAAATACTTCCATCCATTATGCCAAGATTTATTGAATGCCTATGAGGTCAAACATTGACCTGGGTGCTGAGGGAGAGGAAGGTAGATTAGAGATGGACTCTTGCTTTGTAAAAATCTTTCTCTGGGGAGCTTCAGTTTATCCTATGGATTTTAACTAACATTTATTTACTCCAGTAAAGTTTTTATATGTCCCTCGCCCTGCACTGGCCTCAGAAACTCTGCTTCTTCTAATATAGCATTTATCACTTTTTTGTAATTACTTGTTTAATTATGGATCTCCCCATATGACTGCATGAGGTCAGGGACCCTGCTAATGTAATGCTTCATGTTCAGTTTCTGACTCCCAATAGGCATTAGGTAAACATTTATTGCACAAGTGAATGAAAGCTTGGGACATGTTGGATTTCAGTTGCTCTCCAAATAGACACCTGAAGAAAGCAGACAGAATCTAAATCTGGAGCTCAGGTGAGGGCAAGAGATACAGATTTGCTAGAAGCTTATTCCTGGTAGTTGGAAGGCTTGGGAGTGAACTGTCATCAACAAGAAGAGGTTTGAGGTCACTACCCCAGACAGCGCTCACACCACCAATCTTAACAGGTCAGAACGCCGGACAGCGCCCACACCTCCAATTTTACAGTGCGGTCAGAACCCTGGACAGCGCCCACATTTTCAATTTTACACTGTGGGATGGATGATACCTGGCCCACTGGTTAGGATAGAACAGTGTGGGAAAAACCCACCGCCAAATAAATCTTTTGAACCACGTGAACAAGTTTCTAATGAGCAGGCATTTCAGAACTAAGCTATTGTAGAGGTAGGAGCACTCTGAATGTGAATTTATTATATTCATGATATTGTGGAATTTTACCTCCCAATAATATAAAAAACAGGGCTTTGAATTTTGCAAAAAAAAAAAAAAAGGTTGTATGTGTAGTTAGAAGGAATAGGACACAAGCCAGAGAGAAAGAGAGCCTGTGTAATGGTGCAGCAATAGAAGTAAGGTGCTCCATAAGAGTTAGGCATCAAGGAAGGCTCTGAGTGGTGAACAGGCTTGGGGTGGCTATTGGTGTATGTCCGCCATAGAAACAGTATGGTTTTCTATACTCAGGGCTTGGCTGTCATTAATGAGATAAGTAAGGCATAGGTCATCTTCCAGCATTTACAGATTTCTATTATTTTTTTTATTGTATGATCATACCTTTGCTATGGAAAAATGTCTTTAGTTGAATAGCAAATTTAAAACAACTCATCGAGTGCTTATTAACCATGGGCATATTTACAGATCTAACTATCAAACTAACACAACACAGAGTGAGCAGAAGGGACATTCACTTTTTCCTGAAGGCAAGCAGGCTTGGAATCCAGGGGGAACGAATGTAAACACCAAGGCCCATCTGCCAGGAATGTTCTGGCCCAGTCTTCTGAATTAAGACGTAGAGACTTCTTTTAGATATTCACTATGCTCAAGTTCTGAGCCACATACAGCCCCAGTGAGCCATAGTGAAGATGTTTGCTGGCAGCTTTTGTTTACAACCATCTCCTGAGAATCCATGTTAGCCTCATAGCACAGGTGTTAAGCACCTCGTCCTTCTAACACCTTTAAGCAATGGAACAGCATGCTCAACACTTGCAGCAACTTTCAAGGTTAGTCACAAGAGGAGAAGGCTCCAGTAACCTGATCTGAGCATCTGTTTTACTACATGCCCATCCATTCCAGAGGTCCTAGGTTGGCCCTCTTTGAATAAGCTAGGCCATGAGATCTGATTTGAGTTTGGAAAATATGGTCTCTAGCATTTTAAGGACTCATACTTTAAGTTTTCAAGGAGGTGGTAAAATGTACAGAAAACCTGGGTTCATGCCTGACTCTATCAGTTACTAGTTATAGACCCTGAGTGAGTTGCTTAACCTTGCTGCACCCCATTCTGCATTAGTAAAATAGGGATAATTGTTCCTTAAGGATTTAATGGGTGCACCCATGTAAAAATATTCTTAATGCCTGGAGTACAATAATTATTCAACAAGAGAATTAAGTGCACCCTAGTGTTAATTCGTAAGTCTTTAGAAGCAACAGGCTACACTATCTTATCAACTGAATTAAATGACTAAGTTCCGTCCCATATCACCTTCTTGTGTGCTTGTCAGCTGTGTAAGTGAGGAAAGGCCCATGCAGCTGGGAATTGGAAGTAACATTTTATGGTATAGACTCATAAAAAGGTTTACATATTTTTTTTCTCCATAGGATTTTGTGGAGGACAAGATAGCCTATCATTTGATGGGGATTATGTACATATATCATTATGTGAATTCTCCAGCAATACACATCAAGGGTGTTGAAAATACCAGAGGGACAAAGGGAGAAAGAATTACCTAATAAATGTTAAAAATAATTTTGGGTTGGAATAATTGAACCTTAGGATAGGAAGGTGTGGTTGATGTCCACTGTTTTGCTCCTGCTCAACACCCAGGCTCTCTACTTCTGTTACAATAGTCTAATTTTTTCATTGGGGACACACACCTCTCCAGCTCTCTGCCATGAAATCCTAAAAAATTCTAGAACATCTGACCATGGTGTGGACCTGTGATCCATTGGCCAATGAGAGCTTTCCATTGCTCAGTCACAGTGGTTCATCCAGGGAGGGTGAGGACCAGGACTCTGTTGGAAATGTTGGGAAAGAGAAGCTCTGTCTTCACTGAGGTTTCTGAGTTGCCAGAGTGCTGAGCTTAATGCCTGCGACTGCCTAGGACCGTCCTGTGGGGAGGGTCTCCAAGGGTGAAGCCAGTGCAGAGGAAGCAGAGCAGAAACATAGAGAGAGAGAGGCTGAGAGATCCCAGTGATAGCTTTTAAAAAATATATATTTTTATTGATTTCAGAGAGGGAGGGAGGGAGAGAGAGAGAGAGAGAGAGAGAGAGAGAGAGAGAGAGAAACATCAATGATGAGAGAGAATCATTGATCTGCTGCCTCCTGCACGCCTCACACTGGGGACCAAGCTTGCAACCTGGGCATGTCCCTGACTGGGAATCAAACTGAGATCTTCTGGTTCATACGTAGATGTTCAACCACTGAGTCTAGCCGGCTGGCTCCAGTGATAGCTTTTGAGGCTCTGTATCCAGGCCTGCCTGAAATGATTGCATGTTGTCTCATTGACAAAATATATTCAAATACTATCTCAATTAATCCCAAATCAACAATTTAAAGGTTGGTATTGCCAATATGGTCCCTATTTTATGGGCAAGGAAACTGAGTCCCTGAGATGTTCTCGGACTTGCTCAAGGTCACACAGCTAGCAAGTAGCAGAACTACGGCTAAAATTCAAAATTCCTAACTCCAAGTCTCATGTTTTTTCCAATGACACTGCAGCTCCTGTCCTGGGCAAGCTGCTGTGAGGTGGGCCTTTGTCAGACAGTGAGAACAGCATTGCTCTCAAACATCCCCTCCCTGGCAGAGCAATGCCCAGCCTGATGCTTGGTGGTAGTACCTGCTCTCACCCTCACTGGCTGACAAGAGAAAGACCCTAGGGTAAAAGAGGAATGTAGGCTTCCTGGAGTTTCTGGCAGGGGTAGCGGGTGGGGCAGGGGATGGGATGCTCCTCAAGAACCTTTAGCCCATTCCCTTTGTGTGGAGCACTAGGACGAGGTCTATAGTGCGGTGCTGTGAAAATCCTCCTGCTAGTTCTACACACTGTCAGGACCTAGGATAGGATGAAATGACTCCCTGGGTAGAAATAAAGTAGTAAGCTACATTAACTCTTTCAGGCCATTTGGTTATTTAATAAATTACTACTTTGCTCTAAATGGGTCCCTAGTGGGTCTGGAATGCGAGAATATTCTAATTTGTGTTTTCTCCCCTTTCTCTCAGCTGCTTTGTTTAATTATGATGTAGACCAAGAAGTTGTGTAATAACTGCTTTATTCTGAATCACTAGATGCTCTTATGGATATGAAAAGTGCCCCCGCAACCCTGACCATTGGGGTTCAATTTTTTGGAGCATCGTCTGGTGCATCCAAAGGTCGTGGGGTCAATTCCTGGTCAGGGCACATACCTAGGTTGCTGGTTCAGGGTGTGGACAGGAGGCAACCGGTCATGTTGATTTCTCTCTCTCTCTCTCTCTCTCTCTCTCTCTCTCTCTCTCTGCCCCCTCTATTGCCCTCTCCCTCTCCCTTTCTCTCTCACTCACTCTCATTCTCTCCTTCCTCTCTCTCTAAAATCAACAAAAACATATCCTTGGGTGAGGATTTAAAAAAAGTTCCCCATGCAGATCTGTTATATTGAAATATTTGGATTCAAATCTATGTGTAAGGTGTGAGGGGCTGGGAGCTGCAGCCCAGCACCCATAGGACCAAAGACTGACCAAGACACTGGGACATCCCTGGTTTTCAAGTTATGAGTTAATGGAAGATGTGTGATGGAGAACCCATGTTCCTAGGGGCCTGGGGTGGTGGGTAGGGGGAGCAGATGTGGTGGGAAGTTCCAGGGTAGGAGTTCCTTTCTCTTGCTTAGAAGGGAGGATCCACAGTTCTGATCTGAGGAGGACTCAGGGTCTCTGCCCTGGCATACTGTTTCAAGGCAGATTTCTGGGAAGGACAAGGATGTTCTCTGAAAATGCTGGTTTTACCCATCACTCAGAATGCATGAACACTGACAGCTGAAGGAGCTGGGAACATTTTTCCTCCCTGGGGCAAAAACAAAAGTGTCAGAAGTTTCCTTTGCTCCTGCAAATCTGGGGTTACTAAGTTAATGCCCAATAGAGCAGCTAGGGAGTGTGATTACGTGATTGCAGCAACAAGCTTCACATATATGGAGCATTTGCATATTCATTGTTGATCTGGGCTGGCTTCATGTACATATGTGACCAGTGCTCTCCTACAATGTCTGGCTCCCAGAAGGGCCCCATGCTTGGTTCAATGCATCTAAATAATTGTAACTTTGAATTTGTATCTGATGGGACTATGGAGCATGTGCTGGAGCTTTGACCTTCAGCTCACTTGGGGTCCTGCTTTCCTGGGAGGAGGTTTTGGCTGTCTACTCCCTACCTCCTGCTGCTCAGGGCCCTTCCTGCACCCCCACACTTGGGCTTCCCCCATAACCACTGCTGCCCTTTGCCTGGGGTATCAGTCAGGTGGCATTGACAGGGTGGGATGGGCTGGCCTTCCTTCAGCCCTTGCCCTTCTTCCTCCACTAGTGGTAGTGATGGGTCTTGGCATGGAGGGCCACCACCCTGTGGCTTTGGGGGCAGCAGCCATTCTTTCTCTAAACTGCAACTCATGGCGTGTTTGATGGGCAACATGGTGGGGTGACTCCGCAAAAGCCTCTCACTCCCAGCACATTCTGGCTTAGAGACTGTTGTCCCTTGGTGAGGGTGGTCACTTGTCTGCTGTAGGTTGGGGTGGTGGGGCTGTGGGAGGGGGATATTGACTTCCCTGCTCCTGGCCAGATCCCACATTTTCATTTTGTACTGGGTCCTGCAGACTGTGTAGCCGGCCCTGTCACTGACACTCAACCTCAATAGGACAAGGGTGTCATGACTATTACATCTTCTGTTGTTATTGCTCCTGCTAGTGGAGGCCACCACTACCTTCTCAGTGACGTGCACTGGAGTAAGCCTTTACCAAAGTCATCCTGTTCAGTCCTCACAACCACTATACACAATAGGACTTGTCCATGGGGTAGTTCCCTAACTTCTTTGAGTTTGTTTCTCATCTGTGAAACTGGCACAATAATGCCCCATTCACAAGGATATTGTGAGAATTAAGATGATGTGTGTATAGAAGGATGAAGGAAATTTTATTCACCTGCATTACTCTAGCACTGTGTTTGTTTGAAAGAAGTATTATGATAAGCTGCATGAGGAAAAGTGTGAGGATCCCCCTCTGTCCCCCACATACTCAGGTAACTCAAGAAGGTAGCTTAACTTTTGCACATATGACAAGGAGAGGAGTTTGTATTGTTCCCTGGAGGAAGGTGGGAAAGAAAGAAGAGTCACTGGGGCCAAGGTTTAGGGGGAAAGAGAACACAAGTGGGCATCTGCCCTTCAGAGAATAGAAATACTGAATGGAGCTTTAAACAAATTGTTGGTGTTGGGTGTATGCTGTAAACTCCCCACTTCCCCATCTTCACAAAATCTTCAGTAAAGATGAAATAACTGACTAATGCATTTGGGTGTGATTAGATTAATGGGGGGAGGGGATTCTCCAAGAGATATTGAGGTTCACATTCATGTTGGCACATATGGAAAGAGGCAGCATGTGTGGACACGTGTGCCAGAAGATGAGTGTAGAGTTGATGCTAGGCTACATTATTCTTTGATGGTTTCCTCCGAGTGATCTCAATTTTTGTTCAGGTCAGGTATTTTGAGGGATATGACAGCAGCCATGTATATTTTGTTTAGTTTGTATTTTCCCACAAGCCTCACCACCAGGCTCTGCACAAGGTGGATACTCAAGTGTAGAGGGCTGACCAATGTGAGTAGTAACTACTAAGGAAAGGAAATGGATATGACGTTGTATAATCATTTCAATGTATAATCATATTTTGCATAATCATTTCAATGACTCTTTGACATAGGTATTAGTCTATCCAGTTTACAGATGCGGTATCTGAGGCTCAGAGAGGCCAAGATACTTGCCTGAGGTCACACAACTACTAATGACAAAGCAGAGATACAAATCTATGCCCATTACTTAATGCCTCCTTGATCAATGTAACTTTACTCCATTATCTAGAGTTTCAGTGTCATATAAACCAAGCATTACTCATATATGTGTATTCTAAAACCCCAATGAAATCAGAAGAATAAGACAAATCGATTTTAAAAACATTCCTAGAGAACAAAACATTTTCTTTTCAAATGGGTGGAGAAAGAGCACGAGCATAAGAAAAACATATAGCATAACTCAGTCATCTCTTAAATAATTGTTGGATTGTACTAATATTAGTCATTGTACTATAATGAAACCAATGGGGAAAAATGTGCTTGGAAGATGCAACCTATTATGCAAGAAAAGGCTGACTCAAATGTGTCTAAAAGCATAGTTCTCCCTTCAGCCAAGTCAAGTCCAAAGGAGCGTATGAATAATTGGCTGCAGCTACCCTTTAAGCCAGTGCCAGCTCTCTCTGCTCAGGTTGATACATCTCCAAACCTCAGGGAGTCAGGAATCAGCTGCCAGCAGCCAATGGGCTTCTGAGCATTCATAACCAGACCAGGTGCTGATCCATCAAGCTAATTAGCAGCCTGTGGGCCACAGTTAGCTGGGAAGGTAGAGGTTTTTAACTCTTTTCTTGATAGACTCTGTGCTTATCTGTGTTTTGTGATCAATGTTCTATCAGAAAAACCACACCCCCCCCAAAGCATTTAGAATTCAAAAGGAGGAAGGCTAAATGGAAATGTAGGCTTGCTTTAAATAAGAGAGACTGAGAAACCAAAGTGAACTTGGACACACCCATATAGTGTACACATAATGCTTTTCCCCATTCCATGTGCCTTCATTTCACTTAGCATATCATCAGCACAGAATGGACATCCACAAATAATAAACAAAAGGAGGAAATAGAACAGAATTACAAAAGAACAAGAGATATGGCTTGTTGGCACCTCAGCTGCATTTAACCATCAGGATCCAGAAAAGAGCAGAAGAAACAGAATTGGCTTTGATGGGAAATACAGAGAACATGTTGAGAGTTCGGAAAAGTGGAAAACCTGTTTAATTAGTAGATGGAGGAGATGGAAGACATCAGAAACAGTATTATTGTAAATTACCAGGCTTAAAAACCAACGTGTAAATCAGCAGAGGGAAGAATACAGTGGATCTTAATAAATTTGCAGAAACTTGTTTGAAATAGTGCGATTAAAGTCAGTTCGAATGTGGTGATCAAACAGTAAAATAGAATCAACAATCATCGAAGCCAACACCATTCCAAATGTCCACATGGACACAAGAGAAGCATTCTGCAGCCAATTTCCCCAATATTCCCGACTTTAGTGTGGTTTGGTTTTTCATGGGTCCAGTAATCTCCAGTGGAACAGTGCCAATACGTGATCTGGAGGTATCACAAAAAAGGCATTCTAGCCCTTGAAAAAGCCAAATCTGGAAATCAGAGAGGATGGTAAGGCAGAATCCTGGCAGACGTCTTAAAGCACAGAGGTAACATTTATGGAGATGTCTGCATGAGCTCTTTCTCAACATATGGAGAATTGAGGAAGGGCTATGGGATTTCAGTGACACCCCGTCACCACCATCTGGAGATGGGAACCCTGCAGTACATTTTCTTTTATCTGTGATATCTTACTGATGAACTTTATATTAATGACAAGGTCCTAGCCAGAGTCTCCCTTGGACTGCTTACTGCAAAACTGCTTACTGCTTTGATTCTGGGGTTAGAAAACAGATTTATGGCTCTGCGAGGAACAGCTGCCATTGTATTTGTGGAACCAGAGACTCAAGATGCTGAAACTGATTAATATTCCAGAGTCTTCAGGAACCTAAAGAAAGCATTGCACAGCCAGAGGAATCTGGGATGTACTGGCTAGAATGTAAACTGTACTGCCCCAAGGAACAACCCTACATGTTGAGATTATGAGCTCAAATCTTTCCACAAATATTCAGAGTGAGGAAAAACAGAGTGAGTATTTCCTTAGGAGGAGCAGGTGCATGGGTTGGATTACTTTTGCTGTAAGAAACTAATGCACTACCCTGGACTAGAATCGATTTCAGGATTGCAGTCCTTTAAACAAGAGAATAGTTTATCCAGGGTCAGGGAGATACTGGATTCATGCCAAATGATAATTCTCCATAATGCTTCTTACAGGCTTATGTGTGTGTATAGATGAGGTCACAAGTCTATTCTATGGCCTCCAGGAATGTTGGTTCTGGTTACTGTCCTAGAAAAGCAACTCTCCTACTTCCCATCCACCCCCACAAACAGTGGTTTGGTTAGAGCTACCTCTGAATTTCTTCCTGCCTAAGTCATTTCTTACTAGCCAAGGAAGAAAGAAGCATATGCTCCCAACTTTTTCTTCCTCTCTAGCCTCAACTCTGGGCTCTCTTCCCTTGAATCCTTTGGTGCACCTGCAAGGATGCCATGACTCAGTGCCTTTGTCTGTGTGACTCTCTTGACCTTGAACATCCTTCCACCAGTTCACTGCCTGGAACACTGTTCCTCCTTTATGCGTTACCTCCTCTTGACAGCTTTCCCTGATCACAACAGCAAACACGTAGCACTTAATTGGTACCAGGTACACGTCAAGCCCTATGAAGTAGGTACCATTATCACATCCATTTTAGAGATATGGAAACTCAAAGGCAGCAAGGTTAAGAAATGTATTCAAGGTTACAGGTAAGGAGCAGAGCTGAGATTATGAACTGACGCGGTCAGGCTCCAGAATGTCTGTTCTTCACCACTGCTCTCAGCACAGTGATCCCTACAGCTTGCCATAGCAGCCTGAGCACACACGAGGTGCCTGGCACAGCAGTTGTGTTTTCTCCCCTCCCCTCTTTCTGTGCTAGTGCCAATGAATCCTTCACCATTCAGCCCAAGCATCATGTTCTTTTTTTCCTTAACCCTTCCTGGTCTTACTCCCCAAGCCTGGGTGTGATGGATCCTCCACTGCTCATGTGCTAGAGCCCAGCACCATGTGTCTGTTTACCTCTCTGTCTCCCCCATCAATCCATCTAGGGATGGTCTCAAATGTTATGGTAATCCACACAGGACCTGGAACATAGAACTATGTATTGCTAATACATATTTGTCTGCTTGATGAAGGACATCTTTATTTTGCAACTCTGGCTTCCAGGGTTTGCAAGCACATTAAGAACAAAGGGGATTCTATCTCAAATCCTAGGAGAATAATGACAAATGCTTAACTCCAGTTTAGAAAGAAACAAGACTGTTTATAGCTCAGGGGCTCAACATTACATGACCTGAACTTAATTTTTCCTCACGGCTTAGATTTGTAGACCTGCAGACTGGAAGGGCCCTTGGAGATCATTTAGTGCAGGCATTATAAACTGGTGGCTTTGAGATACCACCAGTTTTATTTGAACATTATTGTTTGTTTCTATTTTTATTAGGACACCGATAAGCAGGACATTTACTCTTTATTTCTCCACACTTTGTACCATATCCCATCATAAAATACCACTTCACTTATTTATATCATCTTCCTGGCCCTTTAAGGCACTTGATATGAAATATTGGATTTTAGTCCAGCCCATCTTTAGCCCCCTTTGACAGCCAAACTCTTCAAGTCTGTACCTGTAGGCCCCAATTATCTCATGAACTCATTCCAAGCAGGTGCGTTCATTCCGCCCTCTACTGATGTATCCAAGTAACCAATGACCTCCATCTCGTGAAGTCCAGTCCCCAGCCCTGACCTGAGACCCTCCTCCTTGATTTTCAGAACTATACTCCCCTGGTTTTCCTCCCACTTCTCTGGCCTCTCCTTCTCTGTCTCCTTTGCTGATTCCTCCTCATATGCTTGACCTCTGGTAAATATCGGATGCCCCAAGGTATAGCCCTTGGCCTGCTTCCTTCCTCAACCTATTCTCATTCCCTTGGTGATCTTATGCAGGCTCATGGCCTTATACTGTTAACGTGCTGGCACTTCCTCAGTGGGAATCATGGTTGTCTAATGGGCCTGTGCAACTTAAAAACAAATTCAAACTCTTGAATTCCACCCCAAATCTGCTCTTCTTAGAGCAGTTAAACGTGTATCCATCTTATCAGTTGCTCAGGTCAAAATCCATGAGATTATCCCTCCTTACCCCTCTCTATTATTTGCCACATCTAAATCCTTGGCAATCAATTCTCTACTCAAAACCCCCGGTATGCCCCCAGTTCTTTCAGAACAAAAGCCAAAGGAAGTCTTTGTTTTGATGTGCAGGAGCCTTGATGTTCTACCACCATCCTTATTCCCACCCCTACCTTGATTTCTCTTTCCCCTTTTCCTATCACTATTCCCCTTACTGACCAGCTGCAGCCACACTGGCCTCCTTGCTGTTCACTGAACACTCTGGGCTGCCCCCACCTCCAGGTCTTCGCACTTTCTGTTTCCTCTGCCTGGGACATGCCCAGCTCGGCCTTCACCCATTCCCCAGGTGTCTCCATGGGTTGTGTCCTCACTCCCTTCATGAGTACAGAAATAAGTCTTCTTATTGAGGCTTTCCTGGACCCACCCGATTTAAAATGGACTCCCTGACCCTAGGATTCTTTGCCCTCCAACCCCTTCTGCTTTACTTTTCTCTAAAGCATTTTATCACCCTTTAACATGCTGTATAATTTCCATATTTACCTATTTTGTTTGTCTTTCCCTACTAGAATGTAACCTCAATGAGGGCAGGCATTTTGTCTTTCTTGTCACTGCATGTCCTCAGCAACAGAATAGTAATCAAGACTTAAATGGATTGAATTGTGTGATTCCCCCACCCCCGTTCATATCTTGAAGTCCTAACCCCGGTACTTCCAAATGTGACCTTTGGAAAGAGGATCATTTCGGATGTAGTTATTTAAGATGAGTTGGAGGAGGGTGTGCCACTAATCCAATATGATTGGTGTCCTTGTAAAAAGAATGCTATGTGAAGAGAAAGACACAAGCATAGAAGGAAGACAATGTAAAGAGTCCCATGGAGAAGGTGGCCAACTCTAAGCCAAGGAGAGAGGTCTGGAGCAGACCCTTCCCTCTCAGCCCTCCGAAGGAGCTTATCTTCCTGACACCTTGACTTTGGACTTCTAGCCTCCAGAGCTGTGAGACAACAGATTTCTGTTTTTAAAGCACTCCCAGTTGGTGGTACTTTGTTATGGCAGCCCTGGAAAACTAATATAGTCTTCAAACAAATACTTAAGAAAAATGTATGGGTAAATAAATTAACTTTTCCGATGAAACAACTGAAGCCCAGTGAGGTTAAGTAACTTAATTAAGAAACACATAGGGGTGAACAGGCAGGACCAAAACCCAATTTCCCTATGTTCCCATCGAGCTCTTGGCTGCCACCTCTTGAGGCAACCTAGGTCTGTCTGGCACACACTGAACAGTACTGTGCTGTGGGCAAAGGAGATCTCTAGAGATGTCTCACCAGGTGTCAGGTCTCATCTTTTCTGCTTTCCTACTTAACACCCCCTCTCCTGGCTGGACAAGGATTGATGTGTTTGCTAAGTGGTCTGCTCTCCTCTCAGAGGAAAGCCCTGTGTGTGACTCTTCCGTTTTTCAGGAAGTAACAGAAATTATAGTCATAATATAGAGGGGGAAATGATTCACTGCTGAGCCACTGAGCCATGGGGAGCAATCCAAGGTCTCGAGTAGACAATCAGCTAAGAGAAGTCACGATGATGTCACAGCGGAACATACAACTGCCTCAGTGGGCTGATCCAGAAGAACATCACAATTAAGTCAGCCTGCTGCCGAGCACTCCTCCACATCTGGGAAGAGCGGCTCTCCCTGCTGACAGCCACATTCAAGGAAAGGCAATAAGAGATGGTGGGAGGCAGCAATCTAGCCAACACACTCCATGGAGGAAGAAATGATTCCAAACTGCTACAAAGCAAATGAACATCAGTCACAGAGAAACATTCTGAAAGAAGTCAAACATGTTTGGGCACTTCCCAAACAGGCCGGGGAACAGTGTTTTCTTCTCAGAATGGGATTACGGTGTGACATCGGGCATGAAAAATTGATGAGGGCCATCAGGGGTGATATTTAAAATATTTAACAAAGTGTCGACAGCATAGGCCATCAACCGCTAGCAAAGCCTTATCAGGACCTGGTTGTTGAGCATGGTCTTTGGTGAAACTCACTCCGCTAGAATAGCAGGATGCTCTTAACCTCTGTGACCCTCGGTCTAGTTTCTTTGGAGAGTGAGATGCCCCCTCCTAATTCTCAGTATTTTTAGGAAGATTAAGAGAGCATGTTTGTGACTGTTATGTACATATCAGTCCCTCAATAATATGTTATTATATACCAGGCATTGGCAAATGCTAATTTACTTAATCTTTACAACAACCTTAAGATTCGGCAATTGTTATCACTGTTTTACAGATGGAGAAACTGATGTACAGAGAAGTTAAGCAACTTTCTCAATGTCACACTGCTAACAAGTGGCAAGACGGAGTCTTTGCAATAGGTAGTCTGGAACTCAGGGGCTCAATCTCCTCCCTATACTACCTCATAAATGTCAGAGCCCATGTTTCTGAAAACACAAAGTTTTATTGACTCTAAGTCTCTGTTAAGGGAAAGAGGACAGTACATTGCTATCTGGCGCTCAGCAATTTAGCCTTTCTTTCCATGTCTGCTCAGCTCCATATACAGAGAGAGAGAGAGAGAGAGAGAGAGAGAGAGAGAGAGAGAGAGAGAGAGAGAGAGAAACAAAACAAACCCCTTCCTTCAAAACAGTCAAATTAATACAAAGGCAAGATCAAAGTTTGGGAGTCTTTTTTTTTTTTTTTTTTTAAATTTAGTATTAGCTGAACCACTCTAAGCATTCAGGGTTGAAGAGTTATTTATCGCAGTTAATGAATCTCATGATAACATAAATGTCTTACAGCTTTGAGCTAAGTGAGTAGCTCTTGTCTAGGGACCACTTAGTGAAGCTAATCTGCATGAACAAAGGAGGAATGGGATTTGGGAGAATGAGGAGAGGAGGAGGGGGAGAATGAGCTTTTGTTGAGTAGCTACCTCATGCCAGGCATCACACTAGGTGCTTGACCCTCATTATTTCCATGTATTCTTATGGCAACTCAATCATTCAACACACACCCACTGAATGGCAGGCATCATAATAGGTGCTGGGGTTACCAAATTAAACACATCATGGTCCCTGCCCTTTTACGTAGCATGAAGAAAGAAAACAAGCAGAACAGCCACTTGAGTTCATTGTGATAATATTTTGATGTGAGTACACAGCCGGTGGAACGATGGGAGACAGGCCAAGATGGTACCAACATGTTCACAGTCTCCTCCTAAAGGACCCTCCTGGGAGAGGGCAGCTGTGTTCCAAACAAGGGGATGCTACCACTGCTCTTCCTTGCTGCCCTCTTGCTCTCTTCCCAGAGAAGGGGGTAAATGGGCTTGATGAGTTGATGAATTGGGATAAGTCAACCTACTCTGACTCATACAAAGAGTCAGAAACCCTAAACTCTTTACCTGGGTCTGGACTGATTTACAATGGGACAAACACACTATACTTCCTGGACCCCAACACCCACTTTCCAATTGCACGTCTTTCAAAAGAGACATCAAATTAGATGTCTTAAAAAAAAAAACACAAACTTTTCCATTTGGGAGAAATTGTTTTCTTTATTGTTTAACTTGTATTTACTTAGTGTCCAGGGCAACTTCAACTCATATTTTCATAGGGTCTTTTTTAAATTGTGATAATTGGATAGAAGCTGATTGGTGCAATCATTAGTTGGCTATATTTCTAAAAGTATGCACGTATGAGTGCACATAACAAACAGCAATGTCCACAGGGGAATAGAAAACAGGGGAACATTCTAAAGAATGACAACACTCTAGACCAGTGATGGCGAACCTATGACACGCATGTCAGAGGTGACACGTGAACTCATTTTTTTGGTTGATTTTTCTTTGTTAAATGGCATTTAAATATATAAAATAAATATCAAAAAATATAAATCTTTGTTTTGCTATGGTTGCAAATACCAAAAAATTTCTATATGTGACACAGCACCAGAGTTAAGTTAGGGTTTTTCAAAATGCTGACACGCCGAGCTCAAAAAGTTCGCCATCACTGCTCTAGACTTTCCATTTCAACAATGGAAAACTTAAGGAATTGGGAAAAGCCCAATAACTCAACACCCAATTCTCTAAAAGTAACGGTGTATGAGTTTTCTAGGGCTGCTGTAACAAAGAACCAGGAGCTGGGTGGCTGAAGCAACAGAAATTTATTGTCTCACAGTTCTGGAGGCTACAAATCCAAGATGAAGATGTATAATCAGGGTTGTTACCTTCTGAGGGCTGTGAGAGAAAATCACTTCTGGTGGTTTGCTGGCCATCTTTGGCATTCCTTGGTTCATAGAAGCATGACCTTGATTTGTTTATGTGAGCTTATGTTTACTCTTTGGAATATGTGATCCACTTTGTAACCAAGTAAAAAATCATGAATCATTTTTTCAAGAGGATTTGTAACATTTCACCATTCCCTAAATTTCAGGTTTTATCCATTGGACCAGGTTTCCCCCAATATTGCATTAACAAGAAATATCTTGCTTGATTTTCCATGGTTAGCTGGGAAATATGCCAGGGAGAAAACTCCTTGTTTAGAAGCTTGTTGAAAATCTCTTCTTGCCAAGCATTTGTCTTTCTTGGGAGCAGAGAATCTTGTTCTTTTGGATAACATACTTCTTAGAAGACTCTTTAAGGCAGTGGATTTTGAACTTTTAAAAATTCTTATTAAGAAATTACACACAAATTCTCATATTTATGGTTAGTGCAGGGTAGAGGGCCTGAACATCCTTTCTTAAGGTTTCCTGTGACTTAGAGGAGATTGCGCCCAAGGGATGTCTGCAGAACCCCAGGGCTCCCTGGAACACAATTTGAGAACCACTGTGTTAAAGCTTGGTCTAGAGAGGAATGAAGAAGCAGGCCTTCCACACTCTACCTTATATCATAAAGTAAGAATCACAGGAGGTGACATCAAGGAAGAGATAGAAACAGTGTTGGTACACAGGTCCTGTGATTCACCTGGAAAGTCTAGCAATGATGTCTGATGGCTTGCCAGTAGGTTTCTTTCCTATTAGGTGGGAAGGGTTTAGTTTTAGTGATTTAGGACATATATGCCAGTTTCTGTAGGGATTACTGACTGATCCCCCAAGTTGTATGCGGAAGTACCTGCTTTTACGTTCACAGCCACCAGCAGCTGCACTGATATTGCATCTATATTATAATGGACAGTTCTGCTTACTAGTTGGATCCTCCAGTAAAACTCATTGAGGATGGGAGCCATGTCTTTTTGTTTTTATATCCCCAGTCTAGTAGCTGGATAATAACAACAATTATTAATCAATTAATAATCAGTAATAAATAATAAATTATTAATTAATAAGTCACAATTTTAAAAGCAACTGGAATCTTTGAGCACAGTGCCAGACTGTTCTAGGTAGTTCATATGTGGTATTTTATTTAATCCTCAATTGACCCAAAGAAGTAGATTCCATCACCAGTGTCCCATTTCACAGATGAGACAACCATGGCACAGAGAGGTGGAGTCAGTTGCCCCTTAGTTCATGCAGCTAGGAGGAGGAGCTGGTTTTTAAATCCAGGAAGCCTTTTCCCCCCACTATATTATATAATACTAAAGGCCCAGTGCATGAAATTCATGCATGGGGGTGTGTGTCCTTCAGCCCAGTTTGCACCCTCTCCAATCTGGGACCCACTGGGATTGGGCCTAAACGGGCAGTCGGACATCCCTCTCACAATCCAGGACTTCTGGCTCCCAACCGCTTGCCTGCCTGCCTGCCTGCCTGATTGCCCCTAACTGCCCTCCCCTGATGGTCCAGTCACCCTAATTGCCCTCCCTTGCCATCCTGGTTGCCCCCAACTGCCCTCCCCTGTAGACCTGGTCCCCCCAACAACCCCCCCTGCAGGTCTGGTACCCCCCCAACTGCTCTCCTCTGCTGGCCCAATCACCCCTAACTGCCCTCCCCTGCAGGCCTGGTCCCTCCCAACTGCCCTCCCCTGCTGGCCTGATCGCCCACAACTGCCCTCCCCAGCAGGCCATCTTGCAGTGGCCATCTTTGACCACATGGGGGCGGCCATCTTGTGTGTTGGAGTGATGGTCAATTTGCATATTACCTCTTTATTATATGGGATTATTCAACAATGTTTGTGAGGTCTCTCCGTGTGCCAAACACGGTTCCAAGCACTGAGGATACTTGGTGGTCAAAACCAAGTCCTTGTTTTTGTGAAGTGTATGTAGTGAGGTACTCTCTAAATATGTGCAGATAATATATATTAAATAAGTGAATTCAAAGATTATATATATATATATATATATATATATATATATATATATAAATTCTTTATTGTTTAAAATATTACATATGTCTCCTTTTACCTCCATTCACCTCTCCCTAGCCGCTCCCACTCTCCAGCACATGCCTTCACACCCCTCGTGTTTGTGTCCATTGGTTATGCTTATATGCAAGCATACAAATCCTTTGGTTGATCTGTTACCCTTTCCCACTCCCTTCCCTCTGAGGTTTGACTGTCTGTTCGATGCTTCTCTGTCTCTGGATCTATTTTTGCTCATCAATTTATGTTGTTCATTATATTCCACAAATGAGTGAGATCATGTGATATTTATCTTTCTCTGACTGGTTTATTTTGCTTAGCATAATGCTTGCCATGTCCATCCATGCTGTTGCGAATGGTAAGAGTTCTTTCTTTTTTACAGCAGCATAGTATTCCATTGTGTAGACCATAGGCCATCAATCATCCCAAATACTTAGATAACACAGTTCCTGCCCAGTTCACTGCACAGTGAACTGATGGGGGAGGCTGGGAGTGATTCTTCTATGAGAGCGGATTAAAGAAGTCTGCTCACATCTCTCGAATGCATTCCATGATGTTCCCACCTGAAAGCCATCTCAATAGTCATAGGAATGTGTTATAGTGTTCTTTCAAGTAGTTCAGTCTGTTTTCCATAGGCTTTGCCAATTATTGCCGTTCTAACAAGGTTCTAAAGCAAATATTTGATGTTTGGGGCCTTTTCATTACACAAAGAATATCACCCGCCTTCCATAGTAGCATGCCCACCCGCCGACACAAGAAGCAGGGAGGTGGGGGTGATGCAAAAGGCTACTAGGGAGCCATTGCTGTGCCACGTTTGCCTGCTTTGGTTGAGTCTATTTAATTTGGAAATTAATTGAAAGAAAGTGATTACTAATGAAGAGTATTTCCATCTATAAAGATGGAAACTACAAGGATTAATCTGAAGGGATTTTTTTTTGACATTGAGTATAGAACCTTTCACTGAGCTTCAAGTCCTAGATTTTAAGAAATTCCACAGTCTGAACCAAATTTCTTTACTTTTCAGAATGGATCTTAAAGACAGAGCAAAAATATTTTCTTCCTATAACCTCAGCAAATGTGAAGGCTGTCTGCTCTGGCAATTTTCTTTTATTATTATTTCAGGATATGGACAAGGAAACAGTGATGTAGTTAGTGCCTTTATTTCGCACACTCAGAATCACTCTGCAATGTCTTGGTGCTGGAACATCTACCCGTAAGTGGCACCTCTACTGGGGAACTATAGTTCTGATTATTTAGAGTGTTCTGTAATTTTATTTCATGATGTTAACATTTAATAATATCATATCCTGAGAGACACCCTTGTGCAACTTTAAAATATACACATCTTGCCCTTTTTCTTAAAAAAAATAACCTTAACCTTTTATTTCTCCAGCACTCTGAATGTAATGGAATCTATATGCATTTTAGTGAGGATTTTTTGATCCCTGGTTCATCACTTATATTCACTGCAGGCTTTCCATTGCAATATAAATTCCTGCTCCCCATACATTGATTCTAATGACTTTGTTGGAAAGGTAATTATGTCATTGCTTAAAAAAAGGAATTAGCCCAGCTGGTGTGGCTCAATGGTTGAGTGTTGACCCAGGAACCAAGAGGTCACAGTTCCATTCCCAGTCAGGGCACATGCCCAGATTGCGGGTTCGATCCCTGGTGTGCAGGGGGCAGCTAATCAATGATATTTCTCTCTCATTGATGTTTCTACTTCTATACCCCTCTCCCTTCCTCTCTCTCTAAAAAGAAATAAAAAAACATATTAAAAAAGACATTAATTGACGTAAATCTCTCCTGAGATCTTCACATGAATGTTGCATGCATACTTCTGATTTATTTGTGGGCTTTTGTGTGAAGAAGATGACATTTTCTTACAAACACCTGGGAAACCATGGAGGTTCTCATTGTGCCTAATAGCAGATTCCCTGAGCGTTCCCTCCTCAGAGTCAAAGAGGAACTTCAATACCAGAAGATGACCTACTGATGAAGGAAGAGAGGCTTTGGTTTGCCTGCTATAAACCAATTTGAGTCCAAACCCAACATTTTTTAAAGATTTAGCTTCCAATGCGTTTTGGTCTGTAATTCACAGACAAATGCAAAAAAACATTTTCTCCTTGAATAGAGCAGGCACACTTTCATGTAGAGTGCATATATAGGAATCCCTTTTTGCGTAACTGATAAGATGGTCCCTGATACCTTCCTCACTGCTCTGAGCCACCAGGGGAGAAGTGGGACATTGTATTGGCATCAAGAGAAAGCAGAGCCCGGTAGGGTTACCATTGAGTCCCGAAACAATAGCTGCTGCTCATTTTTCATCTTCCCTACTTTTATCAGAGCCATTTATTTTCTTCTAATGCCTCCCTTCTCCTTGTCCTTTTTTTGCTCTTAATATCTCTGGGGGACACTAAAGGAGGCATTTACTTCTGCATTCATTAAAAATGTTTCCATGTTTGCCTTCTTGTTCCATTCCCACTTGGAGCACAAGTAAGACACAAACATGAAAGCAAGTGGAGGGTTGGACACAGTGGCCCTCAGACTCCGATGCTGCTGTTTACACTGAACTCTCCCCACTGCTCAGGACTGGAGGGGAGAGGCAGTGGTGCGCTCGCTCCTTAAAGCATGGACTCCCCTGCCCACAAAAGCCCGCAATGTAATTTCAAGATTAAATGCACCAATATCCCCTCCATGTTGCTATTTCCATGCATTACAGGACAGTGAACTTGCAGTGTCTAAAACAAGTGGCATTTTTCATTGTCATTTATTTCTCTGCTCAATAAGATAGATAATACAGGTTTTAAGTGTATCTTTCTTCTCCCCCTCATGAGACTTATCTTTCTCTCTCTACAAAAAGACTGCCTTGGCTTTTGAACATACATGCTAGCTCCAAGTGTTTTTGTGTGACTTTGACCTTAGGAAACCAAAGGAGCCTCTCCCAAGCCATCCTCTCTCCTTTCTCTTTTGTTCCCCATAGCCTAGTTTTACCTTGTTCTCGTACACCACCAACCCAAAGACATTGCCTTAGGGACACCACTGTGGAAATGGTGTAGTTGGTTTTATTTTGAGGTTATGCAATTTCTCTGCTAAATCATAGGATATCTAATGGTGTTGGAAGAAAATTTCCTTCTTTATGAGGCTTTCAGAACTTCTGGAAAGGAATTCATAATGGAAGCTGGTTCCTTTTGCTTCTTAATTCATTAAATAGCTCCCATCACATAGGGAAATTATCCCCCCCAACTGAGACTGGATTTTGAAACAGATTATCATATAATAGTGCAGACTAATTTCCATAGTTCAACGTGTAGGAAGGCGGCATACACTACGTGATAATGCAAATGCTGAGGCTGTTCCAACAAATTTAATATTCATAGTCCAGAAGGGACAAGAGACAAAAAAGCGATTGCTTAACAATTTTCCAAACCAAAGTGACCTATAGCACACAAAATACGATTCCATTATGTGCAACTGACACTTTCTTTGTTAAGAATAATGAACTGCAGCAGAATGGCATAATGTAGAACTCTACATATGATAAGCTTTCTGCATAAGAACAGAAAGAGAATATTCCTTAAACAGTTCTGGGTCTACTGCTTGCCTTGAGGAGGCACTTAATAGCAATTACTGTTAATAGTTACAATATAAAGCTAATTGGTTTATAATGAAGCAGCAGAAAATACTGACGGTAAGATTGGGATATACAAAGGGAGAAATAAAAATCTATATTCAGGCTACATAAAAGTGATACTTAAAACATAACTTAACCTTGATATTATATTCATAAAGGACAGATTTGTTCACTGTAGTGAACATTCCCTAGGTGACTCATCAAATCTCATCTCTAAGCTGGTGACTCAAATTTTTATACCCAGTTCTGAATTCTTTCGTAAGCACTAGATCAGTGATGGCGAACCTTTTGAGCTCGGTGTGTCAGCATTTTGAAAACCCTAACTTAACTCTGGTGCCGTGTCACATATAGAAATTTTTTGATCTTTGCAACCATAGTAAAACAAAGACTTATATTTTTAATATTTATTTTATATATTTAAATGCCATTTAACAAAGAAAAATCAACCAAAAAAATGAGTTCGCGTGTCACCTCTGACACGCATGTCATAGGTTCGCCATCACTGCACTAGACTCATATTTTCAACTGCTCACTTGATATCGGCACTAATAGAGCTAAGACACCTCAAATGTGATATGCTCCAGATAAAACCCCTGATATTCCCCTCTGCTCCTCTTTCCTTTCTCCATCATTGGCACCACCACTCACTCAGTTGCTTAAACTAATAATGTAGGAATCACCCTTAATTTTTTCCCTTCCCCCAACATTCCCTCAGCAAGTTCTGTTGCTTCACCGTTAAAATATATCTTAAATACAAGTGCATTTCACTAGCTCCACTGGCACCATCTCATTCAGGCCACGGTAATCTCTTAAATAAATCAGTCTCCTTTCTTCTACTCTTGTCCCTCCACTGCCCATTTCCGCAGAGGCAATCTGTGATCTTTTGAAAACGTAAATCAGATCATGGCACTTACCTGCTTAAATTCCTCCAATGGCTTTCCTTACCCTTACAGTAAAACTAAGACTCCTTACCCTTGTCTACAAGGCCATTATCTGACCCATGCTTCTTTGTCAGACCTCATCTCTCATCACTCTCTGCCATATTTTACTCCCAAGTTTTCTTGTGTTTCATTGAGAAACCCATTCTTGCTTCAGGGTATTCAAACTTGCCATGGTTCCTCCCTGGATCTGCTGCTCCTCAGATCTTTGGATGCCTTGCTCTTATTTCAGTGACTGTGCTCTCCTCGGAGATGGCTTCCCTTGACTACCTCTATATAGCCACCTTCTGCTACTGACTTCAAAGCTCTCTCTAATCCTCCATTGCCTTCTCTTGCTTTCATTCACGGTACTTACCCCAACCTAAATCTATAGCATGCATTTAATATTTCCCCACCCAAGAATATAAGCTCTATGAGGTCAGGGCTATTGTGTGGCTCACTGCTGCATCCCCAATGCATAGAATACTCAATAAATACGTTGAATAAATGAATGATTGATGCCTCTACTTAAGAACTTTCTATGACTTTCCTTACTTAAAGAATTAAAGTTTAAACTTCTTAGTCAAGACCTTCCTTAGTTAAAGTCCCTCACTCTCTTACTTCATGCTCCCTTTCCAGCCACAACTTCTCCCTGGGCATTAGTCACCTTGTAATATCAGGTCCCAAAACTTTATGGGCTCAAGGATATCTTCTTTTTCTGGATGCCTGCCCTCCTTCTCTGTGGGCAAATTATAGCTCATCAGTCATGCTTAGCTCTTAGATCATTTCCTTGTGACTCTGCATTAAACTGATTCCTCCCATCAATTTGTTATTATATTCATTATAATAAATACCACATCCCCAGGGAATTTCTTTAAATAATCAGCAGCAATTGTTTAACATCACAGCTGCCAGAGTAGTGATACTAATTAGAGCTAAATAGAGGATGACCAAAAACTTTATAGAAAAAGTAGAGAATGATATGTTCATAGGGGCTTTGAAGAGCTCCAGCTTGTTCTTGGTCTTGGTAATCTAGAAGGCCATGAATATGTGCAGGGCTGTGTGTATACCCAGGAAACACCTGAGAAGGCCCTAATCTCTCACCCCTGTACAAGCAGAGGCAACGAAAGTGAAGATATATCATACCAAACCTTATGGGTATAGCTATAACAGCGGTTAATGGGAAAGTCATGGCTATAAATACCTATATCAAAAAAGAAGAAAACTATGAAAATAACAACCTAAAATTCTATCATAAGCCACCGGGGAAAGCAGAGAAAGACAAATACCATATGATTTCATTTATATGTGGAATATCATGAACAATAAACAAACAAACAAAATAGAAACAGACTCATATTCAGAGAACAGACTGACAGCTGTCAGAGGGGGGGCGGGTTAGAGGAACTGAAAGAAAAAGGTGAAAAATTAAGAAAAAACTCCCAAACAAACTCATAAACATAGACAACAGTATGGTCATTACTAGAGGAGGGAAAAAGGGGGTGGGGTGAGGTAGAAGAAGGTAAAGAGGGGATAAAGGTAACCTAGGAGATTTAACTTTGGGTGGTGAACACACAGATAATGTATTATAGAACTGTACACTTGAAACCTATATAACTTTATTAACTAATGTCACCCCAATGAATTCAATAAAAATTAAAAAAGAAGAGCAAATGGAACCCCAAGTAAGAAGAAGAAAGGAAATAATGAATGTTAGAGTAGAAATAGATAATACAAAGAATAGTAAAACAATAGAGAATATAAAATTCAATGTATATTCTTTAAAAATTTTAAGAAAATTGACAAATATTTGACACTGACCAAGAAAAAAAAAGAGAAGACTAAAATTACCAAATTATGAATAAAAGAGGGGACAATGATCATCTATATATATAAAACCCTAATATTCAAATAGACCAAATGGCAGAACAACTGAACAACCGGTTGCTATGATGTGCTCTGACCACCAGGGGTCATGCACGGAACATGGCGGGCATTGGCAACAGGAGGCAGAGTGCGGAACATGGCAGGCATCGGCCATGGTGGTATGGTGGAGCAGATGAGCGGGGCACCAGACCAAGGTGGGGTGCCAGTCACTGTCATTAGGGCGAGCCTCTGTTGGTTACTGAAAATTCTTTGCTCCCACGCGCCACGGTCCTACTCAGCACTTGCACCTGCTGCCAGCGACTGGTGCTGGTTCTGATCACTTAGTGCTGTCAGCGAGTGCGAGTGGCAGCTGCCAGCCAATCACCCCTGAGGGCTTCTCCACCTCCCCTTGCTCCTGAGGGGCAATTGGGGCAGCAGCTGCTGCTTGCACCTACTAACTGCACCAGCCTTGCTCACACCTGCTGCTGGTGCCAGCCCCAATTGCTCTGCGCCATTAGCGGGTGCGAGCAGGCAGACAGGAGATTGGAGGACATGGTGGGAGGCGCCAAGCGGGGGCATGGAGGATGGACCAAGACCTGCTCCTGTGCCCACTGCAGCCTCGTGGCCCACAGTTCCTCTCAAGATGCACGGATTTGTGCACTGGGCCCCTAGTACATAAATAAAAACCATTATAAGCAACTTCTATAAACACTGTATGCCAACAGATTAGATAATCTAGATGAAATGGGAAAATTCTTAGAAAGGCATAAACTATCAAAATGGACTCAAGAAAGATTAAAAATTTGAATACACATGTTTAGAAACTATATTTGGAATAATAATAAAACTTCCCACAAAGAAAAGCCCAGGTCAAAATGACTTCACTGGTGAATTCTACCAAATACTTAAAAGAGAATGAACACCAATCCCCATAAGCCCTTCCAAAAAATAGAAGAGGAGGGAATACTTCTGGACTATTTCTATGAGGCCAATATTACCGTGAAACCAAAAATGAGACAAAAACATCACAAGAAAACTACAGACCAAGATCTCTTACAAATATAGAGGCAAAATTTTTCAAAAAAATGCTAGCAAACTGAATCCAGCATCATATTAAGAGGATTATACACAATGAACAAGAAGAATATATCCTAAGAATGCAAGATTTTTTCAATACACAAACAACAATCAATGTAATCCTATCTAATAATAGACAAACATGGTAATTAACCATACCTCTGCTACACTTCCCATTCACTAATCAGGGCAATATGCAAATTAACTGCCAACCAAGATGGCGGCCGGCAGCCAGGCAGCTGAAGCGAACAGGAAGCTTGCTTGCTCCAGTGATGGAGGAAGCCAAGGTTCCCCGCCTGCTGCTGCCGGCCCTAAGCTCCAGTCTAAGAAACAATGTTGCAATTATAGAAGCTAAACAAACCCCAGATACTTGCTTTCAGCAGCAGAGGCCTCAGACCTGGAGCTGCAACAGAGTTTCAATTATAGAAGCTAAACAAACCCCAGATACCTGCTTTCAGTCAGCCGGCCTCAGAGCAGGAGCCGCAACAAAGTTTCAATTACAGAAGGTAAATAAATCCCAGAATAAAAAGAAAAAGAAAAATAGGAGAGACTGGGAGCTTCAGTTGCAGGCTTGGCCTGCCTGAAAACAGCCCTCAGGCCCTCATCCAGGCTGGCCAGGCACCGCAGTGGGGACCCCCACCCTGATCTGGGACACCATTCAGGGCAAACCAGCCGGCCCCCACCCATGCACCAGGCCTCTATCCTATATAGTAAAAGGGTAATATGCAAACTGACCCTAACAGCAGAAAGACTGGGAATGACTGGTCACTATGACACACACTGACCACCAGGGGGTAGACACTCAATGCAGGAGCTGCCCTCTGGTGGTCAGTGAGCTCCCACATGGAGGAGCTCTGCTCAGCCACAAGTCCGGCTGATGGCTGTCAGTACAGCAGTGGTGGGGGGAGCATCTCCTGCCTCCTCAGCAGCGCTAAGGATGTCCGACTGCAGTTTAGGCCTGCTCCCTGCTGGCAAGTGGATATCCCCCGAGGGCTGCCGGGCTGCCAGAGGGATGTCTGATTGCCAGCTTAGGCCCAATCCCCTGGGGAGCAGGCCTCAGCCAGCAGACGGTCATCCCCCGAGGGGTCCTAGACTGTGAGAGGGCACAGGCCAGGCTGAGGGACCTCCCCCACCCCGAGTGCACAAATTTTTTGTGCACCGGGCCTCTAGTATATTATATTATATTATATTATATTATATTATATTATATTATATTATATTATGTTATATTATGTTATATTATTTATATTATATTTAGATTAAAGGACAAAAATGCCATGATTAACTCAATAGATGCAGGAAAAGTATTTGGCACAGTCCAATACTCTTTCATGGCAAAATTATTTGACAAACTAGAAAAAAAAGGATACTTCCTCAAACTGATAAAGGCCAGCCATACACAAAAACTACACAGCTGAAATCATACTTAATGGTGAAAAATTGCATGCTTTCCCCCTAAGATAAAGAATGAGACAAGAATGCCAGCTCTTGTCACTTCTATTCAACATTGAACTGGAGATTCTAAACAAGATAATTAGGCAAGAAAAAGAAATAAACCTTATCCAGATTGAAAAGGAAGAAGTAAACAATCTCTTTGCAAATCACATTATCTTGTACATAGAAAATACTAAGGAATACACACACAAATTATTAGAACTAATCTATAAGTTCAGCAAGATGGCCTGATATAAGATAAATATACAAACATTAGTTGTGTTTTTACATATTAAAAATGACCATTTCAGAAATAAAAGTAAGAAAAAATTCTTTATACAACAGCATTGAGAATAGAATACTTAGAAATAAAATTTTAAAAGTATATACAATGCAATATATAGATGATGTATTATAGAATTGTGCCTTTAAAAGCTATGTAATTTTATTAACCATCGTCATCCCAATAAACTTAAAGTATAAGATATAAAAAAAAATGAAATACTTGTAGAATGAAAACTACAAAACATCATTGAAGGAAGGACCTAAAGAAACGGAAAGACAACTCATGTTCATGTGTCAGAAAATTCAATATTGTTAAGATGGCAATACTTTCCTAATTGATCAACAGGATTCAATTTACTCCCTATCAAAATTTCAGCTGCTTTTATCTGTAGAAATGACTAACTGATCCTAAAATTCACATGAAATTGAAAGGACCAGAAAATGTTAAAAAATCGTGAATAAGAAGAACAAAGTTGGAGGAATTCACATTTTCTAATTTCAAAACTTATTAAAAAGCTACAGTGATCAAGACAGTGTTGTACTGGCACAAGAATAGAAATCTAGATCAATGGAGTAGATAGAGAGCCCAGAAAAAAACTCTAACACGGTCAATTGATTTTTGACAATGTGCCGACAATCTAATCAAGGGTAAAAGAGTCTTCGACAAATGGCTCTGGGACATCTGGATATCCATACTCAAAAGAATAAAGTTGGACCCCTATCTCACACAATACGCAAAAATTAATTCAAAATAAGCCATAAGCTTAAATAAAAGGGCTAATACTTTAAAACACTTAAAACAAAACATAGAAAGGAATCCTATGACCTCAAACTAGGTAATGACTTCTTAGATATGATCAAAAACATGACAAGAGAAAAAAATAAATAAATTGGACTTCGTCAAAACTAAAACCTAAAAAAAAAACACAACAACAAAAACTAAAACCTTTTTGCTTCAAAGGACATCATTAAGAAAGTAAAAAAAAAAAAATCTACAGAAATGGAGAAAGTATTTTCAAATTACATATCTGATAAGAGACTATATTCAGAATATATAATTAACAGTTAGAACTCAATAATAAAATACTACTAATAAAGAGACAATTAAAATGAGCAGAGAATTTGAATAAACATTTCTCTAAAGAAGATATACAAATGACCAATGAACACATAAAAGATGCTCAATCTCGCTAGTCATAGAGAAATGGAAATCAAAACCACAATGAAATACCACGTTGCACTTATTAAGATGGCTAAAATAAAAAAGACAGACAAGATAAGTGCTGACAAAAATGTAGAGAAATTGTAACCCTCGGATATTACTAGTGGGATTGTAAAATGCTGCAGCCTCTTTGGAAAATAGTTTGGCAGTTCCTCAAAAGGTTAAACTTAGATTTATCATATAACCCATCAATTCCACTCCTAGATATACACTCAAGAGAATTAAAAACATACATCTATACAAAATTTACATATGATGATTTCTAGCAGCAATATTCATAATAGCCAAAAAGTGAAAATAACCTACATGTTTCTCAACTGATGAATGGATAAATAAAATGTGTATCCATACAATCGAGTAAAAATTCATCAGTAAAAAGAATGAAGTAAATACTTAAAGTGCTACAACTTGGGTGAACCTTGAAAACATGCTAAGGAAAAAACCAATACAAAAATGAGACATTGTATTATTCTATTTATAAGAAATGTCTAGTATAGGGGATGGGGAGAAAGAAGAATGAGGAGTGACTATTAATGGATTCAGAGTTTGTTTTTGGGATGATGAAATGTTCTAAAATTAACAGTGGCGATGGTTGCACAGTACTGTGAATACACTAAAAACCACTGCATTGTACCTCTTAAAAATGAATTTAATGCTATGTGAATTTTATCTCAATAAAACCATAATAAAATGTGGGCACTTTTAGTTTTTATATTTCTCCTTCTTATTGTTGTTTGTAATAATAATAGTGGGGAAATTCAGAAGTTACCATGCTGGCATCTCTGGTAGAAAATGACGATGACAACAAATGACATTTCAGAAATGGCTTTTAAGGCACCAGGAGCAATAGCCTGAGGATAATCAGAGTTGTTAGGCTACTCTCCTACCCTGGGAAGTGAAATCAACCTGATTCTGTCCATCACGGACACTGTTGGCTTAGAGTTGTTGATGAATACTCTGTAAAGTTTCACATCCCCTGTTATACTTTAAACTAGAGGCCCAGTGTACGAAATTCATGCACTGTGTGTGTGGGGTTCCTCAGCCCAGCCTGCCCCCCTCTCACAGTCCGGGAGCCCTCAGGGGATGTCTTCTGCGGGAGGCAACTGGGCTGATCAGGGGAAGGCGCCACCCCCATCAATCCACTGCTGCTGCCACTGCTGGCTGCTGCAGCCGTCAAGGTGTTTTCATCAACATGGACTCCAGTCCCTTCACCATGAAAAAATGACAACTTTCTTTTTTTTTTTTAAATTTTTTATTGATTTTTTACAGAGAGGAAGGGAGAGGGATAGAGAGTTAGAAACAGCAATGAGAGAGAAACATTGATTAGCTGCCTCCTGCACACTCCCTACTGGGTATGTGCTCGCAACCAAGGTACATGCCCTTGACCGGAATCGAACCTGGGACCCTTGAGTCTGCAGGCCGATGCTCTATCCACTGAGTCAAACTGGTTAGGGCAATGACAACTTTCTTTAGGCATTTTCAAGATGTCTCTTTCATAGGATATGACATTTCTTTCTTTTTTTTTTTTATCCTCACATAAGGATATTTTCCCATTGATTTTTAGAGAGCGTGGTAGAGAGAGGGAAAGACAGAGAGAAACATCAATGTGAGAGGCACACTTCAATTGGTTGCCTCCTGCATGAGCCCTGACCTGGGCCCCGGCCAGGGAGAAGCCTGCAACCTAGGTACATGCTGCTGCTGGGGGTCGGCCCCCCTGCGGGTTTGTGTCTCCACTCTGGCCCCAGCAGCCCAGTGCCATGGCTGAGGGGCTGGGGCTGGGGGCCGGCCCCCCTGTGTGTTGTCCTCTCTGGCTCCGGGGCCGGGCGCTGGCTGCCCTGTCTGTTGTTCTTTCAGGCTCTGGGCCCCCGCCAGGCCCTTCCTCCTGAGCTGGTTATGACCGTTATGGTGTCCTGGCTTAATTTGCATATCACCTCTTTATACTATAGATATAGAGTCCAATTAACAATATCTTTCAAATGCAGGCTATTTTGAACATTAATAAAGTAGAACTTTAACATTAAAAGGAACTTGAGGCCCTCTGGTTACTGGCCAAAGAGGGAAAAATCATTTTTTTTTTATGACCTGGAGATATATTTAGTATTAAAAGAAAACGACTTCTTTAGATGAAAACAAGGGAGAGGCAAAGTAACTAAATCAGAGATTCTGGGTAAATACAAAGCAACAATTTCTACTTCCTCCTTTTTCTCTATTAGGATAATATTTGGGGATACTACATCTTCAAATAGTGGCTCTGTATACTTTAAAGATAGGGTCACTCTTTAAAATCTGAGATAGAACACCTATATTGCTGTTTTAAAATTTATATCGATATCCTGTTACAACCATGGTTTGTCATTGTTTTTTTGCCTCTGGGAGTTGGAAAGAGGGACAGGGAAAGGACCCAAACTCAGCTCATTATGTTGCCAAATACTTCTTAGCTGCTTTTGTATGTGATAGGAAGGGAAAGTCATTCACAGCTGCTTTCTCCATGAATACTGCCCTTCATCACTGCACTTGCCCCCCTAAGCTTCACCTCTCTATTTCCTGATTGGCTTCTCAATAGTTCACACCAAAATTCTACTTCTTGAAGGGAAACCTAAGGAAGCACTTTCCCCAGAAAGAAATTGGTGTCTCTGACTATACATTCTCAAAGCCTTCTGTGGAGACCTGCAATGGACACACCTGTGCATCTGATTTTAATAAGCTCTAAATCTACAGAGTGTTCTTCAGCGCTGCCTGTCAGAGCTCAGTCCAATAGTGGAAAATGCACCAACCTCAGCTCTCCCTGCGTTCCCTGGCTTAAATCCCTGCCTATTTCTCTCTGCCTTCTCCCCATTGTCATGTCCCCTCCTACCGCCTCCAGCCCAGGCAGGGGACCAGGGGGAAGTTCGGATCAGTACCGTACACTCCTCCTGGTTTTGTGTGCTGCATCTCTTGGTAATTTCTCTACTCTCGGAGGCAGCACTCATCAATCAGCCCTGCAGCTCCACCACAGAGAATTCTTCACCAGGAGCAAGCTTTCCTTAGTCATAGCCCCTTGCATAAGAAGAGATGTTCCCTCTCCCGGGCTGTTTGCTATGCGGCACAGTCATCCCTCCTGTTCTGAAAAGCTCATCCTGAATAGGATGGTACAATCCCAGGATGTTCAGCACCATAATACCTTTAGCTTTGTGTTTCCAAAGCAAATTTCATGTTTGTGAAAGGGACCGAGTTTGATGAGTGGCAGGTACTGAAGGCTAAAGGCTTATCTGTGTGAAATAGTTGCTATAGAAAAGAGCCATATATCTTCCCTCTTTTGTACCTACTAAATCTTCCAAAGGGTTAGAAAAACAATATTTCATCTGTTGTCAGCTTTCTGATAATACCAAATAGCATAGCACATGGAAATAGTCTTACAGTTTCTCCAGATAAGCATTTCCCAAACTTGTGGTTATTGAATAGCTGTTCCTGGGGGATGTGATATTTATTCTTGGGAACCAGAAAGGTTTCCATGGTCAAATGCATTTGAAAAATTTGGGTTAAAAGAAAATAAACTGATTTCCTTCCTGAAGAGCTTCACAGATTCTTCAATAATACTAATGCTTGCTTTTTTTTTTTTTTTTTTTTTTTTTTAACATCTCAGATGCAGCTCTGGTAAACAGCTTTGTCTCTGGAACAAATACTTATCCTTCAAGGAGCTAGTGATCTGTGAAAGAGTTTGTGAAATGAAGTTTTAGATTCATACCCTTTAACCTGATATAATAATTAAGGGAGGAGATTTTGGATAAATAGGATTAGATTCTAGTTGTGGGCCTTCTGTCAATTAGCTTCATTTATAAAAGAAAGATAAGAATACTTGCTGCAAATGGTGTTGGGGAAGTTAAATGAAATATTATATGCATACTAGCTAATAAAATCCCAAGCACTGAGTAGGTTTTAAATAAATGGGAGCTGTTACTATATATAGAAAAGACGAGTTGTCAAACTTTTTCCAACAAGAAGCAAGCATTTAATTTACAATGATAATTTTTTAAAAAAATATATTTTATTGATTTTTTACAGAGAGGAAGGGAGAGAGATAGAGAGTTAGAAACATCGATGAGAGAGAAACATCGATCAGCTGCCTCCTGCACATCCCCCACTGGGGATATGCCCGCAACCCAGGCACATGCCCCTGACCGGGATCGAACCTGGGACCCTTCAGTCCGCAGGCCGACGCTCTATCCACTGAGCCAAACCGGTTTTGGCTACAATGATAATTTAATAGAGGTTTCTGAAATAGCTTCTGTATGATGCAAGAAGGATGGAATTATATTTAATTTTACATACAACTTTAGCGATTAGTACAATTTATGATATTCTATTTGTTGAGGATGGGAGGGAAAAGAACATCTATTGAGAATTTACTTCATATTCACATCACTTTTATGGTGTAGAAATGAACCAGCCCCACTACACTGATGAGTAAGCTTAAGTGAGTTGCCCAAGTGTATACGGAGCATATTAAGTGGCAGAATTAGGATCCAAACCCAGTTCCCTGTATCCTAGCCGGCATTCTCTCCATTGCCTATGTCCTAAAGCAGTGATGGCGAACCTTTTGAGCTCGGCGTGTCAGCATTTTGAAAAACCCTAACTTAACTTTGGTGCCGTGTCACATATAGAAATTTTTTGATCTTTGCAACCATAGTAAAACAAACAGTTATATGTATTTTTGATATTTATATGCCATTTAACAAAGAAAAATCAACCCAAAAAATGAGTTCGTGTGTCACCTCTGACGCGTGTCATAGGTTCGCCATCACTGCCCTAAAGCCTTCTTTAAGAATTGATAATTAATTCTTACATGTACATGGTAGCTCTGTGTTAACCAAGACCAACTTATTCCTCATTCCAGAGAAATTGCTACTCTCCTAGATTTCAATATGATGATCCTATTTCAATATCATCCCAATGATATTCTATGACCCCTTGGTCAAAATTTCTCTCATGTAATGTTAAGATAAGGAAGGATCATATCACTGAACACCCAGCTATATCTTGTCCAAAGCCTCCTGACTACACAGGAAATGGTGGTGAGGAGTACAGCTCAGGGGAGGTGATAGGAGGTAGTAGGCAAAACATTACCTGGGTCTTAGGTATGAGTCCCCGTCTTCCCTAGGCTATAATTAGTTGCATGATCTTGACAAGTCATTCTGTATCTCTGGGACTCAGTTTTCCTACTTTGGCCCTACTTACTTACTTCTGTGAAGTATGGATTAAGTCCTTCACTGCCTTCTCCATGTCTGTTGTAGTTGTCCCAAAGTGGGGTATACATACTCCAGGATGTGCACGGCGATTCATTGACGTGAAGGAGGACGATATCAGAACTTCCATCTATAGTAATTTTTAATTTTGTCCTTTAAAAAAAATTCTCTTTTGCATATGTTTTGTAATATAGCCTAGCATTACATTAAGGTAAATTATAAACAAACAGGCAAATGTTGGAAGTATGCTCAAGTTTTTCATTAATAGGTGTAAGTAATAAATATTCTGGGGGCCCAGTGGCCTCCAGGATAAAGTGCAAATTCTTTGTGAACTCTAGCCTCATTTCTTCTGCCTGTCTCTCCTACCTAGTAACCAAATGCACCAGCATGTTTCACAGCTTTGTTGTCTTTGCTTATGCTGCTCCCTCTGCCTGAAAGTCCTGAAACCCCTCCCAGCCCCCCACCTTCCACTTGGAAACCTCCTACTCATCTTCAAGACTCTACGAAGGAGTTACTGCCTGGATGAGTTCTTTCCCAAACCTTCCAGGTATACCAGATGACTCTGCCTGGAACTTCCATTGGACTTTATACATGGAACCTGCAGCTTGTCTGGAGGTGTATTTGTTTGACTAGTTTCTATGTCTCTGAAGGGCAAGGACCCTATTGTCTTCATCTTCCTTGTTTTGGCACCTAGTATGCCTCCTGATTAGTGTTTAAAAATATTGATTAATTATGCAAATAGCAAATGAGTCACAAGAGTAGTATTATAAAGTGTTAAAATCTGCAGGCAAATGCAAAATCATTATTCGTAACATTTGTTAAATTCTGATGGATTTCAGTGGACTATATTGCTGAAACATTTTGCTCAGGCGATGGGAACAAAACAATTCTAATTGACACTTGTAGGCATTGGCTCTCAGCCCTGGCTGCACATCTCACCACGGAACTACCAAAAATCCCAGTGCCCAGGCCTTACTCACAGGAGTTTCGATTCAATTGGTAGGGGATGAAGTCCAGACACCTGTTGTGCTTTTTAAAAGCTCCTCAGCTGGTTTGCATGAGCAGCCAGGGCTGAGGCCACTGCTCTAAGTAGCATGGATAAACAAAGAAAGGGACTTGGGTAAACCGGAGACAGAGTTGAGTGTATCTCCTAAAAAGGCAACTGCGGTTGTGAAAGTCCTTTGTACCCTGCTTTTGTAAGGTTAGAATCCCTCCTTGGGAGAGGTATGACACACAAATCGCAGTTATTTATTGAGAGCGAACTACTGAGTCACTTGGATGAAAATGTGAGAGTTTAAGACTCCCTAGCATGGCTTCACTAAGAATAGATCATGTCATAGAAATTGAAACAAGTTCTTGAAAGGAATGACTAAAGATATTGACAAAGACTGGGCAGAGGATACACTTTTTGTGAGGTCCCTCATGGAGCATGAGGGTTGCTACAGGTAAAAACATACTTGCTGATTGTCATGAAATAAAAAAGGCCTCGGTGAGAAGGTGGTGGGGGTTAATGGTAATACATTGTGCTGAGTTTTAACAAGACAACTTATAGAAAACCATCCTGAGAACTGTAAAGGATGACACCTATAAGGAGTTATTATTATATTAAATATATTTTTATTGATTTCTGAGAGGAAGGGAGAGGGAGAGATAGAAATATCAGTGATAAGAGAGAATCATGGATCTGTTGCCTCCTGCACGCCCCCTACTGGAGATCGGAACTGGGGATGTGCTCCGACTACAACTTCCTGGTTCATAGGTGTTGAAGCTCAACCACTGAACCACACTGGCTGGGCTATTTTTAAAATATTATAGTCAGAGTGGGTGGGCTCTGTCTAAAATACTCTCTGGGAAAGAGAGTATCTCAGAGTACAGAGAAAACAAAAAGGCAAATGTTTGTTAAATCCAATACTGATTTTGCAATTAACACCTTTTTTTCCCTCCTTCTCTTTTTCACCCCGGGGAATTGTAAGAAAAGTGAGTGAGGTGTCAGATTAGCTTCAAACTTCACCTTGGTGACAACTTTAGGTGAGCAACAGTAAATACTAGCCTAGAGTTTCCATAAGGATATTTTTGAGAAATCTTATTAGGCTTGATGTGTATGTTGTCGATATTGTATTTTTTAAAGAATCACAATGTTTATCTGGTAAATAAGGCATTTTTAATTTGTGTCCTGGACATCAAGGCCTGCTGGATAGAAATTAACTTTTGCATTGTATACTAATTTGGGCACTGCTGCTTTATATCAGAAAATAATTTAGCCTATAAGCAGCTGACGTTTGAGTTAAGAAAGAATTTGCTAAGCAAGTCATGGTCTGCCAAAGGTCACTGCAGTTAATCTTTTAAAGAAAACTTAATATTTTTACAAGCACTTAAGTGACATGTGTTATGAATCACACCACCCAGACTAGCTACAAAGGAGTCTTATCTGCTCATTGAGGTTGGACAGGCCGGACCTCTAGTGGCAGCAGTTGGTTAGCAGTTAGATTGGCGTCAACATTTAAGAAAGAATTTAGAAATAGTATTTCTTTTATATTCTACTTGATATAATTCAGACTAATGCCCCCCTAACAACCTCCAAATAATTAAGCTTTGCATGTTCTAATTCCTAGATGTTCAAATTGTATCAAGTGCTGTGTACACATTTCTTGGAGGAGTCCTCCCAAAGCAAATGGTTTCAGAGTCCCTGGCAAAATAGACACTTGGACCTCTTCAAGTAATGCTGCCCTTAAGGCATGGAACAAGGCCAACTAATGTTTTTCATTGGTTCCCGGCTCGAATGTGTCTTACTGACTTGTTCTCAGATTGCACACTGATATCCCCAAATAGGCATTTCTACTCTGAATTTGATCTTTGAAAGAACAGCCATAGATGGTTTTGAGCAGTGGCTCCATTGGGGGAAAGGAGATGGGAAAGGGGGGTTTGACTGTATTTGTGGGAAGCCTGTAGTTACATCTGACCCCTCTCTTCTGTCAGCCGGGTCCTGTGGGGTTCCCTGGCTGGTATGTGCTGCATCCCATCCAGACAGGTGTCCTTAGCCTAGCCTAATGGCCCCTTTACTCCTGTCTTTGTTCCCTCTGTGGTGGTGATACTGTGGCAATTAACAAGTTACTAATAATAGGAAAGGAGCAAAGGGAGG
Source organism: Myotis myotis (assembly GCF_014108235.1). Taxonomy (NCBI): domain Eukaryota; kingdom Metazoa; phylum Chordata; class Mammalia; order Chiroptera; family Vespertilionidae; genus Myotis; species Myotis myotis. The sequence continues at coordinate 197,116,253 of NW_023416335.1, forward strand.
CCAGACATTATAAGCATGGCCATCTGGGCAGCTTCATCAGGAAGCTGCAACTATGCACTCCCCAGGGAACCACTGGCCCATTCCCCACAGATCACTCCCCAACAAAGGGGAGATAAGATGAAGTTGGGATGACTAGGGAAGGTGCCTGTCAGTCACACCTGAGAACAGAGATCATTGGCCAGAATGGGTGTGGCCACTGCAAGCCCAGGAAAATTTGAGAATACATAATCCCCTAAAAGTGGTTCTCAACCTTCTGGCCCTTTAAATACAGTTCCTCATGTTGTGACCCAACCATAAAATTATTTTCATTGCTACTTGATAACTGTAATGTTGCTACTGTTATGAATTGTAAATATCTGATATGCAGGATGGTCTTAGGCGACCCTGGTGAAAGGGTCGTTCGACCGCCAAAGGGGTCGCGACCCACAGGTTGAGAACCACTGAAAGGAATTCTCTCTCAGTTCTCTCTTGTTTCTTAGCTCGTGAGGCTCTCTCGTTTCTATTTCCTTGCATTCACCTGTGTTTCCTCCATAGTCATGTGGCCCTTCAGAGCACCACCCCCCACCCCCCACACGCGATGGGCTGATGGACTACAGTGGGGAACACAAGCTAAGCTAGCCTGATGCTGGATTGGACACTGCTCCAATATGGAGCAGAAACTCTGGACACTGACTCTGATTCTAGCCGTTTGAAGCCACAGCTACACTTCTTCCATGGCAGGAAGGAAGGAGAGGGGACCTTGGCAATTCAAGGATATAATTTCACAGAAATAAAGACCACTTGTTCTCCCGTGCGAGTCTCAGAAAATTCTTTTTATTGGGATACTGCAAGAATTCTACTCCCGCGGGCAACAGGTGGGAACGAGGACCTCTTCCCACTGGTAACAGAGGGGGTGGGAAAGAGGGTGGTACTGGGTGTGGACAGGCAGCCAGATGGTAGCCTGACCCCGTGGTCACATGCACACACAAGGCACAGACCACTAATGCACCATTTGGCTTGTGCGGTGGGGTGAGTGAGGAGGAAGGAGAGTAAGAGAGAAGAAAAAATTAGGAGTCTAGCGTGCTTCAGCCCTGGGCTCTTTCAGGGCTCAGCTGACAACGTCATCCATCCAGGAACTCCTCTGTCATCAAGGTTATGCTCTCTTCTGTGATTTTGTAGCTTCCTGTACTTGTCCTTTCTAGCACTTATTACTAGTATAATAAATTATTTGTGTAAATATTTGCTTTTTATCTGTCCCGTTCAGCTGATTATAAACTTCAGGAGGGAAGAGACTGGTGTCTGTCTTATTTTATTTTTATGGCCTTTATGCAGGAAGCCTGAAATATAGCTGGTACTCAATAAATATTTCTTTCCTTTTTAAAAAATATATTTTTATTCATTTCAGAGAGGAAAGGAGAGGGAGAGAGATAGAAATATCAATAATGAGAGTCATTAATTGGCTGCCTCCTGCAAGCCCCCTACTGGGGATTGAGCCCGCAACCCGGGCATGTGCCCCTGACCGGAATTGAACCTGGGACCCTTCAGTCCTCAGGCTGATGCTCTATTCACTGAGCCAAACCAGCTTAGGGCTAAGTATTTCTTGAATGAATTCATGAAAAGCACAAAAATGTATATATAAAAATGATCTTTGGAATATCCTAACATTTAGGAAGAAAAAAATAAATAAATCATGAAGATCCACTTGGTTGAATACATCATTAAGGACATATTTAAAAAAATTTAAGGACATTGAGAAGTGTTCTTAATGTAAGGTTAAGTGGGAAAAAAAGGTAGGATACAAAAATTAACATATGGCACAATTACTTTTTGGCATGTAAGAATACAGTAGATTCTTACAATCCATAGTAGTTATGTTCTATAAGGCCACCAGGAACCCTGCATTACCAAATACTGACTCATTGCTCCGAGGGAAAATACAGCGTTTGGTCACATATTTGTCAACTGAATAATTTAATGTACCTTACTTAACCTATGTTGTTGTTGTTGTTTCATTAATACTGAATGCACAGCCAACGGCACTCTAACTCATATCTGCATGAAGCTTATTTCACTCAGGCATTTCCCAGTAAGCACATCCCAACCTTGAGCTTAGAAACACGGGGCAGCACTTTGGCCCTGTAATTGGGGGTCATTTTAAACAATGAAATCACCAAAAAAGCACACAAATGAGAACAACGTGGCTCAGAGCAGACTGTGAAAAGGTCACTGTCTACAGCACGTGTGTGGGTGACTCAGATGTTTTGCTGCTCCATGCATGTCCACAGTGGCCAAGGAAGCATGCTGAGAACTGATGCTGGGGCTACAATCAAGCTTTAGTGTGTAGGTGAATTCGGAATCTGTAATAATGAAGGCTAACTGCATATACTTAAAAAACAAAACAAAACTGAGGGCAAAGATGCCCCCAGGGTAGTAGGATTATGGTGAGAAACTTTTTTTTAATGCTTTCCCACAATTTTCCAAATTTCAAATATAAACTTGTATTATGTTATAGCTAGAAAAATAAACATTATGTTTCTTACATTAAGAATGAGCAAAATGTAATGGGCAGGATAGATAGAAAGGTTAGCAAAAGGTTATTTGGGCAGTTGTTGCATAGCTGTTGCATGAGTGTCAACCCATGAACCAAGAGATCACTGGTTCAATTCCTGGTCAGGGCATGTGCCCAGGTTACGGGCTTGGTCCCCAGTAGGGAGTATGTGGGAGGCAGTCAATCAATGATTATCTCTGATCGTTGATGTTTCTATTTCCCTCTAAAAAAAAGCATACTGAGCCATAATTTTAGAGGACGTGTTGGCATCCCCTGGACATGTTTTAAATGGCCAATGTGTTCTTCTACAACCAAGAACAGGGCTTCAAACTGACCAAAAGAAAGAGAAAGAATAAGATCCAGCTCTTCAAACAGCACGCAGCCATCTGACTAAGGCAATGCAAAAGGATCCGCTTTCTCTAGAAAGCCTTCAGCTACTCATCCCCCACTCTCAGCCAAGTCTGGGTTAGGCACCACTTGGCAGAGTGTCCCTTTTTCGACATGGCCCTCCCCACGCTGTGTGGTAATGGCCTTTGTACGTGACCGCTAGCCTTTAAGCTCTGAGAAGCAAAGGCTGAGGGCAGCTTCTTCATTATGCATCCCACCAGCTAGCACAGTGCTTTGTGCACAGGGAGGGGCAATAAGTATGTGTCCAGTATAGATGGGATGATCATGCATCAAGAGCCCCCATAGGCAGTGACTCCTGTCAGTTGTCACCTTTACAACTGAAACACCAAAACCTCATCCAAATTGTTGAACAGTTCAAATGAGAAAATTTCAAAGACTTATAAAATGGACAAGATGTCTTATATTCAGGCAAATAGAGACCATGGAAATAAGAATCTGCCTCTGTATGAAAAGCAAATCAAGCTCTTGTTTCCTTTTACATTCTTACAACAGTACATTCTGTTCAGCAGCATTCTGGTGTGCGATTACTGGGGCGTGTCCATAAACACAGATAGCAGAGCCCAGTCCCTGACGTGAGCTCCTTGTGGGACAAGGCGGTTGGGCTGGATCTTGTTCAGCCTTTAGTCTATTTCCTTAGGCATCGGAGAGTGTTCCAAACGCAAGGCTATTTCAGTAGCTTTCTATTTGCCATGTGTGATTTTATAAAATAATCGCTGTATTCGTTTTCTTTGGCTGCTATACAGGTTATTACAAAATTAATGGCTTAACACAAATTTATTATCATACATTTATGTAACTCAGAAGTCTTATACTGGACAAAGATCAAGGAAGGTGTCAGCAAGGTGCATTCTATTCTAAATGCTCCAGGGGAGGAGCCATTCCTTGCATTTTCCATCGTTTGAGGCCACCTGATTTCCTTGGCTCATGCCCATCCTCTTTCATCTTCAAAGCCAACTCCAGGCTGAGTTCTCATGCTGTCATCTCTCTGTTCCCTCTCCCCAAACTCTCTTCCATTCTCAAGGACCCTGTGATTACAGTGGGCCCATTGGGATAACCCAGAATAATCTTTTTATTTTAAAGCCAACGGTTTAGCAACCTTAATTCCATCTGCAAACAATTTATCTTTGCCACGTTACTTAACATACTCACAGGTTGGGGGATTAAAACATGGACATCTTTGGGGCCATTATTCGGCCCACTACAACTATGTATGCATGCAATTATACAGACACACAATCTAAGAAATAGAGTAAGTCATTTTAAAAACCGTTTCCCCATTCCAACTCTGCTCACCCCTCCCCCCCAACCTTCCTCCCCCAGGAAAAGAAAAAGGTCAAGTTCTGCTTTTGTTACATGGATTTAGGAGATTAAGCTCCACAGTATCACTTGTGTGGGAGTGCATGTGTAGGAATCTAACTCTCATGCGTTATTCCCATGGATCCCCACTCACAGTAAGAACATGCGTGATCCTGTTACGATCTGCTCACTGTTTGCCCGAAATCGTGCATACAAATTGTGTCTAAAACTTTTCTTCTTAATCATTCCTCATTCAGGAATTTTGTTTCTCTTTCTAATTTGATTAGACAAGGCTCTCCCCCTCCTTCCCCCCAAAACTGTTTTTTTTTCAACAGGGAGCACAGAGTCAGACTCTGGCCAGTCCCAGGAAGAATCACCAGTGATCAGAAATCAGCAGGACTGAGAAGCTTTTCTATGTGGTTTACCCAGAAAGCGCACACTGCAAATTCCATGCCTCACATATCCCCTTCCTCTCCCACATCACACACTGAACACATTATAAGTAACAGAACTCACAGCATTCCACATTCTAGCCCGTCTACAAACTGTAAGAGTATGAGACATTGGTTGTATTTACTTTTGAGTGAAACCAGAATCGATAACAAATTTGTTTCCTAACTATGCATTCCTAAATATATTTGCTGTGTGAGTATGAATTGCCAGGCATGGTGTGAGACTGCCGCACGCCAGCGGGGCTCCCGTGCAGCCCACATCCACACTTCCCAGGCACCCGAGCAGGGCCAATGCATCATAAAGCTCACGTGCTACTGAATTCAGAGCGTCTCCTGCAAAATCAGTCGAGGTGCCTTCAGAATGATCAGTTTTCTAGCTTCTCTTTCTAGAGCAAATCCCTTTCCCAACCCCTCTGTCTGCCTGTCTGTCTCACCTGGCTAACTCTGAGGAGTGGACACTGGGTTTGCCTCCTCTCCATCCACCTCACTCCTCCCCCACTGAGGTGATCATGTGCTTGGGGTGAATTTTGGTTAATCTTCACTAAGTCCATTGTGCTTTTTCCATCTCTCTTCTCTGTGAGGCAAAGCATTGCCTATCATTTCCCTGGCAACAAGAATAGGCTCAATCTGGGCCAATTAGATGCTAGCAGAAGTTTTCTGAGGTTTCTAGTTAAAGTGCCCTCATGCTTAGAGTTTCAAAGAGTCACCCCACATGGATCCTGGAAGCTTTTCAGTATCAGCCTGAGAAAGTAATTGACCTGGAAGAATGACAGGGAAGTAGACCCCTTCCCAAATCCTACATACACCTCTGAACTTCCAGATACATGGGACAGTGTTTCCTTTTTGTTTAAGTCAGTTTGAGATGGATTGTGTATTACATTTACTCATTCATTTCACAAACAATTACAAATGTCTACTGTGTACTAGACACTGTTGTAGGCATTTGGGTTACACCAGAGGAAAAAACAAAGGTCCCTGCCCTCTAGTATGAGGAAATAAATCTTATATAATAAAAACCTAATATGCAAATTGACCAAACAGTGGAACGACCGGTCACTATGATGCACACTGACCACCAGAGGGCAGATGCTCAATGCAGGAGCTGCCCCCAGCCCATAGGCCCCAGGTGGCCAAGGCAGTGCCAGCGGCTCCCCGCCCCCCATCACACTGCTGGTTGCCCCACAGATTGGCCCTGATCACCAGCCAGGCCTAGGAACCCTACCTGTGCGTGAATTTCATGCACCAGGCCTCTAGTAAGAAAATAATAGAATAAATCAGGAAATTCAGAGTGGTTGTCAACCGGTGGTCCGTGGACCACTGGTGGTCTGTGAGGCCCGAAAGGTTGGTGACCGCTGCACTAGAAGGCACTAAGTAGAGCCAATGAAGGAACTAGGGCAATGAAAGGAGCATAGGGTGACAGATGAGAGTAGCTGACTGCAATTTCTTTGATGAAGTGAGCAAGTATGGAAATTTGGGGAAGAACCTTCATGGCAGAGGCAGCAGCCAAAGCGAATACCCTAAGTTGGGAGCTTACCTGGAGTGAGAGAGAAAGGACACTGGGGTGGTGGGAGTGAAGGAAAGGAGGGCACAGGTTATACGGGGAGCCTATGGGCCTTAGAGGCCAACGAAGAAGGATTTGGGCTTTTACTCAGTGAAAGGGGAAGAGAGGAGTGACAGCCATTCCCTTGGGAAAGACTTTGAAGGGGAGAGGGAAGGTGCAGGAAGCCCACCTGGGAGGCCATAGTTCACCTCCAGGTGGTATTGATGAGGTGATGACGAGTGGTTTTGATTCTGGATAGGTTGGTTGGCTGAGCCAACAGGATATTCTGACAGGGTACATGTGGGGTATGAGAGAAAGAAAGGTATTAAGGATGACTGCAGTGAAAGCAGCCTAACTCATTCATTCATATTCATTCATATGACCTGGCTTGCCGATCATTGCTGGGGTCCAACCCCAGCAGGTCCAGGGGTCCCCAAAGGTGTGGACGGAGTCGGCGAAGAAGGAATGACACGGAGACAGCATTCAGTTGATCAGCAGCCTAGCCAGGATCTCTAGCCAGGATCTCCAGCCAAGTTCTGGTCTGGATCTCCAGCCAGGTTCTGTGTCCATGTTCTCTTCCTCGGTTCTCCAGCCAGGTTCTGTAGCCATGTTCCCTCACTAGGTTCTCCAGCCAGGTTCTGTCCAGGCTCTAGTCAGGTTCTCTTGCCAATTTCTGTAGTCAGGTTCAGTCCAGGATCTTTTGCCATGTTCTCTCGCTAGGTTCTGTCTTCCGAGTTCTGTGTTACATCTGTATTTATACCAGTTGATTCCAATCCTATCAATCTCTATTCCAAAGGTTAGGGCGTTTCTTATCTCCATTCCAGGGAGTAAAGATTATGTAGCTTAAGCATGATTGTTCGTAGTTAAAGTGATTAGTTACCCGCCTGGCACTTAGTTAAGAGGTTTTATTCCCTCCCTAACTTCAGGGGAAAATCCCTACCTGGGGAAACAACCTTTCTCAGAGAGGAGACCTTGGTTAAAACACATAGTGCCAAGAAGGTGAGCAAACATATTAAGAACAGTATGCCATATATGCCAGGTCCCTTGAAACAGCAAGGATGGACCGGCTCCCGGCAGATCATCTACTTATAAACAATGTGTGTTACAAATCATGGAAAAGTCCAACCAAACATAGACACACCCAAACCAGTAATTCGATATTGAGGGCTTTACGATTTCTATTAGTTCTGTCCTCCATGTAAAACATGCTTTTCTCAGCTGCCTTGTAAAAATAAACATCCTCATTCCTCAGGTAGGACCAAAGTGATGACTTTTCTACCCTGGGCAGTAATGTCCTTGTCATTTATCTTTGTGTGGTGCCATTTCCCTTCCTATTCCTCGTTGGTGGACTCAGCCTCCATGTATGGGATGTTTCCACTGCAATTTTGCTGATGCATCATCTTAATTGTCTGGTTGTTACTGCCTTGTCACTTACCAACTGGTGTGAGACAGTCTTTGCCTCTTCATCTGGAACAGAATTACAGTCTCTATCTTTAGGAATGATCTATGCCAAGGATTATTCACGTTTATAATTACAAATCTTCCAGCAGAAGCACAATTATTAAAAACCTTTGGAAATGACATTTCGTCTCACATCGCAGAACTTGCTGTTAGCTTCTTGTAAGGGTGTTGCTTTTGTTGCTTTAATCTCCACCTGCACTTTAATTGTAATTTAACATTATTGTTTCTCTCTCTCTCTTTTTCTACCTAGTTGTAATGGTTAGGTTTCCTGCTGTTCATCCTTAAATACTTTCCCCTCTGTTCTGAATCCTACTGGGCTATTTTCTGTGGTTGCAACCTAGGAAACAGCTGTGGCAACACTTGTTGCCTTATGATAACTTGAGAGGGAGGGCTGTTTCATGTCTGGGTAGGCCAGTTAGGGGAAGAGCCAGAGGCAACTTTGGAGATCGTTTATTTTAAGGATGAAGAAACGGAGGTTCTGAGAGGTTGAGTGAAGTTGCTTATTGTCACCTAGTTTCTCATTGTTGGGTTATGCTCTCGAGTAGCAGGTATGGATATATTCAGGGATATTTGAAATCTTAGCAGCTTGCAGTTGAAACTGGTTAACCAATGATCTGGGTGACAGAGCTGGGTGGGAAGGGAAGTGACCCTGTATGCTTCTGCTAAGCCACACATTGTGCTAGGTCAGTGGTTCTCAACCTTCCTAATGCCGCGACCCTTTAATACAGTTCCTCATGTTGTGGTGACCCCCAATTTCATTGTTACAAATTGAACATAATTAAAGCATAGTGATTAATCACAAAAACAGTATGTAATTATATATGTGTTTTCCGTTGGTCTTAGGCGACCCCTGTGAAAGGGTTGTTCGACCCCCAAAGGGGTCATGACCCACAGGTTGAGAACCGCTGTGCTAGGAGCTTATATCATGGACCACATTCATATCCACAATAACCCAATGAGATAGGAATCACTATGCCTATTGCAATGGGAAAAAAATGAGACTCTTGGAAGATTAAGTAACAGGTTCAAGAGCATACAGATAGTAATCTGATTGACTTAACTTCCCACCCTTTCTTTTCCTACTAATTAGGAACAGAAAAATAGACAATATTCTGAACTGTTGTGGTAAGAGCAGCATGAGCCACTAGTTTGTTGTTGTTAATCCTCACCGGAGGATATTTTTTCCATTTATCTTTTTTTTTTTTTTTTTTAAAGAGGGAGAGAAAGGGAGGGTGGGAGGAAGGAGAGAGAAAGAAAGAGGAAGACTGAGAGAAAGGGAGAGAGAAACATCAATGTGAGAGAGACACATTGATTGGTTGCCTCCTGCACATGCCCCAGCTTGGGTGAGGGATTTTTGAACCTGCATCCGAGGTACATGCTCTTGACCAGGAATCAAACTCTTGACTCTCCAGTGCACAGACCGACATTCTAACCACTGAGAAACACCGGCCAGGGTAGCATGAGCTACTTTTAAAGAGTGAGGTGCAAGCATGGGCTACTTTTAGGGAGATGTGGGAACTTAAAAGTGTTTGGGAAAATGTGAAGATGGTGTTAGAGACTGTGCCTCACAATATATGCCATTTCTTTGGGTCTGTGCAGCTGCCTCCATTATTTTGTCCTGAGCAAACCAGACCTGGCTAAGCAATGCCACACAAATGTTAAAAAAGGAAACTCAAAAACTAGGACGTAGGAAGCCAGAGCATTTGCTTAATACATGAATTTTAAAATTTAACTTTTGAGGTTGTGTTGTGCTTATTGGTGCATAGTGTTCCAAAGTGGCTCAATTTGGCTGGTGGGGTTGGTGGAGAATTAGAGGAGAAAGGAACTGGGGGGAAAAAAGATACTGTCTACACCTCTATAGATAAGGATGCCGCCTGAGCTTGCCTGCCTGCAAATAAGAGAGCTTGACTCTACCATAGGCTCTCTTCCTGAAATAACCAGAAATACTGGACATCGGAGACATGTAGTCCTTTAATTTTTAGCTGTTTCCGTTGCTGCTGCAGAAACAGAGAGATGGCTAGAGAATTAAGGTTAGGAAATAGTATAGAGGTCAAGGGAATCTACTGATTTTTTGTTCGGTTGGGCTATCTGAATGAGTCACCCTTGAATTGCAGAAGGTCACCCAGAGAGTGAGTATACTTCACTCTCTCTCGAGAGCTTCTAGAACACTGGAATTAGCACTAAGTCAAGAAAGGTCAAGAGCCATAACAGTGATGATGGAACTAGAAACTATATGTACAAGCACAGTGGGAAGGGTTGAGATTGTGAAAGGCTGAAGGAGGGAATGGTTGTCTTTCAAGAGGGCACGGTGGCCATGTTGAGTGAGGGACGAAGTTAAAATAGCAATTGAAGATGCATGAAGATCTGGAGGTAAGGTTTCAGTAGTAACTCCCTAAGAGTTCAGCCCCATAATGACGTATTGAAGGGTCTCTACTAAGATCTTCAGAAAAAGCAGAGTGTTACATCTGCCTAGGAAAGGGTAGAGCTGGGGTCCCAAAGAAATGAGATTAGAGGTTTCAAAACCTGCTTTCTTAACACAATGACCTTGATTAATTAAAAAGTCATATTTTAGTTCTGCCTCCAAAAAGTCTGACTCACCCATGGGAATAACCCTCAGGTAATTCTGGCAAGGATTCTCCCTGGAAACATCTGGGGTGGGTAACCCAACCTTCTGTAATTGTGGGTTTCTATGTGCTGCTGCTTATGGTGCTTCTGGAGCATCCTTAATTTGGTCTTTTCCAGCTCAGAGATTCTGAATCTGAATTTCTGGGGCTCAGTGGATAGGGCTCAGGAAGTCCATGAACCCCCTGAAATTATATGCAGAATTTCACATATACAGTATATGAGCTATGTATAAAGTCTCAAAGGAACCTATTGTCCCCAAAGGACTTAGAACCACCGCTTCAGCTGTTGAACCCATCTCCTTTCTGCCCTGACCCATGGGTGCTGGCACCTTGCTTCCTGTCCAGGCCACTCTTCCTGGCTTCAGTACATGTTCTCCTATTTTGGAACTTTGCATTCAACTGTGAAACACAGGAGGATTGGAAAAGACAGAAGTGAACTTCCATGTTTCTATTGAAATTAATTTTCTTTGGAAGGACATGCCTGTGTTAGTTTTCATAGAATACTTACTGCTGCCCCATTTTAATGAGCAACTTAAAAAAATTCATCCATGTCATCAAAATTCTACTGTCCCCATTTTCCCCCTTGAAGCCTACCCCTTTGCTGAACTATCTTAAGCGCAGCCCCAATGGTTCTACTTTGCTTTTCCGGGTCCTTTGTTGCCCTCATTGTGCTCCACTGTCCAGAGAACAAAGTCATGATTCCTGGGCCTGGCATCTGTGCCCTTTACAAGCGGACTATCGCCTGCTGCTCCCCTAATTGTTCCATGTTCCAAGCTGACCGTGCTCCCTGCCGCTGCCCAAGCCCTGTCTGTGCCCTTTTCCCTCTGGGCCTATGGGATGCCATCCCTGTCCTCTCCATCTGTCACAGTTTTGCCCTCACTCAAGGCCTTCCTTCCATCTATCCTTCAGTCAGAAGTTTCCTCTTCTCTGAACATCAATTGTACTTGGTTCGTATGAGCCTTGTGGCATTTATTACATATTGATTCACGTTTTTGTTTTTTTAAAAAAATATATTTTATTGATTTTTTACAGAGAGGAAGGGAGAGAGATAGAGAGTTAGAAACATCGATGAGAGAGAAACATCGATCAGCTGCCTCCTGCACATCCCCCACTGGGGATATGCCCGCAACCCAGGTACATGCCCTTGACCGGAATCGAACCCGGGACCCTTCAGTCCGCAGGCCGACGCTCTATCCACTGAGCCAAACCGGTTTCGGCAATTCACGTTTTATTATTCATGACTAGTGTTTTTCTTCTTCCTTACTATATTCTAAGTCCTTTCATAGCAGGGCCCATGTTGATTCTAACTCTGCATCTGGTGTGTGGTGTGACAGTGCTGAGCATACCACAAGCCCTTACTAAAACCTGTTGAAAACATTAAAAAACCTAGATATGGCTACCTTAACTTAGAAAAATAACTTTGTCTTTTGGTAATCTAAATTGGACAGTAGCTTGCAAACTGCATATAAACTGCATTTATTTTTGATGAATTAGAAAAGGAGATGGATGGCTTCATTGAAAAATTTTTTTGAAACATATTTTTATTGATTTCAGAGAGGAAGGGAGAGGGAGAGAGAGATAGAAACATCAATGGTGATAAGAGAATCATTGATTGGCTGCTTCCTGCATGCCCCACACTGGGGGTTAAGCCCACAACCAGGGTATGTGCCCTGACCAGGAATTCAACTGTGACCTCCTGGTTCATAGGTCGATGCTCAACCACTGAGCTACACCAGCCGGGCTTCATTGAAATTTATACTTAAAAAATATTTATGTGATTTCATTTTGCACAACACCTGTGAGTCTTGCCATAGCATAGTATTTTTATCTTTGTTTGGCTGGTGATTATACTAAGGTTAGAGGTTAAGGGAGTCATCCAAGGCCACAGAGCAGGCAGGAGACAGTACTAGGGCTAGAACCTAGGCCTCCTGAGGACATATCAGCAGAGCATAGTATTGCCTATGTTCAGAATGGAATACAAATACGCTCACACACTGACAAAGCCAAAAAATGTGGTTTAATGTAGACAATATGAATAATGAGCTACTTGAAATTTTCTCTCACCAGTCTATTTGGCATTGCTGGCTTAACTTGGTCTTTTTGTTCCCTAAAGAAGGACATGCCTATAAATCTAGTCATCAGCCTTCTGCCTCTAGTCCATTCCAGTGCCTCCCTCAGGGACCAACTCATCTCATGGTTTCAATTTTCACCATTCTGCCAACTTTTCTAACATTTGTAGTGATGGCCCCTCCCCTGATCTCCACCCTGCACCTCATAGGGTCTGATAAAAGTTTCCACTTGGAGTTCTGCCATCACTTATACTCCTGAAATCTAAATCCAAACTCATCATCTGCTCTCAGACCAAACTTTCCTTATTCTCAGTCTACATTTTCCCATCACCATTTTAATTATACAAATTCAAAATCATTGTTATCTTTAACTTTTTCATTTTTCATAGTGTATTCAATTATATCTTACTAGAAGCCCAGAGTAAAGTCACGCGGCCCTGCCCACCTGCGTGCGCCTCACCTTGCTCGCAGCCCTGCCCACCTGCGCGTGCCTCGCCACGCACACAGCCTTCTGGTGACCGGTCTTTGGTCGTTATGGCGTTACGACCACTGGGTTTTTATTATATAGGTTAAGTCTTCCTCCAAAATGTTTATCATGTCCCTTTGAGAATCTAGAGGTTTTTGGGTAAGGATCGCATCTTTCTGTAGAGCCCTTCATCTCACACGCATTCTTTCCTTTCTATTTCTATCAGCATATTCTAATCTAGGGGATCTGTTGCCTCCTCCTTAAACCATTGCAATAATCTTTTTCTGATTATTATATGTCATCTTTTTTATAATGCTTTCCTGACTATTTAACTCCACATCTCTGAAGTTTTTTCATCCTTACCTACTATATCTTTGCCACTCAAAGTGTTGTCAAATGATCAGCAGCATGGGAGCACGGGAACCACCTGGGAATTGATTAGAAATGCAGGGCCCCACCTCAGACCTGCTGAATCTGAATTTGCATTTTAGCGACATCCTTGAAGTGACTCATGAAGGTTGAGACACCCTGGTCTCCTTCACTTAGACACCTAGATACTACTTAGTTATACACTGATTTAGGTACTACAGGCACTCCTCAAGATCTTTGAGGCCTAGCAGCCTGGGTTAATTCTTTTGCATCACTCTCAAACATGATTTCATGGCAAAGTAGGCACTTAGTAAATAAATTTTAGTGTCCTTCTCTTAATTTTCCTATTCAGAAGAAAAACACCCCAAGACACCTAGAAAGTGAATACAAGCCATGGGTGATGTTGTGATGACGAGAAGGTCAAATGATGCCACCTAAAGTTGGCAAAGAAAGCAGTAGCAGATCTCTTATGTGATGATCTCTTTGTGTTCTTGTAGTGCCTTGGGCTCTCCCTCAGTAGGACACCTCTCTGCCTGCATTTCAACTGTGTGCATTCCCTTCTTACAGCCCAGCCAGGGAGCTCCTTGAGGGCAGAGATTGGGCCTTAGTCCCCTTTCATCAATAGCACCTTTCCCATTGAGAGTTATATAAATGCTTACTTGATTTGGCCCTACCCAACTTCTCAGTGGTTAGAGCATTGGCCTGTAGACCAAAGGGTCATGGGTTCAATTCTGGTCAAGGGCACGTACCTTGATTGCAGGCTTGGGGTTGCATGCAGGAGGCAACCAATCCATGTATCTCTTTCACATCGATGTTTCTCTCTCTCTGTCTCTTCTCCTCCCTTCCACTCTTTCTAAAAATCAATGGAAAAATATCCTCGGGTGAGGATTAACCAAAAAAATGCTTATTGATTTAAACAAACAAACAAAAAACAAATAACTTGTTACACCAATAAAGTAGAGAGATTAAGTCTAGGCCTCTGTTGGCTGTTTCTTACTATCATCAGTCAGTGTATGTTTATCACCATTCTATACCAGTGACTCTCAGTGTGCCGTGGCACACTGATGTACTGCAAGAATTTTTAAAACATGCAATACCTGACTATTTAGTTGGGGGCACTGATCTCTTTTCCTTTAGATTGTCAAATAAAAAAATGACAACAGCCAACACAACAACAGCCTTCTAGTGTGAATGAATCAAAATTATACCTATTTTTTTGTCAGATTGGCAAAATATACATTTTTTGGTGTGTCTTAGAATTTTAGTAATTAGTTTATGTGCCATGAGATGAAAAAGGTTGAAAATCCCTGCTCTACACAACCGTTAAACTGACAAGCTTCTCTAAACCCGAGATCTGCTCCATTGTTTTCACTCCATTGACACCGTATTTCAATTTTTAAGGGCTAAAGATGAGAAATACGGAGGCTGAAAGTAGAAACAGGAAAGAAATGAAAGAATCTTTGGTGGAGAGTGTATTACATTCAAATGGCAATGACTTAAAGGAAGCCTCAAGTGGAAAGAACTTTTTCAATGATAAATGTCTCAACAGTCACATTACAAAGTGTTCTCCTCTAACAAGTTCATCAAACAAAAAGGAGTGATAAGGTAAATGACTGTAGAACAAAGTGGTGTTTATGAAGCTTGACAGTACATGCTGGCTTACAATTTCATTTTGTGTCTGGAAAATAGATGAGGTTTTGCTAAGCTTAGTAGAGACATGTGTGCTTTGTGGCAAATGTTGTCCATCAGTGAAGCAAAGAGAAATCTGAGAACAGTTAGTGTCACTGTATTCTTCCACTAGCCTAGGCTCAGAAAAGCTCAAAGAATACAACAGTGTTATATATGACACCAGCATGCAAATGTATTGTTACTTAACTTTCTTCACAGGAATGTGTCTTGTTTCTATCAACAGACTGTAAGGAGGGCAGGCACATGTACTTTCTAATTCTGTACATATTGACAATGCTCAGCACATAAAACTTCAGCTCCATCTCCCCTTCATTTCCTTTTCTTCCTTCCTTCCTTCCTTCCTTCCTTCCTTCCTTCCTTCCTTCCTTCTTTCCTTCCTTCCCTCCTTCCTTCCTGTATTTATTGAGCAATTGAGATAGTCTATCTATGAAACAGAATATATATATATATTTATTATCATCCATAAAACCAAAAATCTATCTTTCTCTTCATGGAACTTGCATTCTAGGAAGCAAAAAAGGACAATAAGTAAAATAAGTAAAATATATAGTTAGATCACAATATGCACTGTAGAAAATACATTAGGGAAGGATGTTAAAGAGTTGGGAAAGAATACTTTTTTGTTTTTGGAAAGTATACTTTTCAATAAGGAGTCAGAGAAGACCCCCTTCAGGAAGGTGAGATTTATGAAAGGACCTGAAGAAGGTGAATTATGTAGCTACCCAGGGGAACATCCCAGACAGTGGAATAGCAAGTGCAAGGGCCATAAGGTAGGTGTGTGCTGGAATGAACATGGAACAGCAAGAAAGGGTTCCTGGGTTTGGAATACAAACAAGGGGCTTGGTGGAGAAAAATAGAAGAGATGAGATCAGATCTTGCTGGCCACTTTATTGTGAAAAGCCTGAAGGGAGATAAGGTTGGAGGCAGGAGGCCATTGCAGCAATACAGACAAGAGATGATGGTGGCTTGGATCAGAGAGGCAGCAGTGGAAGAGGTGTGAAGCGGTCAGACTCGGAATATATTTTGAGGGTAGAGCCAGCAGCATTGGATTTGGAGTATGAAAGACAGAGAGGATCCAGGCACTCAAGCTCTTTTGCTTGAGCAACTAGGAAGATGTAGTTGCCATCAAATGAGATGGGGGAAAGGCTGCAGGTGGAGGAGTTTTCAGGGATGATTAGAAACTTAGTTATAGCCATGCTGAGTTTGACATATCTTTCAGACAAGTGAAACTGTTGGGGAGGCAGTTGGATATTTGTGGAATGAATGAATGAGCAGGATCTTAATAAAATGTTTAACACTCTCAAACATCAATCAATATATTCCTCTGACTATTTTCTTGTAATGTAAAACATTCTGGGGAATGACATTGGAAGTTAGACCTTCTGACCAAGACCAGACCTGTCTGAATTCCAGACCTGGAGATCTGATGGTATCTCCTTGAATGTTCCCTAGACCCTCAACATATCTAAAATGGAACTCATTCTCTCTCTCATAAACCTGGTGTCCTTTGTGAATGGGAAGAATGGTACCACCAGGCAGGCATGCAAGCGAGAGTCACACTAGATTCCTTTCATTTCCTCATGCCTGTCTTCTGGTAACCAAATCTTATCAGTACTACCTCCATGCCATCTCTAGAATTCATCTCTCCCCTCGATCCTCACTGCTGCTTTTCTTGGTGATTGTATTCTCATCCTTTCACCCTGCTATACGTCAATCTTCTCTTCCTTGGTTTCCCAGTCTCTAATCACATAGCTCCCACAATGATTTCTAAAATGCAGTTGGGCCATATTACTAGTTCGCTTAACATTTTCTCAAAGGCTTCCTTCTGTCTACAAAGCTTCCAATCCAGAGCTTGGCCTACAAGGATCCGCATGATGTGGCCCTGCCTTTCTCTCAGACTTACTGCTCCACACATGCCCCCATCACTTCCATCCATTTGCCACATTGAAACACTGTAGTTGATTGATTTATTCACCCCAGATTTAAAATATAAATGGAGTGCTTCCTAGGCTAAGCTCTGGGGATGCAATGCTGCGTGAGGCTCTGGAGGAACCCCACTTTCTCGATTTCCTTGCCTTTCCTCTTTGATCCTTCTGCCTTGAACTTACCACCCCTTACCCGCTCTCCGCCCCACCGCCACTTAGAGAACACCAATCACCTCACCTTTGAAGATTCAGTGCATGTCGTTTCCTTGTAGTAGCACTTTTCTTAATCTCCTTCTGTCTCCTAAAAATGTTGCCTCCCTCAAAAGGCATTATTACTGAATACTGGTAAGTTAGCAGCTCCAGAAGTGAGGATATCTCTACACACGCTACAGCTTCAGTTCAGAATATTGTATTTTATATAAGAGATTACAGCTCAAGGAATAGGGTTTTCTTTTTGATCCCAGGAGGCAGAAAAGCCTCATTTCCCTGGCTTTGTCCCCCTGTCTTTGGGCTCCACAAATGGGATAACTAACTGTTAACCTGCTATAGAGTACATTACAATACACTGGATTATATATACCACCATTCTGTAGGGGTGGTGATCTGATTGGAGGGTAGGGATGCTGGGGAACTTGCCTTAAAGCTGAGTTTGCATAGTAAGCTCACAATTTTTACTTAGATTAACATATAGGGAGGACTGATAAAGACGGGGGTTAAAGACTCCCTTTTAAGCCAAACCTTAGTGCTACCACTGTACAGAAAATGATTGCTTTATGCACACCTGTTCATACTCCTGATATGCCCTTGTTTGCAGTTCCTAGAGTAGGTATATGGATTGGAAAAGAAAATACATGTGGATTCAACACATGTAATCTGTTGGGGGCTTTGGGGGTTAATAAGTATGAGTACCAAGAAAAGTGCTAATGACCTAAGGGATGTTTCAGTATATGAGCGAGCCTTTTGCTCAGGCTGAGAAATCCTAGAAACTCTGGTCCCAACCACTATCTACATCTTTTCTCTCTTCCCTTTCTTTTCCTCAGTCTCTATACCTCCTCACTACACTCTCTGGATATTCACACATGTATACATTTAGATGATCTTAGAAAACTCCTTGGGTAATAGCTATATTTTATCAATATGCAACAGCACTAAAACCAAGTATTTTAGTAACAAAAGCCTACACCCCCCCCCCCCCCCCCAGCTCTTGGTTCTCTCCCTCTGACTTACTTACAGGCTGCGGGTGGCAGTGTACCTTATAATGGAGCCATAAAAATGAACGTCTGATATTGTCTCGCCTCATGTCTGGTGTGATTAGGCAGCCAACAATCTGATTATCACCGTAGAAGCATTTTAAAGACTAGCAGAGCTCAGCCAGTGTGGCTCAGTGGTTGAGTGTCAACCTATGAACCAGAAGGTCACTGTTCAATTCCTGGTCAGGGCACATGCCTGGGTTACAGGCTCGATCTCCAGTGGGGGGTGTGTAGGAGACAGCCGATCAATGATTCTCTCTCATCATTGATGTTTCTATTTCCCTCTCCCTCTCCCTTCCTCTCTGAAATCAATAAAAATATATTTTAAAAAATATAGCAGAGAGTCACTCTGGCTATGATAAAAGTCACAGCCCCCAATGTGGTACAGTGGGGTGAACCTCCCATAATACCTGCTAACACATGTCTGATTATGCACATACACATACAAATACATGCACATACAAATATACACATCTAACATTATAACCACATTCATCTTTTCCTTTTGTGTTGTACTGAACATTTGAACATATGTTTCATCAGTGATTGTCAATCAGAATTATAAAACCATGAATATATTTATAAGCTGTAAATACTTTCAATAATTTATGAAGGACACAATTTGCTGCATAGGAGAGCTAGCACAGCCACTGTTAATAGGTTTAATTTATTCAAAGAGATGCCTACTCTGTTATTACTTAAAATATAGTTAGATCTACGTGTAGCTGATTATTTATTAATTTGCCACAACATTTAGATATATCAATGAAGCATTTTATAAATTAAAATGCTATCAAAGTAAGAGGACTATGCTGATTCTGAAGGCTTATGATTAGGTGGTGATTATGAGTGTCTTGTATAATAATTATAACGGTTTAATGACTCCTGTGGTTATATTATAACAAAATTGCACATTTAATGGCATAGTAAGGGATGGTATGCAGTAAACAGACAAGAAAAAGTTGTCGATCCTGAAGCATTAAGTTATATTCCTATTGATTTGACGTATGAAATTTCCTTGCTGTACATATTTTCATGGTTGTCAGTCTCTATTACTGCAGGTTAGTGATTTTACAAGAGACTGATTAAATGCCGGGGTAGGGGCACAGCCAGAACCCAGCACTGATGACATGGACCTAGTACTGAGATTGCAAGGTTCTTCCCTGCCTCTACTCCATCTCTGCTCAGGAAGTTAAGCCACAGACTTCTGTATGTGTCTCAGACACATGCCAAGCTCAAGCTAGGGTGCCTGTCTCTTCTATAGCAGAGGCTGGTGACCTGTGCCTCTTCTTATAGCCTCTTAGCCAAGATTTAGACATCTGCTCCGAGGTCAGTCATTTGGGCAGGCACACCTGGTGGATAACAGGAGTCAGATTCATTTATTCATTCTGTCACTCAAAAGATATTTACTGAGTGCCTAAGTGCCAGGCATCATTCGGCAGGGGTGGGGAGGGGAGTCTGGGAATACAGCATTGATCCTGACTTCAGGAACTTCCATTGTAATGATTGCTTTGGTTCAAATCCTGGCTCCCCCCTTTAACCTTGGGCAAGATGTTTTACTCTCTGAACCTCAGTCTCCTAACTTGTACCAGATTCCTGTCTGCTGGAAGGATTAACGGAGGCAATGTATATAAAACATCCAGCATTGTGCCCAGCGCATTGCAAAGGTCAGTGATTTTTATTGTTGAGCAAAAGTCAGATGCAGGCTATATTTCTACCATGAATGTGATCTATTAGCTGAAATGACTCTGACTCTCTTTGCTTTGAGTCTAGTCTGAGCAGCATTTACAATGCAGTAATGACCATGCGACGACAGGCATATCATTACCGTCTTCCTAATAAGGGTTTGCCCTTCAGGTAACACACGTGGAATGAATATCCAAGCTCCTTTCCCTTCAGGGCACTGAGAGTAAAACTAGAAGATGATTTTTCTAAGAGCTGTGTACACATTGCATAAGACACAAAAATGGAAAAAAAAACCCAAAACACCTTTAAGATAATATTTAGTTTAAATGCTTCTTGGCCCAAAGAAGTTTAAAGAGTATAACTGTCCTTTTGTTAGACTCTTGTCCTTGAAAGAAACTGAGGAAAGGACACAAGAATCTGTTTGGTTGTAAAAATCTCATTAACTATTGAATTGCGTGATGATCCTTAATAATGGAGTTAGTTGGATCAAAAACCATGAGGCACTTTCAAGTGTTGAAATGAAGGCCCTAAATTGATCACCTAAATCAAATACTGTTTTATCAAAATGCCTGGAACCTGTACAGGCTGGTGATTGGTTAGTACCACAAACCACGTCATCCCAGGGAGGAATGATTTGTTTTTCTATGTTGGTAGCTGGGCCTCATCTGAAAGCAGGTGAGGGCTTCACCACATTCTATTCCCTAGGCAGCGGTTCTCAACCTGTGGGTCGCGACCCCTTTGGGGGGCGAACGACCCTTTCACAGGGGTCGCTTAAGACCATCGGAAAACACATATATAATTACATATTGTTTTTGTGATTAATCACTATGCTTTAATTATGTTCAATTTGTAACAATGAAAATACATCCTGCATATCAGATATTTACATTACGATTCATAACAGAAGCAAAATTACAGTTATGAAGTAGCAACGCAAATAATTTTATGGTTGGGTCACAATATGAGGAACTGTATTAAAGGGTCGCGTCATTAGGAAGGTTGAGAACCACTAGGGACCACTAGAAGCTGCTGAAGAGGATATTTTGGGGAAAACAGAAGGTGGCGCCAAAGAGCTTCTGGTGGAAGACACAGAAAGTGCGAGTTGAAACTGCACTACACAGGCACTCAACAAGAAGAGAAGCCGATTCAACATGGGATCCTGACACGGAACGTGTCTCAGAGGGTTTGGAAGAATCACCTGGAAAAGTTTTAAAAATGCCATTGTCCATCCCTTACCCAAAGACCAACTAATGAGTATCTCTGGGTCTGAAATCCAGCATTGGTCTTAAAAAAGAAGCCCGGCTGTTATGGCTCAGTGATTGAGCATTGACCTATGAACCAGGAGGTCCTGGTTTGATTCCAGGTCAGGGCACATGCCTGGGTTGTGGGCTCGATCATCAGTGTGGGGTGTGCAGGAGGCAGCTGATCAATGATTCTTTGTCATCACTGATGTTTCTATCTCTCCCTCTCCCTTCCTCTTTGAAATCAATAAAAATATTTTTTTAAAAAGTTCCCCCAGAGGTAACACACACACACACACACACAGCACTGTGTTAGGCTAGTAGTTCCCAAAGTATAGTCCCTAGACTACTATCACCTGGGCACTTGTAGAACTTCAAGTTCTTAGGCCCCAGCCCAAACCTACTGACCCAGAAACTCAGGGGGTGGGATGCAGTGACCCGTGTTTCAACAAACCCTCCAGGTGACTTGGGTGCTCACTCAAGTTTGAGGACCAATGTCCTGGACAAGTCATGTCACACGGGAAAATCAGAAGGGCAGTGCGGCTGAAATGGCTCAGGGCGGAAGTCCAATGTGCAACGATTTTTCTATTACAGAAAAGAATGAAAAACACACATTCTCATTCCCACACAGCCTTGGAGAGGAGAGGAGAATCGAACTTTGCTTTATGACTCTCAAAGCTCTTAAGAAGGAGTCACAGACCTCGTGGCTCCGACTGGGTCATATGACTTTAAATAAAACGCAGAGACTAATAATGGAAGGCTGTCTATCCCCCAGAAAAGACAGCTGGCCCTTAACCACGGAGGGAAGGAGGTTAATGCAGAAGGTAAGGGCTTTTGGACCAGGAAAGAATAACCTAAAAATAAGAAGGAAAGAAAGTCATGAAGAACAAACTTGGCTTTCCTTTTCCTTTTGTTTCATGGGAGCAATGTGGTTGTTTCCGGGGGCACAGCGCTGATATGCTAATAAAGCTGAGTAACGTCCCTTGTACTAAGTTTTCAGTGCGAGATGAGAACGAATGAGTAAGAACATGTTCTGATGACGCGACGCTCTTCTCACAGTAACATCCAGCCCCCAGAGCGTTCTCCAGGCGCCCACACACCCCTGTCCTGGACAACCTGGAACAAAGCTGACAGTCTGAGCTGCCGCAGCCTGGATGGGGTAGGATGAGCTTGTGACTTGCAACCCGGCTCTGTTGCTGACTGAGACAGGAACACAGGGAAATAACAGCTTCTCTGGACTTCAGTTTCCTCGAGTAGAAAATGACAGAAACCGCCCCGATGAACTGAAATGTTAATGTGACCTGCACAGAACTGGGAAGAGGGCCAGGTGTCCCAGCCATGCAGGATAGAAAAAACTGCACAGACTCCTGGCAAGCAGACCTAATGAAACTGAAGCTGCAACACTGATACGTTTCGTTATCAAATGTGGGCCAAACACTTGAAATGCATTTTTCGTTGTTTATTTTAATTATCTTTTTCCCTCTTGCACTCTGCAAAAATACTGCCTCTACCAACCGATAATCAAAGTAAACCAAGTGAACCACTAGAGATGAATCATATATAAATAAGTAAAGAACCTCAACCAAATCGCAGATAAATTGATTTTGTGGAACAGAAATATCTTTTTTTTTTCCTGCTTACTTCGAAGTTCACTTTGTGAGAAAACATACCACCTGGGATATTGTTATTTTAAACACAAATTGCATTTAGAGAGAGTGCCTGGTAAACTTTCTGGGGCTGTAAATTACCTATTAAATTCATTCGAATACAGGCTGTGAAATGCATTTCTGGAAATTACAGTACAGAGACACGCTTCCAATACTTTACAAGATGGACATCACTGGGTTCCTGTTATGAAACTGAGGCTATTCAATGACCCTGGCTCTTTCTATCTGATTAGATAGCCAGCTTTTCTGGGATTTACAAAATCTGAGATTTGGGGAAAGAAAATGAGAAGCAAGGAGTCATTCACACAGACACGTAACTAGCCATTTGAAATTGGCATGCCGACCACCTGATCGTACATCTCCTGCTTTTTCTGGTACTTTTCATTACCTACTCTGTTCAATTCAGTTGCTGTTATGGTCAATTACCACCCTCTGTTTCTTGAATGCTGTTTTGCTTTCAAGACGAGTAACAACTCCTTTCGATATATATTACATATTTTTTCATTTCTTCATACAAGGTCCATCATTTCTTTCTTTATTCCTCCCCACCCCCCACTATATTTTTCTGGCATTCTGGCAGCTGGAAGCAGATCAAAACAAGCACTCAAAACAATATTATTAGAAATGGAAGTCTGGACTTGCCAAGAAATATCTTTAATGCTATGTAATAGGAAGGCTGGTATTAGATAGAGGTGGGCGTCTCTTAATATCATCTGCTCCTAAAATGCAGCCTAGATGCTTTTTTGTGATCTCCTGTGGTGATTCAAATGAAGTACAGGTCATTTTAAACATTTTTAGAGAGCAGGTGAAAATTGTGTGTGTTCAATATTGTTTAAAAATTATGGAATGTATTGGTTTTATTTTATAAAGCAAATGATGGTCACAAATAAAAGTTTAAAACAGACTGCAAAATTTCTTGGCATTCACTTTTCTTTTTTTGTTTGGTAACATGGACATCTGTGTAAAACACCCAAGATTGTAGAGAGCAAAAGCGAGAGGACAGTTAATTTCTATTGGGTACCTAAGATTTACCAGTCATGTTTACATACTTTATCTTTTTAATTCCTTGGGAAAATCCATAAGTTGAGTAATGTTACATTTCTAGATAAAATGAAAAAGAAAACAAATAAACCAAACGTTCAGGGGGGTCAAGTAAGTTATCCAACGTTGCATAGTTGAGATAAGGCAAAATGAGGATTTGAACCCAGATCACATTCTTTTCCTTCTGTGATGTTGCCACAGAAGATGATATGAGCCACAGCAGGTGATATGAACAGTGTAAAATGTACACAGAGATGACCTTCTAAGGTATTGCCATCTATACCTTTCTTGGGGCAGGTAATTACAGAATATCAGAGTTGGAGAGCCCTTATAGAGTATGTAGTCCCATCTTTTAATTTTACAGGTGAGGAGCATATACATGAACTGAGTTCTTACCTCAGAAAAGTAAACTGTTTAAGGTCACATAGATAGGCATCTATGTCTTCTAAATCCCAGCTCAGTGGTATTTGTTACATCAGTATGTTTAATTGTTAAGAACAGGGGCCTTAGCATGACATTATCTGTGTTCAAATTCTGGCAGGATGATTGGGGAAAGTTACCCAACCCCTTTGACTCTCAGTCGACTCCACTGTAATATGAAGATAATGGTACTTCAGAGGGTTGATTATTTGAGTTAATACTTGCAAAGTGCTTAGGTGAGTGCTTCCTGATGACAAATACTCAATAAGCGTTAGCTCGTATTATTCACACCTTGTCTCCCAAGGCCCAAGCCTAGTGTAATGGTTGAACTGAAGGAGAAATAGTATAAATAGTATAAAAGGCAAACTTTTCTTTAAGAGAATCATGGAGAAGTTTCCCTACTCACCAAACTGTAGGTGTTGGGAGAGGAGAGGCCACTGTGACAAAGGCTTATATTAAACCAACAAACAAACATTCCCCCAAACCCTCAGAGTCTGACAGACACATTTCTGATAAATAAAGACTGGAGAATATAATTTATGTAAGTGCCACAAATTTCACTAGTAAAAAAATATATACTGCTCAGGAAAATGGAAGCATAAAAAGGCTCCTACTGCCCTAACTGGTTTGGCTCAGTGGATAGAGCGTCAGCCTGCAGACTCAAGGGTCCCAGGTTCGATTCTGGTCAAGGGCATGTACCTTGGTGGCGGGCACATACCCAGTAGGGAGTGTGCAGGAGGCAGCTGATCAATGTTTCTCTCTCATTGATGTTTCTAACTCTCTATCTCTCTCCCTTCCTCTCTGTAAAAAATCAATTAAAAAAAAAGTAGCGTTAAAAAAATATTAGCCATGACCGGTTTGGCTCAGTGGATAGGAGTGTCAGCCTGTGGACTCAAGGGTCCCAGGTTCGATTCCGGTCAAGGGCATGTACCTTTGTTGCGGGCACATCTCTGGTATGGGGTGTGCAGGAGGCAGCTGATCAATGGTTCTCTCTCATTGATGTTTCTAACTCTCTATCCCTCTCCCTTCTTTTCTGTAAAAAATCCATAAAATATATTTTAAAAAATATGAAAAGGCTCATACTAACTCATAGTCATTTTGATAAGCAGTAGCAGAATCTGAATTGATAAAAGGTCTCAATCGGAAAAGTTGTTCATTTCTGGTTTAGGATTGAAAGGCTTTGCATTTATTTATTTACTAGAGACCTGGTGCATGAAATTCATGCACTCAGGGGGGGTCCCTCAGCCCTCTCGCAGTCCAGGAGCCCTCGGGGGATGTCTGACTGATGGCTTAAGCTGGCAGTTGGACATCCTTAGTGCTGCCATGGAGGCAGGAGAGGCTCCTGTCACTGCCGCTGCACTCACCAGCTGTGAGCTTGGCTTCTGGCTGAGTGGTGCTCCCCCTGTGGGAGTGCACTGACCACCAGGGGGCAGCTCCTGGGTTGAGCATCTGTTCCCTGGTGGTCAGTGCATGTCATAGTGACCTGTCGTTCTGTCATTTGGTCTATTATTTGCATATTAGCCTTTTATTATATAGGATAGCTTTGCCTTAAAGTAATTAGCTTTAATTACTACTAAGTTATTATCTTTTCAGGTCAGGTATACAATGGCTTCAAAGACAAGTCAAAATTGGGTAGTCAGAAAACATACTGGTAGAAGAAGTTGAATGGAAAAATTGACATTTTTCAATCGATCAATGAAAATGTAAGAGTATCTTTAGCTGGTGATAACACAATAGAATAAATAATGTAAGCAAAAGAGATAGCTATTCACAGTACGTATTCACTGTTGTACAATAAAATTCGGAGAGACAAAGGTTTAAAGTGAATGAAAACTATCAGTTCTAATATTTGAAAATTCCAGCAGCTCAGAGAACATTTTCAATATGCTTCCTATGCCCCAAATGTAAAACTTAAAAAATTATTTTATTAAGAAAATCTGTTTGATCTCTTGAGAAATTTGCATTTTACTGCAAAAATGGAACACAGCATCCTTGGCTGAGTTATTTTCTGTGGAAGTCGGTGCCATTTTGTGGTATGTGATTAGCACATTTTAAAGGAAAAGATTCCAGAAAGTTTAAATTTAGTTTTGAAAAACTGAAAGCATTTATCCATTCATATAGAAACATGAAAATGCAAGCTTCACTTTTAGGGTATTTAAATGCCGCATATTATAATGGGAACTCTACAAGATACAATCACCAAAATCTGGTTTCGCAGTTAAAAATCAGATTTAAAAAGAGGCTGGCCTACAGTTAGTGAAACAGTCAGATCTGATACCAAAATAATGGCTATCATAAAAGAACAAAAATCTCTTATGATTTGAGGAAAGTAAGATACTATTCTTATTTTATGTTTTCTTTTTTAATTTGTTGATTTTAGAGAGAGGAAGGGAGAGGGAGGGAGAGATAGAAACATCAATGAAGAGAAAGAATCATTGATTGGCTGCCTCCTGCACACCCCCTACTGGGGATCAAGCCCCCTACCCGGAATCGAACCATGACCTTCTGGTTAAGATACTATTCTTGATGGATATTGTAGGTCAGTAAAGTTTGGAGAATCTAAGTAGAGGAATAAAGTGTTTATATCACTCTAAAATTCCAAAATTATATCTATAAAGAATTTAAATTCCCATACCAGGAAAAACATAGACCAATTTGTTTTAATCTATTTATGTCTTTACTAGAGGCCTGATGCATGAAAATTCATGCAAGAGTAGGCCTTCCTTCCTCCAGCTTCCAGCACTGGCTTCCTTCTGGCACCCAGGATCTGGGATTCCCTCCTCCGGCCACTGGCAGGCACCCGGGACCCGGGCTGGCTTCCCTCCGGCCCCGCTTTGTCAGTAAGGACGTCGGAATGACGTCTGGAAGATGTCTGG
Source organism: Myotis myotis (assembly GCF_014108235.1). Classification (NCBI taxonomy): domain Eukaryota; kingdom Metazoa; phylum Chordata; class Mammalia; order Chiroptera; family Vespertilionidae; genus Myotis; species Myotis myotis. The sequence goes on from NW_023416335.1 coordinate 197,143,260, forward strand.
TCTAATTAGCATATTACCCTTTTAATATTACAGATATTTAAATACATTTTTTCATAGACAGCAAATAGTTGGGTATTGTTTTTTTAAAAATTAAATCCAATTTTTGCCTTTTAATTTACAGTTAATGTAGTTATTGATATAGTTGAATTTATTATCTTGCTATTTGATTTCTATTTATTTCATCTATTCTTCTTCTGTTCCCACTCAGTTTCTGCTTCATTTTGGATTCATGGAGTATTTGTTTTAATATTCCACTTTATCTCCACTATTGGCTTATTAGCTATACCACTTTGTTTTACTTATTTATTTTTAGGTTTCACCTTAAAGATTACAATATGCATTTTCAGCTTCTTGTAGTCTATCTTCAAAGAGTAGGTCACTTAATGTATAACATGACCTTTACAACACTTATAATAGCATTCCTCCATCCTTCATGCTATTATCATACATTTACTTCTAATATATGTTATACTCATGATACATTGTTATTTTTATTTACACAGTTAAGTATCTATCTAGCAAAATTTTAAAATGAGAAAAAATTATTTTATATTTACCCATATGTTTACTATTTTTAACACTTTTCTTTGGGTAGATTTGTTTATCTGGTATCATTTTCTTTCTAACAGAAGAGCGTTTAACAATTTCTAATAGTGTAGGCTTGCTCAGATTTTGTTTGCCTAAAAACGTTTTATTTTACTCTTATTTTTGAAGAATATATTCATTGGATATAGCATCTAAATTGACAGTTTTTTTCATTCAGAATTTTAAAGATGCTCATTCCATAGTCGTCTTATGGTTTGTATAGTTTCTGACAAGAACCCTGCAGAATATTTTATCTTTCTTCCTCTATATGTAATTATTTTTTCCCTCTGGGTGCTTTTAAATTTTTTAGTGATTTGATTATGCTGTGCCTTGGTGTAGGTTCTGGGGGTCATTTAAAAAAAAGTTGGCTTCTTTTGAAATGACCCTCTACTTTATAGGTGATGTGGGTGGCTCTTCTATTTCATTCTCCTTTCCAAATTCTTATTTGCTATCATAGGCTTTTCTTTTTTTAAAAAATTTTTTCCCTTATTGATTAAGGTATTACATATGTGTCCTTATCGCCCCATTGTCCCCCCACCCCCTAATCATGCCCTCACCCCCCCTGTTGTCTGTGTCCATTGGTTAAGCTTATATGCATGCATACAAGTCCTTTGGTTGGTCTCTCCCCTCATAGGCTTTTCTTGTTGCTTGGAAATTAACCTAAGAATTTTCTTGGGACAGAGAGAAACCAAGATGGCAGCATAGGTTAACGCCGGAGATTGCTGCCTCGAACAACCACTTCAAAAAACAACTAAAAGACAGAACAGACATCATCCAGAACCACAGGAAGGCTGGCTGAGTGGAAATTCTACAACTAGGAGGAAAGAGAATATCATACCCAGACTCAGAGGAGGCGCAGTGCTGAAGTGAAATACTAAGGTGCGGAGTGCACGTGGAGTGGGCTGGAGGCAGAGGGTGTGGTTGTTGTTTTCAATTGGGAGGGAGTTTCAGACTCTGAGCTCCAGATCCGGGCGAGTCTCTAGGGACCCAGACTCAAACGGGAGAAGCAGGACTGTCTGGCTTCGATCGGAACTCGAAGGCAGCTTTCTCTCCGAGGTTTGCAGTGGTTGCTGGGACTCTGTGAGGCAGAGCCCTTAGGGATGGAACTGAGAGCAGCCATAATTGCTCGCTCCGGCCCGCCCTGTAGATCCCCAGGGACCCGCCCCGCCCAAGCCCTGCGCAGAGCCATTTGACGGATAGCCTCAGGCAAACGCTAGATTAGCGCACCGCCCTAGAGATCCAGCACAGAAGCTCTCCCACTGCAGACACAGCGGACTCTCATAGCCAGTTAGCCTGGAGGTCAAATCACCCCTGGTATTGCCGACAACAATCAAGGCTTAACTACAACAAGACTGCGCACAAAGACCACTAGGGGGTGCACCAAGAAAGCATAAAAAATGTGGAGACAAAGAAACAGGACAAAACTGTCAATGGAGGATATTGAGTTCAGAACCACACTTTTAAGGTCTCTTAAGAACTGCCTAGAAGCCGCTGATAAATGTAGTGAGATCCTCAAGAAATCTAATGAGACCCTCGATGTTATGATAAAGAACCAACTAGAAATTAAGCATACACGGACTGAAATAATGAATACTATACAGACTCCCAACAGCAGACCAGAGGAGCGCAAGAATCAAGGCAAAGATTTGAAATGCGAAGAAGCAAAAAACACCCAACCAGAAAAGCAAAATGAAAAAAGAATCCGAAAATACGAAGATAGTGTAAGGAGCCTCTGGGACAGCTTCAAGCGTACCAACATCAGAATTATAGGGGTGCCAGAAGAAGAGAGAGAGCAAGATATTGAAAACCTATTTGAAGAAATAATGACAGAAAACTTCCCCCACCTGGTGAAAGAAATAGACTTACAGGTCCAGGAAGCGCAGAGAACCCCAAACAAAAGGAATCCAAAGAGGACCACACCAAGACACATCATCATTAAAATGCCAAGAGCAAAAGACAAAGAGAGAATCTTAAAAGCAGCAAGAGAAAGAAACTCAGTTACCTACAAGGGAATACCCATACGACTGTCAGCTGATTTCTCAACAGAAACTTTGCAGGCCAGAAGGGAATGGCAAGAAATATTCAAAGTGATGAATGCCAAGAACCTACAACCAAGATTACTTTATCCAGCAAAGCTATCATTCAGAATTGAAGGTCAGATAAAGAGCTTTACAGATAAGGAAAAGCTAAAGGAGTTCATCACCACCAAACCAGTATTATATGAAATGCTGAAAGGTATCCTTTAAGAAGAGGAAGAAGAAGAAAAAGGTAAAGATACAAATTATGAACAACAAACATGCATGTATCAACAAGTGAATCTAAGAATCAAGTGAATAAATAATCTGGTGATCATAATAGAATCAGGGACATAGAAAGGGAATTTTCTGACTATTCTTGGGGGGGAAAGGGGTGTGGGAGATGCGGGAAGAGACTGGACAAAATTCGTGCACCTATGGATGAGGACAGTGGGTGGGGAGTGAGAGCGGAGGGTGGGGCGGGAACTGGGAGGAGGGGAGTTATGGGGGGAAAAAAGAGGAACAAATGTAATAGTCTGAACAATAAAGATTTAATAAAAAAAAAAAGAATTTTCTTGTGTCTTATGAAAACATCCACACAAGTAGCTTTCTAAAATACTCCAAGGAAACAGTGAGCTATAGGAAAGATTTTATTCTTCATTTATGATATATGCTGGTAATTAAAGAGTAATTTTTTTTGGCTAATTGCTGAAAGTAAAGTGATGAATATTGGACATGATAAAGCTGTGAATTACAGAATAATTCTGATTCTGTTTAAAAATCTGATTAACATTAATTTTACTTCATTAATTTTCCCAGTGAAATAAATGAATTACTAATTATATACAAAATGATATTTAATCTTAATAATGGAGGTATAGCATAATAATTTTAGCTCTATTCATGGAATGCTATTTGAACTGATAGAGTAAATTATTGTATTGAAATAATATTGGCTTTTAATTAAGTACTTTTTATATCAAACTAATTATTATTATTACTGTTATTTCAAAATTGACACAAGGAGGAGCTTTTTGAAGGTAAAAATCAGACATTAGGACCTGAACTTTTTCAATCTTATAAATGGGAATGATCTAAGGAAGCTTTAGAAACCTGAAGTCAAATGAAAGAAATATTTATGACTTATTGTCATCACTATGAAGGAACTCAGGATCTGTTCAGGAGGTTATGCAAGAACTTTTAGTGTCTCTGACCATGGTAAGATAAAAGGATTTTCTTTTAATGTAAAGATTAAAATTTCTAATCCCATATATGTGACAGGACAAAAAAATATTAGGGTCTGAGTATTCCCAGTCTTTCTCATTGAACCCACTAAAGAGTCTGCCAACTTATAGTTTCTTTCCATTCCTAGGTCTTCAAAGAGGTTCTCCAGACTGGTCCAGAAAGGCGGTGTTAATACCCTTCCAAGTGTTTGGCAACTGAAGTAAAGTTCTTGAGATATTTTGGTATTGCTCTTTAGTTGCTATGCACTATTTGTTTGCCTATTATACCACTTTAAGAGTTGGCAACTTTGGTCATAACTTTAACACGGTTATAGTTTTACTGACTGGACAGATGTTTATCAAAAATTAAGTGTATAAATGTTACCAAACATTAAAAGAAGAGTGATTACTAATTCTTCTTCAACTCTTCCAAAAAATAGAAGAGGGACCACTTCCAAACTCATTGTATGAGGCCAGCATCCCTGATACCAAAGCCAGATAAAGACACCACAAGAAAAGAACACTATAGGCCAAAATCCCTGATGATCATAGATACAAAAGTCTTCAAAAAATATTAGTAAACCAAATTCAACAGCAAATTAAAAGGATCATATACCATGACCAAGTGGATTTATCCTTGGGATTTAAGAATGGTTTAACAGCCAGAAATCAATTAATGTGACACACCACATTAACAGAATGAAGGATAAAAATCTTCCAATCATCCTAATAGATGCAGAAAAAGCATTTGACAAAATTCAACACCATTTCATGATAACAACTCTTAACAGGTTAGGATAAAAGGGACTTCCCTCAACACAATAAAAGCCATATATGAAAAGCTCACAGCTAACAATGATACAAACTAAAAGCTTTTCCTCTAAGTTCTGGAAAAAGGCAAGGATGCCCCCTTTTGCCACTTCTATTCAACATAGAATTGGAATTCTTAGCTAGTAATGGAGCAAGAAAAAAGAAATAAAAGGCACTCAAATTGCAAAAAAATGAAGTAAAATTACCTGTGTTTGAAGACATGATCTTACATGTAGAAAACACTAAAAATCACACACTGTTGTCTGTGTCCATGGGTTATGCATATATGCATATATATTCTTTGATTAATCTCTTCCCATCCTCTCTACTCCCACTCCTCTGAGATCTGTCCAAAAACATGCTAAAAATGTACCCCAAAATATAACCACTATGCCAAAAATGTACCACATATCATTATATGCTAATAGCCATTTAAAATTATTAGAGGCCTATATTCCAAACTATTTTTTAAAGATATTTTTAATTTACTTCAGAGAGGGAGGGAGAGGGAGAGAGAGAGAGATAGAAACATCAATGATAAGAGAATCATTGATCAGTTGCTTCTTCATGCACCACACTGGGGACAGAGCCCATAACCCAGGCATGTGCCCTGACTGGGAATAGAACTGTGACTTCCCATTTTTTTGTTTTTCGTTTGTTGTTTTAGTAGCAGTTACCTCTTTCTCTGGGGACTGGCATTGAGCAGGGAGGGAGAAAATGGCAAAAAGATTCTTTCACCTTGTATTCTATATATTTCTGTGTTGTTTGAATCAATTGAATCAAAATTAATTATTATTTATTATGAAAATAAAACCAGATATTAAGGATTACATTTTTCCTATTATTAGTCATGATTTGAAAACATTTAACTAGCATAGTAAGTAACCAACAGACACTTAGAATATGCTAGTGTTTGTTATTCCTACTATCTTAGACAACTCCATTCTGGTTCAATCTTTTGATATTTAAATGCATTTCAAGGTATTGATATAATTATTATGGAAATTTCCCCAATTTCTTTTGTTAAAAAGGTGCATTTCCAAGTTCTTTGGAGTTTGCATTCATTTTATATTTGGCCATGTTTTTTTTTTCTCTTTTAAAATGAAAAGGTCAGTTATTTTAGCTACCTCTGATAACATTCACACACACTGCCTTGTTCTGTCTTCTGATCTGGCACCTTCTCAAGGGCAAAGGTACATTTGTCTGATGTTCTGTGTGCAACCTGTTTTTGTGCCACTTTTCGGTGTGATGGGGAAGGAACAGCTGTCATCTGTCCTTCTGGGAATTCAGCCTAGTGTCTGGCACCATGGGAATTTACCCAGGCTGCTTTGGGGGCAGACATCTGACACCTCATGATAATCATAACTGTAAACTAGGGAGACACTGGAACTAGTAGAATTAAAGGGAAATCTGACAGAGGATTGAGAATTTGAGATGAGTACAGGATGATTTGAATGTACTTTTAAAGCCAGCTTTATTTAATACTAGAGGCCTGATGCATGAAATTTGTGCAAGAGTAGGCCTTCCTTCCCCTGGCTGCCAGCACTGGCTTCCCTCTGGCACCCGGGACCCAGGCTTCCCTCCAGCCGCCAGCAGGCACCCAGGACCCGGGCTTCCCTCGCAGCTCCGGCTTCGTCTGGAAGGTTGTCTGGAAGGACGTCTGGTCTAATTAGCATATTATGTTTTACTAGTGACCCTGTGCACAAAATTTGTGCATGGGGGTGTGTGTGTCCCTCAGCCTGGCTAGCACCCTCTCCAATCTGAGACCCCTTGGGGGATGTCCAACTGCCGGTTTATGCCCGATCCCACAGGGCCTAAACTGGTAGTCGGACATCCCTCTCACAATCCGGGACTGCTGGCTCCTAACTGCTCACCAGCCTGCCTGCCTGATCATCCCTAACCATTCTGCCTGCTGGCCTGCTCACCCCCAACTGCCCCCTCCATTGGCCTGCTTGCCCCAACTGCCCTGCCCCACTGGCCTGATCACCCCCAACTGCTCTCCCCTCCTGGCCTGATTGCCCCTAACTGCCTCTGCCTCTGCCTCGGCCCCACTACCATGGCTTTGTCTGGAAGGACGTCTGGAAGGTCTCCTAGAAGGTCTCCCAGTCTAATTAGCATATTACCCTTTTATTAGTATAGATTATTATAGATTACATTCTAAAACATAAGAGAAGATCTTCTAATAAGGATGCTAAGAGGAACTTGTAAACCTGGGTTATGCTTAGATAAGGTTACTGAAAATAATAACAAAAACAATCACGGAGAATGTTAAAATGAGAATGGTATTGCTTTGAATTGAAGAAGAGTGGTCCATAGGACGACACATTGCATCCTTTAAAAGTGTGGGCCCTTTTATGAGAGAGTAACAAGCGAGTGGTGAGGAAATGGCGCTATATATCATGAGCGCATAGGTACATACATGAATAGGTTTCATTAACTATAAAAGCAAAGTTATAAGACTGAAAGGTAGCCTCCACATGTCTGTGGAAAAGAGACAGAAAAAAATAGTCCCAACACTTTAAGAAGCCCAGTCTTTGATCAACCACTATAGAGACCAATTAATTCACAGGTAACCTAGAACAAATAGTGAAGTGAATAACAACAGCCAAGCATGTTCACGTTTATATTTTGCTCAGCCTTTGGAATATAAAGTGATGGCGTAAGAGATTTAGCACCGCTTGCTTCTGGTTAGAAGAACACCAGAGCCACCTCGTGGATTTTTCATTTACTGCACAGCTCTTATGCTCTAGTCATCACTGAGGTGAGTCCTAAAGTGAAATCAGTGGTTATGATCTCTTGGTGGCTTCAGAACAGAAACAGTAATTGTTAATCTTCAACAATTACTGGGAAAGTGAAATTCAAGAGGTTTCTCTTTTTCTTTTCAAGCCTGTATAATGGAGGGGAAGATAAGGGACATCTGTAATACTGTCAACAATAAATTAGAAAATAAATAAAAATAATGGAAATATACTATGTATATTTGTCCCGAATATTTGAAGAGAAGTCCCTGCCCATCACACACTCACCAATGAGCACATTGCTGCATCTGAAAGTGCAGAGTGAAGCACTGACTGCTGGGATAGGCAGAGGTAGATGAAGCTCCACATTTTTTTAAAAATATATTATATTGATTTTTTACAGAGAGGAAGGGAGAGGGATAGAGAGTTAGAAACATCAATGAGAGAGAAACATTGATCAGCTGCCTCCTGCACGCCTCCTACTGGGAATGTGCCCTCAACCAAGGTACATGCCCTTGACTGGAATCGAACCTGGGACTCGTTAGTCTGCAGGCCGACACTCTATCCACTGAGCCAAACCGGTTAGGGCAAAGCTCCACATTTTCCATGAGAGTTGACAAGCAAGGTAAACCACAGAAATTCATCTGCATTCCTGGCAGAATCCTCCTTTTGCTGAGCGAAAGGAGAGAACTCTACAGAGCACAGTCGAGGGGCTACGCCAGCAGCTGACCTTTGCACAAATCTGTGGTTGCACACACTGGAGTGTAGAATCAATTTCGTTTTGGGAGCAAAGGAGCCCTTATGTGTGCCCTGGCCATTCTGCAGCCCGTGGCTGAGCCAGCTGGCCCGCCGCATCTTGGTGGTGGTGACAGATGTTTCATATATGATTTTGGAATTTGGGATGATGGGTCTGAGAAATAGCAAACATTCTGGAAAAAGACACTTTGGTGAAATGCAAAAGGTTATAAAATGCTAAATTTTAGTAAATTCTGATGCTGAGCCAAAGGTCAATTAAATACCATGGCTTACTTAGGCATCAGAAGGAAAAACCACTGGGATCTAAGGGGTATAGGAACGTTGATGCTATGCTAGCCTGTGAGCAGGTAGTTTAACTGTTAAGCAGATGATAGGCTTTGGGCTATGAAGTGGGTGCTTTTCAGTGGGGTACCGCGTGTGAAGGGCCTGTGGGTGGGCACCGCTGGGGCTGGCTGCCATCAGAAGACATTTGCAGTGTCTGAATCGGCTGCTCTCCTGCTCTATGAACAATTCCCATTTGATTGTCTTCCTCCTGCTGCGTGAAGGAGGCGAGGTGGACACTCTCCCAAGATTGAATTTCAAACTGATTTTCACAAGCATGCTGATCTCCTCCTCATTCTTTAGAAGCTAAGACAGGAACAATTCCAGCTCCCTGAAAAAAACTCCAGTTCTGCTTCTTGTTGGGTGGAGCATCCAGTAAAATGCTCAGAAATGCATGAGTAGAAGAAGAGAAAAGAAAGAGGGGGAACAGAGAGGCGAGCACAAGATGAAGAAGGACATAGGAAAGGAGGGAAAAATGATGCACATAAGCAATAACCCCAACAGATTAGAGTGCAGAGAGAGGAAAGGCTAAAACCTCAGACAGGTCAAGGTGAAGGGCTTCTAAGATGGGCCACTGGACTTCTCCCGGTCAATGAACATAACAATGGGAGCTTAATTGTGAGCAGTTCTTAATATTGTGCAAAGCCGATTATTCTATCTCTTACCACTCCCAGGTATTTGCAATTATAAATTTATTCGTGTGCTTCTTAGTTTTATGGCTCCACGAAGGCAGGACCATGTCTCTTTTACACACTGTGGAGTGACCAGCATAGGGCCTGGGCTCCCAGGCCACTTCAACCACTTACTCCCCCTGGCATGTCTACTGCCTACTGGCTCACCTAACACACCCCCCCTCCACCCCCGCCCCCAGATCCCTTTCCATCCTGCCTTCTATTATACAGGCTTGAAAAAGAAAAAGAAAGAGAAAAAGAGAAACACTTGAATTTCACTTTCGCAGACTCTCTTGCTGCTAAGGGTGGTGGCCATATGACACAGACGTGGCCAATTAGAGGTGAGTAGAAAGTGGAGAGGGACTGGAAAGGCTTTGACAAGGACAGACGCAGGTAACACTACCCTTGCTCTCTTCCTCTTAACATGAATGTGGATGTGATGGTTGGGTCCGGGTAGCCATTGTGTGCTCGCGAGGGCAGAGGTGAGGCAGGCCTCGGAGATGTCAGCTCTGACATTGTTGAGCCTGGGAACCAACGACCTCACAGCTTATTGTTATGTGAGAGAAATAAATGCCAATGTGCTCAGTCACTGAACTTGTGAGAAAGCTACTTGACTCTGTTGCACTGTCCTCATTTGGAAATGAGGGTTGTAGCAATAGCTTCCATATAGGATGGTTGCAAAGATTAAAGGAGGTAATTTATATACAGAGAGAGCACAAAGGAAGTACTACATAGAGAGGAATATTTTTATTACTAGTTTGATGATAGGCTCTTAATAAATCTTGGTTGAATGAGCGAATAAGTGGAGTAGAAGGTCAGGCCCAAAAGGTATGGCTTGAACCAAGCAGCCACAGAACAACTCAATTGTTCTGCTTGAGAAAAATGAGAAAAGGGGGAGAGCTGAGAGGAAGGGCGGAAATGACAGGGGCTAAAGAGGCGCCAGGAGGGTGCTGTGTGGGTTGAGATGGGCCAGGACACATCTCCCCGGTGGGTGATGGGTGTGTTGGTGCTAAGTATAAATGGGTGGCCCACGCACAGCAGCATCAAGTAGACGCCGAATAAACATCTGTTGGCTCGCTGAACAGATGAATAAACCATTAGGGGCTTTACTAAAAAAGAAATTGCTCTCTCCCTTCCTTGAAACTAAAGCCACAGAAGCAGCAGAAGGTTTTTCTCCAGCGCTATCAGCACGCCTTTCCCAATATCTGCCTGAAAGTATGTGGGTGAAGATGTATTGCTCTGTAATTGCCAGTGCCCTCGCAAGGAGCAGATAAGAACATCAGTGGGGGCAGAAGCAGCCGAAGGAACAGGTTTCCCACAGAGTAAAGTGTTCTGTTGTCATCCGAGCCCTTTGCCGTAACAAACTGGACAATGAGAAGGAGAATCTATAGATGAGAAGCAGACACCCCCTCACCGGCACCTATCTCCAAAGGTTTCCCACCAGAAGCCGATTGTTCATTCACACCAGGAGCAAAGGCTAAGGTGGGGCTCTGACCGGCTGTTCCAGGCCCCAGCGCTGGGGCTGGAGAGCGCATGCAAGAGCCTCGTTTTCCCTGCTGCGGGCCTGGGTGACAGCTTGGCGGTCATGTCCGAATCCCCCTGCACTCACGGCTCCTTTGCAGCTGCTCTGAGGAGGCTCAGTGCACTTCTGATCCTACCTAAAAACATGTGCAGAAAGCAAGGCAAAATTGAACCATATAAAGGGCTTTGTCATGGGATTATAGAGTGGGTGCCTCCACGTGAAGGACCATGTCGATGGCCATGTTTCTGAACATTATTTGCATCACAGCTTAACACGAATGCCTCAAATCTAGCTCTCCTTTCCTCTCCTATCCTCTTTCTCTGTCTCTCCTCCTCCCTCCGGATAACTTTGGCTTGAATTTTGCATACATTGGTGGTAAGTAACAGAAAGCAAGATCCCACTTGAATAGTGAATGGACTTGCATTGCTGTTTAGAGAAGCAGATTTGCTTGTGGGTTCTATAAGGAGGAGACCCATAAAAAAACACCTTAATACAGATGGGGAAAACTCTCTCTCTCTCTCTCTCTCTCTCTCTCTCTCTCTCTCTCTCTCACTCTCTCACACACACTCACACACACACACACACACACACTCACTCACTCATACACACCACTCAGAGCTCATGTGAGTTGAAAACATACTGATACACTTGATCTGCTGATGGCATTCTGAGCAGTGAGCCCACTCCGGACAGCTGATGGGTCTGTGACAGTCACTCTTCATGGGAATAAACAGAGCGCTGGGATAAAGAATGATGCCAACAGTCTTATTCCAACCACTGAATAAATAAATTAGCATCTCTTCTACCCTGTCCAACAAGGCCCCATGGTTGAGGCTTATAAAACTAGGGCCTTCTAAATTAAAGGGTCATGTCGCCTTCTAGGTCAGACCCTAGAAGGGTAATTGGGGTCCCATTGCAACACAGAAACATGCCAGACAGACTACATGGGGGCTTTGGGGAAAGAGGGAGCACAAACCTTCAAAAGCAGGGAGCTGTGAGCAGAGCTTCATCTCCTCAATGGAAGTCTATGCTGGCGGAAGCTCGTCTCCTCTACCTTAACTTACTCCTTCCTAAAGCACCAGCACTTTGAGAACTTAACTGGTTCATTCATTCCATAAATATTTACAAAGTGCCTGGCCGTGAGGAGCACACAGTTCACCAGAACACTGCCCTGGGTAAATTAATTCAGACTTGATTCCATATTAAAGTAAGTCAAGGCCCACAGGTGGGTATGTCCAAGAGATTTATTCCTGCAGCCTTCTTCTCACTCCCTTAAACATTGACCTGAGGTCATCTGTTTGTGGGCTGTACTGGGTGCAGTGCCAAGGGGCAAAGCAAATTAAAGGGCAACAGTTCTATTCAATAGCCCAGGACTCAGGATCAGAAACAGGCCTCCTCGCTCCTGTTGCGACTGTTGCCACTGGTGGGCTCAGCCCCCAAACTGCTTTTGGAATCCTAGAAATGAGTGGAGGCTAAGCATCTCACATATGCTTTGAGATCTGCCTGTAGATTATGATAACCATGGTAATGATGATGATGGTGATATTAGTTAATACAATAAAGCTAATATTTGTTCTTATGTACCAGGCACTGTTTTAAGCACTTTTTTTCTCATTTCACTCACTCCTCTGTTATTTAATATAAACACTACTATTCCCCATTAGTCATGCAACAAAACTAAGGCATTGAGTTAAAACTACTCACTTTTAACTGTTCATCTATTAGGCAATCTAACTCCAGAGGCCCCACACATTCATAATGATTAAGATAGGCACTTCTCCATCACTACTGCCCAAAACTACAGGAAACTGAGAGGTTCTACAATTAAAATTCAAAGCATTGAAGTGAACCAGGCTGATGTGGCTCAGTGGTTGGACGTTGACCCATGAACCAGGAGGTCACAGTTCAATTCCAGGTCAGGTTGTGGGCTCGATCCCCAGTAGGAGGCGTGCAGGAGGCAGCTGATTGATGATTCTCTCTTATCATTGATGTTTCTGTCCCTCTCCCTTCCTCTCTCTGAAGTCAATAAAAACATAACAAATAAAAGAACACACTGAGGTGATATAAGAAAGCATAAAAAATAAGTTAGGGATTTTTCTCTTGCTTTTGCTCAACTGTTTTTGATTTTCCACAAATCAGCCCCATTCTTTTTTAAATGCACAGTTACCTTGAGGTGATGTGGGAGCTGGAGCTGTCTACCTACCCACCAGCTGTTTTTAAAGGAAAGGGATGAGGAACTAGTTATGAAAGAAATGTATTGTTTAATATAGTACCTGTGAACCATGGACCCATGAGTTAGAAAATACAGAGACAGAAGTGATGTCTCTATGGAAACAGATATGAAGATTCAAGAGATTATTAGGTCCACAAGACTTTCCATGAAGAGCAGTTTTATAGCTTGTTTATTGAGGAGTCTGACTGTGGTGAGGGGCTAGCTAGAAACACATTTTTCTCCCCAGTCACTGCTCCTAAATCCGCTATGTCAAATCTCCCATCTCTTCTGGACAGCCCTCTTTTAATGACATTTGTTGGGAGGGCACCCACGGTCATTGAAAGTTCTGTCTAGTCCATTTCAGTTCTTTGACCTCACATCCAGTTAAAGCAGCGGTTCTCAACCTGTGGGTTGTAACCCCTTTGGCGTTCGAACGACCCTTTCACAGGGGTCGCCTAAGACCATCCTGCATATCAGATATTTACATTACGATTCATAACAGTAGCAACATTACAGTTATGAAATAGCAACAAAAATAATTTTATGATTGGGTCACAACTTGAGGCGCTGTATTTAAAGGGCCAGAAGGTTGAGAACCACTGAATTAAAGATTTCCCACAGACGGCTAGACTTGCGACTCACAGGCCTGATGGGGTGTTTTGGGGCAACTCGTCCACTTTGGTGTGCAGTATGGAACTGCTCTCGTTCTTGGCTACCTCCCTCCTCCTCCTCCTGCAAAACCAAATTCCTCTTGTTTTGGAGATCAGGAGAGAGGGTGAGAAGAGTTAACAGTTCTTTGCTCTTCCCATTGCTTTTGCTGCTTCTTTGTAGTCACACAGGCAACCGTTGAGACTGTGTGGGGCATGTGCCCAGGTGTTAGCTCTCTTAGGGACATGTGTGGTACTTTGGGGTCCCTCACATGAGATATATGGCTCTGTCTCAAATGCATTCAGCCCCATCGGCTACTTCACCACCTTATCAGCTGTACCTGCACTGCCTGCATTTTCCCACCTGGTAGGTACGTGCCTTATACCATGTGGGTTGGGTGGTTGGAGGACGAGTCCTGATATAGTAGGGAGAGTTTAGCTACTTCTTAGTGAGCCCCAAAGAAGGTATTTGGTGGTGTTCGGTTTGTAATGTGAGATACTACCCTTTTTCCTAGCTTTGGTCCCTAGGCACCAGTTCTCAGACAAAATAATTCTCCTTTACATCCTATGATAATAATAAACTTTTTTCTCTAAATATGTTTTATTTAATTGATTTCAGAGAGAGGAAGGGAGAGGGAGGAAAAATATAAACATCAATGATGAGAAGAACCATTGACCAGCTGCTTCCTACACACCCCCTACTGGATATTAAGCCCGCAACCCCAGCATGTGTCCTGACTGGGAATTGAACCACAAACCCTAACCTCCTGGTTTATTGGTTGATGCTCAACCACTGAGGCACACCAGCCGGGCTGTAATAATAAACTTTGATCAAAGCTTTAATAAGAAAGCATCAAGATGTTTCTCATTTCCTCCCTCCCTCCCTCCCTCCCCCCCTCCCTCCCTCCCTCCCTCCCTCCCTCCCTCCCTCCCTCCCTCCCTCCCTCCCTCCCTCCCTCCCTCCCTCCCTCCCTCCCTCCCTTCCTTCCTTCCTTCCTTCCTTCCTTCCTTCCTTCCTTCCTTCCTTCCTTCCCTCTTTCTTCCAAACAACCATACAAACGAAAATATGAGGAATAAAAAAGCCTAGAAAATCAGTATTATCTTATGTCAACAAGAGAACTTTAACAGAGCAGAGGAATTTGAACTATGAGAAGACAGGAAATGATCTTAGTTTCCAGAGAATTTTGGTGACAGCTCTACCTGCTCCAACCTTGGACGGTACTTTTCTACTCCTGGATGCCTCCTACCACCAGGCTGACATTGCCATCAGTCACGAGGACTTTCTTGTACTCTGAGCTCAACCTGCTTTGATTTGGATCAGAGCTTTCCAGTTCTGAATGCTTGATTACTGGTCTAACAGTATAATTCGAGTTGACATGCTGAACTCACATCAGCCTCCGTACAAATTGCTATTGAAATGCTTCAAAAATATCAAAGAAAAAGATTAAAGGAACTAGAGAAGGGTGCTGTTCACATGCTAGAAGTCATGAATTTTTGGAGAACTGACAAGACAAAGAAGTGTCAGAAGGTCCTAGTGGCAGTTCTTCCAAAATTTATGGCTTCATTATCTAACATATAAAAGCTGCCTACTGTACCATTTTTGTGAGACCTTTGTACGTATGAATTAATTTTTCCCCTGTCTTGTGTTAATTTATTTGTTTAGAACCATAAGAAGAACTAAGAAGGGTGGGAGGAAAAATTTCCCTCCCCAGCAACCTGAAGTTTTGAACACAATGTCCCTGTAGAATCAATTGCAAATCTTGGAATCTCTGTAAGAATGAGCAAGCAGAGAGAAGTGACTGGACATATGAATGAGTCTGCAGTTCACAAGAAGAGGGTCTGTGTGGGGAACCAATTCTCAACTCCTGGTTCCCACAAACTTCCTCCCTCAATTATGGTTGCTCCCACCACCGATTCAGCACCCATTTGTGACTCTCCATTATTCATTGGACCCCTGTTCTGGGGAGGGGAGGCATATTTTTGGCTTTATGTAATTCTGCAGCCCAGTGTCTTCTATGGTCAGGGGCTAAGGATTTCTTTCCTTCGCTCCTAGTCCTGCAGAAAGCTCTCTGTCCATGGAGCAGGGGGTGGGGGAGAGGGAGTTGGCACCCACAAATTGGGGGGAAGAGAACTTGAAAGGAGTGAAGAGAATTGAAGGGTGCTGGAAAATCTCCAGTTAAAACTTCTACCAGAACCAAGGTTTGAGAAATTGATGGGTGTGTTTCCTCACTATACCGTTAGTACCATGGTTGCCAATAAGAATAAATATCCATGGAAAATTTGGAGGAGAAGCAAAGAGCCTGGATAATTACTGTGCCCGGCAGAATCCTAAGGTAGCCTCCAAGGTCCTTGCCTCTGGCTTACACACCTGCATACTCACCTCTCCTTGCGTATTGGCAAGATCTGTGACTACGATGAGATCATCTCACTTTTGGTGAGGTTACATGACACAGAGAAGAGGCTTTGCAGATGTAATTAAGGTCCTGAATCAGTTGACTTTGAATTAATCAAAAGGAAGATGATCCTGGGTGGGCCTGACCTAATCAGGTGAGCCATTTAAAAGAATAGGAGGCAGCCCTAGCTAGTTTGGCTCAGTGGATAAAGCATCAGCCTGTGGACAAAAGGGTCTGGGTTTGATTCTGGTCAAGAGCACATGCCTGGGTTGTGGGTTCAATCCCTGGTGAAGGCTGTGCAGGAGGCAGCCACTCAATGATTCTCTCTCATCATTGATGTTTCTATCTTTTTCTCCTCTCTCTTCCTCTCTAAAATAAAATATATCTATCTATATCTATATCTATATCTATATCTATATCTATATCTACACAATAAAGAGCTCATATGCTAATTAGACTGGACAGCGGAACAACCTTCCAGAACAACCAGTGGGTGGGGGGCGGGGCTGTGAGGCAGCCGAGGCTGCGAGGGCCTACTCTTGCACAAATTTCATGCATCGGGCCTCTAGTATATATATGAGAGAGAACCAGCAGAATAATCTCGCTGATGCCTCCAGTTCTTTTATCTATCTATATATAAAAGCCTAAGCGACCGAACGACCAGTTGACCAAACGACCGGTTGACTGGTTTCTATGACGCGCACTGACCACCAGGGGCAGATGCTCAGCGCAGGAGCTGCCCCCTGGTGGTCAGTGCGCTCCCACTGATCTCCAGCGCCAACCTCCAGCGGCCGGCCGGCCAAGAACTTAAAAACGGACCTTTTCTACAAGCAAAGGGATGGTTTAAGCAAATAAACCATATATATAACTTTATATAACCGAATTCGTGCACTGGTGGGGTCCCTCGGCCTGGCCGGCAATCAGGGCTGATTGGGGGGCTGGCCGGGGGGAGGGACCATGGAGGTTGGCCAGCTGGGGAGAGGGACCGAAGGAGGTTGGCTGGCTGGCCGCCAGCCAGCTGGGGGGAAGGGTCATGTGAGGTTGGCTGGCTGTGGGGAGGGGCCACAGGAGGTTGGCTGGCCAGCCAGGGGAGGGACCGCAGGGGGTTGGCTGGCTGGCTGGGAGGAGGGACTGCTGGAGGTTGGCCGGCTGGCTGCTGGAGGTTGGCTGTGGGAGCGCACTGACCACCAGGGGGCAGCTCCTGCACTGAGCATCTGCTCCTGGTGGTCAGTGCGCATCATAGAAACCAGTCGACCAGTCGTTTGGTCAACTGGTCGTTCGGTCGCTTAGGCTTTTATATATAGATAGATAAAAGAACTGGAGGCATCAGCGAGATTATTCTGCTGGTCTGGAAGAAGAAATGAACATCTATGTTGCAAACTGTCTACAGAGAGGAGTGGCCTCTAGGAGCTGAGGACCTCAGTCTTACAACCACAAGGAATTGAATTCTGCCAACATTCATTAAGGCCTGGAAGAAATCTCTGAGCCTCGGATGATATGTCAGCTGCAGCACACACCGCAGTTATAGTCCATGAAGCCCTGTGCAGAGGACTCAGCTAAATTGGGCCCAGACTCACAGAACACATGGACCCACACACACTAAGAAGAATAAATTTATGTTGTCTTAAGATGCTCAATTTTAGTAATTTGTTACACAGCAATAAAAACTAAAACACTTACAGATAAATTAGAGGGATAAATTTGCATAACAAAAAGATTCACCAGAGGACTAATACATTTAGTATTCAGATCCTGAATTAATTATTAAATAATCCTGAATTATTAAAAGCTGGTTGCATAAGTGAAAGAATAAATGTGTATTTGAGTTGGAAGATTTTGAGGTTTCAATGAAGAATTAAGTGGGATTGAAATAACCTCAGAGTCGCTATTTGGGAGGTCCATTCATTACGCAAATACTTGGTAACTGAAGGAGTGCTAAGATTATGGCTATCACAGTTGATTCTAAAGCCTCAAGAGTTATTTCCTATGTGTGCCGGAAAAGCTGAAACTCTGGCTATAAAGAAAGTAGTATTTTTCTTTCTCTTGAAATAATAGACACTATTCATTGTAGTATTAATTGCCAAAAAGATCATGTTACAAACTACAAAGCACTTTCATACACATATTTCTGTTATTAAGCAACATATATATTTCAAAAAGTTACTGTGTTATGAGAAATAAAGCAAAAAACACAGGATGTATATATGCTGCAATAAATATAGCCCTTTCCTTAGGAAAAGACCGCAAGTTTGTGCATGTGGGAGTCAGGAGAGTTGCAGCATGTGAGTTTTTGTGAAGTAGGGGAGAGAGATGATCTGAAATTAGAGGGAATGTTGTATCCCCAGATGTTCATGGGTGTGGCCTCTAACACCGGTGGTGAACTGAGGTGGGTGGTAAATGTTGGAGGTGTGTGACAGTCTGTTTTTTATACTCCTAGGTGGCTGGGTTCAGCTGGGTGCAACTTCCTGTGTTCACATGGTGTCTCTCATGGACTAATAATAGTGCATAATTGAACTGAAATTCATATGACACCCAAATTGTTCTCTAATAATATATTAATCATTTTGGGAAAACTTCTGTCTTCAAAACAAGTCTTATAGCAGAACTGACTGTACATTCTTTTATTTGAATCTTAAAATAACAGCAAGAAGCAGGGAGGTAACAGAGATGAAGACACTGGGCTGCAGATGAGGAGTCCAGCCAGATTCTGTGCCCATCCCCGGGTCTACGCCAGGAATGTCCCAGGGATCTGCGAGATGTCATAGTTTCTGTACCCCAAGTTTTAGGACTTTATATTTTCAATTAGACATTTCTTTTATCTCTTAGAGGTATCTTGACCCAGAAGGTCATATGCTCCCAGTCATGGAGAGTTCCTCCAAAAGACAAAATTCCATTTCTGTTAATGAAAATGTAAATAAGACTGATATTTCAAGAGATTTAAATTTTTATTAGTTATTTCATATGACCATGATGCAACTCAAAAAGATTTCAAAGTTTTTACTCTAATATTTTCTTCATTTCAATCTAATTTCCCCCGTGCAAATTGATTGTACCAGTATTTTTGAACTATTGGTTATGTCTGTATTGATCATATCATTGTATTTGTTAATTTATGAAAAAGATAACCACCTAAAAGATACCCCTTGCACAAATTCATTTTATAATTTAAGACCTCATTTCAGAATGTGGAGGCCCAGTTAAGTAGAAGGATAGTATCAGTTCCTAGGAGCAAGGGGATTACACCTGCAAAACTATAGGCAATATATTGCTTTGCTAAGCATTTGCTATGAAGGATCCTTGAGAAAATTCTGTACTAGGGCCCATGACACCCGTGATATGGCCATGCCATTATTTTTCCTTCTCAAGTGAACAGTTGAGTTTCTTATGCAAAATAGATCAATCATGGTTGATAGACCTTTTCAGGTTAACTATTTGCCATGTCACCTCAACAGAAAATCCATTGTTTTTGCAAACAAGAACTTAAAAACAGACCTTTTCTACAAGCAAAGGGATGGTTTAAGAAATTCAGACTTACTGAAAAGAAAAATAAGTACAAATCTACAAAACAGATCAATTAGAGGGATGAATTTGCATAACAAAAAGATTCACCAGCAGACTCCTAAAATAGCCAGGATCTCACAGTGTACTTAGAGCATCTAGGAGGATGTGTATTGTATAGAGCTATTTGGCTTGTAGACATAGAAGTGCTAGGATGAATCCCTTTGTAAAGCAGAAAGTCCTTTTTTGTACTGTGAATGATCACTCTCTAATTTACAAGTTTGGAAGTTTGGGTCTTTGTGTATCTGGGCTTTTACATCTGGCTTCAAATAACAGAGAGCTCAAAAAAGTCATTTACATAGAGTCCAGGTTTAATTCTCCTGTGTTTTTTATATTAACATCAAATAATCAAAACAATATGCATATTTAAAGAATGGAATCAGAAGGTACTTCCAATGTTTAATATGTGCATTTCTATATAATTTCCCATGGGTCTTGTAATTAGAAATATGTTGAAGACATATTTCCCACACATTAATTGATTTTTTTGGTATATTTACTTAAGCACACAGTAAAAATAATCTTGACCAGAAACAATAATAGTTAATTCACTGTGTTCAACATCATTTACTGAATTAGTAATCACTGTACTAAACTGTTACTATGTTACATGAACATGGATTTCCTTTGCTACTTATTGGAAATAACAGTACTATAAATGCTGAATAGAATGGAATTACTTTCTACTTTCATCTAAATTGAGTATGATGATTGCCAAGCTCCTCTCACAGTCTTCAAAGAGTTTCAGTTTGGTAATCATTGAATATTTTAATAGAGTAGTGTACAACTTCCAAGGAAAACGGGCTGCTAATTTTATACTAATCCTTTTCTGGGTTAAAAAATAGCTCTGGTTCTCAAGTGTGGCTGTACATTGGAATCGCCAGGGGAACTTTAAGAAACACTGGCTTCTACGTAGAGATTTTGATTTAATTGCGTGGGGTGCAGCCTGGCACTGGGATTCTAATGTGCAGCCAGAGTTAAGAACCACTAATCTAGTCGAACCTCAATAACTCAAACCCACTTAATCAGAATTCTCAAACTAACTGGCATTGAAGGGAAATGATGGACAGAAGTGCAGAACTGAATTCTTTTATTAAAAAGGAGAAAAATCATTTAAAAAGCTTATATCAGACATTTAGTCTAAAATTTGTTTTTAAGCATGATCTGAAGGGAGATGCCATATGTCCCCAACTCCTGCACTAACAATACTGGACAGGGACAGTGCCACAGGACAGTGACCTGAGTAGTTACTACAGTTCCATCAGTGATAAATAAACAAAATATTTAATTTTGTTTTACTCTGTACTCATCATCAGGTGGTTGGCTCATCCACAGGGACATAAAACTAGTACATTGAACAGGAGTGATTCATGGTTTTAATCACAAGGCAACTGTTCTCCCAGATGATTACTTTAAATGTTTTCAGTGTGGCTGGGGCTTCCCTGCTGCTGGATAAAAAACGTGGGCAGACTTATTCACTCTCAGGTTGAGAAAAATCACTGTGGTAGGAAAACTCCATCTCAAGTTAGTAATCACCAACGTTCCTCCCGTGTCACAGTGAAAAACTCCAATCTTGATTTAAACTTGAGACTTCTCCCCTTTCCACCTGGACCCTCCTTGCAAGGCGGGGAGCCTCCAGTCAGGGGCATGGAGCGTGGCTGGGATCTCCTCTCCTTCCTTCCCCCTCAGCACTGGGATCCGGCCAGCCTCCCCGCACTTCACATTTTAGCGACGCCGAAAGCTTAGCGGTCCCTCAGTTGTGTCCCAGGTATGCACAGCTCTTCTGGACTACTCTGCCTTCCCGTCCTTATTCATCTTGACTTCAGTTTGACCTTCAAAGCCAGTCTGGACCTCTCTCCAGTTTCAGTTCCTTCCTTTCTCAGCTTTATAATTGGTAGGCTAGGAGGGAGTAGGGAAGACGTCAGAAATAATACAGTGAAATCTGCTGAAGAATGGTCTGAGGGCTTCCCTGTGCTGCTCAGTTGGATACCCTGGGATATCATCTATCCAGATGAGCAAACCATGAGGTCAAATGACTTATTAAATGGTTTCAGGGCTGCTTAGGGGACTGTAGGTCAAGGGCTCTCTCCAGCACACTATATTGCTTTCTTCACTAAAGTGAAATATTTCACGAAATCAAAGAGGTTTTCAACTCCACACATGAAAAATTTATGCCAAAGAACCATGATTCACCCCTAGAGGGTATAGGCAGAGACCTGGGCCAGTGCAGAGAACAGAGAGGTGTACTCGGACAGGCTTGTGTCTGCACATCTTGCTGTGGCCTTGGGAAATTTACTTAACTTGGTCTAAGCCACAGTTTCCCCATTTGCAAAGCAGAATATTTATGCTCATCTTGGCTTTCTGAAATGAATATGATTATATGAGATGTACTTTACTGTCCAATCTCCAAGGGCTTTAACATGTGAACTGTTACCATTATTGCTATAGCTGTTCTAGAATATGCCTACATCTGAAGTTTATGGACTTCACAAATATTTTGCAGAATAGTCAAGGAGTACATCGCTAATCTTCTTTGCAGAGCAATACAGAGTCATTTGACTCAACCTTTATAAAAAATGTTTTTTATGATTTAGAATTGTGTCCAATGTCATTTGCTATACATATCTAAGCAGATTACTTAAGGAATTAAAAATGATGAATATATTTAAAGCAATTAGAAGAACAATTTGCACACAACCGAAGTTTAGTAAACATTTGTTATTGTTGATATTATGTCCTCATACTTTCCTATTCTTCCCTCGATTGTGAAAGCTAAACCTAACTGTCTAGACTGAATGTCATTTTCTATTGTTTGAAATGACAAAGATCACAGGTGACTGACAATTCAAGCATCGCTTTTGCTAGGTATTTGGGAAGCATTGTTCCTGACAACTGCTATAGATTCTCAGACAGTGTGTTTTTTAAATGCATGCATGTATTTATTATACATTTATTCTCATTAAGCTTCCGTTATAAAAGTCCTGAGACAGCCTGTGGGCCTTATTCTATTTATGGGTCCAGATGTCAAGGAAATGACGAGACCAAAGGTTAGAGAGAACATTTTGCTACTAAATTAAGAATTACAAAGGAGCCTTTTCCTATTGAATTATTTCCTTCTGGAATTTCAGAATAGGGCCATCTAGAAAGGTTATATTACTCCAATAAAAAGAATTGTCAGATAAGGAAGATAATAACAATATCTGTACAAAAGGAAAACAGAATTTAAATAATGTACAAGAAGTTATCTCATTGTGATAACTTCTCTAAATTCCTCATGGTTCGAGGCATCATGCAAGTTGGTAAAGGGCTTCATTTTCAGGGTCAGGACAGCTTCTCCTGTATGTTGTACATGTGTTTCAATGTGAATATTAAATGACTTTTAAAGAAAGAACAGTCAGAAGAGGTGCCTCCATGGGTTTCTGAAAACTCCTTAAACACTGAAAGATATTTTATTTTAAAAAGGCACTCTGTGTGCTGGTAATTGCAACCACGTTCATTAAAATAAAAATTTTCATGCAGCAGCCAGAAAAAAATATATGTTAACCAGAGAAAATTAAAAAAATGGGGGTTGTAATTATTGTCTGTGCTCAATACATCAAGTCTACTTGCAAATATGCACAATTATTTTTTTAATAAGAAAAGAAATTAAGCACTTTGCTGGCTTAGCCAATGGTAGGCAATTATATGAAAACTGACATGAAAGTAGGCAGCTGTGTACTGATTCACGCTGCTTCTCTTTTGAGGTGGGATTATCTGAATTGGAAAAGAAAACCCCCCCACTTCTCCAGCCAGGCACAGACTGTACAAGACACGGGTCCATTGTTGACACGGGAAATAGCCAACAACTCTACCTTTGCTTTCCCTTTGCTCCCACCCTGAGCCACCCATGAAATCAAATACAGGACTTCGTTTCCACTGGGGAAGGGCGTTTCCACCCACTAGATCCTGGAGGAGGAGAGGGGGCGATGGCCATGCAGGGGAAGTTGCCAGGCCTGGCGCTGGGTGGCAGCTTCAGGAGGTGGTGGAGGTGGGAAGGTATTGCTCATGCTTTGGGACCAGGTTCCTTTTTCCCATGCACAGCCTACAAGAAAGTCCATGTCAGGGTGAGGGGTCAGGGGGGGCGGGGGGGCAAGGCGGGTATGGGTTACAGCTGGTAGATCATGAAAGCAGGAGCGGAGGAAGGCTTCCCAACAGAAACCCAGCAATGCATGAGGAGGAGCTTCTTTCAGTCTTTGGCAAGAAACCCAGAAGCGTGAGGCGCACTTATGTCTAACAGAAGTGCTGGGAGAAGGCAGCTTTACATACGATGTAGTGAAGTGGAAAAGAATATTCATTCAAGGGAGGCTGGTGTCTCTCTGGAAAGAGACTTGGGTTCAGCTAGACCGAGCATGAGCTCCAGTCTACATGTGGGACCGTGCACCCGCTCGCTGGTGCCCTCTGCACCTCCCCTCCTCTGCAGTAAAATGGGGATGATACCCCCTCTTACTGAGCTGCTCTGAGGAAACAGCCTTCTGAGATACAAGATTTTTACCCCTGACACCTGCCTCGAGAAACAGGGAACTAACTGTAAGTTGGTGCCAGCCTTTGCATCGTCTTCCCTACAATGGAGGGGCTTTTCTCCTGGATCTCATGCTCACTGGCTCACGCCTGCCATGCGAGATGGGGTGACTGGTCCTCAGCTTGGGCACGCTGCGAAGAACACTCCTATAGTGGTCCCTGTGGCTGCAGCCACCCTGCAGGCAGGATCCTAGGCTGGTCGGCTGTTGCCTCACGCTGCTCTGACCATGATGATGGTGGGGGAAGCTGTCCTGCAGGTCCTGCTTCTACTCTCCATTTCTGGGTCCTTGTAGTTGTGTGTGGGGTCAACAGCCCCACCCCCTTCTCCTCTGTCACTCCCAGGCCTTCTCCCAGCTCCTTTCCCTCTCCTGTCCTCTCCTCTCCTAAAGGAGTTAGATTCCTCTCTCAGCTTCCAATCCCGCTTCCTCCCAACCAAGCAGAATGCTCCTCTCCTCCTCTTTGTTCTGTGTGCCTCCCCAAGGAAGACATTCCTGATCCGTCCCTGCCCTAGGCTTGTTTTAAGGTCTCAGCTAGACATGTCCCTATGCAAACCTTAAACGTGGCACTTACCACCCTGCACTGTAACTGTTACTCTTCATCTCCCTACCAGAATGAGAGCTCTTCCAAGGGAAGACACGAGTCCTACACACCAGTCCCTCCAGCATCCAGCACAGTACTTCGCACACAGTAGGTAGAGGGAAATGACTGCTGCACTGAGGTGACTAGACCCCCTCCTCTCCACAAATTCCCACTGACTTACAGTTACACTTATACAAAGGAAGGGTCATTTTGAGGCCACAGTGTAATGAAGATATACACCTCTCTCCATCCCCGAGGCTTGCCTCTGTCTGTGACCTTCTATGTGAAGGGCCAAGGAGAGAACATCAGGGGGCAAAGGTACAGCAAAGTCAGTCACAAAGCTAAGTATTTCTTCTTTCTCTTTTCATTGAGCTTCTGTTATGACGTTCCAAAGGAATTTAAAGATGTTACTCTTTTTCTGGTGTTCTTAATTTAAAATGCCTAACAGTCTCTATGTGGATAAAAGACTTGGATAATTGTAAACTTGATGGGTTATAGGGAGAGTTTGGAAATCATTCTATAACTTCTAGAAATATCCCAAGTCAAACTGATGCAAGAAACTTGTTTTTTTCCCCCCCTTCTTCTTTAGTTATACATCATATATCCTGGAATTCAGGGTTTGAGAATTTTTCATTCAATTGCATAGTATTAAAAACAGTCTGAGGCCTTTCCAGGGCATCTGCTGTTTTCTGAGACGGACAGGAAGAAGGAGGGAACCGGACAACACGATATGAAGCCAAATATGCAAAAACGACTGATGAGGTAGGAATCAAGCTGAGTTTATTCAGTCTACATTGATCAAATATCTACTATCCGTTCCCAGTTTTGGGGATTCAGAGGTGAGCACATGTCCCAGTGAGGGAAACAGACCAGCAGACAGATAAGCGAGGGCTCTCAGGGCTATGAAAACAAACAAACATGCATTCCAAGGAATGTGATGGAAATTGATGGAGAATGGAGAAACACTACTTTAGGTTAGGTGGTCGAAGGAGGCCTTGACACCAGGAGGTGATGTCTGAGATGAGCTGAAGAAGAAGGAGAATGGTAAGATGTGCATGAAGTGGTCCAGGCTGAGGGAACAGCAACCGTAATGGCCGTGAGGTGGGAACGCATTTGGAGCTTGCAAAGAATCCGACAATTTCCAATCTGGGCATGTCAGGAAGAAGTGGAAAAGGCAACTGAGTGTGATGAGGAGCAAATGGCTGAGCTCCCGGAAAGGTCAGGTTGAGGTCTTTTTGTTCTGGTCTAATGTAAGGCCGCTGAAAACCCCCCCCCTTCCCCCTGGACCAGCTTTTCCAGTAAGCTCTGGTTAATGTAAAGATTAAAGAGAACTTCCCCCTCCTGACCTTTCCCGTAAAGCTCTGGTGCCCTGATCTGGTCATAGCATAGTTATCTTATCACTCCTCGGGATCGGCCTGCGCATACCAGACCACCCTGGCCCCTTAGGAAATGAGTCAACTAATAACAAAGACCTGTCCCTGTAAAAGATGAGTTATGAGTTAACTGGTAACCCAGTTCCCTGTTTTCCGGCCACCTGCGTGTGGTTTTTGCCTTTATAAACCCGTGTTCTGCAATTGCTCGGGGCTCCAGTCAGCCAGCACTTCCCTCGGGTTGCTGCCTGTCTGGCTGCGAGTCCCTGCGCCGCGCTTGTAATAAAAAGAAACCTCTTGCTCTTGCATCAAGTTCTGGTCTCTGCGCTTGATTTGGGGCCGTCGCCTCTTCCGTCGGATACACCGGGGGTCCTGGGACCCTACATTTGGGGGCTCGTCCGGGATGAGGCGACCCCCTTCAAGCGCTGGGATCGGTCTTGGAGGTAAGCAGACTCCGGAGTCATTCAGTGTTTGTCTTGTCCTTTGTTCGTTCTTAGTTTCGGTTTTTCAGGAAGACAGGGTGTCGGCTCCGTAAGGAGTCGGCTCCTCTGGTCGTAGGGGCTTCGGCCAGAAAAACTGTCACCCTGGGGGACGCCCCAGGATCGGGCGGTGACCAAGAGGTCTTGGTCACTTCAGGTTCTGGCTGTCCGGCAACGGGCACTCGCGTGTCCGGCCGGACTAGCATTAGGGAGGGATATCATCCCTCAGCGGCCGTTCTGTATCTGGGTAAATTCTTGTGGATCCGGTGTCTTGTCGCGTCATTGTTTGTTCTTTGTTTTTGTCTTTTACTCCTCTTCTCCCATCCAGGTAACATGGGCCACGGAAGCAGCACCCCTCTTTCTCTTACAGTAGCACACTGGACGGACGTCCGGAGTCGGGGACTCAATCTTTCCGTCAGTGTCAAGAAGGGTCCTTGGCAGACTTTCTGTTCATCCGACTGGCCAGCCCTAGGCGTGGGATGGCCAGCGGACGGGACTTTTGACCTGTCTATTATTTTTGCAGTAAAGAATAAGGTGTTCCAATCAGGCCCGGCGGGCCATCCAGACCAGCAGCCGTATATTGTCGTCTGGCAGGACCTGGTCCAGAACCCTCCCTCTTGGCTGAAACCCTGGCTGCCGTCCGGAACCTCCCGGGTTCTCGTGGCCCAGGCCCCTCCCGCCGCAGATCAGACGAAACGTCCCCTGGCAGATTCTCAAACCGATCTTCTCCTCTTGGACTCTCCACCCCCTTACCCCTCTCCTCTCCAGCCAGAGCCGCCGGAGAGACCGGAGCCTTCAGCACCTCCTCCCGCCCCTCCAACAGAGGGACCGGCCCAGGGAACCCGGAGTCAGAGGAGACATCCCGCGTCTCCAGATTCGACCGTAGCCTGCCCTCTCCGACCATACGGGCCTCCACCCCCCCGCGGAGACGATAATGAAACGGCTCCGCTCCAGCCACTCCAATACTGGCCCTTCTCCTCGGCAGACCTCTATAACTGGAAAACTAACCACCCTCCCTTTTCAGAGGATCCCCAGCGTCTAACGGGGCTGGTTGAGTCCCTTATGTTCTCTCACCAGCCCACTTGGGACGATTGTCAACAGCTTCTTCAGACTTTCTTTACTACAGAGGAAAGGGAGCGGATCCTCTTGGAGGCCCGGAAGAACGCCCCTGGCCCCGACGGCCGGCCGACTCTACTCCCTCATCTGGTGGATGCGGCCTTTCCTCTGGCCAGGCCGGACTGGGACTTCAACACGGCAGAAGGTAGGGAGCACCTGAAGGTCTACCGCCAGACACTAGTGGCCGGCCTCAGAGGGGCAGCTCGGCGCCCCACGAATTTGGCTAAGGTAAGAGAGGTCATACAGGGGCCCACTGAACCGCCTTCTGTTTTTCTCGAGCGATTAATGGAGGCGTTCAGACGGTACACCCCGTTTGACCCCACCTCGGAGGGGCAGAGGGCCTCAGTAGCTATGGCTTTCATAGGGCAGTCAGCATTAGATATTAAGAAAAAGCTGCAGAGACTTGAGGGATTGCAGGACTTTACCCTCCAAGATTTAGTTAAGGAAGCAGAGAAAGTGTACCATAAGAGGGAGACCGAGGAGGAAAAGGAGCAGCGGAAGGAGAGAGAGAGAGAGGAGAAGGAGGAGAAAAAGGAAAAAAGGGAAGAGCAGAGACTAACCCGTATCTTGGCCGCAGCAATAGAAGGGAGTAAGCCACAGGAGAGAGGAAAAGGAAGACAGGCAGGGGCCCTGGGCAACAGGCCACCGTTAAGGAAGAATCAATGTGCTTATTGCAAGGAAGAAGGACATTGGAAGCGGGAGT
The DNA here is from genome assembly GCF_014108235.1 of Myotis myotis. Classification (NCBI taxonomy): domain Eukaryota; kingdom Metazoa; phylum Chordata; class Mammalia; order Chiroptera; family Vespertilionidae; genus Myotis; species Myotis myotis. The sequence goes on from NW_023416335.1 coordinate 197,171,515, forward strand.
GCCCGAAGAAGCTAGCGAAAAAGGCGCTGGCACTCCAGGAAGATAGTGATTGAAGAGGTCGGGGCTCGGACCCCCTCCCCGAGCCTAGGGTAACTCTTAAGGTGGAGGGGAAGCCTGTCAACTTCCTAGTGGATACAGGAGCCCAGTATTCAGTTCTTAAGAAACCGCTAGGGCCGGTCTCCCAGAAGACCTCCTGGGTAATAGGGGCAACGGGAAATGAACAATACTCATGGACTACCCGAAGAACAGTAGACTTAGGAGCGGGACGGGTAACCCACTCGTTTCTGGTCATCCCCGAGTGCCCTGCACCTCTGCTTGGGAGGGATCTGCTAACCAAAATGGGGGCCCAGATCACTTTCACCCCTCGGGGGCCGACCCTGACCCAGCATAGGGAACCAATTACCCTCTTGACACTTCAACTCGAAGATGAGCACCGGCTGTTTGAGGACAGAATTCAACAGAGTGAGGGGTTAGCGGAGTGGCTACATAAATACCCTAAGGCCTGGGCCGAGACTGCGGGGATGGGCCTGGCTGTCAAACGGCCCCCCGTGATAGTAGAGCTTAAGTCCACTGCAACCCCGATTGCAGTACGACAGTACCCCATGGCAAAAGAAGCCTGGAGGGGGATCAAGGTTCATGTCCAACGCCTCCTACGCCTTGGAGTCCTCGTTAAGTGCCACTCCCCGTGGAACACCCCACTCCTCCCGGTAAAAAAGCCCGGAACTGATGACTACCGACCGGTGCAGGATTTAAGAGAAGTCAACAAGAGGGTACAGGATATTCATCCCACGGTCCCCAATCCTTACAATCTCTTAAGCTCTATCCCTCCGTCCCATGTGTGGTATTCAGTCCTAGACTTAAAAGATGCCTTCTTCTGCTTGAGACTGCATCCTGCCAGCCAGAATATTTTCGCCTTTGAATGGAGAGACCCAGACTCGGGGATAACGGGGCAGCTGACCTGGACCCGGCTTCCCCAAGGATTTAAGAATTCTCCCACCATCTTTGATGAGGCCCTTCACCAAGACCTGGCTGCCTTCCGCGCTGACCACCCGCACGTCACTCTTCTCCAGTACGTAGATGACCTCCTCCTCGCAGGAGCCACTAAAGAGGACTGTGAAGCAGGTACCGGGGCTTTGCTCTTAGAACTCTCTCGCCTAGGATACCGGGTCTCGGCCAAGAAAGCACAGATATGTCAGCGGAGGGTAACATATTTGGGATATGCCCTAGAAGGGGGAAAGAGGTGGCTCACTGAAGCCCGAAAAAGCACAGTCACCCAGATTCCCAGACCACAGACCCCCCGGCAGGTACGCGAGTTCCTGGGAACAGCTGGATTCTGCCGCCTCTGGATTCCAGGTTTTGCAACCCTAGCGGAGCCCCTATACCCGCTGACAAAACAAGGGAACCCCTTCGAGTGGGGGGAGACTCATCAGAAAGCCTTTGACGACATTAAAAAGGCTCTTCTCTCGGCGCCAGCGTTGGCCTTACCAGATGTGGCCAAGCCCTTCACTCTGTTCATAGATGAAAGAAAGGGAGTAGCCAGGGGGGTCCTAACTCAAACCTTAGGCCCCTGGAAGAGGCCGGTAGCCTATTTATCCAAGAGACTAGACCCAGTGGCTAGGGGGTGGCCAGGCTGTCTAAGAGCAATTGCAGCTACTGCCCTGCTTGTAAGAGATGCGGACAAACTTACCTTGGGGCAGAAACTAACTGTGGTGGCCCCACACACTCTCGAGAGTGTTATCCGGCAGCCACCGGACCGGTGGCTATCCAACGCCCGGATGACTCACTACCAGAGTCTCCTGCTAAGTGAAGATCGAATCCGCTTCGGGGCTCCGGTAGCTCTCAACCCAGCAACCTTACTACCGGAAGTAAATCCTGAGAGCAAAGAAGTCCTACACTCATGCCGTGACATTCTGGCAGAGGAAACAGGGCCGAGGAGAGACCTCAAAGATTCCCCCTTGCCAGAACCTCAACTCACCTGGTACACGGATGGAAGCAGCTACCTCTATGAAGGTAAGAGGGTGGCGGGAGCGGCTGTGGTCAGCAAGGACCGGACTATCTGGGCTAGTAGCTTGCCCGAAGGGACTTCGGCCCAGAAGGCTGAATTAATTGCTCTGACACAGGCTCTCAGGCTGGCAGAGAACAGCCGGGCTAATATTTATACTGACAGTCGTTATGCTTTTGCCACTGCTCATGTGCACGGGGCTATATACCGTCAGAGAGGTCTCCTCACCTCAGCAGGAAAGGAAATTAAAAATAAAAAGGAAATCCTCGACCTCCTAGAAGCCATTCATGCCCCCCAGGAGGTAGCTATCATCCATTGTCCCGGCCACCAGAAAGGGACCTCGGAAACAGCTATAGGAAACAGGAAAGCGGATGCCGAGGCAAGGCAGGCCGCTCTAGGGCCCCGGCTACTCGCCCTCGCTGTTGGCCCCGCAGCACCACAGCCAGAGACCCTCCACTACACCCTAGAGGAGGAAAAAGACCTGCTTAAAAGGCCAGAAAAATACCATAAGGACAAACTAGGAGTGTGGAGAACTGCAGGGGAAAAAATGGTAGTACCAAGGGCGGCAGCCACTGCCTACCTCCAACAACTGCATCGCCTTACCCACCTGGGGGCCAAACACCTCAGCTCCACCAGCCGGGCAACGGGACACTATGTCAAAGGACTCGATCGCCTTTCAGAAGAAGTAGTTAAGCAATGCAAGGCGTGTCAGCTGGTAAATGTACATTCATCCCAGGTCGGGACCGGACACAGGCTCAGGGGAGACCGGCCCGGGAGTTACTGGGAGGTGGATTTTACAGAAGTGAAGCCCGCCCGATACGGTTATAAATATCTTTTAGTTTTCATAGATACCTTCTCAGGTTGGGTAGAAGCCTTCCCTACCAAAAGAGAAACTGCAACTGTGGTCGCCAAGAAGATCTTAGAAGACATCTTTCCACGGTTTGGAATTCCTAAGGTAATTGGATCAGACAACGGTCCAGCTTTTGTTGCCCAGGTAAGTCAGGGAATGGCCAAGATACTAGGGGCGGATTGGAAATTACATTGTGCTTACAGGCCCCAGAGTTCAGGTCAGGTAGAAAGAATGAATAGAACATTAAAAGAGGCTATGACTAAATTGTCCTTAGAGACTGGCGTGGCAGACTGGACGGTCCTCCTTCCCTTTGCCCTTTTCCGCGCGCGAAACACCCCAGGCCCCTTGGGGGTGACACCGTTCGAGGTTTTGTTTGGGGCCCCTCCGCCCCTAGCCGCTGACCCTTGGTCCGTGCCCACAGACACTCACACCCCTCAATCCCTGCTTGCCAGGCTGAAGGCCCTCGAGACTGTCCAGAAGGAGGTGTGGACTCCCCTGGCCGCCCTCTACCAACCAGGAGAACTGCAAGTCCCCCACCAGTTCCAGGTCGGAGACTTTGTGTACATCAGACGCCATCGGGCCGCTAATCTCGAGCCGAGGTGGAAGGGACCCCACCTGGTATTGCTGACAACCCCAACAGCGGTCAAGGTAGACGGTGTAGCTGCTTGGATCCACGCCTCCCACGTCAAGCGGGCACCCCCATCAGACGACACCGATCATGGATGGACTGTGGAGAAGACAGACAACCCTCTCAAGCTACGGATTTGCCGCCGCCCTCTTCCTGCTGAGCCTGCCGCTGATAAGTAGCAACCCCCATGCCCCAAAGAGACTAACTTGGAGGGTAATGTCCCCCCACACCGGACAGACGGCCTGGTCGGTCACCAATATAGCACCTAAAGGGACATGGTGGCCAGACTTAACGCCAGACCTCTGCGCTATGGCAGCAGGATACAGACTATGGGACCTCCCTGAGAGAACAGTAGAAGAGACTAAAGCAGGTATAGAGACCCGAGCTTACATAGGAAAAGGAAGAGATTTGCAATTTGGAGTTCACTGTAGTTATCTGGGGGCCCGTGAGCGTCTTACGATGACCCAATTCTATGTGTGCCCCAAAGACAGGCAGGGACATAGAAAGAATTGTGGATCTGAACGAGAGTATTTCTGTGCAGAATGGGGATGTGAGACAACTGGTACTGGATATTGGATCAGAGGGCCCCCCGAGTGGGACCTCATCCAGGTTCGGAGAAATGAGAGCCAAACCTCCGGACATAGGGGTTGGGTTAACGCCCTGAATATCTCCTTCACCTCAGCTGGGCGGTCATACGACCTAAACAAGTGGCGCTGGGGAGTGACATGGGGGATCCGGCTGTATAAGGACCAGCATGATGATGGCCTCCTTTTTAAGATAAGATTAGATGTACAGGATTACAGGCCACCAGTTGCAGTAGGACCCAACACCGTCTTGTCCAGCCGGCAGCTCCCCACGAAAGAAAGGCCTCTTGCCACCACCACCGTGGCAGGAACTAGCCCAGCCTCCAGGGAGGAACAGGCCAACCCCATAGAACTAGAGACAAACTCAGGTCAGAGGCTATTAGGCTTGGTAGAGGGGGCCTTTAGTTCTTTAAACATGTCCAAGTCTAACCTAACTGAGTCTTGCTGGCTCTGCCTAACTACAGGGCCCCCCTACTATGAGGGCATAGCCTTCCAGGGAAACTATACCAACACCACCAGCCATGACCACTGTTCGTGGGGACAGCAGGGGAAGTTGACCCTTACTGAGGTCTCAGGGCAAGGCACATGTATAGGACAAGTGCCAAAGGACCGCCAGCATCTCTGCAAGGAGAACCTGGCATATCCCTCCTCTGCAAGCTATTACTTAGTGCCCCCAACAGGGGGATGGTGGGCCTGTAGTACGGGACTTACTCCATGTTTAGCAGCCCAGGCCTTTAACCGTTCTCAAGATTATTGTATCCTTGTCCAACTAGTCCCCAGGATCATGTATTATCAAGCTAATGCATTTGAAAAAGAATTTGACTCCTATTCTCCTTCCCATCGGGATAAACGGGAACTTGTTTCACTGACCTTGGCTGCTCTCCTAGGTCTAGGGGTCGCGGCAGGAGTAGGAACAGGGACAACAGCCCTCATTAAAGGCCCCACCTATACTGAGGAGCTCAGAGCTGCTATAGATGAAGACCTCAAACATATAGAGCACTCCATAACTAAACTTGAGGAGTCTCTAACCTCTTTGTCTGAAGTAGTCCTACAAAATAGGAGAGGACTAGATCTCCTATTCTTAAAGGAGGGAGGGCTGTGTGCAGCTCTCAGGGAACAATGCTGTTTCTACGCTGATCATTCAGGGGTGATAAAGGATTCCATGTCAAAACTTAGGGAGAGATTAGAAACTCGCAAAAGAGAGCGAGAAGCCAAACAAGGCTGGTTTGAAGGTTGGTTTAACAGCTCACCGTGGTTCACAACCCTGATATCCTCTCTCGTGGGACCCCTGATCATTTTACTCCTCCTTTTGACATTCGGGCCATGCATAGTAAACCGCTTAATTGCCTTCATTCAGGACCGGATTAGTGCAGTTCAGGTAATGGTCCTCCAACAGCGGTATCAGCCTGTACCCTCAAACATTAGCCTGTAGTTCCATGATTGGAACTTCCCACAAGAAAAGGGGGGAATGTAAGGCCGCTGAAAACCCCCCCTTCCCCCTAGACCAGCTTTTCCAGTAAGCTCTGGTTAATGTAAAGATTAAAGAGAACTTCCCCCTCCTGACCTTTCCCCGTAAAGCTCTGGCGCCCTGATCTGGTCATAGCATAGTTATCTTATCACTCCTCGGGATCGGCCTGCGCATACCAGACCACCCTGGCCCCTTAGGAAATGAGTCAACTAATAACAAAGACCTGTCCCTGTAAAAGATGAGTTATGAGTTAACTGGTAACCCAGTTCCCTGTTTTCCGGCCACCTGCGTGTGGTTTTTGCCTTTATAAACCCGTGTTCTACAATTACTCGGGGCTCCAGTCAGCAGCACTTCCTTTGTGTTGTTGCCTGCCTGCCTGAGAGCCCCTGCGCTGCGCTTGTAATAAAAATCCTCTTGCTCTTGCATCAAGCCTCGGTCTCTGCGTTTGACTTGGGGTCGTCGCCTCTGCTGGACTCTCTGGGGGTCTTAGGGCCCAACACTGACAGGAACCGAGGTCCCTCTGGATGTGCGGCTCAGGGCTGCACCGATACTGACAGCCTGTCACGCTGACAGCGGCAGTCCTATCCTCCCAGCTGTAATGAGGCACCACGTTGGTGCTGCAGTTCCAATAACACAGGGCGCACCTCCGTTCCCCGGGGGTGGTTTTGATAGTTTTGCTACATGCACAGTGATTTTAAACATGGGAGCAGCATAAGTCAGTGATGTCAACCCCTGACAACTGCCATGACCGAAAAAGTCAGAAACCTGAGTGACTTCATTTACACTGCCGCACCCTGACAGAATCTGAGGTCTCTCTTGGAACCCAATATCACCTCATAGCTACGGAAATGAAAAGAATGGGACTTTTTTTCCCCCCCTAAGCAAAAGGAAAATATGAACTGAAGACCTAAATTCTGTTTTATTCATTGTGCACTTGATAAGGGCAGACATAGAATATTGGGGACCAACTGTAATTGTAAGAAATATTAATCATGCTCTGTTAACCGTGATTGTTTGGTTTTGATTAAAGGCACATTCTAACCTGGGACCTGGGAGCTCACCTGGAAATGCAGCCCATCCTCCCCATTATGCAAAGAATAACAACCTTGTTGCAGAAACCAGAATCACCAGCCCTTTGAAGACGCCAGCCCTTTTGCATATCACTAAAGCCCTTTGAAGATCCCCAGCCCTTTGCATACCTGTAAACCGCTCTTTTGTCCTGTTTGCCTACCTCCCATGTAATCTTTGTCCTTCTACCCAATATAAGCAGCTGGCATTATATGGTGGGGTTGCAGAGCAGATTTTTGCAGATGAGCTGCAGCTCTCCCATATTGCTGGCAGTGTTGGAATAAATGCTCATATATGATTCAATTTTGTCTCTGCTTAATTGGTTCAAGTAGTGACAGCATGAACCCGTTGATTGGCTACACAGTCCCAGAATACCTTGCTGCTACCATATCTCATTGATTTCAAGACACACTTTCTTTACCTTCATTTTACCATTTCTGAACTGGTAATGCATCTTACAAGCAATGGTATCTCACGGTTGTTGTGACCTGCCTGTCACCACCTGTGCATGTATATCTGGTCATAGCTGTTCACATTGTCAATTCAGCCCATGGGTATTGCTGATATTTATTACATGTGGTGAGTATAACTGTCATTTAAACTGTGTTTTGAAAGATTATGCTATATTTTGGTATTAATATGAAGTTATTTGGTGTTCAGGTATAAATAGAGAAGAAAGGGTATTTTGATAGTTGTGATATATCTTCATTGGGGAAGAGAATGCAATTGCATATTTTCTTTAAAGGCAGCAACCATGTGCTTTATGGGGCTGAAGAAAGGACGATATGCATAAATACCCGAGTCACATTATGCTTTGTTACTGTGCTACCTGAGAAAAATGACATATTACATGCCTAGGAAATCAACAAAGTCAGGGGAAATGGACAAAGCCTCCTAAATGAAAGGCATGTCAAAGCTATGCGAGGCTGCTGTGATGGGTTTATATGTTGGACAAATTCACCATAAGGCACTGTGTTATCATTTAATTTTTTTTCCCCTTGGGGATGCAGAAAATAATGGTGCAACTTATAATAGATGGCATTTCAGATTTGATGAAACACAGGAGAACAGAGCAGATGTTTTGACTTTAGGTGACTAGGGCTATGAAACTACTAGATCCCATTTATCCCACTCCACTTGGAGCGTCTCATGCAGGCCCATTCACACATTACCAGCGATCTGTCCACTTGAAACCTTGTAAGTCACGCCTCTGTAGACTGAACAAAACATTCTTAGGACAACTTGATACCCTTGGCTAGTGAGCTGAGTGTAGTCAAAAGCCTCTAAGTACTTAGATACATATGAAGCATAGGCAGCTGATTATGAAATAAATGGCTTCCATGAAAAAATCAGATAATTTTGCTGAGGCTGTTATTTAAAACTCAATTTTAGAAGGTCACGGCGTTTTCATGTCTGAAAAGTCAGGACTCAGGGCCCTGAGGCTTTTTTTGTTTTAGGGTGCTCTCAGAGCCGTGTGAAAAGGCAGACTGGGGAGTGTCAGCTGGAAAGCCATGGAATAATTCACAGTCCTGCTGTGGGCTGGCTGTCAATCACACGGTGTGTGAGCCTGCCCTGATGTTTTTGTCAGAGCCAAAGTTATTCTTCTCTTTCTACTCAAAGATACTGCCCTAAAGATTTAGTCAACTGCTTTGACAAATAAATAGCAGGTCAAGAGCCAAGGGCCCGCTGCCTGATGTGTGGAGGTGGAGAAAGGGTACCCCTCTCTGCCCCAAGCCCCAGGCTGGGTGTTTGCTGTAGCAGCAGGTTCTTAAGAGAAAACGCTTCTGCAAAAAAGGGTAGCTTTATGGAGGGTGCCGAGTGCAGAAATGTTTTTAAGCCACACTGTGGATTTTCTCAGGCACTGATCATAAATATTTATTTCAAATGCAAAGAAGAGCTGAAAAGCTGTATCTAGAATTGCTACCAGACATTGCTACTTGGAACGTGTGATAGGTACTTCAAACTTAACATGTTCAGCATAACTCTTCATTTCTCCTCCCCCACTTTTTCCTCCCAAATACCCCCCCGCCCCCGAATCTCAAGAAATAGCTCAGACCCAAAACCTTTGACTCATCCTCAACTACTCATTCCTCTTACACTCAGTGTCTCAGTCATCAGATCTGTCCTCATTGTATATGTTGATTCATCTTCTTCCTCACAATTACACCAGCATGAGGCACCATCATTTCTTAAAAAAAATTTTTTTTAAAACATGTTTCTACTGATTTCAGAGAGAGGAAGGGAGAAGGAGAGAGTGATAGAAACATCATGATGAGAGAGAATCATCTATTGGCTGCCTCTTAACTGACTCCCCTCCTCCCCTCCCCCCTCCCCCCTGGGATCCAGCCTGCAATCTGGGCATGGAACCAGTGACCTCCTGGTTCATAGGTCGATGCTCAGCCACTGAACCACACTGGTTGGGTGGCACCATCATCTCTTGTCTTGACTATTGGGAGAGACTCTTAGCTAGGTTTTCACTCTCCCCATCCCTGTCACCTCTCCCCCTACCTGTTCCTCCCACATTAGTAAAAGTGAGCTTTTAACACATACATAAATCAGACAATGTCACACTCTCTTACTCAAAACACCTCCATGGCTCTCACCCACACAGGAATTCAATTTGATCCTTCTCATGACCCTCACTACCTGGTCCTTGGCTATCTCTTTGATAGCATTTTCACCAGCCTTTCCTCTTGCTCATGCTATTATATCATGGTCCTGCTTTAGGATATTTGCATTGGCTGTTGCCTCTGCCTGGAATGCTGATCCTTGCATGGCTTATTCCCACATTTCATTCTGATCTCTGCCCGAATGGCACCTCCTCAAATAAGTCATTTCTGACCACCCTCCTTAAGATCTAGTCTTTTGCTGTCCTCTTACCCTGCTTTACGTTTTTTCATGTGCCACTCTCTGCTGTCATATCATAGACTTACCTGTTACCTGTTAGTGTCTGTCTCTTTCTCCAGAATGTAAACTCCATGACAGAAGGGGCTCTGTCACCTGTACTGTTTCCCACTGTGTTTCTAGAGCCTAGAACAGTGCCTTAGCATATAGCAGCTGTTCAAGAAAAGTTTCCCGTCAACATAAATACTGCACATACTTCTTCATATGTCAGATCCCCAGTTACACACATTCTAGACACATTGAGGCCCTGCAAAAACTGATCTAGTGTGGTCTGCCTTTCAACTGAAGCATTTTTACCCAACATGCCTGGCATCCCCAGCTGATGGCAGCACCCGGTGGTGGCACTGAGATGGGTGCAGGTCACATGAGTGGTTGCCTCTCCTGGGCCCTCCACTTGCCAAGTAGTTGAAATGTGTCTCTGACAACCTTGCCTTCTGTGGCTCCTCTGTTCCTTCCTCTCCCCACTCCTCCCCTGGCAGCATTCAGTCAGGGAATATTTATAAGGAGCCGCTTTGTTAAGGGCATTGGGGGTGGATATACAGCTGAGCTTTCTGAGGTCAGGTCCTCAAGAAATTTGGTGATTGGCAGGGCTCGGGGTAATAGGGATGAACCAAAATAAGTATAAGGGCTGTTGTAAAGGTTAAGTGTCTTGCTCCAGAGGAAGTAAGAAACCAGAACCTGAATTTGGCTCATAACTCCAAGTCTAGCTTTTTTTTCCCACTCTGCCCCCCAAGCCTGCTTCCCTGTATTTGTAAATTTGGCACATTTCTTTTTATTACAGTCCCTGTGCCTGTCTAGAGTAGTTAACTAACCTAAGGAACCACATTCAATTAAAAAATTTTTTTTTGTTGCATACTCACTCAGAGCAAAGGGTGAGTATGCAGCAAATATTTGAGAAAGGCATGAAAACGATTCTCTATTACACACATACTCTAGAATTTATTTTCCTAAAATAAATTAGTTTGATGGCCAATGAATTCAACAAACAAATGTTCAGCTTTTTATACATCTAGCAAGTCCATTACCATACAGCATTGGTTGGAGGTTCCTGTTCCTAAAATTTCCATACATTTACTTTATTTTATTGATAACATTATACTTTATTTTATTGATTTCAGAGAGAAGGGGAGAGGGAGAGAGAGAAACATCAATGATGAGAGAGAATCATTGATTGGCTGCCTCCTGCACGCCCCCCCGCCCCCCCCCCCTGCCCCAGGGGATCAAGCCTGCAACCCAGGCATGTGCCTTGCCTGGGAAATGAACCATGACCTCCTGGTTCAGAGGTCAACGCTCAACCACTGAGCCACACTAGCCAGGCTCCATACATTTACATTTAAGTCCTCTAGTATAGGACCTTATCCAAGTCTTTTTTCCGTCCTGTAGGCCCCCACACTTTAGCATCATGAATCATTTTAATTTTTCTGAGATGTTTTTGATTCCACATATTCTGATTGGAAGCTTAGAAACAATGATAAGACCATCTAACGTTTAAATATTCTCTAATCCAACTTCTCTTTTGTGATGGACTGATTGTATTCCTAGCCCCAATTCTTCATCCCAACCTGCATCTAGGCCATTTACACGTGAATTTTCAGCTCCTCCTATCAAGAGGTGAAACATATCCTTCCCTCTCAACTTGATTTTCAGTTGCTCATGGAGCTTCCTTTGGGCAATTGTTAGCAGATAGTTAGCAAACAGAAGCTTGGAAAAGTGCCCACACATTTTCATTTCTCTGTCTTTGCCACAGGATGTGCCTGGAAGAGCACGTTATGGGATGGGAGTAGAGCCAAGTTGCCCTAGTTGTCTGAGCTGAGACCATCCCAGTTCAGCTGACTGTCATACCCCAACCGTCTAGAGCCAGCTGCCAGATGTGAGGGAGCCAGCTGAGAGCAGAAGAAATTTCCAGTCAAGCGCTGCCTGGATTACTGACCCGCAGACTCGTGAACTAAATAAATGCTTGTTGCTTGAAGCCACTGCCTTTGCAGACAGTTTGATGCACAGCAGTGCTGTGACCATAGATAACCGATAATGCTTCCTTTAAGTCTTTCGAACTTGGAAGCTGTCCCTCCATTTGGCTTCTATTAAACAAAAATGGAGTGCCTTTATTAGCAAAGCATTGTGCAAAATGCATTCCTACATGATTTTATTTAACCCTGACAATGATATAATCTAGAAGACAAATAAAGTGATTATCCAAAATTTAGAGACAAGGAAATGGATGCTTAGAGAAGGTGAAGTGACTTGCCCAAGGTAGTAAAATGATAAGAAATAGAGTTGGGAGTCAAACCCTTGAAGATTGCTTTTAGAACTTCTGCGCCTTCACCATTGATGTTGCTATTTATTCTACTGGTTCTTCCACCACATCTTTTTTCCTGCCCACGGATTCAGAGAGCACTTTTATACTTAGGTCCCCTTAAAACAACTCTTGTTACAGCTACTGTCAACAGCCATCTTCCCCATTAGTCTGGAAGTTCTGAGGATAAGGACTATAAATACTTATTGTAATGCCCCCCCCACCCCCCCCAGCTACTATGACATAGAATTTTTATTTTTATTTTTTTAATTGTTTTATTGCTTAAGGCATTACAAAGGATATTACATATGTGTCCTTCCCCCCCCCCCCCCGCCCTTGACAATCCCCTGGCCTCCCCTACCCCCCAGTGTCTTATGTCCACTGGTTATGCTTATATGCATGCATACAAGTCCTTCGGTTGATCTCTTATGAAATAGAATTTTAAAAAAGGCAGTGATCCTTTCAAGTTTAAGGAAATATAATTATCCCCAAAAAAGCAACTTATGCAAAAGTAAGAAAAAATTTACTATAGAATATATATTTAAACATACATCTATTTAAAGGGTACCACTATCCCATATTGATTTACTTGGTAGAATGCATAGTAAAGTTTTTTCCATTTTTGTAAACAGTTTTAGGTACATAGTGTTAGAATTTCATGTCTAAAAAATAAAACTCTCCTGAATCACGTTTTATTCACATAATATTAAAAACAAGGATTTATATAAAATTAGGATGGAATAAGTTCTATGTGGCAGCTAGTTTCTGCATTTGAGAGTTTTATGATTTGCTTTAGGTATGCTGCCACCAGGTGGCGACAGGATGCCAGACATAAGACCTACACAGTAAGGAATTGTGCTTTCTGAGGTTACAAGTAATAGCTCTTTCCTTGAGTTCGGAAGTAATTTGCGACCGCAGATATTTAATTTAACATACTACATCTCTTTAGTAAAACAGCTAAACTTAAACTCTAAATCAACCTTAAACATCTTTCAAGCAGATATAAATCCTAAACTACAAAATCAACTGCCTCATCTCTCTCCTCTCCAGCTTTGAATTATTTTCGTAATGGGCTGATTTTAACATTAATCTTACATACTCATTTGGGTGATGATGTTAACCGTTATGATTTACGGAGTCTTTATTTATCGTCAATGTCTGCCATGGCAGGTCATATGTCAGGCGTCAAAAGTCTTAATATTTTTTTTCTAACAAAAAACCTCTCTGGCTTCCATTTCATGAGGCTTAGATCTTTTCAGTATGATCTCAGATCTCCCAAGGAAGACCCAAAGCATTTCTGCACTAGAATAGCATGAAAAGTGTATTGTATTTTTATTTTTATTTCTTATACTATAGAATAATCCACTAGAATTTTCCCTTCTCAAAGCATAGAGCCAGTTTATTGCATTACCTATTTAACTGCAATGGAAATGGATCTCTGTAGCAACAGGCTCTGTCCTAAATATTTCCAGAACAGAGTTCTTAAAGAAACAAAAGTCCCCATGCCATGTAAGAAATCTGAGCAAAATACAGAATAAAAAACTAACTGACTTCATTATAATGAATGATACTATATATTTTTATAAAGCAATTTCAATAAAAAGGGAACACAGAGCGACTTCAAAAAGCTACCAAAAGTTCTTACTCCTATGGATCATCAAGCTGAAACTTTGGAACAGATTCTAGAAAGGCTTAAGTTTATGGAAAATAAATTAAGAATGAGTATATCCCTAACCTCTCAGGTACTACCCTGCTCTGCCCCAAGGTCTTTTGCTTCAAGAATAAAAAGGACTGGGTGACTGAGAGTCAAAGGTTAATGCTATGTAGTTGAGGGGAGAAGATACAGGCAATTCCGTAACTAAGCATAGTTAGAAAAACAAGTCATCGGGGGTGGGGGTTGGGACCCTCCATAGTTTTATCCTGGATGTTGTTACTCAAAACTGATCGTCATTCCCTCTCACATTTGCCTACTCCAGGGGTGGGAGGGCTCTGAGCAGCACTAAGCGGTAAGGACAGAGCTGGTAGGGAAAGATGTATCAGTTGGGGAAGATGGGAGAGCCAAGGTAGGAGAAAGACTTAGGAGTTGGGAATGGGGAAGATAAGCTGAGTGGTGATTCCTGGAGGCTGGAGTTTGCACAATAAACAGGGCTATCTGTGTTCTAAGCGGTGAGAACAGAGAGGGAGAAGCAAATGGCAACTGAGTACTGAAAGCCTGCTCCAAAGAAGTGGGCCAGCTCCTAGCCTAACTCTGGGAGAGGAATCTAGGGAAGAGATAAAGAAAACAATGAGGCAATATCAAAATCAAAGAGGGAGAGAAGAGAAAGGCATGGTTCATTAAAAAGCTCTCAGGTGATTTTGAGTCTCACAGGACACCAACAGGGCAGATGTTATTATCCTCTACTTACAAAGGAGAAACTGGGGCCCACAGTCGGTAAGTGATTTTTTAAAGGCCACATACTGAGCGGCAGATATAAGAATCAAAATCAAGTGACCTGATTCCAAGAAAAAGACTAAAGAAGAGAGGGTGCATTGGAAGCACTGATACACACCGTATGCCCTACTCTTTATGCGGTAAACAGGAAGTAAATTTTTCATATAACCAAGACTCAGCCTTTTAAGGACCGAACGGAAACAATTTTAGCCATTATTGAAAAGCATTCCTGAAATGTATTATACTAGCCCTTCAATACTGACTGTATTTTGCCTTCTTGATACATGGGGTTAAAGTGCTGAAACTTGACTCAATATAGATGGACTTCCAATTCAGGGATACCCTCCGGTCCTAACGAGGCATACAGATTTTATTGCTGTCATGCCTAACACATTCATGGCTAGAAATAGCTGTAGAGCAGAATCACTGACTCAGCTGCTTCTTCCTTCACACTCCGCTCTACCTTATTCAGTGTGTTGGTTTCTGCCCCTGCCTACTGCTTCTGATCATGTCATTCCCCTGATTAAAATCCTTTTAATGGATCCCTACTGATTACAGCAGCATTTTAAAATTCAGGCTGTACATTAAAATCATCTGGGGCGCTTCTAAAAAACCTCTCAATGCCCAGATGCCACCCCAAAGATTTTGATTCAATTGTTTAGGTGTGGGATTAATAAGAAGTTGCATGGACTTGGGCTTCTGGTCAAGATGAAGTAGCATGGATTGGCTAAACCCTCCAACTTGACACAATGAAGAAATCTAGACAAAATAAATAAAACACGGGTTTTCAAAACATTAACATGAGGCAATGAGGGACATGGATCCCTGAGAGATGAGAAACACGCAAAGTCAGTCCTTCAGTTTCCATAGTTTGTCACCTTGAGAGAATTCCCAGGGAGCCTGGAAGATGCTTTGAATTGAGAAGATGCTTTATTGCCAAGATGGTGTGAGACTCTAGGGCAGGGGTGGGCAAACTTTTTGACTCGAGGGCCACAATGGGTTCTTAAACTGGACTGGAGGGCCAGAACAAAAGCATGGATGGAGTGTTTGTGTGAACTAATATAAATTCAAAGTAAACATCATTACATAAAAGGGTACGGTCTTTTTTTTTTTTTAGTTTTATTCATTTCAAACGGGCCGGATCCGGCCTGCGGGCCGTAGTTTGCCCACGGCTGCTCTAGGGAGATTACACGGCTAGAGTTTTCTGGGTAGAGTACTAGACAGGAGAGAGTACAAAATCAGCATATGCATATAAGGAAACTATCCAAGGCCAGATAAACAAGACCACCTGAAAATATTAATGGGAATAGCACTCAGAATTCAAACAGGGTTGGTAACAGTTTGCACTATTCAGACTGGGCTGTTTGGAAACTCACAGGGCATTGTTGGATACTCAGGCACATTTTGCCTCAGTAGTCTGGAAGTGTTAGCCACAGACTTAAATGTTGCTCTGGTCTTGCCTACTCTGGAAAACAAAACCTGAAAGGATCAAAGTATATACAAGGAGCTTCTCTGCGTCCCAGAACAAAGCTCAAGAATATTTATAGGAGTACAGAAAAAATCCATCACCCAATGAGGTAAAATTCATAATGTCTGGCATACAATGAAGATTACCAGGCATGCCATGAACAATAATGAGAAAAATCTCTCAATCAAAACCAACCATAAACTGACACAATGTTGGAAAAGTTAGAAGATGAGGGCATTAAAAATAATTATTATAATCACATTCCATATTTTTAGCAAGTTAGAGGACCAACCCAAAACTAGAATACAAAGGCATTAAAAGTTATTATAACTGCATTCCACATGTTCAACAACTTAGGGAAAAGATTGAGCAGTTAGAGACATGGAGAATGTAAAAAGGACTCAAGTCTAACCACTGGAGGTGAAAAACATGCTGTATGGTAATAATGGCAGACTGGGCATTATAAGAAGAAAATGTTAGTGAACTTGAAGACAGCAATAGAAATGATCCAAATGACTCACACAGAGAAAAAGTGTTGAAAAAATGAATAGAGCATGGGTGTGCTGTGGTCCAACTTCAAATGGCTTAATGCACATGTGATTGGAGTTTCCAATGGAGAGGAGAAAGATGACAAAAACCAATATTTTAAGAAATAATGACTATGGGGCAGCCATTATAGAGGTTCCTAACATTTTAAAAACTAAAATTACTATATGATCCAGCAATCCCATTTCTAAGTATATAGTCAAAATAATTGAAAACAAAATCTCAAGGTGATATTTACACATCCATGTTCACTGCAGTGTTACTGATAACAGGCAAGAGATGAAAGCAACCCAGATGTCTATCGATGGGTGAGTGGATAAAACAAATGTGGTATTACATACAATGGAATATAATTCAGCCTTAAAAAAGGAGAATCCTGTCATATGCTACACAACATGAATGTTTTTGAGGACATTATGCTTAGTGAAATAAGCCAGTCACAGAAAAAGACAAATATTACACAATTCCACTTATGTGAGGTATTTAAAGCAGTCAAATTTTTAGAAACAGAAAGTAGAATGGTGGGTGCCAAGGGCTGGGTGAGAGGTAAAAGAGAGGTTGCTATTCAATGGATATAAAATTTCAGTATTGAAAGATGGAAAAGTTCTAGAGATCTGTTGTGCAATAAAGTTACTTAACACTACTATACAGTATAGTTAAATTGGTTAGCATGGCAAATTTTATGTTACATCTTTTTGAGTACAATAAAAATAATTTTGGTGATGATTGTATAACTCTGTGTATATTCTAAAATGATTGAATTGTATACTATAAGTGGATGAATTGTATAATATGCGAATTAGATCTCAATAACACTGTAAAAGCAAGTTCAGTATAGTACATAGCAATGAGAGAGAATGATCAGTCCTTAAACTATATGCAATGTGATATAAATGAAAGAAGCTACATGCAAGAGCATTCTGTACAAAACAAGCAAATTGAGCATTGCTGTTAGAAGTAAGGATGATAGCTGCCTTGGGGTCATGGGAAAACAAGTCACTGGAAGGGACCATGAGTGAACTTTGGGGTGCTGGTAAATTTTTATTTCTTGTTTGGGTGCTAGTTACATGTGTGGTCTTTTTGTGTAAAATCATTAGGCTGTACACTTATAATATACTAGAGTCCCAGTGCACAAAATTCGTGCACTCAGGAGGGGGGTTGTCCCTCAGCCCAGCTTGTGCCCTCTCACAGTCTGGGAGCCATTAGTTGGACATCCTTAGCGCTGCTGCGGAGGTGGGAAAGGCTCATGCTACTGCTGCTGCACTTGCCAGCCATGAGCCTGGCTTCTGTGTTGAGCATCTGCCCCTGGTGGTCAGTGCACGTCATAGCTACTGGCCATTTCGCTGTTGGGCTGAAACCATCTCTCTGACATCCCGAGGGGTCCTGGATTGCAAGAGGGTGCAGCTCAGGTCGAGGGACCCCATCAGTGCATGACTGAGGCCTGGGAGGGATTGTGGGAGGGCTCCAGGGCATGTCTGGCCCATCTTGCTCAGTCCCAATTGGCCGGACACCAGCAGTAAGCTAACCTACCAGTTGGGGAATCTGCCCCCTGGTGGTCAGTGCACATCATAGCAACTGGTCGACCAGTCGACTCTCTGCCCCCTGGTGGTCAGTGCATGTCATAGTGAGTGGCCTTAGCATATCATTAGCATATTATGCTTTGACTGAACAGCCGACTGGACAACTGGACACTTAGCATATTAGGCTTTTATTATATAGGTTATGGAGTTTTTAATGTATATTGTAATTCTATACAAAAGTTTTGAAATACGGAAGAGAAAACAAGAAATATAACTACTTCATAGAAAACCATAAAAAAAAGAAAAGAAATAATAACCAAAATTTTCCTCAAGTTGATGAAAATTATAACTTCATAAGAAACATAAAAATCTTCAGACATAAGAAACAAGAAGAAAACTATATCAATGTACATCATAATATTTCTCAAAAGCAGTGATAAAGACAAGTGCAGCCAGAGGGAAAACAACACTGACTAAAACAACAACAAAAAAGAAAGGATAATAGGAGATTTCTTGTCAGAAATAATGCAGAAGAGAAGATGGTGGATCAGTGTTGATAAAAAAAACCTGTTACCCTAGAATTCTATACCCAGCAAAAATACATTCCAAAAATTAAGGCAAAAGAAAGTCTTTTTACCAACCAAAAAAGTTAAAAAATAAAAAAGCTTATTCCTTCCAATGAAGATTTAGTGTTTAAGTGCATTTTATTGTGGTGTAATTCTATCTCAGTTAAGTCAAGGCTCCACAGCTGAGAGCAACGTAATAGGTGCAGATATACACAATATGCTGACAGAGAGTGGAATCAATAATCCCTGTCCTAGACCATCACCAACCTCCAGGCTGTATGTGAAAGGGCTAAAAATAACACTGAAGAGTGAGTGCTTGAGAGACGATTGTCCATCTTATATGAGGAAGGAAAAAAGGATGTTTTTTTCTCCCAAAAAACATAGCGAACTTTGGGAAGCTTCAGGAGAATGACTGGGAGAGTTTGTAATTGAGATGCACTGAGCAGGTGGTGGGGTCCCGGAGTTTCACCTGACACAGGCCTGGAAACGTCTGAGACTCAGACAATGTGTCTAGCTGTCCTGAAGGCTGCTGGAAAGCTGGCTGCACAGTGTGTGTATATAAATGAAATGCTTAAATACAAAGGTAATTTATGAAGTTTGCTTTACACTCGAATACTCATATCCAGTCATTTAGTTAAAGCCTTTGGCTTTGATTAAAGTTTTTTAACATTTGAAGTATTGACTGATGTAGCTTCCCTGGTGAGGAGAAATGAATATTTTTTCTCATTTATTAATGTCCTGTAGTGAAGGCATAACCTTTTACTTAAAATAATTGGTTTGGAGATGGAATTACAACATTCATTCTCCCCCTGCAATTTGTGGATTTGCAGATTATTCTTCTGGGTTGTCAGCATAAGTTACTATTTGTCTTTATCGAATATGTACACACACACACACACACACACACAGAGACAGACAGATGGACATATACACACTCACACACACACACACAATGCAAAAAAGACTTGTAGAAAGTAAATTTTATTGCCATTTATAGCAATGAGGGAAGAGTGGACAGGAGTGTGAGTTTATGATGCTGATCATAAGGTAAAAGCAAGGTAAAAGCAAAGCAAGTAGTGAGTCTAAATTTGATACTGATAGGACTCTATTTCTAGAGCATAAGTAAATAAAAGCCACACAATTACAGATTTAACACAAAATTAAAATTAGAATGTTTCCTTTGAAAATTTCTTAGTGCATCTCCAAGTGATTAGCTTATCACAATATTTCCCCTGGAAAGGTAGAAATTAAATCAACAATATTGCAAAAGACAAAATAACCCCTGACAGTTCTAAACAAAAGAGTGATGCAAATACGGTTTCGGTGGCTATTAGGCAGGAAGCAGATGATCTTCTAATCAATTTACTGTTGCAAAATAAGTCCAAATGATTTTCATGGGACACACGGGTATCACTGCTGTAGTTATTTTATTTGTTTCTACCCAAAGGTATTTAAAACACAGCCAATCACCACAGTTAGATTGTCAAAGCTATTTTTGTACTTAGAAGCAGGGATTTAAGAACACAGTGAGGCCTGCATTTTATTTTGTTCATTCAATATGTACATTTATCATGATCAATGCCAGTGAATATCATAAGCCTAATCTAGAATTGTTTCCTTGGTAAATCCACTGGGGAGAAATGAATGATAGGTACACTGAGATTCACAAATTAACAAATTGGACACGGTTCCAATTTGCTTGGTCTTACCAAAATTCCCTTAGTAGGTACACAGTGGTATAGTAAATTTTTTTTAAATATATTTTTTATTGATATTGATTAAGATATTATATATGTGTCCTTATCCCCACGTTACTCCCTACCCCCCCCCCCCCATGCCCTCACCCCCGCGTTGTCCGTGTCCATTGGTTAGGCCTATATGCTTGCATATAAGTCTTTTGGTTGATCTTTCCCCCTTACCCCCACCCTCCCCTACCTTCCCTCCAAGGCCCGACAGTCCAATCAATGCCTCTCCATCTCTGGATCAGTCCTTGTTCATCAGTTTATGTTGTTCATTATATTCCACAAATGAGTGAGATCATGTGGTATTTATCCGCTCTCCAGTTCCATCCATGCTGTGGCAAATGGTAAGAGTTCCTTTTTCTTCTTCCTCTTCTTAAAGAATACCTTTCAGCATTTCATATAATACTGGTTTGGTGGTGATGAACTCCTTTAGCTTTTCCTTATCTGTGAAGCTCTTTATCTGGCCTTCAATTCTGAATGCTAGCTTTGCTGGATAAAGTAATCTTGGTTGTAGGTTCTTGCTATTCATCACTTTGAATATTTCTTGCCACTCTCTTCTGGCCTGCATGGTTTCTGTTGAGAAATCAGCTGACAGTTGTATGGGTATTCCCTTGTAGGTAACTGAGTTTCTTTCTCTTGCTGCTTTTAAGATTCTCTCTTTGTCTTTTGCTCTTGGCATTTTAATTATGATGTGTCTTGGTGTGGTCCTCTTTGGGTTCCTTTTGTTTGGGGTTCTCTGTGCTTCCTGGACTTGTAAGTCTATTTCTTTCACCAGGTAGGGGAAGTTTTCTGTCATTATTTCTTCAAATAGGTTTTCAAAATCTTGCCCTCTCTCTTCTTCTGGTACCCCTATAATTCTGATGTTGGTACGCTTGAAGTTGTCCCAGAGGATCCTTACACTATCTTCATATTTTTGGAATCTTTTTTTCTTTTTTCTTTTTCGGTTGGGTATTTTTTGTTTCTTTGTATTTCAAATCTTTGACTTGATTTTTGGGATCCTCTTGTCTGCTGTTGGATCTCTGTATATTATTCTTTATTTCAGCCAGTGTATGCTTAATTTCTAGTTGGTCTTTTTTCATATCATCCAGGGTCTCACTAAATTTATCAGCGGTTTCCATAGAATTCTTGAAAAACCTTATAAACGTGGTTTTGAACTCTATATCTAGTTGTTTGCTTTCCTGCATTTCTGTCATTTGTGACCTGTTTCTTTGTCTCCACATTTTTTATGCTTCCCTGTGTTGGTAGAGTGGTTTTGTATGCTAGGTGTCCTGTAGGGCCCAGTGGCTCAGCCTCCCCAGTTACCTGAGGTGGACACTCTTGGTGCACCCCCTTGTGGGCTTTGTGCACAGTCTTGTTGTAGTTATGCCTTGATTGTTGTAGGATCACTGGGAGGAATTGACCTCCAGGCCAATTGGCTGTGAGAATCAGCTGTGTCTGCAGTGGGAGAACTTCTGTGCTGAAGACACCCTTCTGGGGCAAGACTTGCTTCAGTGGGGCTTTGGTGCTCACTGAGTCTGCGCCCTGAGTGTGTCCCTTATGGATCTGAGGAGTTGTAGTCTGGATGGTCCCTCTCTGACCACTGGGTACACTGGCTCTTGGATCTAAGGAGGTGCTAATTTAGCCTCTGCCTGAGGTTACCCAGCAGGAGCTACGAAGAGAACTGCAGATTCCCCTTCCTTTTTTGGAGTTTGGAGGTGCCCTGATGAGGCCCAGCTGTGAAGCAATGCAAGCTGCTGTGGGGCCTTGGGCCTCCTCTTGGAAGTTCTGGGTCTGTCTGGCCCAGCTGCAATTTGTTAGGTAATTTTCAGGTTGCAAAGGGCCAGGGCATTCATATGCAAAAACCTCTGCCGCAGCCTGGGTGGGGCGGGGTCTCAGGGAATCAAAGGGTGGAGCAAGCAGCTATGGCTGGTCCTCAACCCTGCCCTAAGGGGCCACACGTCTCAGTGTCCTGGTAATCGCTGCAAGCACCTCTGAGGAAAAGCCGCCCTCAAGTTCAGAGTTCTGCCTGCTGCCAGACAGTCCAGTTTCTCCCCGTATGAGTCCTGGGTCCCCAGAGACTTCCCAGAACCAGAGTTCAGAGCAGTGGGGAGCTAGTGACTCCCTCCTGATTCAAAAAGACAGCCGCGTCCTCAGGTACCAGCCCCTTTCCGTGCGCGCGCTCGAGCCTCCGTACCTCTGCACTTTACTTCCGCAGCTCTTCTGAGTCTCAGTGTGCTTTTCTTTCCTTCTAGTTGTAGAATTTACACTCAGCCAGCCTTCCTGTAGTTCTGGATGATGTCCGTTTTGTCTTTTTGTTGTATTTTTGAAGTTGTTGTGGGAGGCAGCCATTTCCCGGTGTTTACCTCTATGCCACCATCTTAGTTTCTCCAGTGGTATAGTAAATTAACATTGTTTTTCATAATTGCAATATGTTTTTAATCTAGAAAATGGATAATTTCATGGGGATTTAATAATTATCCATACATATCTCATACGGGTAATATACAACCTTTTTATCTAAAATTTCCCCCATGCAGGGCTGTTGAGGCTGTCAACAGTAGAAACTGCTGTGCAAACTTGGTAATACTAGAGGCAAGGCCAGAAAAATTCATTTAAAAAATATTGATGTACTCACACACTGTTAACTTGCCTTTCATTCTCTTAGCAAGCCTTTGCTGACGACTATAATTCAAGCTAGAGTTTCACCAGCTAGCATCTGCAAAGGGAACAATTTGCCTGACAATCTCTCCCAACATATTAATATTTTAACAATAAAATATCATGTAAAAGCGATATTAATGATGCTATTAATGATAGTGGCAGACACAGGTGCAAAACAGAAATATTGATAAAAAAGATCGGTTTCTGAATATAAAACATGGATTAGGGAACAAAGAGAACAATTATTGGCATAAAGGAATTCTCTATGTCTGGATACATAGGGGCCTATAAAATTGACAATACCTGATGTCTTAAAAGTTTCTCTGTGCTTTATTTCTCCTGCTGACAATGGTGGTTTTAAGACATGAGATTTCTAACACTCTCCTTAATCCTTATACTTGGGTAGCTTTGTGACCAAAACCCTTATTATGTTACTCAAATAACCTTGCTTTTCAAAGGCAATATACTCCACCAAGAAGAAGATCTTTGGACACTTTTAGAAAGATTACAATTTCAAACGTATTTGTGCTTGTTAACTCACAACTTTGTATAGTTTTAATTTCATTCTGAAAATACTTTGAATAAGCTTATTATGCCACTGAGACTGTATGATTTACTATCAAGCGTAATACCATGTGAAATTGGAGGCTTAGTCAATACTACATAGTGATGCTGCAGTTACTTGCAATCATATCAGCAGTCATCCTCCTCATCCTCATCCTCTTTCCCTCCACCAGCAGGTCTCTGTCTCAAAGTTAGTCTACACTTGCACTTCTCTCTTCAGTTTACACAGAACCACAGTTATTGGGGTCACTTCGTTTCCTTCAAACTAGCCAGTCAGCACCAAGGTTCAAGATGTGAATTTCCCAAATTAGCTTTGCTCTCATTCAAGATGACTGTACATTCTCTTCAGCCTAAAACACAACAATGGGTACTTAATATAGAATTACAAGGCTCATCCTATATAATAAAAGCCTAATATACAAATTGACAGAACAACCAGTTGCTATGACACACAATGACCACCAGGGGCAGACGCTTAACGCAGAAGCTGTCCCCAGCCCTCAGGCCCTAGGCCAGCCAAGGTGGGTGTCAGCAGGGCGCCCCCCTGATTTCCCCACAGATCGGCCTTGATCACTGGCCAGGCCTAGGCACCCTACCCCTGCACGATTTTCATGCACCGGGCCTCTAGTATATTATACAAGATGTTTTCTTATACCTGGATGCCTTCCCTCATTAGTTGAGATAAATAAAAGTCTTGACTCTGAGACCAGTCAAAAGCTTCATAAGCCAACAACCCTAAACCACTCAAAGAATGACTCTTACACAGCAGCTCTCATGGACACAAACATTTTGTTCTCTGATTTCCAAGCATGAAAGTACAGAACAGCGTTTGTCCATAATCAGTATATCTACTGAGAGAAATGACTTGCAAAGCCTCCTTCAAGAGTGCAAACTTGCCTGTAAAGATGTCACAAGGAACTGTAAGTTTTACCAATTTATTTTAAGGACAATAAATTAATTAAAATGAAACAAGAAAAAAGGTTGGTGTTAGATGCAGATGCTATACTCCAGGCTGGAGAAATTAGGCCTCAAGGTCTCAACCACAGTGACTATGTTTTCCAATTCTGATACAATGCTTGTGACGGGTACTTCTGCTCTCCATATCAAAGTCAGATTGCGTTACAGAAAATGCAGCTAAAGGGAAAACCCTTAAAGAGACAGTCCCAACTCAGGGCTGGCTGGCCCCTGGGTGGTGGTGGATCAGTCCCTGACCCTGGCGGTAAACCTTCTGGCACCACTGACCGTGCAGGCATTGTAGCTGTCCATAATGCGAGGCCACAGGGACTGACCAGGGATCTCTGGGCCACTGGTGTCTCCAGCACTGAGGAAGGTGTGGGTCCAAAACACTAGTCTCAGCATTTGGATTTTGAGAGAGTATAGTCTTGTTTCAATGATACTTGCTTCACACATTTTATAGTCAATTTCTATTGGAATCCATTTTTTTTTTCAATGAGGAATTGGTGCTAAAGCCTATTAGGTGAGTCACTCCTATGCTATCTATCATGTCCGTTCTTCAGTGGGGAAAAGCCTTATTCAGAAGATGCTACATAGAGATATTTGTCAATTATATCGTTGGCTTCAATGCAACTTAATTGGAAGCACGCTTGTTTGATCTATGGAAGGTACCCCTTTAACAAAAGGCTAAGAGTAGCCGTAAGATGAGTATTGAGTTCTCAGTGGAGAACTGAAATCGGCTTGATGCAACTAAATAAGCAGCACAGTTTCCACTAGTTACACTGCCATACAGACTAAGAGCAAAATTAATCAGAGGCTTTTAGTCAGTAAGTTTCTTCTGAAATAATGATCGCTTTTGTGAGGGTTGAGCACAGAAAGCTAAGAGGAGAAGATGGCCAATTAGAAGGAGCCAAGAATTTGTCCATTGAAAGTGGTTTTTTTTTTTTTTTTTTAGTTTTTGTTTTTTTTTAGATTAAAGAACAGTTTTTATGAGATGTTCCAGAAAGGTATTATTTTTAGGACAGACATTTAAAAGCAAAGAATAATCAGTCACTACTAATGGCCATCATTTAATATAATTAGTGACGTGTATTATGTCGAGACCGGACTTTTGGAGACAATGTGGAATAGAGAGTAGAACTGATCACTTTTGAACCAGCAGAAATTCACCTGCTTTACTCTTCAGCTTCCGAATACGTTTTCAGTTATTAGACTATAGAACTTAAATCTAATGAATCCTTTAAAAAATTAAATGATTTCACATTCACGTTTAAGAAGAAGTGTTCGTGATTCCAAATGTAATGCAAAGACATGATCACTATATAATATCTTTTTATCTCTGTCATCCCTTTATTCTATTAGAAATGAAACAGCAGTAAAAATAAAATGAGAGAAGTGTCAGTAACAAAAATACCTATGTACATTCAGTTGATCTCTTTGGACTCAAATACATGGCAACATATATTGGCCAGTTTTTATAGAAAATCTATGCCATGTGTATGAATAAAATGAAGACAAGATTAGATATAAGCTGTGGAAAATAAAATTTTGATATTACAGCAGCCTATTTAGTATGAACAAAAGCAGTCTCTTATAATGCAATTAAGGAGTAGAGTCAAGGAATCATAATATTCAACCAAAAATTATAACTTTCCTCTTTAGCAATAAATTTGAGCAAAGATAAAATAGGAGCCTATTCGTTATTACATCCATACCCTAAACTGATAAAATTTCCTAAATTGGAAAATCCAAAAGTGCTTGGAAAGTTTTCTGAGATAATGCAAAACACCCTGAGAGTCCTTTGAGTTCCCACCTCAAAACTGCAAAAGACTGTGACTGTGGAACTTGACTGGAGCCAAGAGAGATGTATATTTAAAACCAGAAGGCATGTCTGTAAATCCTTAGATGTCCGAACATTTATAAAAGAAAGAAAAAAATTACTTGTGCACAATAAGAACTACATTTATCAAGGGTTGAATGACTAAGGCATCTTTAAGAGACCAACTTACATTAATAAGCTCAACCTCCCAGATTTTTTTCAACAGGTCCATCGACGTGTAGCCATTGATTAGAAAGGCTTTGGTGTAGTCACCTAGTTCGATGGAATCCAGCCACTCAGCGACAGAGGTGGGATGGTAGCCATCATGGCCAATGGGTCTCATCTGCAATTAAGAAACGTGAATTAAGATTACTTTAATCTGTATACTTTGTGTCCCCAAAACAGGAATGCCTCCTGGAAAGTTATCTGATAGGAAGCAAGAGATTTTTCTGGGTAAGGAAATGAAGAAAACCGAAATATTTTATGCACAATTCTAGTTCACTAATAATCTTCATGCTGAATTAATTTAAAAATATGCACCCCAAACTTTCAAATTTAGCTGCTACACCACCTCCATATTTGAGAGAACTAAATATGTTGAACTCCTGTTATAGACATTACTGGCATTCTGTCGGATGGAATTTCAAATGATGTCAGTCATGCAGCATTAAATGCAATGCTGAAGGCAAAAGGGATCACATTCCCAAAATGTGGATGATACTTCTCATATGCACAACATCAAAGCATGTGAAAATACTGTATGACTTGCCTGAAACAACCAAAGGAATTCATCCGTATGCAAGACATGTATAGTAGGCATTGCAAACGTACTGGAGAAAAACAGTGCTGTGCTAAGTCTGCAAAGAAAGGCTTTTCAGTGTTTAAAGACCACGTGTTCTACATTGATTCCACAGTATGTTAGACATGAACAGAGAATGCTCTGACAGACAGGTTTCTATTTTTCATCAGCTATATACAGATTTTATTTACTTATTTTTTACTCTAGGAGAACAAAGAAGTGTGACAACAGCATAATGTTTCTGAGTTTAAATTGGAGTATGAAAATAATTTCAGCAAGAGAAACTTCTGGGTTTAAAATTCTGTATGGATTATTCCAGTCCTTTAGCTTTTATCTGGAATTTTAGTTGAATTTGTGGTTCTTGAAGGAACTCACTTCCAAGATGTGTGCTGCGTCACATGCCACACTGTATATATCTGATACTTCTGCTACTAAGGTACCTCATCAACCTGCTGTGATCCTTCAGTGAATTTGTGATGGGAACAGCAAAACAGGGCAGCATACAAAATAGATTTTCCTCTTCCTTCAGACTCAAGGAGATAAATATTAATGGAAATCTATATGACTGATTTGTGAGCAGAGAAAAGATTAGCCTGGGCGTCAGGATTTCAGATTTTAATCTTAAACATGTTAGGCTTTCTGTCACTATGCAGTGTTCTCATTTTTAAGATGATCCTTACTCCTTCATTTTAAAGTTACTCTTTCTCCTTTCCTATTTCCCATTGTTTCCCTCCCCAGTCTATTTTCAATTTTGAGGTTTAAATGTCCTCTATTTTAAAGTCACAGTGTAATTTATTATTTGCATGAGAGTCTGAACTGCATCTGGCTTTTGTATATCACTTTTACATGGACTAACCGGTTGTAGCTACTCATTCAATGTTTGTTTGGGTAACACTTAGCTCGGTGTTTATACCAAAGTAGCTACAAATGTAAATAACTGCTCAGGGTTATGTATGCGTAAAATTGAAGACTAGGACCCAAAGCAGAGGCTCAAAGGTATGAAGTACCTTCATATTCTGGAGAGAGCTACAAAAATATTGGGCTAAGTGTATTCTCCAGGACCAAGAGGTGGTTGAATCAACTCTGCTAACTTGAACCAAGACCCCAGCCCCAGAAAATCCCTGGCTGTCCCAGTTGACAGGAGGAAATAACCAGAGAAAGGGAAAGAAGGAAGGAAAACTCAATGGAGTTGAAATTAACAGCCTGGCAGGGAAGTATTGCTGTCAGTCATTCATGAAACTGACCACCCTGGTGGTGGATACTGGGGACAAGCTTAGGGAGTCCTGATGAATCCAGCTGGGGCAGAGTCAGATATTTCATGTCAGAGACTGTGCAGTGGGGTTCCCATAGGTCACCCCAAGTGACACACCACTTCTTTGAGAGAGCAATGTCCATCTGCCACACAGAGGTTGTTGATGGTCTGTTAGCCAATGAGCAGTGGCAGGGATACCCACCAGATCTCTGCAAAGCAAACCTAAATATAACGTTTGCCTTTCCCACAATCCCTCCTTCTTGACCAGTGCCAGGGAATTTAGAATAAGGAAAGAGAAAGGTGCCACTACCCTGGGGAAAGTCTAAAGGAGGGAGTGAAGGGCAAATAAAATAAAACGAGGTTTCAATGGGTTGGCACTGAATTTTCAATATTTTCCATGAGTGGAAAGTTATTAGATATGTTTGAGATAACATTAAAAATTAATAAAGAGAGAATCAATTGAGTTTAGTTGAAGGCAGGATTAGAAAAAAAATCACATCAGTATCTCATGGAATGCAGACTGCCTGCTCATTAATCTAGTTACTCCCATGAGGCAAGTTCTCTAAGCCCATCCTTAAGGAGGTGAGAGGGAGGGAAGTATTTGCTGGGATTGTGAGAAATGGGCAGAGTAGAGAGCAAGAGTGAAGAAGACCTGGAAATGGCTACATTGATGTGTGCAGGGGCAGCATTCATTCATGTACTCATTAAAAAATATTTAGTCAGTGCCTATTCTGATGAATGTTGTGAAAACAGTAGAGAAGAAAGTAGTTACAGTGTCTCCCTCATGGAAATTATAACTCTTAATTAAAAATATATGAATAGGCCCTGGCCAGGTAGCTCAGCTGATTAGAACATTGTCCTGATATGCCAAGGTTGCAGGTTCGATCTCCATCAGTGCACATACAGGAAGCAACCAATGAATGCATAGGTAAGTGGAACAAATCGATGTTTCTCTCTCTCTCTCTCTCTCTCTCTCTCTCTCTCTCTCTCTCTCTCTCTCTCTCTCTCTCTCTCTGAAAGCAACCAATAAAAATTTAAAAAAGATATGAACAGGTGACCAATAAATTTTAAAGGCTCTGTGTACCTAAAGAGAGGAAACCTTTAGAGCCATATGAAGTTACAAAATTAACTTGACACGTATTTAATGATATGCAGAATGGTTACTGTGCACCACAATTTCTTTCAAAGCAATTCTCCCATCTGTTCCTTCATTTCTGTTCCTACTGTCACTACCCTGTTTAGGTTCTCATTAGCATTTACAAAAACTAATGCAATAGCTTTCCACTTGCCCCCCCCCCCAACCTTTGCTCCATCTTATAACCTGCTGCTCCATCACTCTGCCAAAAACTCAGGCTCTTAAGTCAACCTTTGCACAAAAACCTATAGTGGTTCCTCCTTAATAAAAGCCCAAATGTCATATTCCAACATTCTGGAACAGCTGTGCTCAGGTACAAACTTATCTTTTCAACCTAATCTCACACTGCTCTGCTATGTGCAGCTTAATACATATGATTAGACATGTGTGTATGTCTAAACAGTATGTTAACTTGCTACTGTCCCATGAACATGAACAGTGCAAGACACATTCATATCTTTGCTAATTCCATTTTCCATGCTTGGAATGCTTTTGCCTTTATTTCTGGGATGTTTCTCCAGCACTGGCTTCCCTTTTTGTGCTCTAAGACACAAATTTGCAATCCTGTGTTTGTAGGCTATCTCACATAGATGTCCTATAGCTATCACCAACACAAGTAAAAAACAAATTTATCTCCTTCAGTTCACAGACTAGCCCTCCCTCTGTGTTTCCCATCTCCGTTAACAGAGAACCATCACACCATTTACACGTCGATGCTTAGGAGGCATCTTTCCTCTTTCTGTTTTACTTACCATCATATCTAGCTAGGCCAACAAGTTTTACAAATTTGATTTCTAAAATGTTTTTCAGTTCAGTTCTCTCCTTCCAAAAGGGACTTTGGATTCTGACAGTAGTGCCTACCCCAAGTGTTGTTGTGAGAATTATATGATATAGGGTATAGATATTGCCTAGTAGAGTGCTTTGGATATAATAGGTCTTCAGTAACTCTTAGTTCTCTTCCCTCTCCACTGCCTTAAATTAGACCCATGCTTATTTTGATATAATACTGAGTATGTTGGCTGCTAACATTTTCAACTTCCAATTATAACTTTTCTTTCCTCTCCCATCCATTTCTCCTTCCCTCACTACTTTCCTTTCCCATTTTTGTTTTAAAAAGGGTTTATGTCTACTCACCTCTTTATACTCCTCCTTCTCCCAGATAGTAGTTACTGTTCAGAAATATTTCTTACAAGGTCACTCAAGTAGATTGAATTGTTGTTCTCAATGCTCTGCTTTCTTCCTATATTAGAACTATGCCCCTGTGCTCTTTGCCAAGGTTTCTGCATTGTATTCTGCTGCTGGCTGGAGTAAGTTCTCCATCCCATTGATGTTGGCCATGCACTTGCTTGGACAATGGAATAAGTGGAAGTGTCAGTGTGGCATAGATCGGGCCTCTGTGCTACTCTGATCTATTCATCCTTTTGTATTCTTAGGCTCTTCCACAAGAATAACAAGGTTTTTGTGCAAAGGCTGAGTAGTTGCATAACTGCTGGCCCAGGAGAAAGATGAAGACTTATGGGACAAACCTAAATCCAATCCAAAGCTTGGAGTCTACCCTAGTTCAATCAGGATCAGGCATGAAATATCTTTCTATTTCTTTGTGTTATCTTCACTTTCTTTCAACAATGTCTTAAGTTTTTACCGAACAGATCTTTTACTCCTCGGTTAAATTTATTCCTAGGGATTTTATTCTTTTTGTTGTGATTGTGAATGAAACTGCTTTCTTAATTTATTTTTGTCATTAATGTATAGAAACAAGAGGCTTTTTTAAAATTGTTTTGTACCCTGCAACTTTATTGTATTTGTTTATTATTTCTAATAATTTTTTGGTGGAGTCTTTAGGGTTTTGTATATATAAAGTCATGCCATCCACAAGTATTGACAGTTTTACTTCTTATTTGCCAATCTGGATGCCTTTTATTTTTTTATCTTGTCTAATTACTCTGGTTCGGACTTCCAATACTATGTTGAATAAAAATGGTAAGAGTGGGCATCCTGATCTTAGAGGAAAAGCTTTCAGTTTTTCATCATTGGTATCTTAGCTGTGTGGAACAACAAATCATTTGTCCTATGTAGCCTTTATTGTGTTGAGGTACTTTCCTTCTATAGTGATTTTATTGAGAGTTTTTATTTATCATAAATAGATATTGAATACAGCAGTCAAATGCTTTGTCTGCATCGAGTGAAATTATTGTATACTTTTTATCCTTCATTTCATTAACATGTATATCACATTGATTGATGTGCAGATATTGAACCATCCATGTATCCTGGAACAAATCCCATTTTATCTTGGTATATGATTCTTTTAATGTATTGTTGTATTCAGTTTACTAATATTTTGTTGAGGATTTTTGCACCTATGTCCATCAGCGATATTGGTCTGTAATTTTCTTCTTTGTGTTGTCCTTCTTTGGTTTTGGTATCATGGTAATGTTGGCCTCTCAACATGAGTTAGGAAGTATTCCCTCCTCTTTAATTTTTTTGGAAGAGTTTGAGAAGGTTAGGTATTAAATCTTCTTTGAATGCTTGGTAGAATTAAAACGCTCTATTCTTTAAACCACCATATTATAGAGGTTTGTATTTCAGCAGCTTAGCCTTTCATTTAATACAAACAGAATTGAAAACACGGCAATTTTATGTAGAACATTTAAAGGAAGGCCACATTTCTATTTGACAGTACATTGCATTATCTCTTGCTTTGTGTAGCCACAAGTTTTCATATCCATTGCTGGTAAAGAAACTTTATTTTATTTAACTGTGTGTTGGCAACTTTCTGTTAACCACGTCATCATCCCTTTGTGACAACTAAACAAGGGATAAGAGGGAAAAGTGCCTCGAAATTCAAACTTGTACATCTAGGTACATGGTGGTATCACCAGCTGATAAAGAAAAGAGCATGGACTGAGATGGCATTATTAATTTTGAGATGTGAAATTAATGTTGCTGTGGAATATCATGTTACATTTGGGAGTAAGTCTGAGGAGTCATGTAACTTTGGGGATCATCAGCAGTACAAGTGGGAGTCTTGGCTCCTGCACTCATAAGCTGTGTGACATTGAGTAAATTACTCAACTATTCTAAGCATCCATTTTCTGAATAGTAATGTGAGAGACAAAAAGGATATTTACCTCTGAGTGTTGTCATGGGTAATCAATGAAATAATGAGAGTTTAGCAGAGTACATGGCGCAGAGAAGCACTCAATAAATCTCAGTTTTTAACTTATTTTATCATAAGTGGGAACTGAAATCATAAATGAGGCTAAAGAGGGTAATTATATAGTACGAGAAGAGAAATGGCCTTAGGGTGAACCAACACTGTCAATAAATAAGCAAAATAAGTACCCAGCAGGCCAAGAAAAGGAATGATCAAGATGAGAAGGGGAGGAAAGAGTTTCAAAGAGGGTATGATGAGCCATGAGGAAATGCTGCAGAGAGGTATAATGAGATGAGGAAGGAGAAGTGTTTTCAGGACCTGGCAAATTAATCACTGGGACTTAACTGGGAAGAGCCCAGAAGCTAGGCTGTGCTGGATTTAGGTGGGAGTTAGAGATGGGGAAGTAGCAAGTGTACTCTAAACTATTCTTTTCAGTTCATTCATATGGGAAGAGGAAGAGAAAGGGGAAGATGTTAGAAGGTATATGGTAAAGGCATGGAAAGGGTGAGAAATGAGGACTCAGCCTTGAAGAAGGTCAGAGATATAAAGGAATAAGAACCTGAGAATGTAATGGAGATTGGGGTGGGGTGGAGGGCTTTTTGCTTGTCTTTCTTGGAAATATAATGCAAGAGGCATAGTTGGCGCTAAGTTTGGGGTTAGTAATCTTTCTGTGAAAACAGTTGTGAGGGTCCAGAAGCTGCCTGGCTTGGACTTGGTGATAGCTGGATCCTTTTATGGGACCAGGTAAAGGCCCTTATGTGGATAAGGACAGCCATCCATGTGGCATGCCACTCCCTAGATACAAACACACAAACCTATCATTTATGTAAACCTGTGCAACAGCCCTGGCATACCAGGCTCAGCTACTAAAACTTGCCTAGAAAGCTGTAATAACGTGGCTTCTCTTCATATTCTGGATGTATTTTATACTCTCAGACTCCCTGATGTGACTTTTGTGATAACAGACAGCTGATATTGTTGAGTACCTCCCTCTATTCCTGCTCCTTGTTCTAGCCTTTGCTGCTCTGTCCTGCTGCTACCCAAGACTTGGACTAACAGTAGCCCTGAAAATAAACCAGAACAATCAGTGCTAGCAGCCAGTGTGCCCCTGAATCCAAATGCAGGTCTATCCAGTAGTGCGAGGATCAGATCTCATATAGGCTTTGAGACCTAAGCTTAGACATCACTGTGCTATTTCAACAGTGGCTCTTAAAAGACTGATTGAACATAAAAGGGGAGGCAAATCCACTGACCACGGGTCCCCAGAAAGAAGTCTATCCAGCACCATCTAAGTGTTAGTGCAGTGCAACTTTGCTGGGAGAGACGTGCCTGCAAAAAGGATAGGACTATTAGTGATAAGAACATCACCTAATAACCATATGGGACTTTCAAGACCCCAAAGCATTTTCGCATACATCATCTCACTTGTGAGGGGTTTCAGGTGACCTTGGGGAAAATGTCCTTTGTGAAGTCCGAGACCTTGGTTAGTCCATGTAATAGTATCCTTTCTGAGGGAATTGAAAGGATTAGTACACTGTGACTATTGTTGACAAGCAAGGTGTGATAAGGTCTCCGTATTGGGTCTGTGCAGCAAGGGAGGGAGACAAGTAACATTTACAAATCTGCTTCTTGAAGCCCCTTTGTTTAGAATCAGACTCTGCCATGGATACAATTTCTATGAAAGAATAGGGAGGAAACCTAAACCCTCTGAGGTACGTGAATTGTGTTTGGGTGTTGCTATGGACTTATAATTGCAGAAAGAAGTAACCTCTCTGTTCTTCCCCACCATGAACTGAGCCTCACTTAGGGTGCCTACAGGGTTCAGACAATTGAAAACTTCCAGGCCTGGCCAGTGTGGTTCAGTGGTTGAGTGTCAATCTATGAACAGGAGGTCATGGTTCGATTCCAGGTCAGAAATCATGGTTGTGGGGCCGATCTCCTGTAGGGGGCGTGCAGGAGGCAGCCGATCAATGATTCTCATTATAGATGTTTCTCTCTCTCTCTCCCTCTCCCTTCTTCTCTCTGAAATCAATAAAAACATATTTTAAACAAATACAAAATGAAAACTCCCAGCTTTAGGCACAGGGCAGGAACAGTAAAGAGATAGTACCTGGATATTACTTGGCACTACATTTTGGGGGAATAAAGGGAAAGTAAAGCGCTTTGGACTGGGCACTGTCTCTTAATACCCCATGATTTCTATTTTAGAAATAAAGGAAACAAATGAAGGCCTATCTCAGAGAGTACCTGAGCCTTTCCTTATTTTTTCAAGTCTTATATCACGGAGTAAACTGAAAGGAAGCAATGAACAACAAACAATGCATAGATAAGAAATGTTCTCAAGAGACATGGTGGTCATCTCTAGCAGCACAGGATTGTCAGGTAGTGAACAAAACAGACACTGGCCAGACTAACCTGGCCTCTAGTCATCAGGGAAGCGGGACCCTCTTTGATCAAAGGTTCTGGGCTCACCACAAGTTAAAGAAGTGAAGCTTCCCAAACAAACACGTTCTATAAATCATGGTAGAAAGAAAATGACATCAACAACAGCAACTCCAAAACAATCTCTTTATAGCTTTGCAAGCTCGGTGAGCAGACTGCTAGCCAAGCACTGGTCTTTTCAGCTTCACCTGTGCCCATAGACAAACTACGGTCCATCGCATCACCTGAGAACTGGCAGTTACCTGTCAAGTGAGATCTATGAGGATGTGGATGAAAAGACACATACACATGGCTCTTGGGCTTAAACGATTGTATTAAAGGATTTTACTGTACTTTCCCCTGAAGCTTTTGGTAAAGGAATACCTTTAAAAGGACATGCGTTTTGTTTTGTTGTTGTTTTTACCATCATCAACTGAGCCTCAATCGACTTGGGGTGCCTTTTAATTTTTATTTCTAAAGTCCTTATTGAGATAATGTCGACCTGAACGCCCTTTGATAAATATCACTATTTGTTTTGATTCATTTCCTTGGTGCAAAGTTCTTCTATGAAACAAGGGCTCAGACTGAAGATGAACTGGACTTTTCGCAACTGAATAAGTTGCTCCCCATCATTCCCATTTCTCAAGCTTCACCGGTGATGTGAACTATATTTAGAAAATGACACAGGGTCTCGTTTTCCCTCTGACAGTACATGTTTTCTGATATTCATGTGGCTTTTCAGGGGCTGTGCAGCACACTGCTTTGCTCTTAAAACAGAAACTTTAAATGCGACTATCAATCAGGAAAATTGTTGGCAAGTTTTTAGTCTCAACTAAAAAAAAAATCTCCTCACCCTTGAATCTTCAGAAGTAATGAATGCTCCGAATGTCAATTCTATTTATTTGATATTTAAAAACCATGTCCTTTCTCAGAGCCTCCAGGCATGTGCATAATAACATCACCCACTGAAGCACTTCAAACAGATAAATCTGCCATAAAGCCAATGTTAACAGGTTACAGATGAATAACTTATGTCCAGACCGGGGAGGGCAGTACGAAAGATATTTACATGGTGGCCTAAAATTAGTAAAGGAGTAACAAAAATGAGAACCCCCACCCCATTCCATCCATCCATCCATCCATCCATCCATCCACTTAATCTGTTTATCTGTTCATTCATTTATTCATCCACTCATCCCATTCATTCAACAAATACTTATAGCATGTCTACTATACTGTAGTGCTGTCCTGGATGCATCAGTGAACAAAACATATACAGGTGCCAGTCCTTGTGAGCTTACATTCTAGTGGGGGAGACAGATAATAATTAACATGCATCATAAATAAGGAAATTACATCCAAAGGTGATAAGTGGGTCAAGAATCCAGCAGGAGGATTGGAGGTACTGCAGTGTGTGTGTGGAAGCAGGAAGGTGCACCATTCATAGGGTGCTTAGGAGAAGCTTCATCCAGAAGGCAAGATTTGAACAAAGATGTGAAGATGGTGAATCGGCTCTGTTGGCAACTAAGGGGAGAAAATTCCTAGTGGAGGAACCATGTAGAGCAAAGGACCTCGGGATGGAGTGAGCCTGGTGTAAGTTCAAGGAATAACAAGGACATCAATGTGGTTGGAGCAGCTTGTGCAGGCAGAGAGGAGTGGGCATCAGGTCAGACAGGTAATCAGGGGGGTCAGATAAGATAAAGCTCTGAAAGCCTTGTAAAGACTTTGACTTTGAGGGAAATGGGAATCAATGCAAGAATTGGAGTAGAGGTGTGACATGATCTGGCTTATGTTTTAGTAAAATCACTCCAGCTGCTGTGTTGAGAACAGTTCACGGGGAGGTAAGGGTAGGAACAGGAAGGCCGGTGCAGAGACTGTGGAAGTAATCCTGGAGAAAGAGGACACGGCTTGCACCGGGTGTGAGAGCAGAGGTGGTGAGGAGTGGTCAGATTTAGGATGCTTTCTTGAGACATGAAATAAAATGTTCCTGTTCTTGCCTGGCTGGCGTGGGTCAGTGGTTGAGTGTTGACCTATGAACCAGGAGGTTACAGTTCAATTCCTGGTCAGGACACATGCCTGGGTTTTGGGCTCGATCCCCAGTAGGGGGCATGCAGAAGGAAGCCAATCAATGGTTATCTCTCATCATTGATGTTTCTCTCTCCCTTCCTCTCTGAAATCATTAAAAATATATTTTAAAAAATTAAATAGCATGTTCCTGTTCTCTAACACAAAGTGGGAATCGTGAGCTGACAGCTGCAGCTGTGTGGCATGGATTTCAGCTCAAACAGAACTGCACTCAACTGTTCTGTGCAGGAATATTTGGATGACTGGCGGGATTGGGCATGCATGGGTCTGTATTCAGTGAGGAATCCTGGGCCACAGGAGAATCTTCTTCTGCTCAAAGAAGGTGATCAAGGCATATGTATTTGATTCAAGGGACAACAGACAAGGGTGAGAAGGGAAGGATTGTGAACGGATTTCAGGACCTGGTGCTTTGACTGGCCCTTGGCCCAGCTCCCAGGAGCCATGCCCATAGAAGAAAAAGCTTTAGTAAAAGAGCCATATAATGAAGCATTTCTGGGACATTGGGAACAAAGGAGTCAGCAGAATTGGCACCAGCAACTTCATCAGCGAGCAGAGATGGTGCCATATTGCAGACATGGGTACTCTTGACATTGGGCACCTGCAGTTGGCGGTGGTGCACACATTGGCAGGCTTCAGTGACAATGGCAGAACATTCACTTGGCACTGTCTAAGCTGCCTTTGATGGGAAGATACTGGGCACTGCAGCCAGTAGCAAGTAGCACAGGCATCAGTACCCTTGCTCTGAAGCAGCCTTTGGTGATCCTTAGTAACAGACTTGGTTCCCTCAGTGGGTGTTAGCAGCACTGAGAACATGTTGGGTAAGTTCCGGTAACATTTTTTCAAGCTTTGGTGACAGGAGCCATCAACCACATAAACTAAAGCAAGAGAGGCAAAAAAGGGCAGATGTCACTCGGTCAGCGAATGGTCTTGTTAATAGCACATGTGTGACTTGGGACACCCAGGAAATCATTAGAAGGCATTTCCATAAGATCTGGAATACACAGATAAGTGTAACCCCATTTTGAAGCTCTGCTAGAATTCTACAGAACCCCTTTTATATCTATAGTAAGGGAATGATCCACGAACTATTTCACCAACATAGGGGGTGGGAGTGGGGAGAGGAGAGGAACAGCAGTCACAATAAACAATAGGTTGGCCTTTAGGTAAATGTTTCTAGCCTCAAATTTTGGTGGTGGTTTTTTGTTTGTTTGTTTATTTCTGTATTTTTTTTTTCAGTTCAGATTTTTTAATTACCTCAGACATCAAAGTGACAAAGAATTTTTATTTATTTCTTTAATCCTCACTTGAGGAAATTTTTTCCATTGATTTTTTTTTTTTTTTTTTTTTTTTTTAGAGAGAATGGAAGGGAGGGGAAGAGACAGAGAGAGAAAAACATTGATGTGAGAGAGACACATCAACTGGTTACCTTACTGCATGTGCCCTGACCAGGGCTCTGGATCAAGCCTTAATGTACTGAGGTACATGACCTTGACCGGAATTGAACCAGAGACCTTTCAGTCCGCAGGCCGACATTCCAATTACTGAGATAAACAGGCTAGGGCAAAGTGACTAAGCATTTTTATCTCTACTTATGTGAATTCCCAGTAGAGAGTCAGCTCTAACAATCATTTTGGTAGTTATTACTAATTTAATTCAACAAGTATTTTTAAGCACAAATGATATATGCAACATCATCCTCTTGTATTGAGAAAATTTAAAAGGGTCTAAGGTTCCTTCCTTCCAGAAATATGTAATTTCCTTGAGTATAAATTTGAAATACATACACATATAAGAAAGTTATTAAGTGCCAATGTTTTTATAAGTCCTACAAAAGAAAAGAAACTGAGTGGGTTGGAGAAATTTGAGAAAAGTTTCTTTTACAGTTTTTCTTGGGGTTAATATATTGGGAAGTAAGTGAATGCCTGTGGGTGTGTGTGTTGTTTATATGTGAAAGGGAGCATGCATGAGAGACAGATGGAGAGAGAGAAGGAGAGAGAGAGAGAGAGAGAGAGAGAGAGAGAGAGAGAGAGAGAGAGAGAGAGAGAGAGAGAGAGAGAGAGAGAGAGAGAGAGAGAGAGAGAAACAGAGAATGAATGAATAGGCACCCACTTCTTACTATCTCTAAATCTGTAGGAACATGGGCAGTACCTTTTGTCTGAAGTGACTTCCTAAGTGCCCTGTTTGGCTAAAAATATGTATTAATTCTTTGAGATTCAGTTCCAGCATCATCTACCTATTTAGAAAACCTTCCCTGACCCCCATGCTCTTCCTCCTTTTGTAGCTTTATTTTCACAGTAGTTTAGTTTTTAACATTATCTGTCTCTGTCTAAAATATAGGTAGAACTCCTTGATTCAGGGACCAAGTCTTATCCATTTTTGCATCACCATCTCTGAACCTAGCACAGAGCCAAAGTGAATGGACTGATTGAATGGATGAATGAACCAGAGATTCACCGGTGAACATCTGGCATGTGGGTGTTGCAGACATTACGCGTCTGGAGTTGCGCTAGCTCTCTTTCTCTTGGCTCCAATCCTACCAGGGGTGCTAAGGTCTCGGGATGTAAGGTCAGATGTTATTCTATGTCTATATCAGTAGCACTTAGAAAAGTGTTCTGTTGAAAGCGAACACCAGAAATACTAATACAGGAGAATGTAATTGAGTCCCAGAGGTGAGAGGCAGGGAAATCAATCTTCTCTACACTTACGGTAATAATCTCTTGTACACTGTAGATTTTTACAATCCCTTGTACAAAATGTCACATTTGAAAACATCTATACTTCTTAGTATAGGAAAATTGTAAATACAACCCCTTGTCATCAAGCAATGGACATTAAGTAGAGACGGAGTTGAGGGTTAAAACTAATGATGCATTGAAGAAAAAGCTTTAACCAGTTGGAATTCTATGATTTATAAATCATAACTTAAAAATCATTTAAAGTGTATCTAGTTAGCACTTATACTGTCATGAATTCATTAACTCAGCTCCTTATTTAGCCTGTCCACAGGTATCTGCTTGGACTTGAATTTGACTCATTATAGCTTGAAGGGCAAAGTGATGGATGAAATTCGTAGCTGGATTGATGGCTGAAATCTGTAGCTGTATTTTAGAGGATGGGTATTACAAAGGAGAAAATAGTAGCTTTGTCCATATGCTTGGAGCATCTTGCGCTACCATAAAACTCCCCACAACAAAGGTGTTTTGAAGGTGCATAAGCATGGCTTTTGACTTACCTGCCTTCTCCTCCAGAAACCCTTCTCTAAACAAAAGAAACCTTCCTTTCCATTTAACTTGCAAAGCTTATATTTTTACCTCTATTACTTCTCTGTTATGCTTTGCGTTGTATTAAAATCACTGGAATATTGGTCCAACTTTCTTTGCTAGACTGTAATCTCTTTGAAGGCAGATACTATGTACTTTCACCCCTTTTCTCCTTTCACTATGTCTGAGACATAAGTAGATGCTCAATGCATTTGTAAACAAACTGAACAGAGACTTCTCACTTGAGTGCTTTCTATAGAAAATAAGAAATATAGCCAAATTAGATTCAACTGTTAAATTAGAACCCAATTCAACTGTTTTGCAAAGGGAGGGAACAATGTCTCATTCAAAATGGTGGAGATGTTTTATTGCTCTTGTGCAAGTCTACATATTCTGCTTTTCTATGAAAACACAATGCCTTTAGGAATTTAATGTAACTGCGTGGTCAAGATCTGACCCCTCAGCTTCTCAGTTCACTTCCATTGCATTCTCTCCCACATACATTTATTGAGCCCTGTGCTTTAAGTACTCTCTTCATTTCCATTCTTCTCCCACTTTCCACTTTGGGTTGGGAGTTAATTAAGTTTCCTCCAAGAGATACAGACAGGAAGCCCTCTCAGCATTATACTTATCCATTTAATCTCTTACATATAAAGACCCTAGTTATGATTTCATACAACTTCTCTTCTAATGTCTGGTGGGATAACTATAATCCCAAGTATTTTAAAAAATAATTTAGTGGCTGATGATCAGATTTTAAAATTTTGCCTCTTTTTAAATCTGGAAAAGGAATACTCTGTGAGTAATCCACTCATAGAGAATGGAAAGCTCACTGGGCAATGCGGTCATAGGTACTTTTATATCACAGGCTTTTATATTAGTCACTGAGTCTCTTTTTGTTATTTTTTGGGCCAGGCAAGAGAAATGTCAAAAATTCATTGAGTTGCCTGGCCAGTGTTGCTCAGTGGTTTAACCTGGACCTAGGCACCAGGAAGTCATGGTTCAATTCCCAGTGAGAGCACATGCCCAGGTTGTAGGCTCAATTCCCAGTTTGGGGTGTGCAGGAGTCAGTCAATAAATAATTCTCTCTCATCACTTATGTTTCTATCTCTCTCCCTCTCCCTTCCTCTCTGAAATCAATAAAAATATATTTTAAAAATTCATCGAGCTTTGTTAATTTAGTGAGCATTTATTGAACAAAAGCAAATGGTTATTAACTAATATTAATTTAGTCCTAAGTGCCAGGCACTTCATATGCATTATAAATTTATAGTTTACAATAATCTAATGTGGTAAATTCCACTATTATTTCCATTTTACATATGAGGAAACAGAATTAGAGAATTCCAATGACTTGTCCACAGTAACACCGGTAGTAGCTGGCTAACCTTGGATTAATTAAATTAGACTAAAAGCTCATAAGAATTCATTTTTTGAGCCCCTGCAAATTCCTTAAAGGTGCCTGAAGTGGATTATTCAGCTCACTCATCTCAGTATCTCCTTACTATCCTTCTCAGGTTTTCAAGTGTAGTGTTTAGACACACAGAGAGGTGGCTGAGAATCTCAGTTAATCTGCCTGGGTGTGAATCCTAGTGTCTTCATCTACAACAGCATTCATCCATCCTCGATACTTTGTCTATTCCCTTGCTTCCTATTTCTCCATAGCACTTATCATTACCTGACATTACATATTTTTACTTCTTTTTGTCTGCATTCCCCCACAGGGATCTGCTGCCTGAGGACAGTGACTGTGTATATCTTGCTTTTTAACAATGAATCCTCAGCATCTAGAACAGTGCCTGTCATGCAGTAGGTATTTCATAAAATATCTATTGAGTGAATGAATAAAAGAAGATGCATTTTGCTTATTGTTTATGCCCGAAGTAGTAATTTTCATATATAAATATATTTAATTCTCACCTGACGATAATTTTTTTCCATTTACTTTTAGAGAGAGTGGAAGGAAAAGGGAGAGACAGAGAGAAACACATATGAGAGAGACACATGGATTGGTTGCATCCCGCATGCCCTCAGTCCTGGGAGCCTGCAACTGAGGCATGTGCCCTTGACCGGAATTGAACCTGGGACCCTTCAGTCTGCAGGCTGATGCTCTATCCATTGAGCCAAACTGGCTAGGGCCCAAAGTAATACTTTTTAGATATACTTAATGGACTGAAGGAACTTCACTTTTTTCTTGGTTCACCTTCAGTCTTCTGTAAAATTTTTATTTAAGGCACACTACAATATCACATACAATGTGCTGAGCTCTGTTTTAAGTCCTTTACGTCTATTGACTTATTCATTCTTACAACAACCTATGGGGTAGGTAAAATCAAGCTCAAGGAGTATGGTCATGTTCCTAACCATTACACCATGCTGCTTCCTGGCTAAATTCCATAAAAAAATGTCATCTCCATGGAGTTTAATTCTCAAAAGATGTGTCTTCATTCTCTCCTATAGAATGCCCTTCCATCTTCCCCATTTTTCCTTCCTCTCTACCCAGAATAAATAAGAAAATAAATCTTGGCCAGTGTGGCTCATTTAGTTGGAGTGTTGTGCCATATACCACAAAGTCACAGGTTTGATTCCTGGTCAGGGTACATATCCAGGCTGTGGGTTTGATTCCCCAATAGGGAGCATATGGGAGGCAACTGGCTGATGTTTCTCTCACATTGATGTTTCTCTCTCTCTGCCTCCACCTTCTTCTCTCTCTAAAATCAATGAAAAAATATCCTTTGGTGAGGATTTAAAAAGAAAAGAAAGTTGTTTTATTTCATTCCATTATGCCTTTCCTTCTTTGGAACAGCAATGACTACTGTTAGTGAAGTTTTTTTCAGGTCACCTTCAAGGATAAACAAATGGTTTCATCCCTACTGGTCACTGGATAATAGACATGGTCTACATCTATCTTTATTCTTTCTCAGGTTTGTCTCCTTCCTGCTTCTCTAGGGCTTTGGGATCCCTGCCACAGCCCTTCCCTTCCAGCCTTGAGAAGGGAGTTTAGTGGTCTATGGAGGTTGCAAAAGCTGCCTTTAAAGCCTGAAACTTAAAAAGGAAACCCAATTTTATAAGCAATTCCCTTTTTTGCATTCAGTCATTTGGTCCTTTTCTGCCCATGTAGTTTTTCTCACAAAAGCATAAGCATCCTCAGAGTCTTGTATCTCCGATATAGCACAGTATCTACCTAGGAGGCAACTGTCATGAGCACAGACACCTGGGATTTAGTCCCAGCTCTGTCCCTAAGGAACAATCTTCCTGGGGGCAAGTCATGCAATCTGACCAGGACTTGGTTTCCTCACCTGTGAAAGACTCAGGTAAGAGGCTGTGCAGGTATTTTAAGGTCCTTTCCAGCTCTAAATTGTGATGTTCTTAAATTACATAAAGAAGAGAAAGTGCTCAGATTTCTAGATTTCTTTACTATTCCTACTGATCGCAGTGTCACTCCAAAGGAGCCACTGTTCTTTACCAAATGAGCTTCTCAAAGTTGAAGGATGATAGCTGTTGGGGTTAGCAATAGGTCAGAACCTAGTTACTGGCAGGATTTCTCCCCTACTTCCCTGTAAATATTCAGGGGAGATAATGAGTAAATGCAGTATTTCACCTCTTTGTCTTCATAATAAACTAATAATAATAATACAAAATAAATTTATTTAAAGTAAAACACTAAACTCCGTCCCTCTTTCATTTAGGAAGAATGCAGCAGTCATCTTGCTTTCAGAAACTGCATAAAACCTTGGACCAGAGCATTGGTAAGTACAAGGGGCTGCGTCACTCTCACACCTAGTAGTTCTTTGGAGTTACCGATCTGAAGAAAGACAGCAGCTGAGGCACAGAAAGGAGAAAGTGTTTCTGGCACAGAATGGCTAAATTCTCAGGAATTCTGTTACCTCTTCCTGGGAAGGGAGACTATATGTCTTGGCTTACTTTGCAGTTTAGTGAGGATCATATAACAACTGAGTCCTAGTGAATCAAATGTGGTCTAAAGTAAGTGATGCACTTCCAAGCCTGGCAATACAACATCCTGTGTTCTCAGCTCCTCTTTATCCTGCCCTTATGGCAACCCTCAGAGAACTATGAGATGGGAGAGCTGCATTAATGAAGAAGCCTGGATCCCTGAGTCACTGT
Source organism: Myotis myotis (assembly GCF_014108235.1). NCBI lineage: Eukaryota > Metazoa > Chordata > Mammalia > Chiroptera > Vespertilionidae > Myotis > Myotis myotis. The sequence continues at coordinate 197,215,796 of NW_023416335.1, forward strand.
TTGGAGAAGAGCTTCCTGACCCCCTACTGGACTTAATGTGAGTGAGAGCAAAATTTAAGTGTTAAGACACTGAAATTTTGTAGTTGTTTGTTCTAGTATCTAGAGTTCATTACCTGATTATAGAGTGTGCCAGGCTAAGGAGGAATGATAAGAAAGATCTGAATAACTTGTTGTCACTTCAGAATTTATATACTCCAAATTACTTAAGTTTTTCACCTTAAGGTCAGTTATTCTTTTTCCCTTCCCTATTCTAATGGCACCAACGTTTCTCCTGAAAAATAAGTCATCTTTTACAGTGATCTAAGGGAGGATATCTACTTGTCCCAGAACCATGAGACACTTACAGAACAGAATGGAGCTTGAGAGGACTCTAGGAACACTGCAGCCTCTCTCACCAAAAGCTACTAGTAGACCTAAAGGAACTAGAACATCCTATGCCTTCAGTTAGACTGTTGGTCCAATCATGTATGAACTTTAGGTTAGATTCCCCATGCTAATGGTGCACATAAGTGTGTGAGATTTTTGTTTGTGAGTATATCTTTAACTAGATGTCCACAGGGTAGTAGGTCTACATTGGGTGGCAGGAAATTGAAGATACCAGGTGTTGAAAAGAAAGAAATGCAAGTAGAAGCAATGAGGGTAGATGGAGAGTGAATGATAGCATGGTTACCTGCATGTTACCCATGCAAGGTTACCCTGTCAGAAACTACCCTGAGAGCATCTGTGCCTGTAGCCAACATTTTGTCATTGCTCTTTTGAGAAATAGCAGAAGAAATAGGAATAATTTTCTATCATTTTTCTAAGTGACAGGGAGATAAGACTGAACCTTCCTTTCTATCTTAAAGAAATTACGCTGGTTGTACTCCTATCCCCTAAAGCTTGCACACTTTCATTTCTGGAGATATTATCTTGCCCTGTGACACAGCTATTGCCAAATCTGGTCCCCAATACTTTGCTTTACTAATAAAGTGTTTGAAAATAAAGCTGATATTTTTTTGAGGGCAGGGTTTGTATTCTCCAGCTTACCAGTTCCCACCAGTCCATGTTGTCATGCCTTTATGAATGTTCAAGTTTTCAATCCCTGCCAATGCATCTCTATATCTTTGCTCACTAACTTTTTTTTGTCAACTGTTGTCTTTATCTATTTGCTTTGATCAGACCTAAAGTTAAATAGTCCCTTTTTCTGTCTCACTTTATTAGCTTTTAAAAATGTGTTTTCTTTGCTAATATCCTTAAAGTCTTATCCAATATACTTTAACTGATTTACTTCCCTACTATAGATGTAAATACTCTATTTTTAGCAATGAGTCACCAACAAAGAATAAACATGCTTTTAAAATTTGTAGTGTTTTATGGGATTACTTATTTGTGTGAATTACTTAGACTAGTGGTGTTCAGAGCATTAAGACTTTTTGTGCAATTGACAAATCTCTAATATGTCTAATTTCTGTATAATTGTATTTTATCAAGTTACATTATATAGGGTGTCCCAAAACATGTATACACACTTTGAAGATGAGAGCTCAATTGATGTTTCTTTCTTTTCAGATTTAACCCACTGGAGTTAATAATTATCCAAAGTGTGTATAGTTCTTATTGGGATACCCTGCATATCACTCTACAGATCAGATGCATGCACCTCTTTTCTGAGTGATGTAAAATGTGGCTTCTAAATCATCTAAATGCAAATACCATAGTCCCATGAAGATGATCTATGGAAATAAAAGATGTTTTTGTTGTTGCTGTTGTTAATGGGCTATTCCATTTTAACCACAAATATTGACATGGAAAGTAGATTGTATAGTGGTAAATCTCTGAGTTGTCCCCAATGACCCTATCTCCTGGGATTCACATCCCTGTGAAAACACCTCCTATTGGGTGGGGGCTGGGTCTAGTGACTTGATTCTAATAAATAGAATACAACAAAGGATGGGATGTTATCATCACAGGGAAAAAATGGCCTTCCTTTTTTCTTTCTTCTTTTTAATTGTATCTACATGAGAAGATGGATGTTAGCTGAACCTACTGCGGCAATCATTTCACAACCTATGTAAATGAAACCATCATGCTGTACACCTTAAACTTATACAGTGATGTATAAGTATTATTTTTCAATAAAACTGGATAAAATAATAAAAGAAAGGATGAGGCATTGTAAAAGCCTGGACTTCCATCTTGCTGGCACTTTCTTATCCTCTCACATGCTCCTGCTGTTGAAGCCAGATGCCTGCTGTGAGATGCTTTATGAGGGCCCATGTGACAATGAACTAAGGAAGGCCTTCAGCTAACAGCTTCTGAAATACTGAGGCCTCAGTCCAAAGGCGCCCAAGGAATAGAATCCTGCCTACATCTACATGTGACCTAGTAAGTGGTTCCTTCCTAGTTGAGTCTTGAGATGACTGTAGCTCTGTTAGAGACCCAGAGCTTGAGAACCCAGCTAAGTTGCACCTGGTGTCTTGACCCACAGACACTCTGAGATAACAAATGTAGTTGTCACATACCACTAAGATTTGGGGGTGCTTTGGAACCATGGACACCTCTTCATGGGCAAATGAGCCAGTTCAAGTTCCCTCTCTCTCAGAGAAGTGGTCCCCTGTTGGGGGCCGATGCCAGGGCCCCTCGCCTGCAGACAGCACCCGGCGTGGTCTGGGGAGAGTTTGCCCAGGATATTGACAGGTGAGCTGGGTCTAGAACCCAGGTCTGCATCTAAGAAATAAGGGAAGTGGATCCTTCCCACAGGGGCTGGGGATACACCCACCCCTCAGGGGCTGCCTCTGGTGAAGGAGCAGGGGTGCCTACAGACCCACTATGCACCCCTGCGCCTTTGTCTTCCCATGCCCAAAGCTGCTCCCCTCCTCTGGATGGCAAACCACGCTCAGAATCTGCCCCCACCTGCCAGCTGTTCCCTCCCCATTGGCTGCTGGGCGGGGCTAGGTGGGCTCTGCTATAAGGGCTGGCAGACCTCAGCCAGCTGTGCTCCTCAGCACCAGCTGTGGCCTTGGCTGAGAGAGAGGCGCCACCCTGGGGTATGGCTAGTGTGGTCTTCAGACTGGTCTCATCTCTGTTGCCTTAAAGCTGTGTGGTCCAGGATCCCGGGGAGCCTGGCTCCATGCCCAGGAGCACCACGTGTGACAGTGTGGGGTGGGAGTCCTCAGGAGGGTCTGGGTAAACTGGTGAGGACAGATGCATCATGGAAAACGGGAAGTGCAGCTTTCAGGGTGGCTGAGGGAGGGAGGCTGGTGCACGTGCTGGTGGGGCCGGCATGGAGAGCAGCCTCCATGAGAGTGGGCACAGAGCCTCCGTCTATCATGTGACATTTAAAAGTGCTCTGTCCCTGGGCTCCACAAGGTAGGGGTCACCTGTCTGGGAGATTGACATGAGTGCTGCCTGCCCCTGAGGTGCCGTCTTCCCGGGAGGGTTAGTGGAAGGACGCGAACCACGCGCCCTTGTGCAATGAGAAATCATGAAGATGGAGCCAAGAAAAGGCTCATCAGCCGACAGACTGACCCCCTGTCCACTAGCTGGAGTCCAGCACAGCCCCCAGAGCCATGTGGACAGTTGGCTTTGTCCACTCCAGCCACATGGAGACAAAGGGATCTTTTACATTGCAGAGATTTTATACATAAATATATTTTGTCTGTAATGAGCCATTCTCAATAAATGTTATTCTCATTGCAACATGGAAGGGAAAAGATTTAAGGGTAATTTGTTATATAGCTTTAGACAGCTAACACAGACTTTTGTTTTTCTATTGGAATAACTGATAATTCCTTTATTTTTTTTTAACCAATCTCAAACTGAGGATGGGAATGGGGATAATTTAATACAACCAGAGATATTCAGTGCCATTCAGTGAAAAAAAAATAATTAGAACAATGTAGCCCAGCCTGACCAGCATGACTCAGTGGTTGAGCATTGACCTATGAACCAGGAGGTCACGGTTAGATTCCCGGTCAGGGCACATGCCTAGGTTGTGGGCTTGTTCCCTAGAGTGGGCTGTGCAGGAGGCAGCTGATCAATGATTCTCTCTAATCATTGATGTTTCTCTTACTCCTTCTCCCTTCCTCAATAAAAATATATTAAAGAACAAAGAACTATGTAGCCCAACATAAGTTGGTTAAATTGAACTGAACTTAGAAATAAAGGCAGCTAAAATGCAGGTGTTCATTATGCAATAAAGTAGAAGTAGAGTAGCAATGAATAAAACAATGAATACAAGAAACTGTACAATGATCAAGAATCCCGTGGTAACAACATTCAGTAGCCATCAGATATTTTTGAGTTTGAGCAACATTTCACTGAGGAGAATGAACAGGCAAGGAGAGGGGACATCAGAGAGGCAGGAAGATAATCAGGTATCAGGGAAGCCAAAAGAAGACAATTCAGAGTATCAGAATCTACCAAAGCCAGAGTCAGGTGAAGGTGAAAAGGGCTTATGAATGTCTGCTCTGCTGGTCACTGGTGACCTTAGTGCTGGTTGTGTGCTGAGGCAGAAAAGGAACTAGTAGACCTAAGTCGATGGAAAGATGAGTAGAAACAAGGGAAAGGAGGATAGCAAGGAGACAAGTACTTGCTACCAAGTATTCAGATAACTACTAAATAATTCCAAAAGATATTATGAAAAGGAAATATTGAAAAGTGAAGTGAGCATGTGATCTCAAAGTTGCTAGTATGCTGAAATACATTCTCAATTCAGGATGAAAAATCTTAAGAGAACATATGGGCCTTGACATGAAGTCTTACAAACCTTTAAAATAAATATCCTTTGAATTCCTGACTTCCAGTTGTTATACTGTCAAAGGACAAAAGAGATTATGGCCTTTCAAAAGGATTTTAGAGGATTATCCAAAGACCTGGCCACAGAGAATTCTTATCTGGTAAAAGACAAATTATACCTTGCAAATAAGTAAGCAGATAATTTCTCTGTGTCAAAGGAACAGAAAAAGCCCATTATGCTTACAGTTTTTAAGAGAGTAACAAATAGGTCATCTTCTCATGGAACTTTTGGTATGTTTCCTTTCTTAAAAGTGAGAAGGGATTCTCACAGCCAGTTGGCCTGGAGTTAAATCCCCCCCAGTGTTATCTACAACAATCGAGGCTTAACTACAACAAGACTGAGCACAAAGGCCACTAGGGGGTGCACCAAGAAAGAGTAAAAAATGCGGAGACAAAGAAACAGGACACAAATGACAGAAATGGAGGAAAGCAAAATGCTGGATATAGAGTTCAAAACCACACTTTAAGGTCTCTCAAGAACTGTCTAGAAGCCGCCGATTGTTGTAGGTAACACTAGGGGGGGATTTAACCTCCAGGCCAACTGGCTGTGATAGCTTTTAAAAGCTATCATTCAGAATGGAAGGTCAGATAAAGAGCTTCACAGATAAGGAAAAGCTAAAGGAGTTCATCACCACCAAACCAGGATTATATGAAATGCTGAAAGGTATCCTTTAAGAAGAGGAAGAAGAAGAAAAAGGTAAAGATACAAATTATGAACAACAAATACGCATCTATCAACAAGTGAATCTAAGAATCAAGTGAATAAATAATCTGATGAACAGAATGAACTGGTGATTGTAATAGAATCAGGGACATAGAAAGGGAATGGACTGACTATTCTTGGGGGGGGGGAAGAGGTATGGGGGATGCAGGAAGAGACTGGACAAAAATCGTGCACCTATGGATGAGGACAGTGGGTGGGGAGTGAGGGCGGAGGGTGCGGTGGGAACTATGAGGAGGGGAGTTATGGGGGGAAAAAAGAGGAACAAATGTAATAATCTGAACAATAAAGATTTAATTTTAAAAAAAGAAATGGAAAATATGTAAAAAAAAAAAAAAAGTGAGAAGGGTGAAATTTGATCTTCAAAAGTTCAGGGAAACTTGTAGACCTAAAGACTGAGTTGGAGTTGGTGAAGGAAGTGGATGCTGGGTGAACAATGACATTAAGCTTTGCTATGAAAGGTTAAGCATTGCAAAAGACAGAGGGAAAGAATGGGTGGAGGGGGAATTAATGTGATTACTGTTCTAAAGATGTCTGTGCTTAGAATCTACCGAATGTATTCTCTGTGCTCAATGTATCAAGTGTACTTGAGAACATGTGGTGGTGAACATTTCAATACAAAAAGGGCATATTCCAGAAAAACCATTCTTACCAAGGGAATAGGCTTTTGTCTTTGAAACTTGAAACATCAAACACAAATAAAGCATGAAGAACATGGCTTGAAGTGTGCTAACAGGTCAAGACCGCACTTAGAAAACCATCTTTTCTCTGTTTAGGAACAATTTCACTTGTTAATTAAAGGATCTCAGGTAGCAATCACGGAATATGTTTCCTGATAGATGAAGAACACAAATATTCTGAAGACCCAAATTGCATAAATACAACGAAGAGACATTTTGTCCATTTTCTGGCAGTGCAAAGTTAGAGTGAATGCAAATGAATGTGCTGGCAGTAAAATTACACTATTAACCATCTGAAGATTGGGCTCATTACCTAAGAAAGCAAAGCATCAATTTGTAGCATTATAACATTCTGTTTGTGCTGCTGAACACATGTTTGGATGTTTTTATATATTCTCTGTTCATTTGGGTGCATAGTAAGCACTTTGCATCAGCCTCTTGACAGAAGTTTAATTTTGTATTGTTTCTATGATATTGTTTTTGTCTAATGGGAATGATATTCTGTCTTAAAAGTAAACACTTCATTTATTCTCCAAATAATTCTGAGTTCAAGTGGTTTCGTTTCTCATTATTAAATGGCATGGATAAGCTTAAAGATATATTTTAAAACTGAGGTACTCTTTGATTTAAAAAAATTATATTTGAACAACATGTGAGGAAACCATTCATTCAATCACTAATTCTTCCATTCTTTTAAAAAATATTTTTATTGATTTCAAAGAGGAAGAGAGATAGGAACATCAACAATGAGGGAATCATTATGGGCTGCCTACTGCACGTCCCCTACTGGGGATCAAGACCACGATCCCAGTATGTGCCCTGACCAGGAATTGAATTGTGACCTCCTGGTTCATATGTTGACTGATCCACACCAGCTGGCTATTCTTTTATTATTTTAATGTGTAAGCACAGTAGAAAATTCAAGGATGGATGTGACATTGTTCCTGCCCTAAGGATGTTTGTAATAATATTATCAGTACCTTCAGAGAGAACAAGCATAGAATTATCAAATCTCAGAGGAAAAAGAGAACAATATATTCCTTTATTCCACAAATATTCTGGCCACCTACTATGTGCCAGGCACTGTTCTAGGGAATGCATACACAGAACGGAATAAGATAGTCATGGTCCCTGATCTTGGGAACCTGCATCCTCAGGGAGAAGTGGAAAATAAGAAAGAAAAATGAACTAATAATATAACTTGGGGTAGCCATAAGTACTATGAAGAAAAAACTAAAGTAGGACAATACAAAGGGCAGTGTAAATGAGCGAGGAGTATGACTTTGAGATCATGAAGGCCTCTGAGAGGAGGTGACAGCTGAGTAGAGATTCAATTATGTATGGAAGCAGGTGAATAAAGATCTGAAGAAAAGGCTTTCCAGGCAGAATCCAATATGGAAAGACCTTGAGGCAAAAATGAGCTTGGCAAGTTTTTGAACAAAAATAAATCATATGATGAGAGTGCAGGAGAAGGGGAGCGTGAGGGTTGAGGTCATAGATGTGAGAAGGGGCCAGATTCTATTGACTTTTGTAGACCATTGGAGATTTTTTTTTTAAAAAAATATGTTTTTATTAACTTTAGAGAGAGGAAAGGAGATGGAGAGAGAGAGAGAGAGAAGCATTGATGAAAGATTGAAACATTGATTAGCTGCCTCCTGCACATCCTCACTGGGGATCAAGCCTGCAACTTGGATGTGTGCCTTGACTGTGAATCCAACCAGTGATCTCTTGGTGCATGGGACGATGCTCAACCAACTGAACCACACCAGCCAGCGCCAGTCATTTGAGATTTTAAGCAGGTCATGGCATATGGCATGATATGATATACATTTTTAGAAGGGTTGTTCTTGATGCTGTGTGTAAATTTAATTGTAGAGTGGTAAGAAAGGTACCTAGGACAGAGATTAGGCATATATGAATTGCCCAGGCTAGAGAAAACCGAGGAGAAATGGACTCAACTAGTCTAACCTAGAGATGACAGATTAGAATATAGTGTAGTCCAGTCAGAGGCAGTTGGTTTGAACTAGGGTGATAATTACCAAGGTGGAGAGAAGCAGCTCCACTTTAGGGAAAATTTCACAAAGGAAGTGATATGGAACAATGTGAGCTGAACTTCAAATGATGGGCAGCACTATGACAAGGGGAGAGTCATTCATTGATTTACTGAGTGCCTACCAGGGGCTGGGCACTGGTCTAGGTGTTGTGGGCATAGCAGTGCAGAAGCTCTTGTTGACAATAAGGAGAAAACTTGCCGAATAATATTTTAAGTAAAGATTCAAAAGTAGTGAGGTGAACAATACACTTAAAGAATTAGTTCTAAGGATGCTTTATTTTTTTTTCCTTTTAGTGGAGAAAATTGTATGATTAACCTTCTTTGTATGCTTGACTCTCCTTGAATTTGCAAAAGTGTTAAGTTTCTATCAGTAGCAACTCAGTTTATTGTCAGTTGGCAAATATCATCAGATACCTTCCTTAGAAACAATGGTTAATATATATCTATCTTTCCCATCCTGCTATCCTGCCTCAAATTCCCCCATTCTACACCGCCCCCCCCCCAATTTTTCCCAGCTGGATGACTCAACTTCAACTTCCCCTCCTACTAGTTCCTATCGTGTACTCCTCTAGAATGAGCTGACCTAGAGCATTCTAGTCATGTCTGTTCCCCAGAGCTTACAGAATAAATTCCAAATTCCTTAGCCTGCACCAACTAACCCGACTACTTTTTCTGCTTTATCTCTGACTCCACTCTCCTATTGTTTAAATCACACTGGATTTTTTCTTCCTTTTTAAAAAATATTTTTCTAATTGTGATGAAAAGAAATAACCAAACTTGGTTCAAATAACAAAGACATAACAAAATTAACCACCTTAACCATTTTTTTAAAGTGTATAGTTTAGGGGCATTAAGTACATTCACATTGCTGTGCAAATCCCATCGGATTCTAAATCATACAGTATCACTATTCCCCTAACACTCTGGCAGTTTGTTGCCTGGACCATACCTGGGTTCCTCTGGCTCCTGAAACGCTGTTTCCTTTCATTACCAATTAACATACTATCTATCTTGAAGACCAATTCTCAGATTCTATCTATCTCTTGCTTTAGGCTCCTATGAAACCTTATCTGGACACAGAAGGTCAACTCTGTTGCTAGGTAACATACTATTTACAAAATGCATCTGGACTGGGAAGATTTATACATGAACTATACGTACCTGATGGGGATGCGATGCTTTGGACTTTGCCAAGTGATAACTCTTGTAATTAGGCAGGTCCCTTGGCCCTGGAGGCTAAGCCTCTGGAGCTGTTAAAGGAGATACTGCCTCTTATGGGGCATGAGGCTTCTAATCCAGGAACATCCCTGTATCCATCCAATATTGATCTTATCTTCTTGTACTCGAGGGGCCTAGGCAGATGTTTGTACTGATATAAGGACTCCCACAGATGAGAAACTCTGATGCTGCTCTGTTAGCCAGTGGCGTTTCCTGTATCTAAAGACCTGCTTTGGGGAGTTGCATCAATCTGTGGAAATGTCCTAATTACTGACACCCCTTGCACATCTGGACTTAAACCATTGGGACTGTACTTAGAGTGAGGGCAATAAAGCATGGCTTACCTTGGGGAGGAGCTGGATTGCCTGTAGAATTCTCTGTCTGTGCCCAGAATTAAGGATCCCAATTTCCAATAAATCCTGATCTTCCATAACATTGCTTCCCTGAAACAAAACCAGAAATGTTGTAAGTTAAATCAGGCATTTTTATTATGGGTAATGATTTCTTTAACAAAGAGACAAATAACCAACATATGATCTGAATTTTATAGATAAAACATAGTCATGTTTCTATGAGGGTGGGATTAGAGGGAGTCACTCATGTTGAAAGTTCTGGGAAAACTTCCTTCCCCTCACCAATACTCTCATGATTTACTATTTCTGGTTGGATTATCTGAACTGGGGATTCATTCCTGTGACTTAAAACTTTGTCCCCCTAAAAATGTAAATACTTCTAGGGAACAGTGGCATTTAGAACCATCCATGACTTATACCTTGATGTGAATGAATCAGTTTTGTTTTTCCCCCAGGAAAACAGATTTTGTGAGGAGGGCTGATGGAAAAATTGCATAGACGAGGTTAAAAGTGAGAGTTAATATTAAAATAGTGACTGCCAGACACCTGGTCAAGATGTGGGGCTAGAACAATGAGTAAGACGCAGGTCCCTACCCACAATTGTCATTATTCCTTCTAATGCAGTGATGGAAACAGACTGTTCAAAGGCAGTCAGAGTGATGTAAATGTGCTATAATGGTGACATGGTCTTGGGAGCCCAGAGGGGACCAAGGGTATGTTTTCAGAGGAAATGATGTCTAATGGCTAAAAAGAAGAATGAGTAATGTTCTGTGGCTAAAAAGAATAGTGTCCTTGGAAGCACTGAGTTCTGGGGTAAGTTGAAGGGAGGAGCAAAAGGTAAGACTGCAAAGGCAAGCAGAGGCCAGACATACAGACATTGCATGGCATGTTGTGGAATTCAGACTTCATCCTGCCCATAATGGGGATCCCTGGGCAAATGTTTAAGGAGTTACATGATGTGATCCCAAACTTAGAAAGATCAATTTGGTTTTTGTGGCTGGGTCTCTGTTTCCTTACCTATAAAATGACGAAGTTGAGCTCCATGGCCTTCAAGGACCGATCTAGTCCTGAAGTTCTTTGATTTCAATGATGTTTTGAATCTCTAATTAATATACGCACATTTGTTTTTTGGGGTTTGTAAGCTAAATTGAGGAATATATAGGAGAGTTCAAGAATTCAGATCGCTACATTTCTGGACAAATCAAACTCTGTCCTCTTAATGTGTAATACAAAAACTTTTATGAATAGAAGTTACAGAATGCCCATTTATGGAGAGCAATGGGTATTGATGAAATTGAAAGCAAAAGAGGATGAATTGGAAAGGGAAACCCTGGGGCCTAGAGCCCAGGAGGAGGCCACTTTAGTTGTTCTAGAGATTGGGATTAGACTGTGGGACATAGAAAGAAAGAAGGGGATTTGAAAGCTATCAAGAAGTTTTACTTGGCAAGTGAATGCATGGAATGATGGAGAAATGCAGAATACACACTACTTCCAGGCTTGGGCAAGAGGGGTGATTCATGATGCCTGTCCTTGATAATAAAGGAGAAGGGGCCAGTCCAGTGTGTGCAAAGTGAGACTAATGTCTTTCCCTGGACAGGGACAGCATAGATTGATGTAAACAATTTCATATCGGACTACATTATAAATGGAGAAATGACTGATCTTAGAAAGATGAAAGCCATTAGAATGGTGCCATAGCTAGGGATTTAAAACGGGCATTCAATGGACAAAAACATTCTACCTACTCCTAGTACCATCCCTATGCCTGAGCTGCTCTGGTGCTCTTGGATGAGGCATAACAATGCAGGTCTGATAATGAAAAGCCTAATGAAAAACAAATAAAGCCAATCTTGGCAATGTGCCATAGGAAACATTGCTCTCAAGAAATTACTCAGTGCACACAATAGAGGATGGCTAAGAATATAAATGACTTCATTTTGAAAAAGTGTTATTATTTTCAGAAATGGACTAGTGTGTCACAAGCGGGATGCATGATACCATTCACATTTGACTTTTACTCTTCGAGGGGTTTTCCAAAAGGAGTTTCCCAGCTCTTAACAAACAAACAAACAAACAAATACACACACAAAAAAAATTGGCCTTCTATGTATTAGACCATTACTAGGTTTTCCGTGGACTAAATTACCAGCCTACAACTTCAGCTCAGAAAATATAGAACCTAGTTTCTTTGTACAAACACAAAACACACTAGGATCCCTTAGCCTGAATTAGCTACTATCTATATGTAATCCTGAAAACTTGATTTCAGTATTTGAATACTGAAATGCTTTGAAGAATTGAAACTTTAAAGACCACCTTTCTTCCTCTAACCTACCAATATACCATCTTCCCTATTTTCTTTTTTTGTTGTTGTTAATCCTCATCTGAGGATATTTTTCTATTGACTTTTAGAGAGAGTGATAGGGAGGGGCAGAGACAGAGAGAGAGAAAGATCAACATAAAAGAGACACATCATTTGGTTGCCTCCCACATGTGCCCTGAGGATTGAGCCTGCAACCACAAGATACATGCCCTTGACTGGGAATCTACTGGAGACCCTTTAGTCCATGAGCCAACACTCTATCCACTGAGCCAAACCGGCTAGGGTTCATCTTCCTATTTTCAGTAAGGAAAGAAACTTTAGGGAGAATTGAAAGGAAGTTAGACTTCTCCTTGGGTCAAATTTCCTAGCAGGCGGGATAATGACCAAGCATTTTTGAAAAATGAGTGAAAATTATGGGGAGCACAGTGCAAATGATAAAAATGTGTCCAGAGGGAAATGGTACTAATTGTAGAAATGTGAAGAGAAAGGTTCACTGTCCCCAGTGACGCATGCAGTTAGAAATTTTCTATTTTCTCTCTTATTGTAATACACAGGAGTACAAAAATATCTCGGTGCATCATCTAGGCAGTCTTTTTTTCAAAACAGCACCAGGCTTGGCGTCTAAAGATGTGGATTTGAGTCTTGTCTGGGTAAACTTGGCTAAGTCATATATTATTTCCAGGTCTCTGGTCCTTACTCATTAAAATGAAGCACTTTAACAAATATCCATTCAGTTCTAAAGTGCTATGATTTCAGTCAAGTCCAACTTTTGCTTAGTATTATCCTATCTAATAATAAACAAACATGGTAATTGACCATACCTTTGCTACGCCTCCCATTGGCTAATCAGCTCAATATGCAAATTAACCGCCAACAAAGATGGCAGCAAATTTGCATACTGTAGGCAGGGCGGGACAGCGCCATCCCGCCTGCCCTGCCGCCATCCGGGCCTGCTATCTGCGACCCGGGGCGGTGGGCGTCCGTGGGTGTCCCGACCTGGGGTGGCCAGGCAGTGCAGCAGCGATTGGCCAGCCTGCCTGGCCTCCATCCGGGCGTCCCGTGTGCGACCCGACCTGGGGCGGCGCCTCAACCCCCGGATCGGCCCTGCCGTGTGCGTGACCCAGGGCAGTGCCCAACCCCCGGATCAGCCCTGCTGTGTGCGTGACCCGGGGCGGTGCCCCAACCCCCGATCGGCCCTGCTGTATGTGTGACCTGGGGAGGTGGGGCAGGCATGGAGGGATCGGGCCTGCCATCTGCCACCCAGGGAGCGGGCCTAAGCCAGCAGGTGGTTATCTCCCGAGGGGTCCCAGACTGTGAGAGAGCACAAGTGGGGCTGAGGGATACCCCCCTCCCCCCTCCCCCGCCAGTGCACAAATTTTTGTGCACCGGGCCTCTAGTCTATATATATAAAAGCCTAAGCGATCGGACGACCAGCCAGTAGTTATGACATACACTGACCACCAGGGGGCAGATGCTCAATGCAGGAGCTGCCCCCTGGTGGTCAGTGTGCTCCCACAGCGGGAGCGCTGCTCAGCTGACCAATGGGTGCCAGACATCGGGGTCGGGCTCACTGCTGACTGGTAAGCACAGCTGTGGCTGCCTGAGCCTCTTCTGTGGACACTCCCCCTGCATGCCCCTCCCCCATCTAGACCAGGACCGGGATAGGGACTGGCATCTAGACTCACTGGGTGAGAGCCCGTGGCTGCTTCTCCAGTGCTGAATGAGGAGAGAGGCTGCCATGACGAGCAGCGGCTGTGTAGTCATGGGTGCGCTAGTATTGCCCTAGGACAGGTGCGCCAAGACAGCAGAGGAGTGGCAGCGAACTTACTGAGTGGCAGCAGTGGCAGGCGCAGCATGGCCAGGATGAGTGGGAGCAGCATGGTGCCCAGCCTGGGCTCAGGCTCCTCCCCTGCCACTGCTGCCACTTTGCACACTACTTTGTGCTGTGTGGGATCGACACGGACAGCGTGCTGGAGCCCGAGGAGCTGGTGGGTAAGGCTGGGCTGTAGCAGCGCGAAGGTCCACTGATTCCTGCAGGCCAGGCCAAGGGACCCCAGTGGTGCATGAATCCATGCACCGGGCCTCTAGTTATATATAAGTATAGATTGTATAATTTGAAATTACATTTTATTATTTCAGAATTTATAACTTACACTTACCTTTAAGAAGTAATTATAGAAAAGTGCAAAAATGCATGTGTGGTTTTTTTTGGACAAATTCATCTCAGTACCAGGAACTTATAAAATTTCTTATGAAAAGAAATGCTAGCATACCTTATTTTTGTAATGTCATGGATTCTTACAGAATTTCAGAGGAAAATGAAATGTTTCAAGTCTTACAACTATTTCATTTATTCTTGGGTAATAGTCACATCATCAAGGACAATAAATGTTTCCATTTTTCCTAGGAAACTGGAATTTATTCTTACATTACCACTTGCCTTCACTAAATGTTAGAAAACCTCAGATTAACTCATATTTTTCCTCAATAAAAGTCAAACAAACTGGTTTTTTCCCTCCTCCATCCATTTTTCACATGGCTGCCAGAACAATGGTTTTTGGAGTAAAGCTCCGATGTGTCCATCTTCTACTCCACTGCACTCTCTACCTCATCTTCCCAGTACACGTGCTGGCTCTACTTCCTCATCTCCCATTTGCTCCTTAAGCCACTATAATAAGCACTTACCCCCATTAACTCCATAGAATTTCTCTGCCCAATGTTAAGAATGACCTCTCAATTGCCATGTCTAGTTGATTCTTTTCCACTCTGATTTTAGGGATTCATTGGCTATATGTGGTTGCTGGCAACTATATTGGAAATGCATATATAGGACATTTCCATCATCACAGCAAGTTCTATCCAGGTGTGCCTCTCTACAGTTGAAGACATTGAAACTGGCTGAATCCCACAGATGGAGCAAAGGTGGTGATATTACAGGGAATCAGACAGAGGAAGTCAAAAACACTCAGGCATCATTCTTAGGATATAATTGATGTGCCTCTCAAAGTTCATAGACATTGAATTTAGGATCTCCAGCAGATGCTCTTCTAACATTTCAGTCATGAAAACAAATTAGAAACTGATTCTACTTTCATTAGTGTTGTTTTATTGTGGGGTTAGAAATCTATGCTATTGAAATGACAAGTCTAATTGAGAAATGATTTATTTTCTTAGCACACTACCAGGCATGTTGCACAGGGTGTCTAGGGAATAATAACCAGTAGGTTAAGTTGTTTAGTTAATGACTTACTAGAAGCACCAAGGGCCCAAGACAGTGTTTTTAGAACAGGTGTTCCTTTACTGACAAGAAAGATCTAATCCAGGGGGCCTTTATTGCTTTCTTAAATTATGGAGTAAATAAACATAATCTAATATATGTGTACGGAGAGCTGCAAGTTTCTTCTCTGATCATGGGGAGAGTACTTATGTATTTTTTTCAGCCGCGATAAACTAACAAGATGACCAAATAAAATGAAAAGGAGTGTTTTGATCTTAGTGATCCATTAGAAATAGGACAACTATTTACTAAAATCATCTCTCAAAAATATCTGTGCTGATTGCTTCTGTCTCATAGAACTCCAGCTTGAACACTTCTCCTATCTCAAAAGCTTTAGTACATACATGTCATACTCATTTAGAAACCTTCCCTTCACATTGCATTCTATATAATAAAAGCCTAATATGCTAAGTTTCCAACCATTTGTTCAACTGGTCAACCAGTTGCTATGACATACACTGACCACCAGGGGGCAGACACTCCAACTGGTAGGTTAGCTTGCTGCTGGAATCCGGCCAATTGGGACTGGGCGAGAGGGGTCAGACATGCCCTGGAGCCCTCCCGTGGTCCCTCTCCAGCTGGCCAACTTCTGGCGGTCGGCCCTGATTAGGACTGGGCGAGATGGACCCCAATCAGCCCCCATCAGCCCCTACTGGGACTGGGCAAGATGGGCCAGACATGCCTGGGCCAGTGGTTCTCAATGTTCCTAATACCGCAACCCTTTAATACAGTTCCTCATGTTGTGGTGACCCCCAATTTCATTGTTACAAATTGAACATAATTAAAGCATAGTGATTAATCACAAAACAATATGTAATTATATATGTGTTTTCCGATGGTCTTAGACGACCCCTGTGAAAGGGTCGTTCGACCCCCAAAGGGGGCACGACCCACAGGTTGAGAACCGCTGCCCTGGACGAATCTGTGCACCGGGCTGTTTTCGGCCCGATCCCCGGAGGCCAGGCCGAGGGACCCCACCTATTACATAAAATGCTGGGGAAACATATTTAAGGACCATGGAGAACTGTTTTCTTCTTAATATAAGCAGGAGTGGGATGTTATTTATTCTCACTTTTCAGGCCAAGAATGAAAAAAGTGAACAGGGTGCTGTTATTGGAGAAAATTCTTTTGCTCTATACTGAACTAAATTAGATTCTTCTCCACAGTTGTATGACCTTAAATATGTAAAATTGAATATTTGTATAATCGAATGACCCCAAGATCTTGCAAACTCACACATGGAAAAATGCATATTTTCGTTTATTTTTAATACAAGTTTTCACAGCATAAATGATATGGTGGTATAAAACCACAGGCATCCCTTGCCCTTGGAAAGTTCACTTTATGCCACTTTACTTTTATAAAAGACGTATTTTAGTACCTGTTTTCACTAACCAAAGGAAAAAAATCTGAAGAGGCCTTTTGCTTTTAAGAAAAAAGGTGAAAAGTGAAAATAACGCTCAGTGTTGGTTTTGCAGGGAACCATTATAGAGGCAGCTGCACCCCAGCATCCAAGCATGGCTCCCCAAGCTTATTCCCCTGGAACCACACTCGGCATCTCAGCATCAATGCTCCATAGCTTTGTACTCTGCACATCTGGGCTTTATCTCAAGGATCTTATTTGTCTTTTAAACAAATTTTATTTTTTATTTTATTTTATTTTTTAGAGAGAAAAGAAAGGAGAGGGAAGGGAGGGAGAGGATGGGAGAGAGAGAGAAACATGGATGTGAGAGAGAAACATTGATTGGTTATCTCCTGCACACACCCTGACCAGGGACCAAACCCGCAACCTGGTTATGTGCCTTGACCGAGAATCAACTGGCGGCCTTTCTGTGCATAGGACAACACTCAACCAACTGAGCCACACTGGCCAGGGATATTTGTCTTTTTAATCCTCACTGAATATATGTTTTTATTTATTTGCAAGAGAGAGAGAGAGGGAGAAACATTGATGTGAGAGAGAAACATTGATCGGTTGCTTCCTGTAAGTGCCCCAACTGGGGATCTAGCCACAAGCTAGGCATGTACCCTGACCGGAATTGAACTTGCAACGTTTTGGTGTATGGGATGATGCTCTAAAGAGCTGATCCACTCGGCCAGGGCTTTATCTCAAGTATTTTGTGCATCGGTTGGCAAGATTTGTCAGTATCAGAAAGCAAAAGAGAGCTCATAGGGTGTTATACTTAATGTAAAACTGGACATAATAAAGCATTTCAATCATGGCAAACAAAATAAAGACATTATGAATGCACTGAATTCTGGGTCAGGGAATGCTAAAAAAATTTCCCATATAAATTAACAATAATTGCTAAACGTTTTGTAGGCATGCTCTCCTTTGGATAGCAGGGGAATCCCCCATATACGATTTTCTTGAAGTAACAATGCTACCTCTTAGCTTCTTTAAGGCTTTGAGTCAATTTGCCATCAATTTGCAAGTACCCAATGCATGTCTTTATTGCATGATTATGATAACTGCTATTGTGTAAAAACCAGATTTATAATTCCTTTACTTAGTTTATCACACATAAACATGGGTTACCATAAGATATTAGATAATGTGCTTCTTCCAAATTTAACTCCTTTTGTCACACTAATGAAATGGCAGTGGAAGAAATTTCATCATATATATATTTTACCTCTCTACCTTTACCCTCTAATTGGACATATTCTGTCTGATGCAATGGAATTTCTTGTTCATAACTAAATTTTCACGATTTTAGCTTAAGAAGAAAGCTTTCCAGATTCTTTGGACCACATAGAATACTGTTTCAAGTAAATGTCACATTTAAACAATCAGTTAGAGAAATCTTACATATGTAAGTTATATATCTTAATGAATAAATTATATATTAGACTTTTTTTGTTGTTACTTCTTGCCCGAGGATATTTTTCTATTGATTTTTAGAGAGAGTGGAAGGGAAGGGGAGAGACAGAAACATCATATCAATTGGTTGCCTCCTGCAAACACCAGGCACCAAGCCTTCAACAGAGGTACATGCCCTTGACCAGAATTGGACCCAGGATCTTTCAATCTGCAGGCTGACACTCTATCCACTGAACCCAAACTGGCTTGGGCTTGCTTAGACTTTTTTTTTTTTTTAAGATTAACATTTAACAGCTAACATGATTACAATGTTATACTTTCATTTATTCCCTTCATTATTTTTCAAGTCTTTTTCCCCTTTGAAATATCTGTTCTGAAGCTGGGGGTGGAGGAATTGGTGGTTTAAGTAATCAGGTATTTATTTGTTGAAAAGTATTAAGCAAGGTTTGGTGGTATAATAAGTTACAACTATGATTCCCTTGAGACATGTATTCATGCAGATTTTAATAGATGTATACTTATAAAAAACTGAAAAGTCATTTATACACTAACTCGTACTGTCTTGGTTAAAAATTTCATAGCTGCAAGAGAGAAAACCTGTTCATTTTTAATTAAGGATGTTAGCCCACAAGTCCTACAAGAAGAAAAGCAGATGACAACAGAACTTACTTGTATGCTCTTATTTTTCTCCAGATGCATGCATATGAAAGTATAAAGCTTACAAACACCTAATGTTTTCTTTCAATTTTCAACTTAGAGCAGTTGGTGTAAGTTAGCATAAAGTAATTTGCACACTTAGTGAGTTCTCATTCTGTGCCAGGCACTGTTCTAAGTGCATCAGAAATACAAGTTTATTTAATTCTCACAGCAACTCCATGAGGTAGGTACCTAAGTAACTTGCTTCCATAGATGAATAGAGTCTTTCTCATAACTCTTACCTGATATAGCCTGTAGTGTAGTTAGTGCAGGAGAGAAAAGTTTGAGTAAGAAAATGTGGCTAGACCTAAATCATCTGCATTTTACTTTAGAGCCATATGAAATTCACATTTGAAAGATAGTGTTCCCACGTCTTTTATGTTTGATTTCACAGCGTTTAAGCAACAATGACTCCCTCTGTATAGAAGAGAATTTGGAAAGCTGTCGGACCCATTCTTCCCTCCTCTGCAACAGTCCTTTCTGTTCACTGAATCATGGAATCAGGGCTGGCAGGAACCTGGGGGGCTTTTCTAGTCTAAACGGTCCCTAACTAACCACAAAGCTTTAACTTCCCTTTCCTTTGAAGCATGCTGTCTAGCCTGGGTGGCACTATTCCCAAAGGGGTAGGGCGGATATGAAATGCTTGACATGGTCTTTCCCAGCAACTGAGTCTGAGCAGGGGGTGGGTACAGGATGGGGGACACCTCAGTCCCACTCTTTTAGCTCCCACTGTGCTACATACTGAGTGGGACAGGAGAGCTATTAGAAGAATATGCCAAAAGTGGAGATGAAAGAAAAACAGTGAGCAGCTGTCCTGTGTCCTTTTCCAATCACAAGCTGTGAAGTTCTGAAAAGGAATTTTCCTTGGGTAGGCTGTCCATAATCTTGGCAGGTGTCCGATCTTGTTCCTATCTAATATACTGCACATGTCTCAGGTCTCACAAGAGAGAAGGGAGCAGTGATTAGGTTAGTTTGGACACCGTGCTCTTCTTTAAAAATAAAATTTACCTGGCCAGCATGTCTCAGTGGTTGAGCATTGACCTATGAACCAGGAGGTCACGGTTCTATTCCCAGTCAGGGCACATGCGAGGACTGTGGGCTTGATCCCAATGTGGAGTGTGCAGGAGGCAGCCGATTAATGATTCTCTTTCATCATTGATATTTGTCTCCCTCTCCCTCTCTCTTTCTCTCTGAAATAAATAAAAATATTTTAAAAAATAAAAATGACATTTATTGGGGCGGTATTGGTTAATAAAAACGTATATATTTCGAGTGTACAACTCAATAAAACATCATCTGCACACTGCATCGTTAAGTCTCTTTCCATCCCCATTTATCTCCCCTTTGCTCACTTCCAACCCCGACACCTTTCCCTCTGGCTATCACCATAGTGTTCAAGTTCATGTGACACCTGCTCTTAACACAGCGGTTGTCAACCTGTGGGTTGCGACCCCTTTGGCGGTCGAATGACCCTATCACAGGTGTCGCCTAAGACCATCCTGCATATCAGATATTTACATTACAATTCATAACAGTAGCAACATTACAGTTATGAAGTAGCAACGAAAATAATTTTATGGTTGGGTCACAACATGAGGAACTGTATTTAAAGGGCCAGAAGGTTGAGAACCACTGTCTTAACAGAAGAGGATCATGGCACCTTTTTTTTTTTTTTTTTTTTTTTAAATACATTCCATTGATTTTTGACAGAGAGGAAGGGAGAGAGATAGAGAGTCAGAAACATCGATGAGAGAGAAACATCGATCAGCCGCCTCCTGCACATCCCCCACTGGGGATGTGCCCGCAACCCAGGTACATGCCCCTGACCGGAATCGAACCTGGGACCTTTCAGTCCGCAGGCCGACGCTCTATCCACTGAGCCAAACCGGTTTTGGCCATGGCACCTTTTTGTTTTAAACAGGCTCCTCTTGCACGTGACCTCTCACAGGTGATACAGATCTCCAAAAGGAAGGGCTCCTCTTGGGAGAAGCCAAAAGAACTTGCTCCTGGGTATGACCAACACAGCTACACACCATGAAGCGGGAAACAGAGTCTACCATGATGAACTACCAGCCATAAGGCCTGCACTGAGTACCAGGTACTTTATTCATCTTATTCATAGGCCTTTCTATGATTTCATAAGATAAGTAATGGCATCTTCATTTTGTAGACAAGGAAACCGAGTCTCTGAGCTGTGAAACGATGGACTTGGGGTCAGTGTCTTCTCCTGATAGGTGTTGATGCTCATGTCTCCTTCACTACAGGAGAACCAGTGTTCTGAAGGGGCACTTCCTGGATGGAGTCAATAGATGTGTAACACTGCCAAGAAGTGACTCTCATGACCCTATTTTCACACACAGCCTGGCATATGAATTGACAGGCCATTGAGAGTAACAGGCCATAGTTTCTCCAACACAGTTTATTTCAAATAAATTACCTTCTCAAAACATTGAGGAGTTAGTTCTTCCAAAGACATTAGTGTCACCTAGAGCCAAACCTGTTAGGATAAGTGACCCAGAACATTTCTGGCTACAGCATCAAGCAATTGGCCATGTTCTGAGCCAGAACTATGTTGGGAGGTGGCGAATGACAGCATGGCATTGAGCTGGCACTTCTCAGCTCTTCTGTAGAGCCTTGTCCAACTATTTGGAGGACCAACTGGGAAACGAGAGTTCTCAGAGTCACAGCCATGTTTGGGTGTCTTTCCTTTAGGTCTTTTTCAAAGCCAGGGTTTACGATGGGGGATTTGTGAAAATGAATACATAAGATAGAGGATGTCTGGAAATAAATTAAGGACATTTGTGTCGCTAACGTAACATATTCTGAGTCCAAAGAAAAGACGGTCAGTTGCAGTCTCTTAGAAGGCTATGAAAGCTGAAGGAGCCTGTGATGGTGCAGGTGGATAGGTTAGTCCTCTGGGAACTGGTAGACCATCATAAAGTTGAATCATTAGTGCATAAAAAATCGTTGTCTTTGAGAAACCTTGAGATTTAAGGATGATGGGGTGTCCCAACACCAAGAACTAGATTCAGAAATAACCAAATAAACATAACAGGAGAGGAGCAAAGAGGAAGAGAAAGGAAGGGAGGTAAGGAAGGAGAGAGAGAAACTGTTACTTATTAAGGATGAAGGTGATTATGAGGGAAGTAGGGCTGCCAGACAAAATACAGGAATTCCAATTTATCTGGGATTGTGTATGTTTATTTGCTTAATCTGGAGCCTTAGAGAAGAGGCCATTGAATGCTGGAAATGAGCTGCCCTGCTTCATTTATTTACATATATTTGTTCAACTAATAGTTTGTGAGCACTTACTATGTGCAGGCTCTGGGCTAGGTCATGGGACAGGCTGATAACAGGACAGGAAAGGTCCCTTACTTTTAAGTTTACAGTCTAGTGGAGAAAACAGGAAAATAACCAGATAGAAAATAATACAAGTAATGATCATTTAGCAAAGTTTTATATATGCCAGGTACTACGAAGTGTTTTACCTTGTTTACTGTTCACAACAACACCCAAAGTTGGTATAGTTATTACCCTTCTTTATAAATGAAGAATTAAAGACATAGAGAAGCTAATAATTTGCCCAAGGGCAAACAGCTAGACAAAACTTCTCTAGAGGTGCTATAGTAAAAAGAATAAATCACAAGGGAGACCTGTGTTAGAAAGACTAGTCAGAAAAGCCTCTCTGAGAAAGTGACATGTAAGTGGAGGTGTGAGGAATCAGAAGGAGCAACCCAACCATGAGAAGAGCCATTAAAAAAAGATTCAGGGCAGAAGGAACAGCTTGTGCAAAAGCAGTGAGGTGAGAAAAGAGCCAGGCATAGTCTAAGAACAGACAGAAAGCTAGTAAGACTTGAATTTGTTGACTAAGAGGAATGAGAACCTTGGAGGGGAAAACAAAGCATAGATAATGCAGTACCTTGAATATCCTGATGAGGACTTAGATTTTATTCTAAGTGCAATGAAAAACACTGAAGGAGATAAACTGACTTACACTTATACCTGGCTATGGTGTGAAGGATGGATGGAGGAATTGAGTGATATTGAGTTCAACAACCAAAATTGAAATGGCAGTGCAGAAACATCAAAATCTGAGGGAAATGTGATGAAAGATGACCTCCTGGAGAACCACGAGAACAGGAAGTCAAGCTTCCAAGCCAAATGTAATTTTTCATTTGAATTAAAAAGAAAAGGCAGATGGCAAAGATAAAAGTCAGATGGTCTTTGATATAGGGTCTACATGGATACAACTATAGACAGAGATTGAGTACAGTAAAACCTTTTAAAATGCAAACATCCAGACTCCAGGGAATCAGCAATTCTATTTCTTGGTGGTGGCAGACACTGTTGGTAGGCTGACACCCTTCTCCCTAGCTACCTCCTACTATGGAGGCTGGACAAACTAAATGCTCTCAGTCTGCCTTGAGGCTATGATTGAATATGTGGCAGTATTTGCCCACTGGAAAACATCTGGAAAAGTTTTTTTTTCCGATTAAAAGAGAAAAATTCACCTGGTACCCTCCAGTGTCCATAAGAAAGTGGCAATGGACTTCCCTCATGTTGAGTGGGTCCAATTGTTTATACAAAGTAACAGAGATGCGTTCACAGTGAGTTGACCATCAGAAACAAATATCCCCATTGGATACCTATAAGCAGGGAAGCATTGACTATAAGAGAGTTAGTCCCTGAGTAAGAAAGCTCATTTAAATCTCTTTTCATCTTTTGCATCCAAGTTGCTCTGACCAGTGTTGATCTGTTGGTGAAAATAATGATGAGGATGTGAACTATGGCACATAAGAGAGTCATAATGGAGGCGATGGTATATTTAAAATTTACCTTAGACAGACCTGGGTGTGATAACCACCAAGAACAGAGAAGGGATATTAGAAAGAATAAAATGTATCAGAACCAATTTGGCATCAGGGTGTGTCAATCTATAAAATTGTCTTTTCTCGTTTTGACTTAAAATTATGAAATCTCATAAAATTATTACTTGAAGGAATTTATTTCCTATAGATTTTGGTTTCTGTTTGATTCACTCACTGGATGTGGAATTACTAAAGTGTTCATGGGGTTGAAAGATTTTAAGTCTGGGAGTGGCTTCTGAAGATGACAGCAATCCAGAGATTGATTAGAGTCCTTATGGTTCTATGGGAAGGACTTTTTTTTAAACATAAGTTTGATTTTTTATAGGAAATAATTTTACACTTGAAACGTGAACACATTATAATCTTAACAGAGCAGAAACAATGAGAACTTTGGGGATGTTAGGTTGGCCTCAGCATGTGGCTGTTCCCTGAACTCTTGAGATGTCCAGTTTGTAAGCAGGTCCTTGGTCACTCGGAATGCCTATTGAAACAGGGGACCAGAAGATTCCTGACTTTCTGCCACATTTATTTTTGGTTTTGAAGACATTTTTCGTGAAATATCTTCAGTAGAAAAACATATTTTCCCCCATGAACACTTTGCTTCATTGTTAAAGTTTGGTGATGGGAAAACTCACTTGCACCATAGTATAGATGGAATGTTTGTGTCCTCCTTCTTCCCTTATGATCCCCTCCCACAACCCCCTGTCCCAATTCATGTGTTAAAACCGAATCTCCAACGTGATAGTATTTGGAAGTGGAGCCTTTGGTAGGCACTTAGGTCTTGAGGGCCAAGTTCTCTTGAATGGAATTAGTGACTTATAAAAGTGGTTCCAGAGAGTCCCTTTGCCCCTTCCACCATGTGAGGACATGGAGAAAAGATGGCCATCTATGAACTAGGAAGTGGGCTGTCCTCAGTTGCCTAATCTGCCAGTGCCTTGATCTTGGACTTCTGGTCTCCAGAATAGTGATAAATTTCTGTTGTTTATAAGCCACCCTGCCTACGGTATTTTGTTATTGCAACCCCAAAAGGACTAAGACATATAACAACACTGGAATTAATTGTGAGGAGATGGTCACTGTGGGTTAGACAGGCAAGAGGCAAACCCAACCAAGTGGTTAAATGGAAGGCTGAGCAAAATTACAACTAAGAAGAGTCCTTTGAACCTTTGTGGAGCTGTCTGGCTCCACAATTTGCCCTTGGGTTGAAAACAAAGGGGAAATTTGTGCAAGACACAAAAATATCCTTTCCATGGTATAGCATCTATACTGTGAAGGATCCTCACCTCATTTTCTCCCATTGTTTTCTTCACTAAATAATACTACCCAACAAGAACAAGAGATGAGAGAAAGAAACGGGAGATACCCTGTCTTCTAATGAATACTAAATGTTTGCTTGCCTAATTTTTCTAATTAAAGTGAGAAGTTCTTGGGTTTTACTTGTAAAATATTCAACTGGTACCAAAAGCATCATGAAGCCTTTCAAATTAAGTTAAGCATTATTAAAGATGAACACATCTTCTCTAGGTTAAAGCTGATGCTAAATAGACCACAGAGTCTCTTATTTCTTTCTACTTGGTGTTATATGTCCTGTATTCATCATTGAATAGCATACTTTTTGGGAGAAGTGATCATGCCTTAAGCATCTTTGCATCTACCTTATCACCTGTTTGCTAAACTTTTACTAAATTAAAAATTTGAAAGAATGAATACATAAGTAAAAATGTGAAGCACAGATTTATAAAAACATCAGTCTAGAGACACAAGCACTTTTTAAAAAAATGAATTTAAAAGTTTGAGCTGAAAATTCTAATATTTAGGAAGTTAAATTTCTTCCCCTTAATTGAAGGAAATATAAAGATGGAATTTCCAGTACACAATAATACCAAAATGTTCTTATTTTTTTTTCAGTTTTGCAAATTCTTATGATTTGAGTTTCATCCAGGACTGTCAGTTGAGACATCTGATCATCTAAAAGCATTCAGAGAATTAGGATCCCATATGGCTCAAAAATATTTCCTATCCGGCAGGGAGAAAGAGAACTTACTGTGAAAATAATACTGGTATAGCCTTCAATTTATGAGCACAAGAAACACGAATGAATTTAAATCATTATTTATGGCATCATAATCATTATAATGACCATAAAGATCAATTACAATGAACAAAATAAGAATATACAGTTCTCATAATCATGCTGCATAATGAAATATGAGGTATATTTCAAAGCCACGATACCAGTGCAGCTACATTTTCTCTTACAGAAATAACACTCATTGGAATCAGAAGTCCTGGCTTATCACTAATTGTGTAAACCTGGAAGAATCATTTAACTTCCTTGGAATTTAATTTTCTCAACTGAACAATGATAAAGTTGGATTGGATGTTCCCTTCTAACATAGCGTTTGTTCTGGAGGTTCTAGCACAAAGTAACTCTACTCATCTACTCATATTTTCTGAAGAATAATTCTCCTTCTTTGGGGGAAAGTATTTTCTTTAAATGAGTGCTCAGAGAGACATTTCTATAATGATGAGAGAGGACAAGGATTTGGGCTCAGACAACTGCACCAACTGAATTAATAATAACAATAATAATAACAGCTGTTAATATTCATTGAGTGTTGACTGTGGGCTGGATACTGCTTTCACTCTCAGAAAAATTCTATGAAATAAATATTACTATTAATATCTCCCCTTTACACATGAGAAAACTGAAGCTTAGCAATAACTAGGAACTTGACCGAGATCACACAGTAAGTGGTAGAGCTGCTGTGGCGACAATAAAGAAGAAAATGAAAGCAGAGAGTCAGATGCCCCTGCATCCCATCGCCTAGACAACTGTCTTCCACATGGAAGTGGATGTAGATGGATGGAGTCTCTCCCTACTAGTCCAGTGGTCTGCATTAACCCCTTCCCCACAGTCTCTCCTAAGGCATGGAGATTAGGAAAAAGAACATGGAAATTGTAGCTCCTGGGTTCACATAGTCTTGTTCTTTAATAGCAGAGTGACTCTGGGCAACTAAGCTTCCTGTCTTCATCTGTAAAACGGGGATAACAATTATGACACCTACCCTTGGGGATGTGGCGCATAATGCTTATGAAATTGCTTTATGAACTAAAAAGTAAAATTGCTAAAAATGAAGCATGCCTGCTAGGAACTACTATTTTTTTCCCCCCGTTAAGAACACCAAGCAGTAAATCTTCTAGTTTCATGTGGCTTTTGAGAGAAATAGTCTATTCTGAAAGTGGCAGCATGTGTGGTGGAAAGAAATGTAGGTTTCAGTACGAGTTCTGCCATTTACTTAGCTTTGTGGCCATGGGCAAGATGCTTAATTTGGCGTCCCACAGGGCCCCGGCTCAGAGGGGGTTTAATGCTCTGTGGTGACTGTCTTGAAATTCTTCATCATTTTTTTCTTTGAATTTGTATTTTGTAAGTGAAGACCGATGGGACAAGGGTGTGTGTGTGTTGGGGTTTCTCGCCACTTCTTGGGATGGGTTCTGCTGAAAACCTCATCCCTGCTTCCTGAGCTCTGCTGGGACTGCCCCTCTGTACCTGCTCCCCAAACTGCTGCTGCCCTTCTCTCCACTCCCAGCAGGGCTCTGGGCACTGACACAGGGAGGGGTGGGGCATGGTGTCTCCTATCCGCACCTCCCCCACCCAGCGTTGGCAGGACTCTGGCACATTCCTTGGGAAGTGGGTCCAAGTTTACCTTGATCTGGGTACCAAGCATGTCCTGACACAGACACAGAGATTTAAAAGCCTCACAAGTCCCCTGTCTCCCATGGGTTGGAGTGACAGGCCCCTGGAGAAGGCTTCCCCAGACCCTGCCCAGGTCAAGGGCTGCTCATTGCTCAGGGGCTGGCGGGAGGGGGGGGGGTTTCAGCAAAAGGTGTCAGGATCTGCAGTGAGGCACCTGAGTCTGCCTTAGGAGGCATGGTCCCAGGTGTCTGTGAGGGTCTGTGCTCTCCCTGCAGGTGTCTGAGCCTGGGAGTGCTCCTGTGGCTGCTGCTATGCCAGAGGGCCTCCTCCCTCCTCCTTCCAACCTTTAACCTTTTTTAGTTTGGCTTACCTTTGTCTCTTTTGGCCCACTCATAGGAATTGTGTCATTTTGGTGATTCTGTATATGAGTTAGATGCTGTAATATTTGCATTTAAAACTGGCAATGCACAATATAAAAAATGGCAACATTTATGCTAATAAAATACTTCTTCTTCTTTTTTTTTTTTTTTACTCAGAAGAGTAATAGTAAATTAAAAAACACCATGGCAAGTCCAGAGAAAGACTGATGAAGAAAGGGAAAAGCTTTTTTTTTTCTTTTTTCCCTTTATTGATTAAGATATTACAAATGTGTTCTTATTCCCCCATTGTTCCCCCACCCCCCCACTCATACCCTCACCCCCTGGTGTCTGTATCCATTGGTTATGCTTATATGCATGCATACAAGTCCTTTGGTTGACCTCTCCCCCTTAGCCCCACCGTCCCCTGCCTTCCCTCTGAGGTTTGAGCATCTGATCGATGCTTCTCTGTCTCGAGATCTATTTTTGTTCATCGGTTTATGTTGTTCATTATAATCCACAAATGAGTGGGATCATGTGATATTTACCTTTCTCAAACTGACTTATTTCACTTAGCATAATGCTTTCCAGCTCCATCCATACTATTGCAAATGATAGGAGTTCCTTCCTTTTTACAGCAGCATAGTATTCCATTGTGTAGATGTGCCAAAGTTTTTTAATCCACTCATCTGCTGATGGGCACTTAGGCTGTTTCCAAATCTTAGCTATTGTAACTTGTGCTGCTATTAACATAGGGGTGCATATATCCTTTCTGATTGGTGTTTCTGGTTTCTTGGGATATATTCCTAGAAGTGGGATCACTGGGTCAAATGGAAGTTCCATTTTTAGTTTTTTGAGGAAACTCCATACTGTCCTCCACAGTGGCTGCACTAGTCTGCAATCCCACCAGCAGTGCACGAGGGTTCCTTTTTCTCCGCATCCTCTCCAGCATTTGTCATTTGTTGATTTGTTGATGACAGCCATTCTGACAGGAGTGAGATGGTACCTCACTATCATTTTGATTTACATCTCTCGGATGATTAGTGACTTTGAGCATATTTTCATATGTCTCTTGGCCTTCCTTATGCCTTCTTTCAAAAAGTATCTATTAAGGTCCTTTGCCCATTTTTTTTTTATTGGGTTGTTTGTCTTCCTTTTGTTAAGTTGTATGAGTTCCCTGTGAATGTTGGAGAATAAACCCTTATCGGAGATATCGTTGGCAAATATGTTCTCTCATGTAGTGGGTTTTCTTTTTTTTTGTTGTTGATGGTTTCTTTTGCTGTGCAGAAGCTTTTTATTTTGATATAGTCCCATTTGTTTATTTTCCCTTTAGTTTCCATTGCTCTAGGAGTGGCATCGGTGAAGAAATTGCTTCGGCACATGTCTGAGATTTTGCTGCCTTTGGATTCCTCTAATATTTTTATGGTTTCCCGTCATACGTTTAAGTCCTTTAAGTCCTTTATCCATTTTGAGTTTATTTTTGTATATGGTGTAAGTTGGTGGTCTAGTTTCATTTTTTTTTGCATGTGTCTGACCAAATTTCCCAGCACCATTTATTGAAGAGACTGTCTTGACTCCATTGTATGTTCTTCATTCCTTTGTCAAATATTAGTTGAGCATAGTGGTTTGGGTCGATTTCTGGGTTCTCTATCCTATTCCATTGATCTATACGTCTGTTCTTGTGCCAGTACCAGACAGTGGCTTTGTAATACATCTTGATATCTGGTATTGAGATCCCACCTACTTTGTTCTTCTTTCTCAGGATTGCTGCAGCTATTCATTGTTTTTTGTTTGTTTGTTTGTTTGTTTTTTAAATTTATTCCAGATGAATTTTTGAAGACTTCTTTCTAGATCTGTGAAATATGCTGTTGGTATTTTAATGGGGAGTGTATTGAATCTATAGATTGCTTTGGGTAGTATGGACATTTTAATGATGTTGATTCTACCAATCCATGAACGTGGTATGTTCTTCCATCTGTTTATGTCTTCCTCTATCTCTTTTTTTAACGTGCTGTAGTTTTCCATGTACAGGTCTTTTACCTCCTTAGTTAAGTTTATTCCTAGATATCTTAGGTTTTTTTGGTGCAATGGTAAATGGGATTGCTTTTTTAGTCTCTCTTTCTGTAAGTTCACTATTGGTGTATAGAAATGCCATAAATTTCTTGGCGTTAATATTGTATTCTGCTACATTGCTGAATTCATTTATTAAGTCTAATAATTTTTTGATGGAGTCTTTAGGGTTTTCTATGTACAGTATCATGTCATCTGTGAATAAGGACAGTTTTACTTCTTCTTTTCCAATTTGGATGCCTTTTATTCTTTTTCTTGTCTGATTGCAATGGCTAGTATCTCCAGCACTATATTGAACAGGAGTGGTGAGAGTGGGCATCCCTGTCTTGTTCCTGCTCTCAGGGGAAATAGTTTTAGTTTTTGCCCATGAGTACGATGTTGGCTGTGGGTTTGTCATATGTGGCTTTTATTATGATCCTTCTATTCCCAACTTGCTGAGAGTTTTTTTTTTTTTTTTTAATCAAGAAAGGGTGCTGGATTTTGCCAAATGCTTTTTCTGCATCAATTGATATGACTATGTGGTTTTTATCTCTCAAGTTGTTTATGTGATGTATCACGTTTATTGATTTGCGGATATTGTACCATCCTTGCATCCCTGGGATAAATCCTACTTGGTCATGGTGTATGATCTTTCTGATGTACTGCTGGATCCAATTTGCTAGAATTTTGTTGAGGATTTTGGCATCTATGTTCACGAGGGATATTGGCCTATAATTCTCTTTTATTGTGTTGTCTTTATCTGGTTTTGGTATTAGGGTGATGCTGGCTTCATAGAATGAGCTTGGAAGTGTTCCTTCCTTTTGGATATTTTGTAGTAGTCTGAGGAGGATAGGTTTTAGTTCTTCCTTGAATGTTTGGTAAAACTCCCCTGTAAAGGTGTCTGGCCCTGGGCTTTTGTTTGCTAGAAGCTTTTTGATGACTGCTTCAATTTCTTCCATAGTTATAGGCCTATTCAGGGTTTTATATTCTTCCTGATTGAGTTTTGGAAGGTTATATTTTTCTAGGAATATGTCCATTTCCTCCAGGTTGTCCAGTTTGTTGGAATAGAGTTGTTCATAGTATTTTTTAACAATCCTTTGTATTTCTGTGGGGTCTGTTGTTATTTCGCCTCTTTCATTTCTGATTTTGTTTATTTGGGTCCTCTCTCTTTGATTCTTGGTGAGCCTGGCTAGAGGTTCATCAATCTTGTTTAACCTTTCAAAGAACCAGTTCTTGGTTTCATTGATCTTTTGTATTGTTTTTTTGGTCTCTATGTCATTTATTTCTGCTCTGATCATTATTATTTCCTTCCGTCTGGATATTGTGGGCTTTTCTTGTTGCTCTCTTTCTAATTCTTTAAGTTGCAAGGTTACAAAATTTATTACCAGTTTTTCTTGTTTTTGAGATAGGCCTGTAGAGCTATGAACTTCCCTCTCAGGACTGCTTTCATTGTGTCCCACAGATTTTGGATTGTGTTTTCATTGTCATTTGTTTCCAGGATGTTTTTTTTTATTTATTTCTTCTTTGATCTCTTTGGTAACCCAATCATTGTTTAATAGCATGCTATTTAGCTTCCAAGTGTTTGATTTTTTTCATTGTTTTTATTGTAGTTGATTTCTAGTTTTATGCCATTGTGATCTGAGAAGATGCTTGTTATGATTTCTATCCTCTTGAATTTGAAGAGACTTTGCCTGTGTCCTAATATGTGGTCTATCTTTGAAAATGTCCTGTCCTGTGTGCACTGGAGAAGAATGTATATTCTGTAGCTTTGGGGTGAAATATTCTGAAGATGTCAATTAAGTCCATCTGATCTGGTGAGTTATTTAGGATTGCTGTTTCTTTGCCGATTTTTTGTTTAGAGGATTTATCCAGTGGTGTCAGTGGTGTGTTTAAGTCCCCTACTATGACTGTATTGCTATTGATCTCTCCCTTGATATCTTCCAGAGTTGTTTTATGTATTTGGGTGCTCCTGTATTGGGTCCATATATGTTTACCAAAGTTATATCTTCTTGTTGAATTGCTCCCTTTAGTATTATGTAGTGGCCTTCCTTATCTCTTTTTATGGCCTTTACTTTGAGGTCTATTTCGTCAGATATAAGTATTGCAACGCTGGATTTTTTCTCATTTCCATTTGCCTGAAAAATTTTTTCCATCCCTTCACTCTCAGTCTGTGTGAATTCTTTGTTCTGAGGTGGGTCTCTTGCAGACAGCAAATATATGGTTCATGTTTTCTTATTCTTTCAGCTACCTTATGTCTTTTGATTGGTGCATTTAATCCATTTACGTTTAATGTTATTATTGATAAGTACTTGTTTGTTGTCATTTTTATCCTTAATGTTTGTGTTTCTTCTTGCCTTTCCATTTCTTCTTTTTACAGCAGTCCCTTTAGCATTTCTTCCATTGCTAGCTTGGTGGTAATAAACTCTCTTAGCCCTTTTTTGTCTGTGAAGCTCCTGATTCCACCTTCAATTCTGAATAATAGCCTTGCTGGGTATAGTATTCTTGGGTTCAGTCCCTTGCTTTGCATCACTTTGTATATTTCATTCCATTCCCTTCTGGCCTGGTGTGTTTCTGTTGAGAAATCAGTTGATATTCTAATAGGAGATTCCTTGTAGGTAACTTTCTGTCTCTCTTTGGCAGGCTTTAAGATTCTTACTTTGTCGTTGGTGTTTGCCAATTTAATTATGATGTGTCTTGGTGTCCGTCTTTTGGGGTTCATCTTGTTTGGGACTCTATGTGCTTCTTGGACTTGCGTAGTTTTTTTCTTGCCAATATCAGGGAAGTTTTCTGTCATTTTTTCTTCAAACAGGTTTTCTATTCCTTGCTTCTCTTCCTCTCCTTCTGGTATCCCTATTATGCAAATGTTGTTTCGTTTTGTGTTATCCCATAGCTCCCTTAGGCTCTCCTCTTGCTTTTCTTTCCAGTTGCTGCTGTGTTTGTGTTTTTTTCCTACCTGTGTTCTATTTCGCTGATGCGGTCCTCAGCCTCTTCTAGTCTGCTGTTTAAGCCTTCCATTGTGTTCTTTGTTGCAGTTATGTCATTCTTCATTTCCTCTTGGTTCCTTTTCATGTTGGTGACATTCTCATTCAGCTCCTTATAATTCTCATTGAGTTGTGTCTATTTTTCATTGAGTTGTGTCTATTTGTCATCCAGCGTTTGAGCATCCTTATAACCATTACTCTGAATTCTTTCTCTGATATGTTACTAGCCTCAGTTTCATTTAACTCCCTTTCTGGTGATTTCTCTTTTTCTTTCCTTTGGGGATTGTTTTTTTTGTCAGCAGCTGTGGAGGGGGTGTCCCAATTTTTGCTGTCTTGCGCCCTTGGTTAAAGTCGTGCATGCCCAGTGGGGATTCACAGTGGCATCCAGAAATTGTCTGTTGGGGTGGTGGGGCTGTGCTGTGGAAAGGCGTGACTGTGGTGTCCAGAGTTCTGTAGTTGTGGGGTGGGCAGACTCAGCTTTTTCTGCTGCCTGCATGCTTGGACACATGTGCCCCAGTGGGCAGCTCACAGGGGCACCCACGGTACGTTTGCCATCAGGGTGTACTGGCGCACTCTGAAGGACGCTGGCGCTGAAGCCACAGGATTGTGGTGTCTGTGGGCAGGTATCCCAGAAAAGGGAATTCAGCGTTTCTACAGCCCAGCAGTGCATCCCTGTTTGTATAAGTGTGTGCCCAGGAGGGGCTTATAGCAGCACCCAAGGTCTGCCTGTGGAGGGGTGGGCTTGGGAGGCCTGTTTGTCAGAAAAGCATGTGCCTGTAGTGTCCAGAATTCTGCCGCTGTGGGGTGGGAAGACTCAGTTTTTGCTGCTGCACCTGTGATGGATAGGTGCGTGCTCCCAGTGGCGGCTCACAGGGGCACCTGCAAGTGCCTTTGCCAGCACAGCAGTGCACTGAAGCACTCTGAAGGGCCCTGGCACTGAAGCCGCGTAATTGAGGCGTCTGTGGGCAGGTGTCCAGGATGAGTGAATTCAGAATTTCTACTGCTGGGAGAGTGCCTTCCTATTTGTCCAAGATCACACCGAGCTGGGGCTCACAGCAGCTCCCCAGAGTGCCCTGTGGATAGATGGGCTCAGGGTGCCTGCTTGTTGGAAATGCACGACGGTGGTAGTGCCTTTGCTGGTGCAGAGCTCTGACACACTCTGAGGGGCCCTGGCACTGAAGTTGCGCAGCTGGGTTGTCTGTGGGTAGTTATTCAGGAAGAGGGAATTCAGGATTTCTACTGTGGGGCAGCACACCCATGTCTGTACAAAATCATACCCAGCGGGGGCTCACATAGCTCCCAAAAACTGCCTATGGAGTGGTGTGCCCTGGAAGTCTGCGCGCTGGATACGTGCGAATGTTGGAAATGTGCGAATGTTGGAAACCTGCGAATGTGGTGTCCAGAGGTCTGCCGCTGAGGAGGGGGGAGTTGCACTTACTGCTATGGGAACGGTGCACCTTTGGAGGTGGAGGGCCCAGGGTTTGTGGGTCTGTGGGTGGGGCAGTAGGATTTTGTCTGGAGTGGCTGCTGGGTTACAGGCAGTGTCCAAGGCCTGTCTGGGTGGTGGTGCTGATGAGTTCCTAGAAGAGGCCACTCTCCCCTTCAAGATGGCATGAGCTTCGTGCCCGAGACCCACAGTCTGGGGAGTGCCCGCAGCAGTGGTAGTCTCTCCCTGTCCAAGAGAGCCTGGTCTTCCAGCCCCTGCTGCTCCTGCCAGATTTAACTGTCCCTCCCTCACTCACACACACACCACACACATCCACACACTCTCCTTTCATCCCCTCACTCACTCACTTCCTCTCCTCTGTCCTGCCAGCTGCCATATTTTCTCTATGGCAATTGGGAAAAGCTTTATATATAATTTTCATGGTACCTTTACCCCTGTTTTTTGAATAAAGGGCACCACATTTTTATTTTAAACTGGGTGCCATAAGTTTAGTAGCTGGGCATGCTCCTAGCATGTCAGCTTTGCACAATCACCTGGTCCCTGCCTCACTGCACAGGTGTACCTGCACCAGGTCTGTGAGCTCAGTGAGGAGCATGGCCGGACTGATCTATGAGCAGCTCATCTCTATCCAATTTTCTCTAACTAGAGGCCTAGTGCATGAAAATTCATGCACTGGAAGGGGGGGGGGGTCCCTCAGCCCAGCCTGCCCCCTCTCACAGTCTGGGAGCCCTCAGGGGTGGGAGGTGACCTGGCAATCAGGGGAAGGCGACGCCCCATCATCCCTCTGCTGCTGCTACTGCCAGCAGCGCAAGCCTCGGCTGGCCTTGGTTATCTGAGCCTTGTGCCAGACCTGGGTGGCTGGGCAGCTGCCATCCGAGACTTGCCTGTGCCTCAGGCTGGTCCTGGGTGGCTGGCAGCCGACATCCAAGGCTTTCCTGTGCCTTAGGCCGGCCCTGGGCGGCTGGGGGCCTTAGGGAACTAGGGGACTCTGGAGGCAGGTGTGTGGAATGGCTTTGCCGTGCACCTGCCACCCCAGTGGGGCTGAGGGGACTGGGTGCTGCCATCTTTGAGGGCATGGCAGTCAATTAGTATTCCCTCCTTATTGGCTGTGGGCGCTGCCATCTTTGCAACAGTTCGAGGGTCAATTAGCATATTCCCTCTTTATTAGATAGGAGTCTATCTGCACCTTTTCCAAGAGGAGACATTAGGGCCATTTCCTTGGAAACTCTTAATCCAAAAAGAGTGATGCTTCCCTAGACATCAACTAGATATAATTTCTATTTGCAATCCTGGGGGTTGACTTAAAAACATGAGGATAAAGAGAGATACTGAAACTTGCCTGGTCTTCTGGGGCTCCATTATTTATTTATTCATTCAGCCTGTCTCTCATTCTCTCATTCACTTTCACTGTTGCTTTGCAATATGGACCATGCTGCACACATTTTGTTAAACATCAAGAATTCAAAAGTGCTGAAGACATTCTCTCACCTAAAGGAGCTCAAAGTCAGTGAGGGTGGAGGTGGAAAGGAAGAAGGCACATAAATACGTAATCATTTTTTTATGACAGTAAGTGCAGTAATTTTGGCTATACTGTGAAAAGGTTCCCAAAGTCCATAGGCATGGATCAGGAAAGACATTTGGGGGAGGGTGACGTGTGTTACGCACTAAGTGATGAGTAAAAGTTAGCCAGGGCATGGAAAATGGTAGAGCAGGGCGGGAAGGGCATTGCATGGGTTGCTTATAGGCATGGAGACAAGAAACCAGTGTAGTGAGAGTGAAAACCAGCAAGCAGTTCACTGTTAATCAGGCAGGAAAACTAGGGAGGGAAACACCAAGGAGCGAGCCTTGCAAACCTCACATCACTAAGTTCCTAAGGGGCTTCACCCTGTCGCTCTGGGCAGCAGGTGAATGAATAGTTTTGTGCCCAGAGGGGAGATAGTCAGAGTTATTATTTAGAGAGCCCACTCTAGTGGGTTCTTGAGGTGTGGATTTGAAGGGATAAAACTGGAGGCTAGAAGTGGGAGCCTGTTTAAGAAGCTCTTATAGCAATTAATACAAGAGACAGTGACTCTGTGAATTAGGGCAGTTGTAGCAAGGGAGGTTCTGTATTAAAAAATGCTGAAGAGTTAAAACTGGCTGGACTTATTATTGAATAAATGGAGTGAGAGGAAGGGAGGAGCAAGGATGACTGCCGTGTGCCTTGTTTGGGAGACTGAGGGTGAAGGGGTCAGGGGAGAAATAGACTCAGGAGGAGGTAGGGACTTGGGAGGTGCAGCAGGGAAGAATGGTGTGGGCTGTTTTGGATGTGGTCAGAGGCCTATGGAAAAGACAGGTGGACATGTGAGCAGGCAGAGGAGGCTGACATTGGGGGAGAGGTTTGGGCTGGTGTCCATTTGGGGGTGATCAGGATCTGGGTGGTGGATGTAAGTGTGAGATGGATGAAAGCACCCACAGGGGCATCACAAAAGAAGGAAGGAAAGGAGCCAGGTCATGAAGAAAAGAGGTGAGTATGTTGTCACAGAAGCCAAGAGGATAAAGAGTTTCCACCTGAGGACAGGAACCCGCTGTTAAGCATGGCAGAGAGATCCTAAAAGTGGAAGAGGTTCTTTGATTTGGTAATACAGAGCAGTTCATGAGGGATCACAGGGGAGTCTTTTTAGGAGAACTGTGGGGACAAAAGCCAGATCTAGAGGGATTGTGAAATAAAAGGAGTGGGGACTGTGAATACAGATGACTTTTGAGACGTTAGAAAGAGTAAGAGAGGAGAAAATTTGGAGCACAGCTGGAGAAGGAGCAGGGTCAAGGGAGAGTTGCTTTATTGTCTTCTTTCTTTTTCTCTCTTTAGAATAGGAGGCACTTAAGCAAGTTTACAGGCAGAAGAAAGGAAAATACTAAAGAGGGAGAGCCTGAGATGCAGGAGAGAGGAAGAAAATTGGTGGGGGCAGGTGAGGCAGGCTTTGAAGAAGACAGCGCCTCCTGTGGGCCAGAAGGAGAGGATGTGAAGATGGCTGAGGATGCAGACCCTGTACTCCTGGGATCCTTCTTGCTGCCACTTCTGCCACCACTGGCACAGGCCAAGTCTTCAGACTGTCTCTAGTCCTGAAACTGAGCTGGCAAACTGCTGGAAAATGCCAGGCAACTGTGCTGAGAGAGTTCTCTACAGATTCACATTACTAAATTGCTAATAGACTGCACATCATGGCAAGTCTTTTGTGGGGAGATTCCTATAAAAGTCCCAGATAACAATTCTCCAAGTCTCTAATCTTATCTTTAGATCCCTCAATCTTACAAGCTCCCCTCCTATTTGGAGTGATTCAAGGTTATCCATCATGAACCCCTTCAGCATCTCTCCTTTCTATTTCAACTTCTTATGTCCTCACCTTAATCTCAGTCTTATTTCTTGTGAAATATTCAAAATTCTATTGATCTTTCAGAGTCCATCACAAGTGATATCCCTTATCTCTGTTTTGCTTTCATCTTACATATACATTTCAAGTTATTTGATGTCTTTTATATTTTACTAGTGGCCTGGTGCATGGATTCGTGCACATTAAAAGGAAATTAATTAGAAGGTGGCTGGCCAGGCAGGACTGGGCGAGATGGGCCAGACATGCCCTGGAGCCAATTTCCCATGGTCCCTCCCTGGCCAGCTGCACCTGGGGCAGCACCACGGCTTGAAGGGTGCAAGTGAGCTGGGTCCCTCCGGCAGGTGGGGTCCCTTGGCCTGGCCTGCGGGGATCGGCCGAAACCAGCTCTCTGACATCCCCCGAGGGGTCCCGGAGTACAAGAGGGCTCTCTGCAAAGTTGCTG
Organism: Myotis myotis; assembly: GCF_014108235.1. Classification (NCBI taxonomy): domain Eukaryota; kingdom Metazoa; phylum Chordata; class Mammalia; order Chiroptera; family Vespertilionidae; genus Myotis; species Myotis myotis. The sequence goes on from NW_023416335.1 coordinate 197,253,925, forward strand.
TTGTACAGGGTGTGGAACACAAATGCAAGTGTGCAGTAAACCAGATTAGGGACCGACAGTGTCCCAGCAACAACATAACCCGTGGCCGAAGGTATAATTGCATGGCCCCACGAGGAATCGTGCTCCCTCCTCTCTGGTTCCAGGGTGTGCAGCTCCTGCATTGAGCATCTGCCCCTAGTGTGCCGGGAGCCGGTCCATCCTTGTTGTTTCAAAGGACCTGGCATATATGGCATACTGTTCTTAATATGTTTGCTCACCTTCTTGGCACTATGTGTTTTAACCAAGGTCTCTGAGAAAGGTTGTTTCCCCAGGTAGGGATTTTCCCCTGAAGTTAGGGAGGGAATAAAACCCCTCAACTAGGTGCCAGGCGGGTAATTAATCACTTTAACTACGAACAATCATGCTTAAGCTACATAATCTTTACTCCCTGGAATGGAGATAAGAAACGCCCTAACCTTTGTAATAGAGATTGATAGGATTGAATCAACTGGTATAAATACAGATGTAACAAGACAGCAAGACTCAGAACTTAGAATACAGAGCTTAGAACACAGAACCAGGAGGCACAGAACCTACACAGAACCTACAGACAGAAGAACTTCGCTGGAGAGAACATGGCAAAAGATCCTGGACTGAACCTGACTACAGAAATTGGCAAGAGAACCTGACTAGAACCTGGTGACTGAACCTGGCTGGAGAACCTGGACTGAACCTAGCAAGAGAACATGGACACAGAACCTGGCTGGAGATCCGAGGCAGAACCTCTCTGGAGATCCAGACCAGAACTTGGCTGGAGATCCTGGCTGGAGATCCTGGCTAGGCTGCTGATCAACTGAAGACTGTCTCTGTGTCCTTCCTTCTTCGCCGACTCCGTCCACACCTTTGGGGACCCCTGGACCTGCTGGGGTTGGACCCCGGCACTAGTGGTCAGTGTACATCATACCTACTGGCCAACTGGATGGTTGGATGGTCACTTAGCCTTTTACACATATAGATAAGCTATTTTAAATATTTGTAGAACAAAAAAGGGATTCAATCAACCAACCAATTGCCCTGATGCCTTTAAAATAATCTTGCCTTCATCTTCTTTATCTCTTTGACTCACTCTTATATATCATTTCTCTACTAAACTATCAAGTCCCTTAAAGGCAGGTACATTATTTTTTTTATCCATTCTAGCATTAACAATGTATTGTAAATAATGGCCACCTACCACAATTAATGGATTGTAAGTTCCCAGAAGATAGATGGATGAGACAGACTTATCGATAAATACACATATGCATATGTAGATATATGTGCATATTCTCTAAAGTACATCAATTTAATACAATACTTATTACACACTTGTTAGCAATTAGGGGTATACCAGGATAAAACAAAACAAGACACAGTTTCTGTTTCTTAAGGGTGCAAAATCCAGTAGGATATTCTAATCTGTATGTAACACCAGTACATAAACACAAATAAATATTATGAGCCTTTAGTGTGAACAGGATTTTAACAGGTACAGTGTGGAAAAGCCAAATCTATGAAAGCCCATGGCTGGAGGGCAGGGTGAGAGGAAGGAGCTGGACATACAGTTTAGAACCAGAGACTGAGAGAACTGAACTGGCATGCTGGTGAGGTTGCACTTCATAAGTCAGGAATCTGGGTGCCCTCAAAGGTCTTAGGCAGAGAACATGATTAAACATGTGTTTTTAAAAGATAACTGACAGCAGAATGGATGGAGAATTGGAAAAGAATGAGATTCAAAGTATGCAGATCTATGAGAGGGCTTCTTTTTTTTCCTTGAGATATAATTGACATATTAGTTTCAGGTATACAACTTAATGATTTGGTATTTGTATATATTGCAAAATGATCACCAAAATAATTCTAGGTAATATCAGTCACCACACATGGTTTCTGTGATAAGAACTTTTAAGATCAAGTCTCTTAGCAAACTTCAAATATGCAATACAGTATTGCTAACTGTTGTCACTATGCTGTACATTACATACCTATGACTTCCTTATTGTATAACTGGAGGTTTGTTATAGTTTAGGTGAGAGATGATCCAAGTCAAGCAAGAGCAACTTGGTTACAGATTAGATATGAGACAGACAGGAGAGAGAGAGAGAGAGAGAGAGAGAGAGAGAGAGAGAGAGAGGGAGAGGGAGAGAGAGAGAGAGGATGGGGGAGGTGGTATACAAGGTTAACTAAGTGCCCAGAAGTTATTTATTGATCTTACTTTTTAGAAGACATTAAATAACAAATACAATAATGACTATAATACTATATAATAAAAGCCTAAAATGCAAATTGACCGAATGGCGGAACGACCGGTTGCTATGATGCACACTGACCACCAGGGGGCAGACACTCAATGCAGGAGCTGCCTTCAGCCGGTAGGCCCCAGGCCAGCCAAGGTGGGTGCCAGCGGGTGCCCCCGACCGCCCTGCCACTTGCCCCCACAAAGGGAGGCGACCTGCGGTGGTCAGGGGGCAGGGCCAGCAAGCAGGTGGTGCCAAGCTGGCCAAGGCAGGTGCCAGTGGGGACACCCCCCCACCCAATTATCCCGCTGGTCACCCCATAGATTGGTCCTGGGGACCCTACCCATGCATGAATTTCGTACATCGGGCCTCTAGTTTATTATATACTCTGTAACACATTTCTCTAGAATCAGCCCCAGGCAATATTGACACCTCTTTTCCTTTACCACTTAATTACCTTCTGGGCCTGATTTTGGCACTTTGACCTAAACAATCAAACATTCTTCTCTTATTTATTCAGTCCTTAAGTTTTGAGCACCCTATGAGCTCCTGCATATACATTAGTATTCATCTTTTATACTTTTCATGATACTTGGCAGAGGGTTACCAAATAAATATTTTTATTTTGAATTGAGTGGTATTACTTGGGGTTTCCTGAACATTGTATGCCCTTGGCCTATGCAATGCTGTTCTCTGTGCCTGAAATACTTTCCTCTCTCACCTCTCTCCCTCTACTATCTTTACCTAGCTTTGCCTAGCTTGTTTTTTCATCCCTTCCTCCAAGATTTCTTGATTGATTTGCCTACACTGGGATAAATACGTTTGCCAAATAGTATTTTTGCTACTTACGTATTTGTTTCTCTGTTTGCCCCCAAAGGCAGAGAGCTTTTTGGTAATTTTCTCACTGTCTTATCCCCATTCTGAGCACAGTGCCTGCCATACAGTGGTTGCTCAGTAAATATTTGTTAAATGAACATGGTTTTATTTGTAAATCTGAACATTTTTAAATTTGAATCTCCAAATGGCTGGACACAGAGCCCTAAGTTCATCCAGTGCAAAACAGTGATGAGAGACCATCTAAAAAGGCTACTAATTAAGTTAGAGGAAATTGAAGTAGCTGTTATACTTTTGAGGACTTCTATGCAATTAAAATCCTGAGAAACACTGATATGTCTCAAGCACCACCACTCTACACCACCCCCAAGAGCATGCAAGTATCTGCTTGGTTGCCCATTTTCTCAGGTGTACTCACTATAGTGTATCAGTGTGTAAGTTTCTGTGAGGCCGCAACAGTAAGCATCTCAGAATTAGAAAACGAATGTGATGGCAAAAATGCAAAGAAATCAGAAAGCTAGATTCCATTTTACCAGTAGAAAGTCTTTGGAAGTCTAGCTTTAGTGTTCTATAGATAATACAAGGTCAGAGTCAGCACGGTCCTCTGCTCTGGGCATTTAGTTTATTCAGTCAAACAACACACTTTTACTTACTACTGCCTGGTACCATGTTAGGTCTTGGAAACAGAGGTGTTAAGAACCTTATTCTGATGGAACTCAGTGTCCAGGGATAAAAGACTTGGGGGGTGGGGTGGGTGACCTGATTTTTAGGAGGTTGATTCAGATCAAGACCCAATTTTGGAACTGGTCCCCAAGAAGGTAAGTGGCTTCTTGGAATATAGCTCTGCATAAACCAATTCATATCCCTGAGATATGCTGTGACTTGGGGTGAGGAATTCTCCCCAACAGACCCTTTACTAGGTGTCTCTCCCGGGGCTCCGGTCTCTCCTCCAGTACCGATGTCCATGTTACCATCTGTGGGTGATTTTCCCAACAGGCACTACAAGAGGATCAATTACTACTGGCAGCCTTTATTTTCAAGATAAAGAAGTTTCCCATTATTCTAGTATCTCCAGAGCCAAAGTCTAGTGTGTTTTCTTTAACATCATCAGCCACCATCATGGTGTAATGGAAAAAAAAAATCATGGAATAGCCCAAAAGGCCTGGATTAGAAATACTCACAGCTTCGATGTCCCGATGTGCTCCAAAAGCTAACTTGGAAAGTGACTGAGAGGCTAGAGCCCATTGTTAAAATGTAAGATTAAGACAAGGTTCAGAGGAGACTCATCTCCTACATTTGCCTAGTGCAATATAAGCTTCTAAATCACATTTTGGATTACACCTTAACAAATAATATTTTAAAAGTGCTGATCCAATATAATAAAACAACAGAAATATTATGGGTGGTAGGGCTGGGCAAGGAGTGCCTTTAAAGTTGTTGCCTGTTTCCAAAGGTGTTTTTGATTGTTAAAATTTAATGACTCATTGGTAATAATAGCATCATAACGTATTCTGTAGAGCATTCTTCAATTCAGCTTTCAGTTATATTATTTCATTGGATAGCAAGGGCTGATAGGTTAGTTGGCTTGGCTCTGACTATCTTGATCATAGCTATTAGAGTAAGAACAAGAATCCAGATATCTGATCTTACAGTAGTTTTTCCTCCACCTCCACTACATGATAGTGAAGGATGCTATTGCCAAAAATATTACAACACACTCAGGATATTAAAATAAATTAACAAATTGAAAAATATAATGGGCAGTAAGCTCATCACCCCACTTTTGCATCTATTTCTCAGGAGCCATTCCTTCTTTTTGAAGGGGACCAGTTATACCCTGTTTGAATAATGATGCCCTGGAAAATGATGAGAATGGGCAACTGGCATAAACCGGCACAGAGGAGACAAATGGAATACCAGGTGATAAATCAGGAAGCTAGACCATGTTGCTTCCGACTTATAAACAAAGCACAAATTAAAATGTTTAGCTAGAGGTACCTGACATCCCATAACTTCACAAGGACTGTCTTGGGGGATATTTATTTCTATAGACAGAACATCTGGCATTTCTTTTTGTCACATTAGACCAAAGTATGGAATAATGACAACAAAAATGCCTTATGTAATGTTAATAATTTTTGTATATGGAGGGCTTAGTGGAAGCTATTAACTAAATAAGATTAGCCTTGCATCAAGACTGAGCCTGCCAGGAATTGCCAGGCCTGGGTTGCACACTGGAACACTTGAGTGAGTTTGAACACAGGCTCACTTGTAAGTTAGGCATAATCTTCTTGGGACTCAGTTTCTTCCATTTGAAGCTACAATGAAAAGATGAAAGGCACAGGGATGTCTGAGTAGATAAATTACACAGATAGCCAAAGAATAGGAGCTAGAGGAAGAAAGAACTAAAAACACACAACGATTTTAAAAATATTTTTAAAAACTGTAGAGACATTAACTGAACTCATCCTTTAAGATCAAGAATATCTCTCTCCTTTCTCATTAAAACTTTCCCCAGGCCTTCCAGGAAGAATATAAAGAAAAGAATTGGTCCAGTTCCTTATAAATGAGATGTGAGGTTCAGCAAGGTCAAATGACCTTATCTTGATAATAAAGCAAATAACTGCAAGAGCAGCAGTTATAACCCCTGACTTGCACACTGACATTTTTGCCATTGCACCATCATGGTATGATAATTCTGGAATAGCTACAGTAGCTTCAGTTCGTGAAGATAACCCATTATGACAGAAAATGCTTTCTGTGCAAAACTGCATGCACTGATCACAGGGGATTTTAGCCAATGGTCCAGGTCTCCATCTCTCCAAGCAGACTGTGTGCCTTGAGGATAAAAACTGTTGGAGTCTATGTAATATCCCAGTGGTTAGCACAATAACTAACATAGTAGACAGTCAATAAACATTTGAAGAATGAATAAATGCATGACTGAAAACATGACGTAATCTGCAAAAATTACCTTCAAGAATTGGAGCTCTGAGAGAGAGAGAATGAGTGCATGCAAAAGAATATAGAATTGCTGAAACTGGTTTGGCTCAGTGGATAGAGCGTCGGCCTGCGGACTGAAAGGTCCCAGGTTCGATTCCGGTCAAGGGCATGTACCTGGGTTGCGGGCACATCCCCAGTAGGAGATGTGCAGGAGGCAGCTGATCGATGTTTCTCTCTCATCGATGTTTCTAACTCTCTATCTCTCTCCCTTCCTCTCTGTAAAAAAATCAATAAAATATATTTTTTAAAAAAAGAATATAGAATAATGTGGAGTGGTCATAATCTTCAAATTGGGTACTGATACAGGGGAAAATAGATTGGAAACAGTAGATTATAAATAGAAAAAGAAGGTAGTGTTTGTTTTGTTTGCTTTTGCTTTTAAAATGGACCCATTATGAATACTGCAGAATTTGAGCTATAAAGAGAACAGATAAGAAGGGAGGTGACTATAGAAATGGTTGGTGAGAAAAAGAAGAAAGCAGAGTTTAGAATACAGAAGTGGAGAAAGAGGGAACTGGAAAGGTATTCAATAGGGAAAGGAGAAAAGACTAACCTTTCCACAGGACATTTTGTGGGCATAATACGGTTCTTTCCTACAGAATTTCAGAAGCTGAGAAAGCAAAGGGGAGAAACTAGAGTCATGGAATGGACAAAAGAGAAGTGGGTGTGATATATAGGCACTGCTCACTCTTAGAGAAAGAGGAAGGGAAGAAAATGGGTCATTTCCTTCATCAAGCAGGACATTTCTCCTTACATGCAGGTAGAAATCAAGACCCAGCTGTGAACTGGTGGTCTGTCTTCAACTTCTTCCTCCTTCCACTTTGATACTGCTCTTAGGGCTGCTCCTTGGCAAGCCAGCAGACATACTTGGCTTTAATACTTTCCCAAGATGTGGGTCTATCCCTACAGTTTTTCAACCATCAGAACTTGCCCAGACTCTACTTTATTCCCTCAGGACACATGTTTCAAACAAACAAACAAACAAACAAACACGCACCAAAGAAAGCTAATTGGTTCAAGTAAAGTAATTCCTATTTCAGGCTTAGCTAGCTAATGGCTACCTTGCCTATCCTATCTAATAAAGAGGGGATATGCTAATTGACCCTCACACTGTTGCAAATATGATGGTGCCCACAGCCAATAAGGAAGGAATATGCTAATTGACTTCCCCGCCCTCAAAGATGGCAGCGCCCACAGCCACAAGATGGCCAGCAGGGGAGGGCAGTTGTGGGCAACCAGGCCAGCAGGGGAGGGCAGTTAGGAGTGACCAGGCTGGCAGGGGAGGGCAGTTGGGAGCAGCTGGGTTGGCAGGGGAGGGCAGTTGGGGGCGATTGGGCTGGCAGGGGAGGGCAGTTGGGGGTGATTGGGCTGGCAGGGGAGTGGTTAGGGGGTGATCAGGCTGGCAGGCAGAAGCGGTTAGGGGCAATCAGGCAGGGGAGGAGTTGGGAGCCAGCAGTCCCAGATTGTGAGAGGGATGTCTGTCTGTGGAATCGGGCCTAGACCGGCAGTCGGACATCCCCTGAGGGATCCCAGATTGGAGAGGGTGCAGGCTGGGCTGAGGGACACCCCGGCCCAGTGCATGAATTTCATGTACCGGGCCTCTAGTCACATATAAAGGTAATGCAGTTAACATCAAGATAATGAATGGATGGAATTCCTTGTGTGTCAAACCCTGAGCTAGATAAAGCAGAGTACAGTGGGAAGCACATGGGCTTTGGAGACAGAAAACAAAGGCAGAGGTCCATCCCACCATTTCCTACCTATGTACCTGGGGAAGGTGTCTCCTCTGGATTCTTTATCCAATTCTTTATCTGTAAGGAAATGATTCTTCATTCTTCATTTCCTCCTCTATGAAACAGACATAATGTTACCTACATTGCAGGGTTGTTTTTAGGATTCCAAATAGGTATAAATGATAATAATGCTATTTAGTATTTATTCATTTACTTGTGCATTTACCCACTTTGAAAAAGGGAAAGCTGAGGCACAGAGAGGTAAGGTGGCATGACTAAGGCCACGCAATTGGGAAGTCCCAGAGCCAACATTTAAGTCCAGGCAGTTGTTTCCATATCCCTAAGAAATACACAAAATCACCTAGGTGAACAGATGCCTCCATCTACCATCACCATGACTACTGGGGTAGCCTCTCACGGTGGTGGACACTTGATGCTCACTGATCTCATTTAATCCTCACAGCAACCTTGAACAGCACTATTATCCCTACTTGAAGGTGAGGAAACTAAAGCCCAGAGCAGGTACCTCACTGGACCAAACTCAAATAACTAATTAGCAACATAATTTGAAATCACATGCAAGATTTATAAGCATAAATAATATAAGACAGAGAGCCAGCCCTGGGTCCAGGGAAGGTGCCCACATCATTCGTATTTATCTAGGTGATCTGTTTGCACTGCTTTTAAAGTTCTCTGCTAGCAAAGCTGAGATCTGGCTAGACATCATCAGACAGATGAGGAATAGAAAGTGAAGGCATGAGTTTATGAGTATATTTGAACTCCTTACCGCAGGGGTACTGGTTAATTATCTCCTACTGAGTGGTGCTATCAGCTCAGGGTAAAACAATTTAGATTTTTAAGAAGGTGCAAAATTGCCACTGTAAAATCAGATAAGCCTCCCGCAGTTGGGAATAAATTCTATCATAGAAATACATCCTGCCTGGTATCAAAGGCAGCCAAGAAACCATGCCAGGAGTTTCTTGGATGAAGACTGACTTTTCTGCTGTACAGACAGAAGTAGAAGCCCTGATTGGCAATTTATCTTATGAAGAGTTCTAAAATATTTATTGTCATTCCAGGACATTTCTTCATTTACCCCTTAATCTAAGCTCATTTCTTTTGTGCCACTGGGCTGAACTTAAAAGCAAAGAATAGAATTTCATTTTACTTTTATACATCAATTTACAGCAGAAAGCTTCTCTGTTCTTGGGTTTGAAAAATAATTGCATTTCGAGAAATATTAAACACTAAAATGTTCTTTCGGAAAAATGACTTTTGGTGTTTATTGGGGATACTGGATTTATCTCAGTAGGCTATAAATTATTACCTTTTGGGGGGGGGCAGCTTCCTGCAATTTAAATATTTCAAAAGGGGGGGGGGAATGAGAAAAATAACGAAAATTGCCATTGTTTTACTGCATTGATAACCCATTATGCTTTTTTAAAAATATATTTTTATTTATTTCAGAGAGGAAGAGAGAGGGAGAGACATAAAAACATCAATGATGAGAGAGAATCACTGATTGACTGCCTCTTGCATGCCCCCACTGGGGATCGAGCCCACAACCCAGGCATGTGCCCTGACTAGGAATTGAACCGTTACCTCCTAGCTCAGATGTCGAGGCTCAACAACTGAGCCATGCCAGTTGGGCTATGCTTGCTTTTAGACTCATCCAGGCACCTCCTTCTTCAGGTGGCCTGTTGTGACTCTTCATTTGAATTCAGACGCCCTTCCTCTGGGCTCCAGGAGCACTCTGCACAAACCACCACCCATCACTGCCCTCAACACACTGTGTGGGAGCTACCTGCCTGCACATCTGAGCCCTTGGAAGATGATCAGGGCAAGGACCGTGTCTCAGATTCACCTGGTGTCCTCAGTACATGGCTTAGAGCCCGGGCTCGGAAAATGTTTAAGGAACAGCACTAAGTTTTAAAGTAACCCGACTGTGGAAATGCTCCCTCCGATCACATGTAGGTCACTATTTCGAGTGTATCAAGTGTATTTAAAACATGATTTTCTAATGATATCAAAACTTGCAAATGAAAGAAAAAGTGAGTCTTATTTTCCAGGTCTGCACTAATTGGCTTATATAATATTAAAAGGTATTTCTTTACAGCATCATTTCTATTTCTCAGGCTGGAAGGATACTTTAGCTAGTGCCCTCATAGCTTTCTATTTTGGCTCTGAATCCAGAGACATGAGAGAGATTTGACTCAGCTTAATACTGCACAAGCCTGAGAGAGAAGACTATTATATAAGCTAATGTGTATTTTAAGGTGTATTTTTCCCCCACAGCCATTACCTACATGTTACCTTTCAATCTTATGAAAGTGCTGAGACCCAGCGTGTGGGAAAATGAGGTCCCCTACTTGCTCTGTGTTCCTTATAAGTATATTAAAAAAAATAAAAGCAGTTGATTAAGGGTTAGCAATTTTCTTTTCTTTCTTTCACATACTTGTAATTCATTTATTGCAGGAAGTGGGCTGAGTTTTCTTGTTCTTTCCAATTCAACTGTCAGGCAGCTTTCTTGCCAGCCTGCTATGGTTACCATGGCAACAAGATGATGGTGGCAGTAATATGATCTCATGTGCTTTGTGTCAACAGCATCAGATCATCATTCTTGGGGATCATTTTGACAATAAGTTTCAGTTATAGATTCGGATTTATTAGCATCTGATCGATTTACTGGAAACATTGAACAATTATAGCCCTATACTGCTCATAGAAAGCATGGTCACAAAGGTTAGCGTTCTTCCCTGCATGACATCTTATATGGCATTCTAAAATATATAAAGGACTTTTATATAATGTATCGACTTCAATGTTCATTAGGCAGGAAAGACATTACTAACCCCTTTTTATAGGGGAAGAAATAAAGGCTCAGGCAGCATGCTTGTGTAAAGCAGCGAAGCCACGCTGCGTCTGCAACTTCAAATTGGGGCTTCTGTCAATTAGTATCACGACCCTTTCCTTTTGCCTGGGTTGAGAATTGCTGGGTATTAGTAAAATGTTCTTAGGTGCGCGGATTAGATGTGAAATGTTTGAATGAAACGAATTAAAATGTATGTATGCTAACAACTAGATTGAAAGTACACCAAAAAAGAAAGAAAGAAAGAAAGAAAGAAAGAAAGAAAGAAAGAAAGAAAGAAAGAAAGGAAGAGAAAAGAAAAACAAAAAGAAAAAAAAGAAAAGAAAGAAAAGAAAAGAAAAAAGAAAATACAACTATTTTACATTTGGGTGATGCTTCATAGTTTTTACATCTCCCGTGCACCCTCCTCTCTTAAGGCTTCCCTTTTCCATATACATAAATAGATATGCCTCTCCTTCCCTTGCCTATTGACCGTTGCCTTGCTTTTAAAAAATTATTATTAGTTGCATTTATTTTTCCACTGTGAGTTTCTTGAAGGCAGGAATCATATTACTCATCTTAGCTCTCTGTTCCTGGCACAGTATCTGGTACATAATAGCTACACTATAAATGCTTATTGCTTGTTAAAATCCATTCATCTGAGTCTCACACAACTTCAAGAGGTAGGTACAGTGGGCATTATGACCCACCACTTTAAGAAGAGTAAATAGGGATCGAGTACATAATCATAGGGAATTTAATTCTCCCAACCCCAGCCATGCTCTTTCCACGTCATCCAGTTTGCTTTATTCCTTCATTTATTTCTTCATTCATTCATTCACTCACTCATCAAACATTTGTTGGTTGCACCTTATATACCAAGAACTATTATAGGTGCTGAGATACAAAAATGAGTAAGACACTGTCCTCACCATCATAGGACACATAGGTATTGCAGATCATGTCTGTCTCAACAAGTAGGTAAAATAAAAGCTTATATGGAACCCTAAGTATGCATCAGGTTATTTCACAATTTAGTTCGCTGTTTAAGACAGTATCTTCAGATCATATTTCAATTCCACCCTACAATGCAAGATTTTAGAATAAGACAAACCTTGAACCATCACCAATACAAAACCAAATACTACTGTAATTCTATGACTTGACTTTTTTTTCTTGATGTGAAATCAGCTTTCCCAACTTCTCACAGAATCCCCAAACTTAACGTGTCTGAAATAAAACTGAGTACCTGCCCCACACAAATGGGATGTAGTAGAAAGAGGCAAATGAGTAAGTTTAGTCCATACTGTCCTGACTCCATTTGATTGTCACCTTGGGTCTGTTACTTACTGGTGTTTCTTCAATTCTAATTTCTACCCAGCTCAAAATGCAGTGCTCAAAATACTTGCTGAATTAACGGATTCATGAAAAATTTGTCAATGAGGATTAAAATGGTAACACTTAATAGTGATACCTGGAACAGTGCTAGCATTAGGAGATAATCAATAAACATGCGTTAACTAAATGAATGTCCTAAATAAATATGATTAGATCCATTTCCTGAAACATAATGGATTGCCAACACAAAATTTGTGAACATCTTTACTTCTCTTCCCTCAATCTCCACACCATGCAGTCCGGTTTATTTTACCTCTGCAAAGCCTTGGATTGGTTCCTTTCTTTCCATCCGATGCTATGCCTCTGCCCAGCCCCCACCCTTTCTCAACTAGACTGTTATAGGAGGTTCTAGTGTCTGAAGTTCCTCTCTTCCATGCTTTCCCATTCCAAATTATTGCCCAAACTGTTATTTTTAAAGCATAAATAAGATCATATGTCTGCTCTGGTCAGAAATGTGTTTATTCTCATATTCTAATTAAGAAAATTTTTAGCATGGTAATCGCAATCCTTCAAATGGGAACCTTCGATTCCATTTATAATCAAACCCCCTCCACACGCTCTAAGTCTTAGCTTTCCAATTCCCTAAACATGCTTTTGAACTTTAAAGTTTTTGTCTATGCCTCATTAGTGGAATGATAACAACTCTGTAATATTTGACACACACTTTGCAATTTATAAAGAATTCACATGCATATACATTGAAACTTCACAAAAACTCTGTGGTAGGCAGACAAGATAGCATTTCATTCACTGATTAGGAAACTGAAAATCAGAGAGGTTGAATGATTCTGCTCATCATAACCTTTCTGAGAATGATGCTGCAAAATTCTGGCTGTGATGATTGTGGAACCATAGAATAAATCAAAATATTTAAAATAACAACGGTGACTTTAAAATGTTAACGCTCAACATCTGCTCAGCTCTTCAGCACAGAGGCCAAAAATAATGCCCCTGAAGCCAAACTGCCTTGGTAGGAACCCTGGCTCTACTCTTGCCTAGCTGTGTGGTCTTCATAAGTTATTTGATCTCAATGTCCTCATCATTACAGTGGGATGCCAGTAGTCTCTACTACACAGGATTACTCTAAGAGTAGATTTTATTATGTAAAAATAAAGTTTTAGAATAATATCTGACACATAAGTAAATACTTCTAAATGCTCCCAGATGTTGCTGTTGGGAGCCTCAATGATAGATCATAAACATGTCTTCTTTGGAGTATTCCCTGATCTCAAGAAGCAGAATCAATTGCCTCCTCACAGGTGCCCCTGTAGCGCTTTGTTTCTATCTTCTATATAGTGGACACTATGGCTGCTTTAAGGTGTTGGCTCAGGATAGACTTGGACGTTTACATCTGATCCTTATTAGGACTGGTCACTCAATTTTTCTAAGCCTTGGTTTAACATCTGGGAACACCAGGATAATCTCAGTATTTATGTTATAGGGTTGTGGTGATTATATGGTTAACTAGAACACATAAGTACTTAGTGCTTGGCACAGAGTAAGTACTCAAAAAAACAACAGCAACCAACTACTATTACTATCGCTCATAGAAATGTTTCACCCATGATATTTTCGATTTCTTTTTTTAAATATATTTTTATTGATTTCAGAGAGAAAGGGAGAGGGAGAGAGATGATAGAAACATCAATGATGAGAGAGAATCATTTTGATCGGCTGCCTCCTGCATGTCCGCTGCTGGGGATAGAGTCCACAACCCAGGCATGTGCCCTTGACTGGAATTGAACACAGGACCCTTCAATCTGCAGGCTGATGCTCTACCCACTGAACCTGGTTAGGGCTATTTTGAATTTCTTATGGCTGGAGTCTGTCTTTTTTGTAATCTGTACTCCTACCCTTATTCTTCCTACACAGATTTTTAAAAACAACAACATTTAGATGCAAGGGATTTTTAAATAAACATGACTTAAGTGGAAAGATGTAACTTAAGCTTTGTAAAGAAAATCCCAAATTCTAAGTTGATACATACTAGATTTCAAATACAAAAACTTTACATTCCAGAGAAATCTATCTTTTAAAATATCTATTCTAATTATTACATAATACAGACCTAGTGGTTGTTTGGAAAATACAAATGCAACATATGATAAATTAGTTCATATTTTATTTATTTATTTTTTTATTATTTTTTTATTATTTTTTTTATATATATATATTTTATTGATTTTTCACAGAGAGGAAGGGAGAGAGATAGAGAGTCAGAAACATCGATGAGAGAGAAACATCGATCAGCCGCCTCCTGCACATCTCCCAATGGGGATGTGCCCGCAACCCAGGTACATGCCCTTGACCGGAATCGAACCTGGGACCTTTCAGTCCGCAGGCTGACGCTCTATCCACTGAGCCAAACCGGTTTCGGCAAATTAGTTCATATTTAAAAAACTCTATTATCTTGTCTGAAAAGAAAGCAAGTAAATATATCTATAGGTGATATATATGTACATATATAAATGTATGACTTTGTAACACTAAAAGATTTGAGAATTTTCTTCTGAAGTTGGCATATCTCAGTAAGGAATGGAGTTGGTCATGCTGCATATGAGAACATTTTAATGCAGTAAAATTTTTTATTATGCAGCTTTATATAGCACCCTTCCCTGAAAGTGTCTATACAGTGTCTAGTGCTAAATTCAGTAGCTAACGCAGATCTTTTCACTTTCATAAAGAGGTTTCAGGAATGAAGTTAATATTCTACTTAGCAAATTAAAATATAACATTATGTGTTGCGATGTTGTGTGCCCACCCACCCATCAGATGGCAGATGAGCTGCTATTCATACGCTCGAATTAAGTACTCTGCATATTTCTGGTTCACTATCAAAAGCAACCGCACATACACACAAAGAAAGGACGGGAATAAAAATGAATGAGCAGCTCAAAATGATTGTAGGCAACTTTAACAATACCAGATCAGACATTTTTGACAAATATTTAATTTGGAATTCACTAGTCTTTTACTATTAGCCTCAAGGGCTAGCAGGGGTGAAGGATTTCTGGGGATTTTCAGAAGTCTTGGATCAAAGTTTTTGGTCTCAGGTTAACAACAGTAGCCACCACAAAACAAAACCAGCAACCAGCACTTACTGAGCATTCACTTATAAGACTTCAGCTTCTCCAGTAGGTGGAATATGGGCCTCAAAGGTATCAGGTTTAAATCCCTGGAACCTGGCAATATTACTTTATTTGAAAAAAGGATTTTTGCAGATGAGATCAAATTAAGGGTCCTCACACGGGGAGATTATCCTGGATAATCTGGGTGGGCCCTAAATACAATCTCCTGTATCCTTATAAAATAGAGGCCAAGGGATATTTGACAGACAGGAAAGCAAGAAGCAATATGACCATGGAGACAGAAAGCAAAGTGATGCAGCCACAAGTCAAGGAATGCCAGCAGGCACCAGAAGCTAGAGGGGGTAAGGAGCAGTTTTTCATCTGGAGCCTCTGGAAATAGAGAGGCCCTGTCTACACCTTGATTTTGGCCCAGTGGTACTGATTTCAGACTCTTGGCTACAGCACTTTGAGTGAATAAATTGTTTCTGTTTTAAGCCGCCCAATTTGTGGTAATTTGCCACAGCAGTCACAAGAACTTAATAGAAACGTTAATCATCTAACCATAGAACAAATATCAGAATAGTGCTGATATTCTTTCACAGACTCCAAAATTCTTGATTTCCTGGTTCTGTGGGGGCTGCTGGTGGTAAGAACAGAGCTATTAGAGCATTCTTCCAATGTTAAGCATCACTTGCTGACATTTCGGTAAAATCTCTTCCATTGTCAGCCCCACCCACTTATCAGTTGGAATTGACACGTAGGTACAGTGAGTCAGTCTGATGTACATACCTTGTTTTTCCCTAAGTGGATTTTCTTAAACAAGCACTACAAATGCTGTTATTTCAATGTTTCTTATTTAATCTCATTTATTTAACCATTTGAGTCTACTAATAATTAAAAAGAACAATATCTGTGACTATAATACATAAGAAATAGATTTACCTAGTTTTCTTTTTTGCCAACAAATGCTAAGAAACTGTGTAAGGCATTGATTTTGGCGGTAGAGATTTAATGATATCTATGACATATTTCCTGATCTCACTTAAATTCTTGTTGAGATAAAACAAAACAAAACACCATAATATCAGCTCACAAATTGTGAAAAGCAAGGTATGGAAATGCAGTAAGGAGAGAATGTTGACGAGGTTGACATCCGGGTTTCTTGCTTGTATAACTGAAAAAAATAGCAGTGTCATTCACTGACATGAAAACTGTGGGAGAAGAAGTGGATTTGGGAAGGGTTAGGGGTTTCAGGTACCTGTGGAGCATCCACATGGGAAAATGGGTCTGGCTTTCAAAAGACAGATCTAGGACGAAGGTATAGGTTTGGGAATTATCTGGACATTGGTGGTAATTACAGTCCTAGGAATGGAAGTGACTGACCCTGGACATTATTTGCAGGGAGAAGAGAGAATTGAGGAAAAAATACAGGGCTCATAAAGCACATGGCATGTCAAGAGAATGATGACCGAATCAATTTGAGATTTAAAGGGGTCTGATAGGACATCAACTGAAAAAGCATATCCAATGAGGATGGCCTTAAATTCCAGATCAACATTTAGAATTTTTTCCCCACAAGGAATAGTTAGATGTTTTGTTTAGGGGCCTGATCTGATTATAGCTGTGCTTCATAAGGTGAACCCGGGGGAGAGTGAGGATGGACATCACAAAGAAAAGGCTGAGGGTGGGGAGTTTAGTTGAAAGATGAATGTGGAAATCTAGGATAACAGGTGGCAAGGTCCTGGAAGAAGTTCCAAATATACTAAAGAAAATTGGTCTCAAAGGCACACCTCTGAGTATTTATGCCTGTGTTAAAGGTCTTGCATTTTGTATTAAAAGGTAGAAAGAGAGGAAAGTCATATGTCATGAGGAAAATTCGGTACATGGCCTGACCCAGTTTATTTACTGAGAACTTTGTGGAAGCAGGATCAGTGGGACATGCAGTGCTGTCTCCTGGCACTTGAAAGTTAAAAATAACCATCTCCACAGGATAGACGGTGGCCACTCACTGAGCGTGTTGCTAAGGGCCTTAAGAAGTGAATGAAAAGAATTATCCCTTCGTTCCCCTTTAGGAGATGCTGACAAGTGAAGTGCAAAGTCCGAGGGCAACAGCTTTACTTGGTGGTTTGTTTCCTGGGGTCACTGCTGAGCTGATGTGAGTGATGGGCATGGCTCCTTTGATCTTGGAGTTCTTAATATCCTTTTCAGACTTCGCCGAGTTCGTGGGGTCTTAGGAATATCCTAGGAAGGGCACTCCAAGTAGTTCTGTAGGTAACTGGGATGATTTCTGAAATACTTAAAAAAATTGTGAGGCATTGTGAAATAGTGGAAATAATGCTATTTGGAGTCAGACAACCCAGGGTTTGAGTGCCATTCCTATTATTTTGTGATCTGGAGAAAATTATTGAGTATCCTTAAATCTTAGACAAAAGGGGATAATAACAAATTATGTGAAATTTAATAAAGTAATAAAATTAATAATATATATCTATTAAATTTAGTAAAATAAATTTAATAGACATATAATAAATGTTAGTTCCCTTACATATTTGAGGTCACACCAAAATATTCATTGAGAATATGTTGACTTGAACACTTTGGAGAAGGAAATCAATCAAGGGGTAATGGAAGGAAATTCCTTTAGAAACAAAATCTAAGATTTTGTGGGGGTTATTCAATTTGGTTTATTACAACTCTGGAGATATTTTCTTATTTACATGAATTATCAAAGATTTCTAATCAGCAGGCTTTTTCCTAACTTCCATTCAATTTTTGCTTGGGTGATGCAGAGATGTAGGTATTTAGAATAACTAATGAAATACTTTTCTAGGGAATATTGCAGGGTACTTTGACTTACTGTGTATGCTAGGTAAATAACTCCTAATATGAGACAACAAACAAAGTATCTGTCTAATTAATTTATAAAAATGTTTAGGAGGCTCCATAAACATGTTTTCATAAATGCAAACTGCCTGCCAACTTGCCTGACTTGAAGAGTTGCTATAACAACCATCAATCCTCTCAGCAGTCTTGGCACTCTGCATTCTTAGATTTTTTAAACTAAGAAATATTATTATCATTTCTGGGCCCATTAGCTCAATCTCTTAAGGCTTGGTACTAATAAAGCCAAGGTTGGGAATTTAAAATTATACATTAGTAACAAAATTCTATCTATAGGCCTTCTTCCAAGGCAAACTTGTTAATTCATTCAATTCATTCAATAAAAAATATTTACCAAATGCCTGCCATAGGCCAGACTATTCTAAGTGTTAGGAACAAAACAGTAAAACACAATAAAATAAACAGAAAACAATGAAAAGTGCTTGTGGTGATGCTTACAGTCTGCAACAATAAATGTATGTATAGGGATATACATAGAGTCATGTGTACAGTGCAAGCAAAGAAGGCAGAGAAAGGGAGAAGTGCTACTTTAGGCCTCTTCATGTGGCAATATCGGAGCAGATTTGGATAGAGTAAGAAAAGTTGTAGATAACTTGTAGAAGACCATTTCAATAGAAGGAGAGCAAGTGCACAGACCCCCAATTGGGAGTGTGCTTGGTTGTATCCAGACAAGCAAGGGGCCTGAGGGAATGCAGCAGAGTGCTCTGGGGAAGATCGTAGGTAGGTAAGCGGTGAAATCAGAGATGAAGAAAGAATCTGTCCACACAGGGTCTTGGAAGCCACTGTAAAAATCTTAGATTCTATTATGAGTGAAATGGGGAATTGATGTAGGATTATGAGTAGAGGAGTAACATGATCTGATCTATGTTTTGGGAAAGATCACTTTAGCTTCTTTGGGAAGAAGAGACTGTAAGGGGTCAAAATAGGAGGGAGACCAATTAGGAAGCTATTGCAGTAATACAGGGGAGAGGTGATGATGGCTTAGAGCAGGTGGCAAATGGTGAAAAGTCAACAGACTTTTGATATACTTTGGAGGTAGAGCCAGTGGGAATTGTTGATGGAATACTTATAAAGTAGGAGAGAAAGAGTGAATTCAAAGATGATTCCAACATTTGTATCTTGAGCAGTAGAAAACTAAAGGTAGTATTTTTCTTCAGGGGAAGATTGAAATGAAAGTCTGTGTGAGTGTGTGTGAGTGTGAGTGTGTGTGTGTGTGTGTGTGTGTGTGTGTGTGTGAAATAAAACCTAGCTCTGGGCATGTTAGATTTCTATGAGACATCAAATTACATCCATCAAGTAGGCAATTCAATATAAAAAATAAAATTCCTTTATAGATTTCAGAGTTCAGAAGAGAGGACTGGGCTAAAAGTATAATTTTGACAGTTACTGTTGTATAGACGGAACATAGAGCCATGGGGCTGAAAGAAATCTCCTAAGGAATGAATGAGCATGGATAGAGAAAAGAAGACAAAAGACTGAGACTCAGACCAAGACCACTCCAATGCTAGAGTTGGGAAGGATGAAGAGTGTCCAGCAAAAGAGAATGGGGAGAAATGCCCAGCAAAGTAGAAGAACCAAGAGATAATGAACTATTGGAAGAAAGTTATTTTAAGATGAAGGAACTTATTAGCTGAGTCAATGCTTCTGATAGGCCATATAAAATGAGAACTGAAAATTGACAATTAGACTTGGCAATGAAGAAGTCATTGGGTACTGTTTTAGAGCAGTTTTGATAGAGTGATGAGGAGAAATAACTATTTTTCA
Source organism: Myotis myotis (assembly GCF_014108235.1). Taxonomy (NCBI): domain Eukaryota; kingdom Metazoa; phylum Chordata; class Mammalia; order Chiroptera; family Vespertilionidae; genus Myotis; species Myotis myotis. The sequence continues at coordinate 197,273,729 of NW_023416335.1, forward strand.
AGAGAAAACAGAAGGGGAGATAATAATTCCTGACAGATCTTTTGAGGGATTTTGCTAAACAGGGAGCTGAAGCATGGAGCAGTAAGTGAGGCGATGTAGGGTAAAGAGAGTTGTTAAATTCAAGTTAGGATCTATTATGACATGTTTGCATACTGATAGGGATAATCAACAAAGAGGGGGAAATTGATGAGGTGGAACAGAGAGGGGATAGTGGCCAAGAGGGACCACATCATTTATATGTGATGGGTTTCATTCATCAGTTCAAAAAAATTAAACAGGCATCTATCATATACCATATATATATAGCTAAGTACTGGGACACAGAAATGAATGAAATGTGGTTCCTGTTATCAAAGAACACATTTTCTGGAAAGGGGGAAGAAGACTTTTTATAAACCAATCATTCATATTCAATGTAGCAATGGTAATGTCCGAGAAATGTACCCGGGGCTCAGACTGGGTGCTTTTCATCTTGGCCTGTCGATTCTTGAGCTACCATGTCACTATAAGCCAAGAGTCAAGGTCTTTGTTTCTGTAATGCATGGACATGCTCAGGATTCCACTACTGACTGGACTAATTCAGGCAAGAGATCTGAGTGCGAATGGATGCTGTGCTGCACACATCAATTTGAGGTGACAGACTTAAGAAATGTTTGGGAAGTAAAATCAATAATACTTGGTGGCTGGCTGATCTGGGGTAAGATAAACTAGAGGGAGGGTCTAGGATACCTGCCAGGTTTCTCACATCCAGGATCCTGGGGGTGTGGCAGCTGAGAAACCAATTGCTAATAGGCAGGCAGCATGAATGGATGAGAAGACCTTTCATTTAAACAAAAATTAAGATCTACTTGACATTTGCAAAGAGCTTCAAAAAGAGCTAAATATTTCTGTCTACAAAAAGAGAAAAAAAATAGACCTTCTCTTTCTGCGATGTCACAAACACAAAAGGGAAGTAAGACAGGAGAGATTCTAAAGTACTTTTTAATACTACATAAAGACTCAAAAAACCCCAACAAACCCAAACCCACAGTTCCTGGATTGATGTCTTCCCCCACCCCCATAGAATAGCTTGAGAAATTCAATGAAAGTTAATTGAAATATATAGTTGCAGTTCATGGTGACCCCAGACTGGCCCACCCTATGAAAATTGTGAGTAGTCCTAGAGTTTGGGGAGAAGAGAACATTACTGAGCTTGGGGTCTTCTCTCAGCTGAACTCATCCAAGAAAGAAATTTCATGGTACCATACACTGCTGTTTTTTTTAAAATATTTTTATTGATTTCAGAGAGGAAGCAAGAGGGAGAGAGAAATGATAGAAACATCAGTGATGAGAGAGCATCATTGATCAGCTGCCTCCTGTACACCCCCTACCGGGGATCGAGCCCACAGCCCAGGCATATGCCCTTGACCAGAATCAAACCTGGGACCCTTCAGTCTGCAGGCCAATGCTCTATCCACTGAGCCAAACCAGCTAGGGCTACACTGCTTTTTTTTATCTCAGTGCCCCCTCAAGCCCTCCCACTGCCAGGGTGATGAGAATTTGCATCTTTGGATGGTGGATGAGGAAAAGGGGTGTCTGAGGGTATAACCTGAAGCAACCAGTTGCATACATGACATTTGTTTGAAGCCTGGCATTTTAATTTTAACATTTTATATTCGGTCCCATAAAATATTCATTTTCTTTCATACAAAAATAATAGGTTCTACTCTTTTTCCCACCTGACCCTGCCTCAAATCACTGGGTAAAACAGATGCATTGGAAAGATTTGTCATGATTTAGCTAATGATTCTGATCACATCCCTTGCCCTGCCACTCTCCCCTGGACATGTTGAGAAGCCCAGGGGAACGGGAAAGAATGCTAAGTTTCAGGAGACCTGGGCTCTTCTATCCTAGTTCTACATTTATTTTTAATTTTATTTCTACCCTACTTATTTCCAACAGGAGTTTGGAATAGCTTTCAGAAAATCACAAACACTCTGTACTGTGGTTTCCTTCTATAAAGAAATAAGGGGATTGTTCTATGAGATCTCCAAATTTCCTTCTAACAGACTAGCATCTAGTCCTTTGTGGTCCGGACAAAATATAGATGGGATTAGTGGATGGTGGCATCAAATATATCTTAGTAGATCCAGTGAACATTTTAGGAAAAAATGAACATTCAGCTAAGGCTTGAGTCATAATGAAAACTTTGAAAACAAAAACCCAAAACAACCCTAACATTGGGAGATGATTATAGCATAGAATCCATATACTTGACATGTGTTATAAAAAGAGGTTATTTCTCAAGAAGTAGAATTGCAACTTTCTGCTGAAAAGATATCAATCCTCCAAGGCACTTTCAGCAAGCCCACAGGCAAACTCCCACCTCAAAAGACTGAATCATTTGCCTGTAAAATATCACATTGAAATTTGCATACTGAATATGCTAGAGAAAGGTTCATGGAGGAGAGGACCTGCACTGAGATGGCATGGAAATGGCAGAGGCAATCTGGAATCTTAGTATAGACCTCTACTTAGCACCATCCCATTCTCAAGTACTTCTCTTATTTACCTAAATTTTTTTAAAGTCTGACACCAGTAATGCTGATGCTTCCATATTCTGGGATAATAACGATGATCCAATTACATTTTCATCATTCACAAAGGAGAAAATAATTACCTATGAATGTCTAGGGGGAAAAATCCTAGAACCAGATAAGCAAAAGGTACATGATGCTTGATCCAGCAAAGGCTTACGATAGTATGGTATAATCCTATATAATAAAAAGGTAATATACAAATTAACACTCACGCCCTCACAAGATGGCTGCCTATGACCAGGCCAGCAGGGGGGTTAGTGAGGGATGACCAAACGACTGAACAGCAGGCTGCGTGGGGTGACCAGGCCGTTGGGGGGTCCATGAGGGGCAACCAGGCCAGTGGGGGGGCAGTTAGGGGTGACCAGGATGGCGGGGTGGTCAGTTAGGGGCAACCAGGACAGCAAGGGGGTTAGTGAGGGATGACCAAATGACTGAACATCAGGCTGTGTGGGGTGACCAGGCTGATGGGGGGGGGGGGGTCGTGGGGGGCGACCAGACCAGCAGGGGGGGGGCAATTTGGGGCAACCAGGCCAGTAGCAGGGGGCAGTTAGGGGTGACCAAGCCAGCAGGGAGGGCAGTTAGGGGCAATCAGGCCATCACACAGAGGCAGTGAGGGGTGATCAGGCTGGCTTGGGGGGGGCAGTTAGGGGTGACCAGGCAGGCAGGCAGGTGAGTGATTAGGAGCCAGTAGTCCAGGATTGTGAGAGGGATGTCTGAACTACTGGTTTAGGCCCGATCCTGGCAGTCGGACATCCCCCAAGGGGTCCTGGATTGGAGAGGGTGCAGGCTGGGCTGAGGGGACCTCCCCCTCCCCACCCCACCCCCCGTCCATAATTTTGTGCACCAGGCCTCTATTATAGTATGAATGTGACATCACATCACCCAGGAGGGGTTGCCTCCCACAAGGAATTGCTCTTGTCTTTGAAGGGAATTCATCAACAATGCCCATGGATAAACCTCACTATACAAAGGATCATGTGGTCTTAGAGCTATTCTATTCTCCCTAGAAGCTTTGAAGACCCGATGATCCCTTACATGGATGTCTGCCTGCCTCCTAGGTCTCCTGGGCTATGCCATATTTGTGTCAGCAGAGGGTTGAGAAGGCTTTCTTTTTTGACTATGACGGCCATTCCCCTCCACAGACCATACTTCTATAAAACTTAATCCTCTTTTCCCAAGATAAGGATGAACACAATTTATTTACAAAGATACATAAAATGTATAATAAAAAATAATAAATGTAAACCACACATTGAAAACTAAAAACTAATATCACCAACATCTACCAGTGGATTGAATAAACTTGGGCAAATAGTTTAACCTCTCTGAGTCTATTTCTTCATCTATAAAATGAGCATAATAGTTTCTTGCTTCATGGTACTAATTAGTTAAAAACCACGCAGTAGCTGCATACTGTACTGGATTCCAAAAAAGCCTTGTTCAAACGCTAACACTATAAATAGCATTGTGGCTTGCCATTTGAAGAGATGCATCATTAGTGTCCTGTCTCAGCTGCAATTCTTGGTGAAATTAGGACACAGACCATGAATGGGTTGGCCAGGACTCTGATTCAGATGACCAAGCAACAGGGAAGGAAGTCTTTATCTGAGTGCTCATTATTTTCTACTGGAATGCTGTTGTGTATGATTAGAATTGGGGTAGAGCCCTTAGCCACACTGATGGCTAATTTGAACCTGTTAGACTAGCTGCAGGGATTCCAGTCAATAAACAGGAACTGGCCTGTTCATCTGGACATTCAAATTGGTGGAAATAAATCCTCAACACTTAGTTTTATGACCTGATTCTCAGCCACACAGCACCAGCATGCAGTCTGGCTTTATGAAAAATGTTCCGGTCTGTTGGATGAAAGTAATCCAATCCTGCCACTGTTTTTTTGTAGAAGGAAGAGATAGTATAGAGACAGGATCCAAGAAAACAAGAGAAGTTTGGAGGCTCGGGAGAAGCGGCATCATGTAGTAGCAATCTGGAGAAATAGAGTTGGAGGTGACAGAAAAAGTAAAATGATTGAATGTCCCAGAGAACAGAGCTGCTTTTAGGCTGGAGCATGGAGGATGGTTAAAGAGTAGAACGCCCCATGTCTGGATTCTTCTGGACATGATCAGGTAGTGCAGCAGGGTGGGGCAGATGGGGCTGTTTCAAGGGCCAGGAAAGGGGGCCTTCCTCCTATGGTGACAGAACAAGGGCTTAGGAACTGATTTGGTTGTAGCTGTGGCTAGAGGAGGTCCAGGCTGGGGGTAGAGCATGGTGCCCAGGGAGGGCACAACAGTAGCAGAGCACAATTCCAGCAGATAGTTCTGATAGATGGTCCCAGATAAAGAAACATTCAAGTACATGTGTGCGGGTGGTGCTTCCTTCCCAATGGCATGGGAGATTCTGGATTGGGCAACACTCACAGCTCCAAGCAGAAGGGAATAAGTCTGTGAATGGGTAGCAGGGCCTCAGTCATTTATCCCAGAGAAAACCATTGGCTAAAAGCCTTTGGTAAGAAGAAATGGGCCATGTGACCTAGAGAGTGGAGTGAGACTCAAGGAGGGAGCCTTGGGAATGAAACAGGGCCCACTAGAGAGATCAGAACTGGGACAGGGCAACAGGGCAGCAAGACCTGTTTGATGTGCAGTCACAGAAAGTAGGTTAGAATTCAAATATCTGCCACTTTAGGGACGTCTTGACCTTGAAAGTGTGGGAGCAAGGCTCAGTCTTGAGGTGGAGAGGGGGGTGATCCCACTGTGGCGAGGAGGAGGTGTGCTCAAATTCAGAACCCAAATGGGGAGCAGAGATGCTAGAAGGTAGTTCTCTCACCTCCTCATGCTCCACCTTGCTGTCAGTCTGGATGAAGACTCAAAAACTGGTTTAAATCTTTAAGCGAATCTGCCTAACTTGGATATAGAGATAAACAAGGTACTGCTGCCTGGTTAAACAGGGGAAGAAGCTATCAAAATGGTATTGATCATCCCACCGAAGACTATCCATCATCATTCGCCTCCTCAACACCTAAAGAGATGTTCAGTATAACATTTGGGTTTTAAATGATGACTGCATCAAAAATGAAAAATGTGAAAACTCTTATACTTACAAATGCACATGAATAGGATGAAGACTCTTCCAGGATTTATACCTGTGTTTACTCATTGAGTAAATAACAATAATAGCCCCTGATCTAATTTGAAATTTTAGGCATGGTTCATTTTAGAGGGGTGTGATAATCCTTATCTTTATCTTCTGGCCAGTGACATCAATTTTGTCAACTCATTGTCCAGTTTTACCTCGAGATTGTATGACCTCTGCCACGTGACACAGCACGATGTGTTTCAGTGGCATATCAAGATACACAGGGGGTTGCCACTGCCTGCTAACTTTAAAAATAATCTTCAGCCATTTGTTCCTCTTTCAGATCTTAAATGTGGTTTTGTTTGTGAAACACAAAAGATTGATATTATATTTATGAGCCGCTTGGTAGGGAAGCCAATAGAATAAAACGTAATTGATTTTTCCCCCCTGAAGCTCTTGAAGAAATAGGATGTGAACCCAGATTAGGTGCCACCCTACATATTTTTGTGAAAGGAACTTTTACTTGTTTAGACTCAATTCATACTTGTAAGCCTCAGTCACTGTTTTGCTCACTCCTAAAGCCAAATCTTACCTTGTCCCATTCATTTTTCTGCCAGAATATCTCTCTGAATTTGTCTCCTTCTGCCCGTCACGATAGCCAGTGATTTCCTCACATCATCTAACAGGCCCTTCTTCTCCCTCCCTCCATCTTTCATATTGCCTCCAAAGTCAAATACACAAATCTTATCATGATTCTGTGCTAGTCAAAACCCCATAGGATGGCATCTGAGGGGCTGGTGATCTGGTCCTAATTTTACTTTTTTAAACTCGATTCCTGTCTCTCCCATTCCTGATGCACACATGGAGCTTCCAACAACATCCCTCTATTTTCTGAACACCCTCTGCACTGTCACATCCTTGTGCCTCTTGGTACACACTGTTTCCTCTGCCCAGAAATTCTTCTTGGGTTTCTGTACCTATTGACCCCTTCAACTCATCCTTTAAGGACTGATTCAAAACCTGTTGCTGTGAAATGGCCCCTCATTCCCACAGTCAGAGTGAAGCAAGACCTCTGTGATGCTCACAGCATGTGGAGCGCATCTGTGCTGAGAACTAGCTACATTGCATTTATTCATCTGTCTCTTCCACTCGCCTGAGAGCCCCAGAAAACCAGGGGCTGTTATTGCTCTCTTCTCTTTGCTTTATTCTTCCTCCTGCCTCCCCACCTGCTCTCCTGGCCTCCAGGGTGTAGTATAGTCTCTGACACACAACAAACACTTGTTGGTTAAAGAATGAGAGATTAGAATGAATTGGATTTCATGAGTCCCTTCAGCTCTCTGCTTTCTTTACTTGCTTAGTGCTTATTAAGGTAAATTCACTGCCAGGTCTACCTTACCAACTCTTTTGATTCCAGTTCTCAGTCATTTCTTCCTCTTGACACAAAACCGACTGTGCAGTATTTGCTGAAGTCTTCCTCTTCAGATTAGAATGGAAAGTTTGAGGGTCCCAGCTCCTTTGCCCAGCACAAACAATCCATTTCTTGAAGGCATGGACTACATTATCTGCCAGTGCAAATGCTGTGTACTCTGTCTCAGTTGTGTTTGTAGAACAACCATTCCTGTAAAGGTCCTTTTCCTAATTTTTAGCTTCAACTTTTCATTAGACACAGGCCATTTCTTCCTGTCTCATCATCTTCTGAAGCTGTAAATTATTCTGCTACTTTATTTATAACGGGAACATACTTATTTTCTGTGATGATGGCTCCCATGAGCCTTCCTTTTTTCTTAGCTACATAAAGTTAACTTCCTCGGTGGCAAATTAAGGACAGATTACAAGCAGCCTGGGAACCAGGCTCCGTTACCACAGGGGGCCGCCCACTCAGCCTCCTTATGTTCAGCCATCCAAAAGATGCAGCTGCTAAGCCAGCCCGGCACTGGGCTGCTCTCCCCCTGCCTCTCCACCTTGCAGGGGGAGTGGAGAAGTCCCTTGCTCCATTGGGAACTGCCTGGGTTCTGATCAGAGTTTTCCAGACTCCCCTCCTCCTCCACCTACCCCAGCTGCCTACCATCTCCCTCCCACACCAAGGCCAGCAGTGACTGTGCTCCAAGACTCCCCCTCCTTCCAGAACTGCCTCTCGGTTTCCATAGCAACAGAAAATGTTGGTGGGAAGCAAAAATGCTGAACTGCAACTAGTGTTGGGGCTGGGAGGAGGAGGTGAAATGTGGGCCCCTCTGGAGGCTGCAGAATGAGGTGAAGGGAGCACTCGGGTGGAAGGAGGGGAGGATGAGGCCAGGTGAGGGGCCCCCAGAAGAGAGAAGGGCAGGGAGGCTCTGGGGAAAGGTGCATTGGCAAGCAGAAATCACTTTGGTTAGAAAAGTAAGAAAGGAGGAAGGACTCAAAGTAACAGAGAATCCTAAATATAGTGATTATGTCAGGCGTCAAGCTGGGGATAGGTGGTTTTTATTTCAAAGGTAAGTAGTGGAAGGCAATAGTGTGGTGGCAAAAAAAATAAGGGCTTGAGAGCTTAATGATAATATCTAAGAAATAAAAGTAAGGGTAATGTAACTGGGCTTGAAAATTGGCAACTCTATTTAATAGTCATGTGTTACTCATCTTCTGTGAGTCTTTGGTTGCTCCTCTGTTTGCTCATCCACTAAAATAGAGTGATTAATATCTACCTCAAAGAGTTGTTGTGGATCCAGTGAACTAAAAGCACATGAAGTGGCCACTTATAGTAGCAGGTAAAGTAGCTATTTTTAAAAACATCAGTGTTTGAGGTTGAAAAATAGTATTTCAAAGGGGCTCAGGCTGGACATTTAAGTTAAAATTCACTGAAAACTGTGCATTGTTATTTGTATTGATTTCAATGTTCCATATCTTCTGAGTAGATGCCATCCAGATCATATGTACCTGACTACATGGTGCGAATATTTAGGTCTAGCCCTTTCATCACAGAAAGGGAGCCATACTTTTCTTTCAAATAGCTTCTCTATTTGTGCTTTCCAAAAATCTTCTATAACATTTGCTCATTTCCTCTCCTACAGAGTCAGAATGCTATTGATCTCATCACCTCTCATTTCTCTTCTCTCCTCTTAGCTCAAGAGGTTGCTGCAAAAACCACACTCCCCGCTCACAGGCATGTCGATAGGACCCCATCAGTATTTTTCGCATGAAGGCATTTGCTATCACTTCCTTCAGGACTCCAGGGCAAGAAGCTAGAAAAGTAGTGGCCTAACCAGAGTTGCCTAAAAGTCCATTTACTCTGGGCTGTCCTTGCCATCTCAGAAGAATGACATGAAATTACTGCAGACTCTTCTTCTCCATGCCTCCCTGTCCTGACATTGGGACAATAATAGCAATGATGACGACTAGCATTGATCTTGCTGTTCCAAGTGCTTCACATGAATGGACTCATAGTCCTCACCTGAGTCCAATGGGATTAGTACACAGTTATCACTGTACCTGCTTCCACATGTGGAAATCTAAGTGCAGAGACATTAAGAAATTTCCCCACAGTGACAGAGCTTGTAACTCCCAGGGCTGTGGTTTGGATCTAGGCAGAGGCGATCTGCTTCTCTATGGAAGGAATATCTGGGCTCTTTTAGGAATTGTGGCTCAGTGATATTTAGAGAGAACTATTTTTTTCCTCACTTGGTATCAGTGAAAGAATATAGCAGGAATGTGTGGCTGTACCCTTGGCTACTATTTCAAGATGTGCACTGAGTCTCCTGGTTGATGTGTTTCCCTCTTAGATGCCAGTAAAAATTTGGAAAAGGAATAAAATCTCATGATCTCACAGTAACAAAGATAACTGGATATAACTTCATGAATATAAGAGGTTTCAATAATTCTCCAGAAGTTGGAAAGAGCATGGGAAAGCATTGAATGGTGCAGTGAGGTGGAGGTAGCTTTAGTTTGAGGTGTTTCCTGATCAAATTAAGAAGCCAACTTGCCCATTGGAATAAATCCCAGAGGTTTCAGCCTGAGAGAAAGAAGAGATTGAGAAGTGGACAGAAAATGGGGTCAAATTGAAGGTCTATTATGCATCGAACTGTTGCCTCCTTACCCAAGCATATTCATTCATTCTCTCTCTCTCTCTCTCTCTCTCTCTCTCTCTCTCTCTCTCTCTCTCTCTCTCTCACTCTCTCACACACACACACACACACACACACACACACACACCCCATGCATTTCTCTCTCTCCTTAGGCCAAAAAGAAAATAGATGCTTATTCTCTGAAGACATTTATAAAATCCTTCCTGGGGATAATTAGACCAGTTAGTATGGTGGTATTTGGGACACCTTACTCATTACAGGGACACACTGTTTACTACAAAGCAAAGAAAGCCTGAAAGTAAAAATCAATGTGCCCATGTACACAGAGCTTCCAGTCAGCCTTCCATGGTCTCTTCCTGAAATCTGGACAGAAAACCACAAGCTGCCATTCATTGCAGCCTGTGGTATGGCAGAGAAGGATCAAGTAAAAACAAAGCACAGAGAAAAATTAACTCTAGAGATAATTCCACAAATAGAATTTCAAAATAAAAACAAGTGGTATCCCCTGACAAAGCCAGAGGAATGTCACACAGAAGGAAAAAGAAAAGGGTGCCATGAAAAAGGAACAGAAAAGAAGAAAGGGCTTTGTGAAATTAAACATATTATTGCCCAGATTAAAAACAACCAATTTAAAGATTGAACTCAACTTCTTAGAGTATAAAATAAAAATAGAAAGAGATAGTAAATATGAGAGAAAGGACAAGGGATATTAAGGAATGATTGAGAAAGTCCAAATTCCAATGTCTGTCTAATAGGAGTTCACAAAAAGGCAACAGAAAAACATGAAGGGATGGAAATGATAAAATAAATAATAAAAGAGACTACCAGAATGTATCTTTCTATTTAAAGTGCTTAACAAGAATGAAATAGGATGAACGAGATGTTCATGTAGTCATGTGTTAGTGACACATCAGGACACCAAGAATAAAGAGGAGATCCTGAAAATTTCCAGAGAGGGGTTAAGGGGAAGGTCACCTGTAAGGAAATCAAGGTCAGACTTCTCAACAACCATGTCCGATGCTATAAAAACAATGGAGTAATACGTGCCAAGCTCTGAGAAAATTTAGATTCAGCCTAGAACTACATCCTAAAATACAAGATTAATCAGCTGTGGGGGCAGAATGCAGGCATTTTTAGATTCACAAGGACTTAGAAATTCACCTCTCATGTATTTCTCAGCCTTTTCTTTTTAAAAGAGCTAGTTGAGTGTGTGCTCCAACAATATGAGAAATCAAATCAAGAGAGAGGAAAACATCCAAGAAACAGTGGATTCAGCTAGGAGTGCAAAGCAGAGAGTCCCAGAATGACTAGTGTGAGGCAGTCCCAGAGCACAAGCGTGCCTTGGCAGAGGTCTCTGGAAAAAAGTGGGCAGGAAAATAGATAGTATGATGGAGACCGTGGAAAACCTAAGGACAAAAAAAGAGGCAGAAATGTCAGAGAAAGGAAAAATATTTGGAAATGACAGGAAGAAGAAAACAATTAGTAAAATGAGTAGGATAACTCTCATGCTTGTAGCTTAGTAACTGCGTGAATGGTGTATGGCCATCATCGTTGAGGCTCAGCCTCATCAGGGTGGGAGCAGCAGCCCAGGAGTGGGGTTTTCACCCTTGACAAATGCTCCCACACCCATGAGTGGCATGGAGGCAGAGAAACACTGGATATCAAGGTACCACTGCAAGGCTGGACAATGAGGATGTCAGCAGAGGCCACCAAAAGCAAGGGCTTCCCATTTTGCCTGGCAACATTTGGTTTCTGGTATTATGGGGTGGCAATAGAAGCCAATACTGATTGCAGTGGCATTTCTTGCTAGCTCTGGTATGGAGTCAAAACTAAGTTGATTTAAGACACTAAGAAGTGATATTTCAGTTGCAGACAGAATCTTAGCCCATTGGGGATGGAGACAGGTAGGAGAGAGAAAAGATGATGGCATAAATAAGGTAAATCCTCATCACTCCCATCAAGATGTCAGTAAATGATATATAAAGTTGACAGAGTGAGAACTAAGGATATATGCATATCATATGGGCATAACCCCAGAAGGACTCAGTATGGAACTGTTTAAAGTATTTGCTTTTGGAGAATGGGGCTGGGGCTGGGGAAAATAGTGCAAAAAATTGTTTGCATTTAAGTTTTATTTGTACAGTTGTTTTGATGCTTCAAATATATAATATATATATATATATATATATATATATATTAATTAAACACCTTTTAAGAAGTGTGCTCCTGTCAATCCTACTGTCCAAACCCCCTTGCTCTAGTGTAGTGGTTTAAATTGTCCTTGTGTCTGCAATAAACCACCTTAGAAGAGGGTGAGTTAATAAATCAAACACTTAAGCAGTCATGGGCATCCACTCCTCCACTGGCCGAACCTCCTCCTCCTTCTCATTCCAGGCGTGTTCTCTAAAACACACGTGAGGAGCACCAGTGCCATCATTGTCTTGGTTGCGTGTTGGGTAGCAGGAAGCAGAAGAGCCTTAATTTTTAGCAGCTAGGCTCTGGCTCTGAAGGCTGCCATTGAAATCGCAAGCTCTAATTGCAGCTTTTGAAAGTACACCCGTTTCCCTGAGGTGATAATGGTCTTCTGAACTTGTATCAATAAAATGCTCTCTAATGGATTCTCTGACACCGGAAGTCATCATTGACCCCAATGTAATTAGCACCTCTGGACTTGGCTTTGCCAGGTAGCACAGATAATCACCTAGGACCAAAGGCTGATGATTAGTCAGTCAGCTGACACTGAGTGCTCACTATGAAGTTCCGTGGGGGTGTCAAGGGAAGAGAAGACCTTGAAATGACCTTTCCTCAAGGCACTTCCAATTAAAAGAGGCTAAGGGTGCAGAAGGGGAAGGACTGCAGAGATTCAAACCGATCCCAAGACAAATAATAAACAGATCATTGTCAGTAGCATAGAGAAGGTCCTGGAGATCCAAGCTGGATTAGAATAAACATGGACTCTCTCTGATGGCCCATGATGGCTTCCCTGGTTTTAGGTGTTGCCTCTTCTTGTTTTTGCCCTCTGTCCCCCAACTGGACCCAGACTACTAGATATCTCTCTATGCTAATTACATGCTATTCCATTTGCCTGAAAAGCTGCCCTGTCACTCAGCCCTTGTCAGGCTGTGAATTTCCCCAATCCATCAAGAGTTAGTGCAAAACTGACCTCTTCTAGGGAACCTTGCCTGAGTTGCTAGTTTTGAATGCCTCCACCCTACACTGAATTATAGTTCTGATCACTTACAGTGCTGAAGGAATTTGACTGTTCTCATGGTTATTTCTCCTATACATTGTAAGCTTCATGAGAGGAAGGACTGAGTATATTATTCATTCCAAAATAATTAAAAAGTTAATGTATATAAAACACTTAGACCAGTACCTGGAATATAAGCACTATACAAGTGTTCATCATCATCATCATCATCATCATCATCAATCTTTGCATTTTTAAAATATGTTTTTATTGATTTTTAGAGAGAGACAGAGTAAGGGAGAGGGATAGAGAGATAGAAACATCAATGATGAGAAAGAATCACTGATCGGCTGCCTCTTGCATGTCCCCTACTGGGGATCAAGCCCGCAATCCAGGCACGTGCCCCGTCTGGGAATCAAACCATGATCTCTTGGTTCCTAGGTCGATGTTCAACCATTAAGCCACACCAACTGGGGAAATCTTTGTATTTAGATACCTTCCACGATGTCTGGCACATGCAAGTGGCAGCTAAGCAAATGTTTCTTCGTTTGTATTTTTTTGAACATTTCAAACCAGCTGAGTTTTAAAGATGAGGAGGTTGACAGTAGTCATGGTTCCAAGGTGAAAGTGACAACGTCTTTAGATATTGGTAATTGAGAGAAGTGAATATCTTTGAAGAAGCAAAGAATCTAACAGGTGGATAAATTTAGTTCGGGAGGGTAGGAGGGAAGCTTAGATGATATGAAACTATTGAAAGCATATTTATTGTTGGCTTTGAGACAATACACTAGCCCTCAGAAAGATAGACTTGTTAGGAGAAACACCTAGTGTTATTCAAGTAACTTCATTTTCTTCAAGATTATCTAGAAAAAGAAGGCCACTCAGTGAAACAGATGTTTCCATGCCCATCCTCCCTTGCTGTCAGTATGTGTGATGTGCCTGTGCGTGCTGCCATATGGGTGAGCCTATCTGGGCACAGTGATGGATCATGAATCTGTCTTTCCGTATGGTGCATGCATGGCATCTGAACCGTGATTTCACATGTAGGCAACGCTTTCATTCACAGAGGCATCACATGATTGCTAGGATGGTTGTCAGGTCAGTATCTCTTTTGGTCTTCAAACATCACATGCACTTTTCAATCTCTCCATCTTTGTTCATGATTCCACTCAATCTTACATCATCGTTCCTGTTCTTCACCGTTTACACAAAACCCACACAAGCCCACTTCCTTCAGAGAGGCCTCCCTGATCAATCCAGCTCACAAACATCTCTTCCTTCTCAGGATTCATGAATCCTAACACTTATTTTTCCCCATAGTTATATTATATGCCATGAAAACATTTACACTGTTGTCCTTGATTGCAACGTGAACATGAATTGCTCTTCCGCTGTTAGGTATGCTAGTCTTAGCTCCCTGAGTGGACTGCAGGATCTTTAACAGGAGCCTGTATTATCCCTCTCTAGTCTCCACCACAGTTGGTGCAGTTTGATGAGTATAGTAGGTACTCAATAGGTTGTTTCCTTAGAAAAGAATAGATGACTCTCCTAGGAATCCATTCAAAAAGCTTTTCCCGGGAGCCCCTTCACAAATGCCTGTCTATTTTCTACTTTAGATTGTCAATACATATTAAAGAATAAAAGATGCAAATTTGAAACATACAGATTTATATTTAAAAACGCTACAGTTTTTGCCATCTGTGTTTGTTAATATACTTTATAGTATGCACGCAAATTTACTAGTTATACTTGAGGACAAAACTACTAGATCCTTGGGTATTAAAATATTCTCATAAAATTAATTATCACAATTTTATCAACCATAGCTAAGGGAGCATTTTATTGCTGTGAGCAGGTGGGTGTCCTTGGGTGTTTCGTAGGGAAAGCACTACATTCCATCAGTTCCTTGGAAGTCCCACAATATCCTGCCAACAGCATTGCATTACTTCATGGCCACTAAGCCTGAAAGGTTCAGCACTTTCAGTGTGCATGCAGTCAGTTAATCAAGGTCTGTGGTGGGAAGAGTAAATTAAGTGACATAAGTTTCCAGCATACTTTAGTTATTTGATATAAGGTCACTGATATAGGTGGGTTTGGGGTACTTCAGTGTTCATAGCATAAATCATGTAAGCATTTTCCTTGTATTAAATGTATTATGAGGGCAAGAGCAGTGACGCCTTGTAGCAATTTCTGTGTATCATTGTGCTGTCAGTAATTGCAAAGTGGCTTTGCCAGCTAAATGGCACAAGCAATCTTGTCACTGTCATGATTCATTGCCTACTGAAAGCACACAGCTAGCCTTAATCTAATTCTCACCAGAACTCCGTGAACCACGTGGTATTGTGTCCTGTTTGCACTTGGGAAACTAATGTACATGGAGGTTAAGTGAACAGCCCAAGTATGAGAAGGAGCAAGACTATGAAAGCAGTTCAGAGTGCAATCATCTTTCCAATTCCTATGGAGTATAATGGTTACAAATCGCAAATAAGCCCTCAACAGGGCCCTGTCATTCTACTCCCTTTTCCTAGTAAATTCTGTCTCCCACTTTTGAAATGTCTCTTTAATATCTTCTATATCTTCAAATCTCCCTTGTCTTCTAATTTGCTAGAAAATAGAAACTATTAGAGGAAACGTACCTCCGTACTCTCATCACCCTATATAAAAATCATATGGTACTCATCCCTTCTGTATTCCCTCCTGTTACTTGTCTTTGGATCCCAAACTCTATTTATTCAGCCTGTCCCTCTTTCTTTTCCAATATCAATTCCTCCCTTTCTACCTGATTATTCCTTTTCATAGCCAAACATGCCTCAATCTCTCCTGTTTCAAAAATCTTCACTCTGACCTTCAAATCACCCTTTAGCTACTTGTTTATTTCTGTGTTCCCATTCTCAGCAAAACTTCTTTCAAGGGTTGTCTACTCTACTACGTCTTTAATCCAATGCAATATGGTTTCTGCACCTCTCACTCCACTGAATGTGCTCTCGTCAAATTCTCTAGTGGCCTCTAAGTTGCAAAATCCAGATGCTCCAGTCTCAGCACACTTGACCTCTCATCATCATTTTACCCTCTTGATCGCTTTCTCATGAAACAAGTTTTGGGGGAAAGATCTTTCCACTTTTAGACCCTTGAAGTTTGAGGAGTCTGTACATTCTAGGAAGCAAAGAACTGTTGCCTTTGTTGAGTATAAATGCAGTCACCTAGGGTGAATGTGTGGAGTGAGAAGGGGGAAAGGGCTGAATCCTAGGGGACAGGCAGAGGCAGGGAGGTCTACAAAGGAGCCAGTGAAGTGGTGGCTACTGGGGCAGGTGATGCCAAGGACAGAGAAGCTGAGGCAGAAGAGAGTGATCAATAGAAACCAAACCCCAGAAAGATGAAGCATGTAAGGACTAGAAAGAATATATTGTATTTGGGAATTAGGAGTTCATTAGTCATTGTTTATAAATAATTTCAGGATGCTGACATAGGCTAATTGTACTGAGGCCTGGTTGTATTGAACTGAAGGGCAAGCCAGCAAGTGTAGACATTTGAGAAGCTTGGTTGTGAAGGGAAGAAGAATGACCAGGTAGCATCTAGTGCAGACACAGGATTGTGGCAGAGAGTTGGAAAAAAAAATCAGGTTATGTCTGGCTTGTTCAGTGATTGCAAAGAAGAAGGTTTGTTTACCTAATGTCATAGCACTTATACTAGAACTGAAAATAGAACTCATTTATTTTGTGACCTGAAGTAATTGAGATAATATATGAGTAAGAGTTTTAAAGATTATAAAGTGCAATGAGATTTTAATATGGTATTCTTTCCACAAAGAATAATTATGTACCAGGGAAAATTACATTTTTTGACTGTATAATATAGCCTTCATCCAATCCCCCCCAAAAAAGAACCTCGTTGTTATCTATTCTGCAGTTTGTAAATTATTAAATTGTTATGAATGATGTTTTGCTTGCTTCCTTTGGAAAGAGTGAGGGATTTCCGGAGTAGATGTTGGCCAGCCTGTCTGTTTCTGTTCAGTTGTTCTGAGCTGGCAGACAGCTAGACAGGCTATATAATTACATAGACCTGATGAATACTAAGTGCTCAGCTCCTTCTTTACAGCATTGCTCCTTTCTGATAAAAGGATATATAAATCCTGTCAAATAAACTTGAGATACTTTAGATTCTAGGCCTCTTATTTCAAGATCTCCTTCAAAACTCTGGAAGGACAAACCTAATTCTTCTTGCCAGCCATCTAAACAGACACTGGCTTATAGAACCAAGATGTTCCACAGGCTTTGGATATGAATCCTAATCATCTTTGCTCAGTCTGACAGAAGGTAAAAGTTTAGCCATCTGAAATGTAATTTTGTGGACTCAAGGGGCAGAAATCCATGACCTGATATTAAGAGACCTCTATTAACTATTCACTGTAGTTTCTTCTCCTCCTAATATACCTCTATGATTTGTAAGTACAGACATAAGGGCTCTTCTTTCTCAATACTCTTTTAGCTCATATGCTCTTAAATGAATGATCACTCCCAATGTTTATGATGTGCATGATACACACAGACCAGTTTAGGAAGCCTGGGGTGACGGCAGGGGTGTATGCAATGAGCTGTAGGGTATTGTTTCCATGTATCTCTAGCTTAAGTTTTCTCATGGATAAAAATTTGTAGCAATTCATAATGACAACTTATTATACCTTAGAAAGGATTAGACTGAAGAAGGCAAAGCATGTCTTTCTTGAACATCTGTCCTGTTTGATGCAGTGTCTCCTGTATGTATAACAGAATGACTCCCACTCAGAGGTCTCACGTCTGAGGACAGACCTGACCTGGAGGTGCAGCTGTATGTTTACAGCCCTAGGTGTGGAGGGAAGTTTTCTTAGTCTGATCTGCCTAATCTCTGTATGACGCAAGGTTCTTCTCGTTCACCTCTCCTGTTGGTTCTCCTCTGAATCATCATCCCTCCAAGGAAAAGAAATGCTGATGCAACTTTTGTCTTCCGGAACACATGCCTTTCTCAGCCCTAGCAACATAGTCAATAAAATAGTGTTTCCCTTTGGACTCAGATTGACCTGGGTTTGAAGCTTGAGTGCTTTGGGCCAGTCATTTAGTCTCTAAGTTTTGTCATTTGAAAAATTGGAATAACATTACATACTTTGTAACATGTGTGGGAGAGGTAAATATAATGTATGTAAACAAGTATGAAACAAGTTTTGATAAATAGTAGTTATCTTATTAAGTTGGTTATATTTCCTTTCTCTCCTAGAACACACTACTGATCTAATCACCTATTCCCTTGGGAGTCTCCTATCAGATAGTTACCAATCATAAGGATGGCAAACAAATTAATAGTTCTTGTAAATGTGATTTACTTGGAAACTAGCAGGGCTGCCAAGTAAACTGAAAAGAGCATTGGGCTAGAGAGGTAAGAAGTTCTCATTCACTTCTAGCCTTGCTGGTTCTCATATTAACTAGCAGTGTGACCTTGCATATGATTATCCATACACACAAAACTATAAGTTATCAGGAAGATTGCATTTATCATTAATGAAAGAGCAACATAAGATTTTTTGAACATTTCTAATCTCATGTAAATCCTGATTAGGTCAAGTGTTTATTGCATGACCATACAGACTGTACTTGGCAACGTGAGGGAAAATAGACAAAGGATGCATATGCACACTCATTTATGGAGGACTGTTATGGGCTGAACTGTGTTCCCCCCAAATTTTTATGTTGAAGTCCTAATCCTCAATACCCTAGAATGTGACCTTATTTGGAGATTAGGTCATTAAAGAGATAATCAGGTTAAAATAAGGTCACTAGGGTGAACCCTAATCCTATATGACTGCTACCTTATAAGAAGAGGATCTGTAGTTCATGCCACCCAGTTTGTGGCACTTTGTTATGGCAGCCCTAGCAAACTATACAAGGGCATATTGTGTGCTAGTGACTGGGAAAATAACACAAGCCAAGAAAGAGTTAAGTAAAGAAGCAGATAATTCAGCCTGTATGAGAAGCCTGTTCCAATAGATATATATTTGGAGGATATAGGCTATGTTAGGTAGGAGCAGGTGCATGGTACAGGGTGTCACGGGAGGCCGCGGAAGGATAGCTGAGCAATACCAAATAATTCACTACAGCCTCCGCAGAAGGAACTTCTGAGCTGGGATTTTTAAGCAAGAGTTTCCTAGGGTCAGAATGAGTGCAGGAAGGTAGTGTCCTGCGCAGAGAACAGTATACATCAGATACAATGTGTGCAGAGACATGGATCCGTCAGCAAGTGTGGCATAGCTGTAGGACTATAAGTCATTCAATATGGCCAGAGCTTACCAGGGTAAGAGGAGAAGCTGGAGAGGGGCGAGGGGCGCAGGGCCCAGATCAGCAGAGAAAGGCTCCACAGAGCAGGAGGAGGGACCAAGGCCTTGAGGAATGGGTCTTTCTTGAATAGGCAAATTGGAGAATATAGGCTATGTTAGGCAGGAGGGAAACCATGAACAAAAGTGAAGGTTTATATTTGTTTGGCAGTGAGGGTTCTGATCTGGTTAAAGTAGAGGCTCTCTAGAGAAGCAGTGGGGATGAGTTGAAAAGGTAAGGATATGTGAGATAAATAAGTCGCTTAAAGGACAGGAGTACGACAAACCGGGAGTGCTTCAAGGGCAGGACCAGTGTCCTGTTCAGTGTCTGCAATCTAGCAGGTGCTCTACAAACATGTGCTGAATGAACGAAGGGGTGGAAGGATGACACAATGTGGTCTTAGTGAATTGAGCAAGGACTTTTAGGTCCTTTTTTGGTTTGGTTTCAAAATTTAGGTGGCACAGGGTTCTTCTAACCTTTTTGTGTCTCCTTTTCTTCATTTATAAATGTGAGGATAGCAATACTTAGTGATAGGGATATGATATGAATTTCAGGGGATAATTTAAACGAAACTGAATGGAACTTAAGAATTCCATCCAATCAATATTTACTGAGAGGCTACTATATGCCAGGCACCGCACTAGGCTTTAGAAATACAAAGATAAACAAGACCCCCATCTCTGCCTCTAAGGATACTTTATAGGGTGGGAGGCAGACATCTGAACAGATAATGAAATTGCAAGGCAGTATAATAAGGACCAGCATAGGGCCAGGAGTGCACAGGAATGGGTCAGTTTTGCCAGCCAGATAACAGGATGGCATTAGGAAATACTTCCTAGAGGAAGTGATGTTTAAGAAGAATCCTGAACAATACTGCACAATTAGGTGAAGAGGAAGAGAAAGGAATTCCAACCAGAGGGACCAGTGGGCTTCCTCTGCAGCTGTGTTTTCCTAGTTCCTATGCCTGTGCAGTTCCCTTGCTGAAAATATACTCCAGGCTGATTGGTTAGAACAAAAACACTCTCCTTCTCTTGTCAGACTCCTGAAAACTGGACTTAAAGTCTAAATATCCCTATTATCTGCATTCTCCTTAAACTAACAGGCCTTCAGGAACCTTGCTGTGGCCACCTGCCTGACTCCCTCACTCCCTTTCTCCTTCTCTTTTCTTTCCTTCCTTTCCCACATCCTTATTTGTTCTTCCTTCCTCCTTTCATCAAACGGTCACCGTGTCTACATATGTAAACCATGTGGATATAGAGGATCAAAGCATAATTTCTAATTCTCAAGGAGTTAAACATTGGTGGGGGTGGGGGGGGGCAGCAAACTATGGCCCATTGACCAAATCTGTCTGTTTTTGTAAATAGAGTGTTGGAACACAGCCATGTCCATCACTATGGATTATCTACAGCAGCTTTCATGCTACAAGAGCAGAGTTGAACAGTTGCAACAGGGACCACATGGCTTTGAAAGCCTAAAATGTTTACTA
This sequence comes from Myotis myotis, assembly GCF_014108235.1. NCBI lineage: Eukaryota > Metazoa > Chordata > Mammalia > Chiroptera > Vespertilionidae > Myotis > Myotis myotis. Next base: position 197,294,446 of record NW_023416335.1, read on the forward strand.
CCTGGCTTTTTACTGAACAAGTCTGCCAACCCCTGTTCCAGTGTTTGTGTGTAGCAGAGGTGGTGGACAAGGAAATAGGTAATAGTGAGATAAGTGGTAAGACAGAAAACTACAGAAGGAGGGTTGGGGAGAAGTGACAGCTAGAAGAAGGGATAACTAGGCTAAGAACTAAAAGATAAAAAGGAGTGAAGAGGGGAAGGAAGGTCATTCCCGGAAGAGAGAGCAATACATGCAAAGGCCAAGCAAGAAAAATGTGCCGTTTGGAGAGGAAATGGTAACAGATGAGGCTGGAAAACGCATTGGGCTCAGGCAGGTCCTGAGGTATCCTGCATGTGAAAGTCATCTGAAGGATTTTGGAAATATAATGTCCCATACGGAGTCAAGAATCAATGAATTACTGCAAACAGGGTAGTGCTAAAGCAAACGTGTGCGTAAGAAAGATCACTCTGGCTGTGTAATACTTAACATTTGTTGGGAATTTATTCTGTGACAGCTCTGTGCTAAATGCACACATGTATATGGAAATGCTTATTAGGTAGCTTGGACAGCAACTGGAAGCCAGGTAGAAAGAGGTGAAGAGTAGGGACAGCTCTGGATCTATGAGAACCAATTATCTCCCTACCGGATGGACAGGCAGAGCATCACACACATGCAGAGGCAGGAGGAGGAGGAGAATAGAAATGATTGGGAAAGGCAGTAAAATGTCACAGAACCCCAATAAAAATGAATAAGGGAGTACACGTTAATAAGAACTAGATAGTAAAAACCAGACATTGTAAAGAAGGCAAAGAGAAATGAAGTGAGGGGGGGGAAAGGGGTTGGGGTTTGACAAAAAGCAGGTCACAGTTGACTTAAAGGGGGACAATTTCAGCAGAAGAATGGGGAAGCAGGCGGGATTATAAGGGTTTCGGAGCTGACCAGAAGTGAGACAGTGAAGATCGCTGCCACTGAACACTTGTTTGAGAGACTGTCTTTTTAAAGAAGCAAAGAAATATGACTGTGGCTGGATTTCTTAACGAGGCTGTAATTCAGCAGTTTTAATACATTTTCTGATTCATCAAGTAAATTACTCATCCCAAATACCTGGTCAGTGGAAGCAACAGTGAAGATCAAATTATGCAGCCAGGCCGGATGACTAAATTAAAAGACAATGCATGTCAGCCTTAGTTAGTCATGGGAGTTGTAGTACTGCATTATCAGAAAACAGGGCAGCACATTGTAGTGCTTAAACATGTAATCGGAGGAACTTCCCGGTGGACGAAAAGGCTCTCTCCTTGGTATCACCAGGGATGATTGTGTGGCTAATGTCATTTCCGAGAGCCTCTCTCCGAAGGTGGTCATCCCTGAACATGCCCTCCTGTCTGACTTTCCACTGCACAAGCAATCAGCGTCTTTCTCGGGCTAATGAGATCTACACGAAGAATTAATTGCTCTGCCAGCACCAGAGTTGTACCCTGCATCTTTAAAGAGCTGAAAATATTAAATAACAAGCCCAAAGAACCTTGCTCCCGGATCCTCATTAGATTGATTTTACAGATGAGTAAACCGAATCATAGAGAAGCAAGGCAGTGGAAATGAGAAGTCTTTAGTTCTCTCTCACACCACAATGAGGCTGTTGCCTGTCAGATTTGTGATTATGCTGTTGTCCAGAAAAAGAATAACTCCCTCCTCACGTTGACTCTTGGATACCAACAGATTTTTAAAAAAACTGTTACTGGGGTGACACTGGTTAATAAAATTAGATAGGTATTAGGTGTACAATTCTATAATATGTCATCTGTATATTGTATTGTGTGTTCAACACTCAAAGTCAAGTCTCCTTCCATCACCATTTATACTCCCCTTTGGATACCAAGAGACATTAAATGCCTGCAGTTGAAAAACACAATGTCTTTTATGTTTTGTAAAAGTGGGTGTGTAACTACTGGCCTAAATGAGTTTGAAGAATTATAGCTGAACTTTCAATATAAAGCAACCCACTCAACCCAGAGCCTCGCCTTTGTCAGAAAGAGGAAGGTGTGGAGAGTGTGGAAAGTATTTTTTCCTCTTGTGCCTTTAAAACTCAGTAACTTTATAACATTTTCTTAAACGATATTTGAAACAAGAAATCATCATGGGGACTATTAGTCTTACCCTGTAGGGATAATTTATTTTTCTGCTTCACAATTTTAACTTCTTCCTTGGATCATGATTTGATGCTAAGATACTTAAAAGGTCATTTTATCAGGTCAACCACAAATGGTGCTCTTATTACAGAAAAGTTATGTAAAAGATGAAAAGAGAAGCAAGTCCATTAGCACGTAAAATGCACATAAAAATGGTGAAATTTTTCAGTTACATACTGGTCAGATGAATCTTGTTCAAATCTTTTGTTCAAATGGATGACTTTTCTAAGAGCTCTGTGGCACCACTTCAGAGGCTAATAGGCAGCATTCTCTCTGACCTTTAGCATTTTTTTTTTTTTTTATGAATGCTACCCACCAAGTGTACAAAAATGCCAGTTCACATAAGGCTCCTGTGTTACTTTTATTTCTTGCTCTGTAAAGGCTGCATTTTGAACATTTTAATTATGGTCAAAGCATTCCTAGTCAACCTAGAGGGCAATTAGTAGGAACACAGTAGATGCTAAAAAAAGATAATTTGGAATAATTTCACCCCCCCTTTTATCCTCACCCAGGGATATGTTTACTGATTTTTAAGAAGATAGAGAGAGAGGGGGAGAGGGAGGGGGAGAGGGAGAGGGAGAGAGAAAAGAAACATCTACACATGCCCCAACTGGGGATCAAACCCACAACCTAGGTAAGTGCCCTGACAGGGAATTGAACCTGCAGCCTTTTGATGTACAGGGCGGCACTCCAACCAACTGAGCCACCTGACCAAGGCTTTTCCCCTTTTGATTAGAGTTTGCAAATATAACTGTCAGCTAGTTACTCTGGTGAGGCTATGAGTCAGTCCTCCTCCAAGTAATATAAACTTCCTAATTTAGTCTTTGGTCTATAAATCTACAGTAACACTGCCAGTGTTTTGATGTTATCAGTGTCTTTATCTTCCTTTGCTCCACACTATCATAGATTTTATCTTTTCATTGCCTACTGTAATTTGTTGCTGGAAAAACAGTTGCTAGTAAGTAATATGCTGAAAGATGATGATTATCTGAAAGATGGGGGTAAGATCCCCATGATGTAGTGTGTGTATGAGCAAATAAAGGAATATGTGTGTCATGTTCATGCAAATAATATGACAGGTCGGAGGGCAATCCTGTGACCTGCTGGAGGTCAAGGATTGTGTATGTTCATTGTTACATCACTAGTATTTAACACTGTCCCAAAACATGGAAAATATTTAAGCAGCATTTGCTGTATTAATAAATGAAGAATTCTAGTGCTCCATGTTCCCACTGGCAAAACAAGGCTTCCGGGTTAAAAATGAGGTTGGAAGGTCCATCTACAACAATCTGCTATGCATTTAGTGTTTATGGGAGATTTCTATGTATACAGCATCATGCTAGGAGTTGTGAGAAAGGCAAGAAAATTAAATACAGGGATGGGGGCTGGAGGCCTGGGTGAAAGAGGTGAAGGGATTAAGAAGTACAAATTGGTAGCTACAAAACAGTCCCGAGGATGTACTAGTAAAGTAAAGAATAGGGAATATACTTCATAAAATTGCGATAACTGTATGGTGCCAGTTGGGGTACTGGAAATATCGAGGGAACACTATGTGAAGTATATGATTGTCTAACCGCTAAGCTGTACATCTGAAACCAATACAAAATAAAATTAAAAGGAAAAAAAGTAAGACTGACAAATCTTTCAGAAAAAAAAATAAAGAAAATTGAATACACAGATCTTGGACTTGAAGTGTCCGGTCTAGTGGAGGAGACAAGATATATATAAGTGAAAAGTTAACTCCTAATTCTAGAATGAATAATGACATGCCAAAGGTAATTTTTCATACCAAATACAACCACTACATGATTTCAGAGAAGAGAGAGGCTGCTGAAGACTGGAGTCATTAAGGAAAGCTACATAAACAAGGCAGGGATTGAGTTAGACCTTTTAGAATAAAAGAGGGGAAGGGAAGGAAATTGCAGTCTGGAGGGGGAAGGCTGGAGAGTACAAATGAACAGTCATCAAGATAAGAATAGATAGTTTGAGACTTAAAATGAAGGAAGCAGTCATTAGATTTGGAAAAACAGAGATGATGACAGAAACATATAGAATAAGGAAGTAGCTAAGTATGTGCATTTTGTATGATAATCATTTCATACCTAAACTCCTTGGTGAAAAAAGAAAGTAACTTTGAAACTTATATAAATTCTATATGTTGCAAACTTGGGCAAAATAGGTGGGATGTCAGAGGACCAGGAGGCTGCATTCCCAGAGGCTAGCGAGTAGCAGGCACACATGCCTAACTGGGAGGGAGTTGATGTACCACTCGAAGGGGCTGCACAGGTAGAGTGAGAGCCTGCATAAGTCTTTTGACAAAGGATGCTGTGTGGAAAGGGTTTATGATTGCAACATAGATTTGACTTTCCCCAAATCTTACGTGACCTGATGCACTTTTGTAGATATTCATTGATTATATCAATTTTCATTTATCTTATATATTTAAGGATACAGAAGGGTCAAGGCTATGTGTACACCTGTTCTGCAAACCAGAACCAGATACTTAGAGACAACGTTTGAAATTTTGCCTTTCAGATTCACACATCAATAAAATCAAGGATAAGGATAAGAGACCAAAGGAGAAGCCATAATTGACAGATATTTAAAAATAAATGGGGATCCTTATTTTCTAACCATGTCTAGAAATGGATGAAAGAAATCTTTATTAACGTTAATTATAGCAATGTAGATAAACCACCTGTATATTGTGTTTGTGTGTGAGAGTATGTAGAACAGAATGCGCAAAAAATTTTGTTAAAGCTTTTAAGAAATACTTTGAAAGTTACTTTCATGGACCCTTTAAAACTCCCATTCATTAATGGAATACTGATTAAATAAAAAATTAACTATTGAGAATGTCTCCTAAGTAAAGTATATCTATGCACGGATCTACTATGATGCTTTAACGAATGTTAATTATAGCTTTTTGATGTCTGTACTGCGTGGCTCTAAAAAGCTAATAAGACCTGCACTACATCATAGTTAATAGAAGTGTGGTGCTTGTTGCTTAGGCAACAGGATGAATAAATGCAGGTCAGGATGTGCTTCAAGAAAAACAAAAGCTAGACTATGATACTGAGTAGAGATGGAGCTGATCTAACGGATTTTTCCCTACATTAATGAAATCTGTTTCTTAAAATGGCCCGAGCATATCAGTGTACTTTAACTAAGTTCATAATGAAATAAATTAGGTTATGGAGATCAAGAAATAATTTTTATAAAGGCAGAAATTGATTTTTTATGATAGTAGTAGCAAATAAATGATTGATAGCATTTAAAGCAATAATTGATGACAACCATTTTATGATTTGCTTCCTTTTCATAATTAACTAATTCCTCTAAATGATAATTCAAAGCTTTTAAAATTGATTCTGTCCCATGAAGAAAGTATTAGACTGACTTTTCTGAATTAGCCATGTTTTCTTAATTTCTGGAAAATTTCACACAATCCTGGGAATACTTAGAATTGAAAAAAATAAAGACAATAATCTATGGAGGAGATCAGACCTTGGTTTTATTATGTAGGTACAGGGTTTTTGCCTTCCAGATGCATTTTGGAGTGCTCATACATATTCCATTCATGAATGTTTTTACGATCTCCAAATGCTTATTTGAAACCTGTTTGATTAACCTTTCAGTTCCAGGCTTTCAAAGGGGGATTATATTTGCTGAAAAGTGTTTAAAATTCAGGGGAAAATTATGCTGAATTAAAATCTTTCAAAGCAGCCAAATATTCCAGAGAACCCAAAAACCTACCTCACTTCTCATAGGACCAGAATAAATTTGGACGAGAGTTTGAGGAGTAGGAATGAGAAAGTCTTATCTCAAGTAGAGAGAGGGAGAAAGCATACTTATCAAAATGTGCAGTAAACATAAGTAACGATGCAAAGATTTTCATTCTGTTTGATAGTCCCTGTAGTTCTTGGTGTCATCTGTGTAGTGTCCTAAATCTGGTCAGTATCCTAAGACTCTCAGAACAATTGAAAAAATTTCACTTTTTCCCCCCTATTTTAATACCCACAATATCATTCCTGTCTAATTAGTGATGGTATTCTTAAACATGAGAAAAATGCAGTAGCTACACATCTCCTTGCAAAAAAAAAAAATAGGTTCATAAAGAGTTCATTGTATACAATTACCTAGAGCTCATCTGTTTTGATGCATTTAGTAGCTTTTTATAAAAAGCTCATGGGGCATACACCTTTTTTGGAGAAGAGGCAGAAGTTGAACAATTTGAATGATTTTCAAATCTGTAATAATAGTCAAGTCAGGCTTGGAGAAAAAGAATCTCCAATGGAGATAAAAAGACATAACTAGCTCTCCGTGTTTTGTTATCAGTTCTGGTGTTAATAAGCCTCAGGTGTCGGCTCCAGCAATTTATTTAGAAATAGCTATTCATTAGTTCTACATTTGCGTGCTACATGCCTATGTTATGAAGCTCTCTCTCTCTCTGAATTTAGGGATAGGCAATATGTGTAATGGGACCTTAAAAGCAAGGTAAGGTAATAAGGATGGTGACGTAGCTTAACAAGGGAAAGTGATGAGCACTGAGGGAGGCGTGTGAATGATTAGAAAGCTGGATCGCCCGTCTGCACCTCTCCCTCTCCTCCTTCCTCACCTATATTCACCACCGTGAGAAGTTCGCACACACCGCACCGGGTTTAGACTGCATGCAGACCAGTATTCAGAAGTACATGCATGTGCTCAGCCCATTAGCCTCTCCTTCTGAATATTGACAGCTAACTGATGCAAGTGTTTGTTTTTCCCTAAAGTAACAAACAATTACTTCCATGCTCCTCAATCAGCACATGTAAGTAAGTGGATCCTCTCCAGAATGGACTGTCTGAAACAGTTTGCTAAGGAACTAAAGGTCATTCGATAACACCACTTAAACTGCCTATCGAACAATGATCAGGAAACAAATGATCTTCACACTGTAAACATAATACGTTGTCCACTGAATCCCTAACTGCTGATGCTCACGCGAAATCCTATGTCTTTAGGCACCCAGAATCCATTGAAGAGGGGCTGATCGACCCCGGGGAATTCAGAAACTACAAATTTATAAAAATCACACAAAGAATGGAAGGGAGGACACAAATGTTCATCTCCTCTCGCTGCCTATAAATAGTCCTCTCACCGGTTCATTCATATCAGACACACGCACATGGACGCCTCTCGATCTCATTTCTCAGCAAGTATCTCTATGTACACAGTAAGTTCAGCCCTGAGGGCATCCCCTTTCCCGATGCCGCTACAGATATAAAACTGACCCGTTTTGGTGCAAATCGGGCTGCTTCTGAGCCATGTCAGACACATGAGAAGCAAAGACAGACAAAAGGCAGCTCTGTGGACACAGAGAGCGTCTTACCATAAACTGCACATTGTCAAATCCATTAGCCATCAGGTGGTTCTCGTACTGAGGTAGCCCAATGCTTTCCAACCATTGTCCCACTGTTTGGACCGGGCATCTGGGTCCTGTGAGAGGATGAAGAGGGAAGCGTTTAAGCAGGGAGTAGCCGTCCACGGGGTAATAGCGGTAGTCCTGGGCTGAGAGGTGGCATTGCCACATCATGCTCCTGGGAAAGTTGCTATCAAAGGAGCCCGCCAGCTTGACAGATTAGCGTTCCCGGCGCGCGAGAGAGCAAAGTCAGAAGTAACACATAGTTTGCCAGGCAGGCTGTGGAGTCTGACTTGATCCTAGCTCCACATTTCTCACATATTAATCTTTACTACCGACCAGGACGCCATACAGCCCCCAGAACCAGGCAGCGGTAGAAGGCATAGCAAGCTGTCGGCCGAGGCTGGTCTGCGTGCTCTGTGATTGTTGGAGTACTCCACAATGAGCAGTGCACGGCCAGCAGCCAGAATTCTCTTTATCAAGTACTCCTACACTCATCAATATGCAGCTCCATGCTCCCTGCTCCCCCTCGCTCGCTCCCCTTCATTACCCAGCCCAGGCTACACCTCGCATTTTCAATAATAGCCATCAGATAAGGCAGATTTTTTTTTTTGTCTGCAAGCTGTAAGCTGCTTCCTCCTACACGCCCATCCAAGCGTCAATCTTGAATGATGAGAGCAGTCAAAACAAATGCAGAAAATAGCAAGATTCAAAAGCAAACCTAAGCGCTTAAATCTGAATTGCATCTTCATACCGGTTATACATTACAGAGCTATTTGTTGTGGAATTTTACGTTTCAAAAGACACCAGGAAATGCAAAGCTTTAACCATAGCTGTTAGCAGAGCTCATGACAGGTTCCTTTTCTCCTTTTCTTCCCTTCCCTTTCTTCTTCTTAAAATGCAGCAGAGATAAATGTTTCTGATCTAAAGCTTTACAATGTGTGGAGAATCATTATTCTCTTTCTTTCGCAGGCTATATATATGAAGGAACATCTTTGAGATTCCTTTTTCATTTTGAATTACTGTAACATACAGAAACTGCATCGCAATCTCGAAGTCAAGATAATTCGTTTCTTGTTTGCATGGCTCCTTCTAAACAAAAATATTATTAGGCATAAGAAATCCTTTTCCCCTCTGACGTTTATAACCCGGTCTACCAGGGTTACCATCTTAAATGTGCTGTAAAGGTAACATTACTGGGTAGAATTGTTTAATAAAAAAAGGAGCCCTCACCAAAAAGAATTCAAGAATAACAGATGTAAATGTGTGAGTTTTACTGAATGGCAGACAGATTGAGTAATTTATTTAATAATTGAGAGAAACGAGAGCTTAATAATAGAACCCAGAGGACTAGATCATCAGAAAGAACAGACTCTTACTTAAGACTGGGAGAGAACTCGCAGGAAGGCTAGTCTCACCTCCCCCTTACCACAGGAACCCCTTGTCACAGTGTCCCTGGGAGACCATCACCTACTTTATGCTTGAATACTGCCTGTAACGGAGCCCTCACTACTTATCAAGAGGACTCCATTTATTAGAAAGCTGTTTTACTTCCTACTTGACTACCCACTGGCTCCAGCTCTGCCTTTGGAGTCCCCACAGATTGGGAACAGTGTGTTTTAAAAATTAAAGATAACTCTCCCCTCCCCTCTCCCTACCCACAACAGTGCTCGGCCCATAGTAGGTGCTCAGTAAATATTTACTGAATAAATGAAATATAATTTTCCTTCTTTCCCAAAACTTTATCTTTCTCTGTTTCCTTTCTCTTTTTAAGAACATTGTCAACCTCCCTGACACACAGACATTAAACCTCAAAGAACCTAGCACACTTTCTCTTTCGCTGTGGACACCAGTCCCCAAGTTAACACCATCCCTCACCACAGTGTTTCTGGCCCCTGCTCCCTTGATTCTTTTTCCTGTCTCACGCGTATGGAACTTTGATTGACTTTAATTCGGTGATCTTAGTTCAGGCCACCTGGCCCATGCAACAGTGGCTTCTACATGGGTCTTTCTACCTCTAATATTTTAAAAATCTATTTTATGTGTGAGTGTCAGAATAAGTTCTCTAAGATACTGTTTTGATAATTACTTCCTTTCCCAAAACTCTTCCCTGGTTTTCAGTTGGCTTCAAAGTAAACTCTCAACTTCTTTGATAATATTTTGGGGCATCTTTATGATTGATTACAAATAAACCGCATTGATTTCCTTTTCCCCGGGGTTCCAGTCAGGTGGGATTACTGGCTGGTCTCTGAAGGCAGCCTGTAACATACTTCAGTTGGTTTTATTCTGTTCCCACATTTCTGTCCCTTCGTTGGTTTTGAATCAGATGGCACTTCCCTTGTGAAATCTTTTCTAATCCCCTAACAGGAATGAATCTCTTCCTTATCTGTCTTAAGTGGCATTTTTTAGGCTCTCTATTAGAATAACTATTTTTTGTCTAACATTATAGTTATTAGCATACAAGACTTATTTATTGAATGTAGGAATGTTCTTCCTAATATTGCACGTGGTAAAGAATCAGTATGCATCTATCTAAACCAAATAATGTAGCTCTCATTTCACATAAAATCCTCCTAGTTTTGATTTAAAATTGTATTTTCATTTGAAATCTTTTCCAAGTATCTGAACTCTTTATAAAAGAAGATAGTTGGGTTTCTAAATAGAATTTTCAAGTGAATTTTTATCATCCTCATCCTCTCTTTTACTCTATTAGAATTTATCCCTGATTGGTTCTAGACCTTTCAAGAAAGTCAAAAAGTTTGTAGCATTCTAGAAATCAATTTTAAGAGATTCTGGTTGCTCAACATTAATTGCATGAAAACTTAAAAACAAAACACTCTTTGTCCTTGGACAGCTCTTAAGCTGGTATGAGGCGGAGTAAAATGGAGTATTAATTGCCATCTTTCCTAGGGTCACATCCATATTGTTCCTCCTGATTATTTAAACTTAGTAGGTCAATAAGCTACACAAAAAGTGAGAAAACACTGCAATATTGTTTTGGCTTGGTAAGACATATGCTGACTGACCAGGTTCTCAAATCCTATCTCATCTCTCTTTTTTAAAATGTATTTTTATTGATTTCAGAGAGGAAGGGAAAGAAAGAGAAAGGCAGAAACATCAATGATGAGAGAGAATCATTGATCGGCTGCCTCTGATCTGCTGCCTACTGGGGATTGAGACCTCAACCCAGGCATGTGCCCTTGACTGGAATCGAACCTGGGACCCTTCAGTCTGCAGGCCAACGCTCTATCCATTGAGCCAAACCAGCTAGGGCTCTCACCTCTTAAGATGTGCGCCAGGGCTAAAATACAGGGAAGAATGCCACATACATTACAGGCATTAAATCATCTTTGTTAAATGAATGAGTGACAGTAGAAACGATTTTCATGGTATTTTCATGAAAAGAAAATAGAAAGAAAGTCTATCTATCTATCTATCTATCTATCTATCTATCTATCTATCTATCTATCTATCTAGGTGGGTTTTTTCCATGGGCCAGACTGTTATATAAACACATAGCTCAGAGAGAATACTGCCCAGTCTTCGAAAATTATTATACAGAACGATTGAGTTTTATTCTTTTAACTGTTCAATCATTCAATTTCTACTCAGTGATTCTCATATGTTGGTGAAAGATTATAATGCAGGAGGGAAGTGAGTTAGGAGAGAATGAGGGAAGGAAGGAGAGAGGAAGGGAGGGAGGGAAGGAGGAAGGAAAAGAGAGAGGGAGAGAAGAAAGGACCTTGAGGCAAACCTCTAAAAGAACCCTGGTCTGGGTCTGAAGATCATTTTTTAAATAGTATCTAAGTATATTTCTCACTTTACTTGAAACACTTTCTTAGAGTCTTAAAATTCTTAAAGCCTATCAGTGCATTATTGGGCAGACTCCTTTATTCAACTAGAACTTCTCTAAGTCCCAAAAGTGAGATAAGAGGAGGGAAAGGAGAAAAACTAACAGTTATTCTGTGCTTCTCTGACCTGAGCAGCCTGGCGTGGATTATGATCCCCATTTATAGATAAGGGAATTGAAGTGTGTGATGAAGCCAGTCTTTCTTTGACACAATCTTTTAAAACATAATCCTGGGGGTTCCACTTCCAGAATGGCAATGTAAAGACACTCCATGGACCCTATCCCAAGCCAAACACACACAACCATATATATACTAGTATGTATATATGTATGTATGTGTGTGTGTATGTGTGTGTGTATGTGTGTGTGTATGTATATATATATATATACATATACATATACATATATATATATATTTTTTTCTGGCCCTTTAAATACAGTTCCTCATGTTGTGACCCAACCATAAAACTATTTTCGTTGCAACTTCATAACTGTAATGTTGCTACTGTTATGAATCATAATGTAAATATCTGATATGCAGGATGGTCTTAGGCGACCCCTGTGAAAAGGTCATTCGACCACGAAAGGGGTCGCGACCCACAGGTTGAGAACTGCTGATTTAGAGTCTCTGGAAATTGTTTCAAAAACATACAGAAGATGAAGAAATATTTATTCAAGAAAATGTACGAAAACATGTAAGAACAGTGAGAATCTAGGGCCCTGGGGCCATGACATGTTTCCTCCCTCCCTTTCCTCCCCAGCTCAGCTGGAAAGAAACTGCACTCTAGGTGGGTGTGCCCCAGAGGATGGGACTCTGTCTGTCCCCAGCTCCCATCATGGGATATAGTAACTTACCTAAAGGGGTGGGCCAGTAACATTTCTGATTCCTTCTAACTCCAAGGTGTAGAGGTTAAATTTCTGATGGGTGTGTGGCTGAGATGTCAGGGGTTCCCTTTGTCCATCCAGCCCCCATTCATAAACCGGAGGCTCTATCCCACTGTGGCCAGCTAGGAACAGTGAGGCCTTTGCGGCCCTCATCCAATTTAACTATAGGGATGAGGGTCTGTGCCCAGAAAGCAAGCTGAGAAGATGATAAGACCAGGGATGAGGCTACCATCCCTGTCCAGTGGCTCAAAGTCCTTGCCAAAAGGGAGAGTCAGTTCTTAAGTACAGAGAGTTCTAAAGTTCTATCCCAATAAATTGATTTTATTTGAAACTAGAGGCCTGGTGCACAAAATTCATGCATGGGGGTGGAGGGGTGTCCCTCAGTCCAGCCTGCACCCTCTCCAATCTGGGACCCCGTGGGGGATGTCTGACTGCCGGTTTAGGCTAAACCGGCAGTCAGACATCCCTCTCACAATCCTGGACCATTGGTTCCTAATCGCTCACCTGCCTGCCTGCCTGATCACCCCTAACTACCCCCCTCCCCCGTGGCCTGGTTGCCCCTAACTGCCCCCTGCTGCCAGCCTGGTCGCCCCCAACTGCCTCCTCCCTGCCGGCCTGGTCGCTTCTAACTGCCCCCCCCCCCGCCAGCTTGGTCACCCCTTGCTGCCCCCCAGCCAGCCTGGTCACCCCCAATTGCCCCCCTCTGCCGGCCTGGTCACCCTAACTTTCCCCCCTGCCAGCCTGGTCACCCCTCACTGGCCCCCCCGCCAGCCTAATTGCCCCCAACTGCACCCCCCTGCCAGCCTTGTCACCTCCAACTGCACCCCCCTGCTGGCCTGGTCATCACATGCAGCCTGCTTGTTCAGTCATTTGGTTGTACCTCACTAACCCCCCTGCCAGTCTGGTCGTAGGCAGCCATCTTGTGAGGGTGTGAGGGTTAATTTGCATATCACCTCTCTATTATACAGGATAGTCTCTGAGGAAGTTCAAGCCTAAGTGGGGTATGAAAAACAATAGAGATTTTTTATGATAAGCAAATAAAAAAAGGCTAGTAGCTACATTAGGACAAGTTAAGTGGTAGGCCATTTTCTAGTATATAAAATATCCAGAATAGGCAAATCTATAGGAACAGAATGTAGATTAGTGGTTGCCTAGGGGTAGGGAGAGAGGCTTGGGGGTAAACAGTGAGTGATTGTTAATAGATATGGGGTTTCCTTTTTAGGGTGACAAAAATGTTTTAAAATTGTGGTGACAGTTGCACAACTCTGTGCATATACTAAAAAACACTGAATTTATATGCCTCAAATGGATGAATTGAATGATATATAAATTATCTCTCAATAAAATTATAATTATTAAATAGTAATAAAATAAAAATAATTCTTAAATTTTCTTTAAATTCATATGAAAAATACATACAACTACATATGTGTACATTGTTATTATTTATATGTATATTAGTGTTTTTAGTGCTATTTTTTTTTTTTTTTTTTTTCTTTTTTTTTTATGTCCCTGATTCTATTATGATCACCAGATTATTTATTCACTTGATTCTTAGATTCACTTGTTGATAGATGCATGTTTGTTGTTCATAATTTGTATCTTTACCTTTTTCTTCTTCTTCCTCTTCTTAAAGGATACCTTTCAGCATTTCATATAATACTGGTTTGGTGGTGATGAACTCCTTTAGCTTTTCCTTATCTGTGAAGCTCTTTATCTGACCTTCAGTTCTGAATGATAGCTTTGCTGGATAAAGTAATCTTGGTTGTAGGTTCTTGGCATTCATCACTTTGAATATTTCTTGCCACTCCCTTCTGGCCTGCAAAGTTTCTGTTGAGAAATCAGCTGACAGTCGTATGGGTATTCCCTTGTAGGTAACTGAGTTTCTTTCTCTTGCTGCTTTTAAGATTCTCTCTTTGCCTTTTGCTCTTAGCATTTTAATGATGATGTGTCTTGGTGTGGTCCTCTTTGGATTCCTTCTGTTTGGGGTTCTCTGCGCTTCTTGGACCTGTAAGTCTATTTCTTTCACCAGGTGGGGGAAGTTTTCTGTCATTATTTCTTCAAATAGGTTTTCAATATCTTGCTCTCTCTCATCTTCTGGCACCCCTATAATTCTGATGTTGGTACGCTTGAAGCTGTCCCAGAGGCTCCTTACACTATCTTCGTATTTTCGGATTCTTTTTTCATTTTGCTTTTCTGGTTCGGTGTTTTTTGCTTCTTCGCATTTCAAATCTTTGCCTTGATTCTTGCGCTCCTCTGGTCTGCTGTTGGGAGTCTGTATAGTATTCGTTATTTCAGTCTGTGTATGCTTAATTTCTAGTTGGTTCTTTATCATAACATCAAGGGTCTCATTAGTTTTCTTGAGGATCTCACTACATTTATCGGCGGCTTCTAGACAGTTCTTAAGAGACCTTAAAAGTGTGGTTCTGAACTCAATATCCTCCATTGACAGTTTTGTCCTGTTTCTTTGTCTCCGCATTTTTTATGCTTTCTTGGTGCACCCCCTAGTGGTCTTTGTGCACAGTCTTGTTGTAGTTAAGCCTTGATTGTTGTCGGCAATACTGGGGGTGATTTGACCTCCAGGCTAACTGGCTATGAGAGTCTGCTGTATCTCTATTTTTTTTTTTCATTTTCTTTTTCTTGTTTTTTTTTTTTTGGTTTACTTCCTCCTCCATACTATCTGTATCATCCATCCTCTTTTCAAGGTGATTCAGGTTAACAAACTAGTATCTTCCATGCACATTTACCCATTGCCAAATCTCTTTCTCAAACACATACAGATATGAATAAATATATATGCATGTGTGTATGATATGTATATCTGGGGGTACTTTTGGAAGTTGTTCTCAAAAGACAGAATCGTATCACACTCACTTTTCTGAACCTTACTTTTCTCATTCAGCAAAGCCTTATGGAAATTCAACCAAGTAAATGACAAACTATGATTTATTCTTTGAAATAACTGTATAATAGTCTGCAATATTGACTAATATTTTATTCACTATATGCTATTCATTATTCTATCTCCAGGCCCACCCCTTCATTTTCTTTTTAAAAACATTTTATTTTGAGTTAATTGTAGATTCCTATGCAGTTATAAGAAATAATAGAGAAATTCTGTATAGACTTTACCCAGTTTTCCCCAATGGTAACATCTACCTACAGTATGCTATCACAGTCAGGTAATTGGCATAGATAAAATCCATTGATCTTATTAAGATTTCACCAGTTTCACATGTGCTCGTGTGTGTGTGTGTGTGTGTGTGTGTGTGTGTGTGTGCAAGTATGTGTTTAGTCCTTTGCAATTTTATCACATGTGGACTGTGTAACCATCACTATGGTTAAGATAAAGATAGTGCCATCACAAGAATCCTCTTGGTATTCTTTTAAACCCATGGCCATCTCCCCCTCTCTCTAACTAGCAACTACTAATCTGTTCTCCACCTCTATCATTTTGTCATTTCAAGAATGTTAGCTGCATGGAATCATACAGTATGTAAGCTTTGGGATGGGCTTTTCTCAGCACAATTCTCTTGAAATCCCTGTTAACTTATTCCATGTATCAATAGCTCATTTCTTTTTATTGCTGAGTAGTATTTCATGGTATGGATGTACCACAGTTTGATTAATGATTCACACATTGAAAGACATTTGGGTTGTTTCCAGCTTTTAGCTATTATGAATAAAGCTGTTATGATCATTGGTGTACACACTTTTCTGTGAACATACATTTCCATTTCTATAGGATAAATGTCCAAGAGTGCTATTGCTGGGTCATACAGTAAATACACATTTCATTTTATAAGAAATGGTCATATTATTTCCAGAGTGGTTGTAACATTTTACATTCCACCCAGCAATGCATGAGAGATAAAGTTTCTTTGCATCTTCACCAGACTTTGGTGTTACCACTATTTAAAAAGATTTTTTTTAGCTATTCTGATAGGTGTGTAGTAATATTTCATTATGGTTTTAATTTGCATTTCCCTCATGGCTAATGATGTTGAACATATTTTTATGTGTTTATTTGGCATCTGCATATGCTTTTTGGTAAAATGTCTGTTCATGTCTTTTGCCTATTTTCTAATTGGGTTGTTTGGTTTTTGCATAGTTGAATTTTGAGGATTCCTTATACATTCTAAGTACATGATACTTGTAGATTTTTGATTTGCAAATATTTGCTCTCTGTCTGTAGTCAGTCTTGATCCTCATCACAATTCCCTGCAGAGCTAAAGTTTTTTTATTTTGATAAAGTCATTTTATCATTTTTTTCTTTGATGATCATGTTTTGGGTGTTTTCCCTGTTATTTTTAACTTTTAAAAATGATCATTTAAAAAAAAGATGCCTGTATTAAATAGCCTATAACTAATTATTTTTTAATATGGAATGTAAAAAAAAACACCTATAGTCTGGTGGTTTACATTTTAATGGACAAATACAATTTAGGGTGATGACAGTCATGCTTGATTTTAACCATTTCATCTTATTTATGTTTATATTTATTTAAAATTTTGTTTCCTTATTTTCCTTTTCTTCAATTTTGTTGTTCTGGTGACATTCTTACTCATTACATTTTTTTCCTTTTGAACTTTGAGATTTTGTGATACTTCTCCACTCCATTCACGATTACTTTACTTTCCCTGCTCTAAAAAGCAGACATACTTTTCTAAAATTATTTGAAAATAATATACCAATTCTTTCCCTCCTATTCCAGTAAAATTAGACCTTCAGAATATTTTTTTCTTCTCTAGTCTCCCTTTCCTACAACCATGTGCTGTAATTTTCAAAATGTTTTTCCTTTACCATTCTGTCCTATTCCAAACCTATTCTTAGGTTTTGCTGATAAACATTTAGAAAATTTTATTCTAGTCTATTACTAGAATTTTACTTATTCCTTCTATTTAATTAACTCTTACTTAGTATTTATGTTGAAGTCTCCCAATATGTTTATCTTATCTATTTGTATTTAATTATTATAAAGATTATTTGATCGCTGTTCTTTTATTTCTTCATAACCTTCTCCATCTTGATATTTCTGCTTTTATTTGTGGTTTTGTTAAAAACGTTATCATATACTAAAAAACTATTTTGAACTGAGAAAATAAAAAGCACAGCATATAAAAATTTGTGAATGTAGCTAAAGTAGTATTTAAAGAGAAATTTACAGCATTAAGTATATTATTAGAAATACAGAAAATTTCAAATTAATAATTTTATTATCCAGCTTAAGAAATGAGGAAAAAAAGGTCTAAAAGTAGCAGAAATAAGAAAATAAAAATTAAAGATAAATAAAATAGGAAGAAGAAAAATCAATAGGAAAAAATCAATGGCTGTTATTTGAGAGAATCTATAAAATTGATAAAGCACTAGTCAGGCTAAGCAGGATTGAAAAAAAAGGAGAATAAATGATTTACCAGTATTAAGAATTGGAGAAGTGGTAGCCTACAGACTACAGATATTAAGAAGGAAAGTAAAGAATATTATGAGTAATTTTATACCAATAAATTCAGTAACAAGTAAAATGGACAAATTCATTGAAAGACACAACCATCAAAGCTCACTCATGAAAGATTTTCTAATTAAATATCTATTAAAGTAATTGTATTTATACTTAAAAACTTTCACAACGAAAATTTAGCCCTCATTAATGACTTCAGTGTTGAATTCTAGCAAACATATGAGGAAGAAATAATACCAATGTTACATAAATTCTTCCAGAAAATTAAAAAGAATAACTTTCTAATTCAAGACATGAAGTCAGCATTACTCTGATATCAAAATCAGACAAAGACATTATGAGAAAAGAAAACTATAGACCAATGTTTGTCATGCATGTAAGGTTTAAAAATTCTAGTTAATGGGTGGAGGATACTTCTTTTTATAATTTACTAGAGGCTCGGTGTACGATTTCATGCACAGGTGGGGTCCCTCCGCCTGGCTGGCAATCGGGCTTATTGGGGCTGTCTCGTCCAGTCTCGATCAGGGCAGATGGGGGCTGGCTGGCTGGGGAGGGACCGCAGGAGGGCTCCAGGGTGTGTCCGGCCCTCTTGCCCAGTCCTGATTGGCCAGACCCCAGCAGCAAGCTAACCTACCGGTTGGAGGGTCTGCCCTATGGTGGTCAGTGCGCATCATAGCGACTGGTTGAGTAGTTGACTGAATGGTCGACTGATCGGTCAGACACTTAGTATATTACACTTTTATTATATAGGATTCATTTCTTTAGCATTGACTGATATTTTCAGCAAATATGTATAAAGTACCTCTTGTTCTACTCATTTTGTTAGGAGGTGGGGATATAGCTTTGAACATCCTTGCACATATGTACTTTATAGGCTAGTGGAGAAAACTGGTTTACCACCTAGAAAATGTCATTTGAGATTAGAGGAATTAAAACTTAAAATAACGACTTTCTATTGCAACCATACAGAGAGGAGAAGTGAGTTAGAGAAAACTGCTTAAGTGACTCCAGTTTCCATGAGCAGAAGAGAAACCTAATATACTGTTTCAATAGGTGCTACTAGATGAAATGGTTAACATGGGTAAACTGAATTGGCAGAGGAGGCAGTTATCAAATTGGTTAGGTGGGAAAATGGCATTAGGGAAGGGATAAAGACAAGCCACTGAAAAATAGTTTTTAAAAAAAGAAACTGGGAAGATGGCGGCGGTATAGGCAGACGCGTCCCAGGTCGTGTCCCTGAGCAAATGGAGTGAGCAGCTGAAACTAGTAACATCCACCCCGAATTGGCGAAATTCCTCAGCTGGCGAGACGGTTTGCAGCCGGGAAGAGCAGAACTCCCCTGGAAAGCAGATCCAAGCAACAGCAACCTCCTGAGCACTACACCCTCTGCTGAGGAACAGCAGCTGTACGTGAAACCTCGCCCCACCAGCCAGAAGAGCCACCACAGCTGTGAACAGCACCCACCAGAGGAGTTGCTGCCAACTGAAGAGCAGCTGCTACCGCAACCGCCCGAAGAGCAACCGCAGACCAAGGAGTCACTGCCACCAAGGGAGCAGCCACTGAACGACTCAACGTCTAGATATGTCAGTGAGATCAAACATGGGTAGACAAAGAAACCCCCAAAGGAAAGAGAAGGAGGACTCTCCAGAAAAGCAGCTAAGTAATACAGAGGCATGCAACATGACAGAAAAAGAATTCAGAATAAGGGTCCTAGAGTGCATAAACCGGATGGAGGAAAAAATCGACAACCTCAGCAAGAAGCAAGAAGAAACAGATGAAAAAATCGATAACATATGGAAGAAGCTAGAAGAAACAGATGAAAAAATCAACAACTTAAGTAAGACCCAAGAAGAAATGAAGAGTGATATAGCTGCAATGAAAAACTCCATTGAAAGTATCAACAGTAGACTAGGAGAAGCGGAGGACCGAATTAGTGATTTAGAAGACAAGGAAGCAAAACACACCCAAAACGTACTGCAATTGGAGAAAAAAATGAAAAGACAGGAGGAGAGCCTAAGGGAGCTTTGGGACAACATGAAACGAAACAACATACGAATAATAGGGGTACCAGAACAACAGAAGGATGAACAAGGATTAGAAAACCTATTAGAAGAAATAATATCAGAAAACTTCCCTGAGGTGGGGAAGAAAAAAGGCACACAAGCCCAGAGAGTCCCAAACAAGGTGAACCCAAAAAGACCCACACCAAGACACATCATAATTACTATGGCAAATGTTCAGGACAAGGAGAGAATCTTACAGGCTGCAAGAGAGAGACGGAAAGTTACATACAAGGGATCTCCCATTAGATTGTCAAATGATTTCTCAACAGAAACACATCAGGCCAGAAAAGAATGGACGGAAATTTACAAAGTGATGCAAAGCAAAGGACTGAATCCAAGAATACTCTATCCAGCAAGGCTATCATTCAAACTTGAAGGGGAAATAAGAAGCTTCACAGACAAAAAAAGGCTAAGGGAGTTTATCACCACCAAGCCAGCAATGCAAGGAATGCTAAAGGGACTGGTATAAAAATAAGAAATAAAAAGCTCAGAAAGAAAACAGCCACACAAAAACAGAAATGCCTACAAACAACTACCTTTCAATAATAACTTTAAACGTAAACGGACTAAATGCTCCAAACAAAAGACATCGAGTGGCTGAATGGATAAAAAAACATGACCCATACATCTGCTGTCTACAAGAAACCCACCTCATTAGAAGGGACTCACACAGACTGAAAGTGAAAGGATGGAAAAATATCTTTCAGGCAAATGGAAAGGAAAAGAAAGCTGGGGTAGCAATACTTATATCGGACAAAATAGACCTCAAAGTGAAGGCCATAACAAGAGATAAGGAAGGCCATTTCATAATACTAAAGGGATCAATACAACAAGAAGATATAATCCTGGTAAACATATATGCACCCAATGCAGGAGCACCCAAATTCATAAAAAAATTCCTGGAAGATATCAAAGGAGACATCGACAACAATACAATCATAGTAGGGGACTTTAATACACCACTGACAGCACTGGATAAGTCCTCTAGACAAATAATCAGCAAAGATACAGCAATCCTAAATGACTCACTAGATCAGATGGACTTAATAGACATCTTCAGAACACTTCACCCGAAAGCCAGGGAATATACATTCTACTCAAATGCTCATAGGACATATTCAAAAATAGACCATATATTGGGTCACAAGCAAAGTATCCCCAAATTCAAGAAAATTGAAATCATAAAAAGCGTCTTCGCAGACCACGATGGCATAATATCAGAAATAAACTACAATAAAAACAACCCAAAATACTCAAACACCTGGAAGCTGAATAGCATGCTATTAAATATTGATTGGGTTACCAATGAAATCAAAGAAGAAATTCGAAACATCCTGGAAACTAATGACAATGAAAACACAACAATCCAAAACCTATGGGACACAATGAAAGCAGTCCTGAGAGGGAAGTTTATAGCTCTACAGGCCTATCTCAAAAAACAAGAAAAAATGGTAGTAAATCATCTAACTCTACAACTCAAAGAATTAGAAAGAGAGCAACAAGAAAACCCCAGAGTGAGCAGAAGGAAGGAGATAATAAAGATTAGAGCAGAAATAAATGACATAGAGACCAAAAAAACAATACAGAAAATCAATGAAACCAAGAGCTGGTTCTTTGAAAGGATAAACAAGATTGACAAACCTCTAGCCAGACTCACCAAGAAGCAAAGAGAGAGGACCCAAATAAACAAAATCAGAAACGATAGAGG
Organism: Myotis myotis; assembly: GCF_014108235.1. NCBI lineage: Eukaryota > Metazoa > Chordata > Mammalia > Chiroptera > Vespertilionidae > Myotis > Myotis myotis. The sequence continues at coordinate 197,315,977 of NW_023416335.1, forward strand.
CGAAATAACAACAGACCCCACAGAAATACAAATGATTGTTAAAAAATACTATGGACAGCTCTACTCCAACAAACTAGACAACCTGGAGGAAATGGACAAATTCCTAGAAAAATACAACATTCCAAAACTCAATCAGGAAGAATCTAAAAATCTCAACAGGCCAATAACTATGGAAGAAATTGAAGCAGTCATCAAAAAGCTTCCAGCAAACAAAAGCCCAGGACCAGACGGCTTCACAGGGGAGTTTTACCAAACATTCAAGGAAGAACTAAAACCTATCCTCCTCAGACTACTACAAAAAATTCAAGAGGAAGGAACACTTCCAAGCTCATTCTATGAAGCCAGCATCACCCTAATACCAAAACCAGGTAAAGACAACACAATGAAAGAGAATTACAGGCCAATATCCCTCATGAACATAGATGCCAAAATCCTCAACAAAATCTTAGCAAATCGGATCCAACAGTACATCAGAAAGATCATACACCATGACCAAGTAGGATTTATCCCAGGGATGCAAGGATGGTACAATATCCGCAAATCAATAAACGTGATACATCACATAAACAAACTGAAAGAAAAAAACCACATGGTCATATCAATTGATGCAGAAAAAGCATTTGACAAAATTCAACACCCATTTTTGATAAAAGCTCTCAGCAAGGTGGGAGTAGAAGGATCATACCTCAACATAATAAAAGCCATATATGACAGGCCCACAGCCAACATCATACTCAATGGACAAAAACTAACACCATTTCCCCTAAGAACAGGAACAAGACAGGGATGCCCCCTCTCACCACTCCTGTTCACCATAGTACTGGAAGTGTTAGCCATTGCAATTTGGCAAGAAGAAGAAATAAAAGGCATCCAAATTGGAAAAGAGGAAGTAAAACTGTCCTTATTTGCAGACGACATGATATTATACATACAAAACCCTAGAGACTCCATCAAAAAGCTACTGGACTTAATACATGAATTTGGCAATGTAGCAGGATACAAAATTAACCCCAAGAAATCCGAGGCATTTCTATACACCAATAGTGAACTTTCAGAAAGAGAGATTATAAAAACAATCCCGTTTACCATCGCACCAAAAAAATTAAGCTACCTAGGAATAAACTTAACTAAAGAGGTAAAAGACCTCTACTCAGAAAACTACAGGACGTTGAAAAAAGATATAGAGGAAGACATAAACAGATGGAAGAACATACCGTGTTCATGGATTGGTAGAATCAACATCATTAAAATGTCCATACTACCCAAAGCAATCTATAAATTCAACGCACTTCCCATTAAAATACCAACGGCATACTTCAGAGATCTAGAACGAACTCTCCAAAAATTCATCTGGAATAAAAAAAGACCTCGAATAGCTGCAGCAATCCTGAAAAAGACCAAAGTAGGTGGGATCTCAATACCAGATATCAAGATGTATTACAAAGCCACTGTTCTCAAAACTGCCTGGTACTGGCACAAGAATAGGCATATAGATCAATGGAATAGAATAGAGAGCCCAGAAATCGGCCCGAACCAATATGCTCAATTAATATTTGACAAAGGAGGCAAGAACATACAATGGAGCCAAGATAGTCTCTTCAATAAATGGTGCTGGGAAAATTGGACAGATATATGCAAGAAAATGAAACTAGACCACCAACTTACACCATACACAAAAATAAACTCAAAATGGATAAAGGACTTAAATGTACGACAGGAAACCATAAAAATTCTAGAAGAATCCAAAGGCAACAAAATCTCAGACATATGCCGAAGCAATTTCTTCACTGATACAGCTCCTAGGGCACTTGAAACGAAAGAGAAAATGAACAAATGGGACTACGTCAAAATAAAAAGCTTCTGCACAGCAAAAGAAACCATGAACAAAACAACGAGAAAACCCACTGTGTGGGAAAACATATTTGCCAATGTCATATCTGATAAGGGCCTAATCTCCAAAATTTATAGGGAACTCATACAACTTAACAAAAGGAAGATAAACAATCCAATCAAAAAATGGGCAAAGGACCTAAATAGACACCTTTCAAAAGAGGACATTCAGAAAGCCAAGAGACATATGAAAACATGCTCAAAGTCACTAATCATCCGAGAGATGCAAATCAAAACAACAATGAGGTACCATCTCACACCTGTCAGACTGGCTATCATCAACAAATCAACAAACGACAAGTGCTGGAGAGCATGTGGAGAAAAAGGAACACTCGTGCACTGCTGGTGGGAATGCAGACTGGTGCAGCCACTATGGAAGACAGTATGGAGTTTCCTTAAAAAACTGAAAATGGAACTCCCATTTGACCCTGTGATCCCACTTCTAGGAATATATCCCAAGAAACCAGAAACACCAATCAGAAAGGATATATGCACCCCTATGTTCATAGCAGCACAATTCACCATAGCTAAGATCTGGAAACAGCCTAAGTGCCCATCAGTAGATGAATGGATTAGAAAACTGTGGTACATCTACACGATGGAATACTATGCTGCTCTAAAAAGGAAGGAACTCTTACCATTTGCAACGTCATGGATGGAACTGGAGAGCATTATGCTAAGTGAAATAAGCCAGTCAATGAAGAAAAAATACCACATGATCTCACTCATTCATGGATAATAGAGACCATTATAAACTTTTGAACAATAATAGATACAGAGGCAGAGCTGCCTCAAACAGATTGTCAAACTGCAGCAGGAAGGCCGGGGAGGGTTGCGGGGCAGGAGGTAGGGGGGTAAGAGATCAACTAAAGGACTTGTATGCATGCATAGAAGCATAACCAGTGGACATAAGACATTGGGGGATAGGGGTGGCTAGGGGACTGTCTAGGGCGGGGGGATAAAATGGACACATATGTAATACCCTTTGTAATACTTTAAGCAATAAAAAACAAAAAACAAAAAACAAAAAACAAACAAAAAAAAAAACAAAAAACAAACAAACAAAAAAAGAAACTGGCTAGTTCCTCAAAAATGTAATAAATACCTACTTATCGTAGCTCCGAGGTAACTGACAAAAGTCACATACTCTTCAATGAATGTGAGTCTTCCCAGTGATCTAAACCCTATCTGAAGAAAGGGAGCTTGTGTTTATTGAGCATCTACTATGCCTCTAGCCTTTTAAATGTGACCTCATTATGTAAAACTAGAGGCCTGATGCATGAAATTCGTGCAAGAGTAGGCCTTCACAGCCTCGGCAGCTGCCTCCATCCCGCGGCTGCAACCCTGGCTTCGTCTGGAAGGACATCTGGAAGGACATCTGGTCTAATTAGCATATTATTCTTTTATTACTATAGATAACAGAAAACATGCATTTATTCTGGTCAGGTTCCAAAGCCTCTGCAGGCATTAGCTCATAATTACTTTCATGACAACCTTGTGAAGTATTACTGTTTCCTCTCTTTTCACGGGGGAAGATAATAAGATCCGTGGGGTCCATGAAGCCACCCAGTTAGACTAGAGCCCTGGTAGCTTGGTTCCCGAGTGAAGCTTTCAGCCACGACTCTACTGCACCTCTGTTCCCGGTGCTCAGGGTGGGAAACAGGCCTTTTCGCAGGAGGGAGAATGTGCACCTGTCCACCTGCCAGCAGGCTTGCTTTCAAATCGTTTCCCAGTTTTTCTGTGTATTCTTCTTCCCACCCTTCATCTTACATTCATTATTCTTGGCTTCTAAAGAGCAAAGCAATGGGAAAAAGCAGGGGGAGTCATGAGAGGTGGGAGAAGGGTAAAACCTATCACTCGGATATTTCTATTCCACCCAACAAAGGGCTTTTCTGTGATTCTAAAAGACAGCCCCTTCCATTCCCACAGGTGCTCAGCCTCTCAGGTCTGCAATGCACGGATGCCTGGGCTGCGTGACTCAGTGAGAGCTGGCACAGCATCGCATGATGGTAAAGAGCCCAGACTCTAGAGTCAGTGGGCAATGGGTTTGAATTTTGGCTACTCTCCACTCTGTGTATGTATCTGTTGTTTTGATTCTATTGCATGGAGGGATAGAAAGAGTACCTTTCTGCTTGGGCACGTTTCGGTGGCTTCATTCGTTGTCAGTAAAGTGAGGGTGACACCTCGCCCCACCTACCTTATGGTTCTGTGTGAAGCTGAAATGAAATAACACGTGTGGAAAAACCGCTATAACTTACAAAGTGCTGTTCAAATGCTTGAGGCACTCATTATCTTTACTGTCAGTAAAATATACACTCGTGTTGTTCATTCAGTCCCTGGATCGAAGGGACTGGCCCTGAGCCATCAGTGCGTTTCCTTGCCCAGTTTTCTTTGTTTCAAACAGACAAAAATGAATGGGGTGAGCAGTCTGGCCAAATAACAGAGGCAGCTAATTGTACTGTGAAGTGATCAGAATCCCAAAACCAGTGATGTCATTGGGGGCTCTGTCTTATCTGATGCACCAATAACCAGGTCTCAGCACAAAGCAGCCTGGTCTCCCCATCCATCTAAGGGTGAAAAGAGAAGAAAGGGGCACCAATGGCAGGAAAGAATGGTTCCTATTCCCAGCTTCAAGATGGAAAAAAGGGACCATTGGTTATTTAGTCCAAGCTATTTAAATTAAAGACTGGTCATTTTTTAAGAGACTGGTAGAAGAGCCCACTGAAATTAAAAGGTAGGCCCATATTTTTGGAGAGAAATTGAACATTCAATTAGTAACAATAGGGATGGCCTCTCTGTGAGCCTCCTTTCCTCTCATTTCAAGCCTGTAATACAGGTGTAGGAGTAGGGGTGAAAAGAGTTCGTTCCGGTAGAGTAGTGTAAGAAAGATCCTTACAATTCTATTTTTAACTAGAAAGTACCAGTATCTCATTTTTCCAATCCTACAAGTCCTCTGAGCTGAGAAACACAAATGACATATCTGTTTTCCTTATGGAGAAAAGCTGACCATGAAAATTAGCGAGAAGAGAGAGGCAATGCAATGAAAAACATGCTTCTTCCCCTGATGAAAGGACAGCCATTTGGAAATACAGACAGAAATGCAAAGCTCAGGTGAAAGACAAGGAAAAGGGAAAGAGATGAGTCATTCCAGGAACTGTGGAATGTTGTGGGTCAACAGAGTCCTGGATCACCAAGCCAAGATTTAAGGAGGAAAATGTTCCAAATTATGCTTTGGTGTTTAAATGCTAAGGCAAGTCAGGAGCTCAGATACAATTTTCCCTAAGGCCTTGAATTTTATTTTGAACTAAATACTTTATGAAACACATAAGAAATACCAGCCTTTACAAACCAGATCTGACAACTTATGCACTGGGGTATAGTCTAAAATAGAAAATGGAATTTAAGTCTAAAATGCTAAAATCTTCTGTATCAAAATATATTTGTATCAAATATATTATGTATCAAATATATTATGTATCAAAATATATTTATTTAATCAGGGCATACCTGATTTAAAAAAATAGTAATTCCACTGATTTAATTCTTATTTCTCCTTCTTTTTAGGCTTCTGGCAAATGTCTGAATCTTCTTTGAGAAGAAGCTGATTACAGCCATAAGTCACTGAGGCCTCCTGTGTGCCAGTCATCCTGTGAGGCCCACGGGGGAAGGGAGCCTGTCCTGCCCTCAAGGGTCTTACAGTCTCGTGGAGAGAAAACTACCAGGAGGAGGATGAATACTGTTATGGAGGTGTATACAAAATACGTAAAATGTAGATAAAAGGAAAGGACCTTTACTCTGGCTTAGGTAGAGAGCTTAAGAGAGTTTAGAGGAGTTCATTTGATCTGTGGCTTAAAGATTCAGGAAGAGTTTGTGTGGCTTAAAGATTCAGGGAGATGGTTATAATGGTTAATTTTATGTGTCAACTTGACTGGGTTAAGGGATGCTCACAGGGCTGGTACCAGGATGATTTCTGGTGTGTCTGCGAGGTTGTTTCCAGAGGAGACTCACATTTGAACCTGTAGACTGAGTAAAGGTCACCCTCACTATGTGGGTGGGCATCATCCAATCTTCTGAGGGCCTATTAGAACGAAACGTCGCAGGAAGAGCCATTCACCTGCACTCCAACATTGGCACTCCTGGTTCTTGCCGTTCACACGAAGACCTGGACTTCCACAACTAGCATCTGAGACTCTCAGGCCTCTAGACTTGGACCGAATTATACCATCAGCTTCCCTGGTTCTCTGGCTTGCAGATGAGTGTAAAACTTCTCAGGCTCCATAATCCTGTGGGCCAATTCCTATAATAAATCTCCTCTTATGTTATCTATCTATAGCCTATTGGTTACATGTCTCTGGAGAATCCTAATACAATGGTGTTCCAGGCAGAGGGAATAACATGAGGGAAAGGTATATTTGAGTAAAAAATGATTCAAATGACTACTGCCAGAATTCAATTATATGTGCATGTCTAAGGAGGGGAGTGCCACAGGGGATAGGGCAAGATATGTAGGCAGGAGACAGATAATCATGGGATTATAATGGGACAGATAATTACTTGTATGCCAAGTAAAACAGTATTTTTTTTTCCTCAGGAACAGAGAGATACAATCACAGTCTTGTGGCACAAACAATATCTGGGAGGACGTGAGAGAGAATAATTCAGGAAAGAAATTGGAAGTAGGGAGACATGGGAAGCCTGCAAGGTTTTCTCTCTTGTAAAGCAAATAGACTAAACGACACAACTAAATATTTTAAGGGATAGTCTCTCAGGAGAGGAAATTCCAAATATTCTCTGTCTCTTAGAACCTTCCAAAGTAAGCCCTGATTCAATGGCTGACTGAATTCCCCAAGAAAGGAAGTTAGCTAACTGTGCCTCAACTACAGAAAGTAGTAAGACATGGGGTTGATTCTCCCCATGGAGACTTCATCTAATTGGCTCAAACTTTGCTTGACAGTCATGGTAAATGAACACTCTGGACAGAAGGGCATCAAAATTCCAAGTGCTCTGTGCATGTAATACAAAGTGGTAAAAAGGAAATGATTACACGATATTTTCCAAAAAGATGATTGCTATGAACATCAAAAGAATTGATTACTCTGGAAAGTGCTTAGATTAGTAGTTGGCATAAATCATGCACTGAGCAAATATTAGTGAAAAAAATAAAAGCATTTATTATAATAATACATATTAGTTATGATTAGCTATAATGGTACTTATTTATAACAAGCAATACATATAATAATGTTATTAATATTCATTGGCTCCTGAGCCATAAGCAAGTTTCAAAAGATCAACTTGCTGAGTCAGTCAAGCACTGTTTAAAATCCATGAAATTCATGATTTTGAAAGAACTCTGGGTCAGATTTATCACCCATCACTCTAACAGATGCATTGTGATTAAGTATGAAAACAGATAAGACACTGAATTCATTTCATCATCTTAGCCTGACAACTTTAACTGTTATGAAATCTCATGGGCACAATATATACCCACTGTGATGGAGACATGTTTACTTCCTTGAGAGAGTCAACTAGTAAATCTATGATTTCTATAAAACAGAAGCTCCTTCAGAATATTTTTTAACCTCAAGGTTAATGCTTATTTCCATTTTCTACTAAAAGCTTGAAAAGTCAGTGCTAAAGATTTGGCTTTGCTTGATTTTCTCAGTTACCATAAAATGTTTCTTTTGATGAAGTAGGATGAGTTTTGAGAGAATTTGAACTTCAAGCTTGCATGTAATCCTCCACGCAAGACAAACTCAGCAACTTAACAAACAGGAATTTTAATCTATTTCAGATAGAGGTGCTGGCTGAAAATTAGAATAGAAACCCCAAATACAAAAGAAATAGAGCTGGCTTAGAAATGTGGAATAAACAGACTAAAACAGCTTCATCCCATAATATAAATACATAATTAGGTAATTTAAAATAAGCATTGAAGTTCATAATGATTCAAAGTCATGGGGAGAGAAAGAGTTTTCTCTTGTTTTCTAAAGAACTCAGACCCAAACCTGGTAATACATCATGAACAGTTGTTTCACCTCGCAACATCCATTCTTCTCTTCCGATAATGATCCAATTTTCTATTTTCCTTAGGGGGGTTGAACCCTTCACTCACTCACAGTTCCTGTGCGTTGGAAAGAGTGTCTTGCACCCCATCTTCAGGGATGGACATATACCTCAAATCTGACACACAAATCCTCAAGTAACTTGATTCTAACCAACAGAATACCTCACCATTGTGACTATGTCACTTCCAAGATCAGATTACAAAAGTTCAGACTTCTTCTTTCTAGAAGAAAACTGATTGCTTTGATGAATCACGTTGCTATGTTCAGTCCCATGTTAAGGAACTGAGGAAAACAACTGGCTAGAGAGGAAAAGAGGCCCTCAGTCCAACAGCCCAAAGGAACTGAATCCTGCCAAGGATCATGTGAGTGAGCCTTCAGATGAGTACCGGCCCTGGCCAACACATAGACTGCAGCTTGGTGAGAAAGCCTGAAGCAAGAACCCAGTTAAACCATGCCCAGATTCATGACCACAGAAACTGAGATTTTTTTAAGTGTCTTTTAAGTTGCTAAATTCCGTGGTAGTTTGTTATGTATTAATAAATACCTAATACTATTATTACTAATACACCTGGCAATTTATGTTCCCCTGGCCAGAATATTTCTCTCATGATTGAGCATATGACCAAATTCAAGTCAATAAAAATTAGACTCGCCGGAACCGGTTTGGCTCACTGGATAGAGCGTCGGCTTGCGGACTGAAAGGTCCCAGGTTCGATTCCGGTCAAGGGCATGTACCTGGGTTGCGGACACATCCCCAGTAGGAGGTGTGCAGGAGGCAGCTGATCGATGTTTCTCTCTCATCGATGTTTCTAACTCTCTAACTCTCTCTCTTCCTCTCTGTAAAAAATCAATAAAATATATTTAAAAAAAAAAATTAGACTCAAAACAAAATAATTCTGTTAATCACCCTTCCCCCTGCCATACACACAGGGAACAATATTATGAAGATATAGGCTTGGTAGTATTGGCAGTCTTACTCACACCACTTTGGAACCTGAGAATAAAGCCAACATGGACAGTAAAGCAGAGAAATGGAAAGAGTCTGTGTCCTAATGACCTCTTTTGAAACCTCAGGATCAAGCAGCACTTGAAACTTAAAATTTCCTTGGATTTTTTGACATATCCATTTTATATTTTGCAAATATTAAAAAATATGTTTCATGTTTTAGAAAAATACCCGTTTGCTTGAGTCAATTTGATTTCTAAGATCCAAGATACTTCATAAAATAATTTCATTTCTTTCCTTGTTTTTGGCTTTGTAAACAATATTTTACTCTCTGTATTAAACAGTGATTCATTGTTAATATATCTAAGAAAATGGGTGGTGAATAAAGGAAATCTCTTCTTTAGTACCTCTAGATTCTAAGATAAATTTTAAAAAATAAAATACTAAAGACCATCTCAGTAGTAACTAGGTGATATTAGAAAGAACAAGATTGATACTGCTTTGAATTCTATAATTACTATGTACTTTTTATTCAAATATAACAATTAAATTTCTATTTTGTGTGCCCACAATTACATTTTTAATATCTTGCTTTCTACCATGTCCACAAAACATTTTGTTCTATGTTGAATTCTTCCAGCAGTCAAATAACATCTTTAAGTTCCTGTGGACATTTAGCAAAATTTGCCCAGGTTCGATATAGTTGAATATGTAAAAATATCTGACCTATATGATCAGATCCTAAAATTTTTACATAAATTTTACCTATGTTTTCATTATTAATAAGTATGTTTTGCTTAATGGATTTTCATTTCTTTCATGAATATTTTATCTTGACTATTTTCTTTCCTATTAGTTTTGACAAAAGTAGGCTTCCGCTGTGGGTTATATCAAACATAGTTTAATTGAAAATAACTTTGTACCCACAGTTCATCTATTGGGTCACAGATAAGTAACTTAGGACCATCCTATCTAATAAAGAGGAAATATGCTAATTGACCCTCACACCATCACAAAGATGGCCCATAGCCAATAAGGAGGGAATATGCTAACTGATTGCCCATCCTGAAAGATGGCGGTGCCCACAGCCAATAAGGAGGGAATATGCAAATTGACTGCCATGCCCTCAAAGATGGTGGTGCCCACAGCCAAAAGTTGGTGGCGCCCAGTCCCCTCAGCCCTGCCTGGGTGGCAGATGCATGGCAAGGCCCTGCGTGCCTGCCTCCAGAGACTCCCAGTCCCTTCAGCCTCCCAGCCGCCCAGGGCCGGCCTGAGGTGCAGGCAAGCCTTGGATGGCAGTTGTCCAGCTGCCCAGGGCTGCCCAAGGCTCAGGTAACGGGCTGGCTGAGGCTTGCGCTGCTGGCAGTGGCGGCAGCAGAGGTGTGATGGGGCATCGCCTTCCCCTGATCGCCGGGTTGCCTCTCGCCCCTGAGGGCTCCTGGACTGTGAGAGGGGGCAGGCTGGGCTGAGGGACCCCCGCCCCCCTCCAGTGCATGAATTTTCATGCACTGGGCCTCTAGTCTATGTAATAAAATAACATTAACAACAATAACATTTTTATAGTTTTAGATGTAGTTTAAGTAAAATAGAAGGAACAAGCAATTTATTCTGTCAAGGCTAAGAGCCAGTTCACTTGTAGATCCAAAACCAGCTCTTCAACTCATTTTCAATCCTTTGAACTATCAATGACTAATATCATATCAAGATAATAAAAATAATGCTTTAGGATTACAAAAGAATATTGAATTTAAAGACAAGGTAGCAAAAAAGGTTAGTAATAATACAATAAACCTGCCGAAACCGGTTTGGCTCAGTGGATAGAGCGTCGGCCTGCGGACTGAAAGGTCCCAGGTTCGATTCCGGTCAAGGGCATGTACCTGGGTTGCGGGCATATCCCCAGTAGGAGATGTGCAGGAGGCAGCTGATCGATGTTTCTCTCTCATCGATGTTTCTAACTCTCTATCTCTCTCCCTTCCTCTCTGTAAAAAATCAATAAAATATATTTTAAAAAAATAATAATACAATAAACCTTAGGTTGTAGAACCACAGCAATCCTCTAAGTCAAATACACATTATGGATTAACTAACTATGATAATAAGAAATAGGTTTAGCGCAAAATATATGCTTACTCTCAATAGAGTTCTCTATTTCAGTGGTTCTCAACCTTCTGGCCCTTTAAATACAGTTCCTCATGTTGTGACCCAACCATAAAATTATTTTCATTGCTACTTCATAACTGTAATGTTGCTACTGTTATGAATCATAAAGTAAATATCTGATATGCAGGATGGTCTTAGGCGACCCCTGTGAAAGGGTCGTTCTACCGCCAAAGGGGTCGCGACCCACAGGTTGAGAACCGCTGGTCTATTTTAACTTGACACATACTCAGGAATAGAATCCTGCAATCTCTTTCCTCCTATCCTAGATTTCAATAGCATTTTGTGATTAGGGGCTGGTTTAGGGGCATGTATCAGCTTACCTAGCTATGAGTTCTAGCAACTTTTCTAAGTTTAAGAAGTAAAGAGTAAAGTCCTATGTAATCATGGACTTTACAAACTTCTCTGTGAAACCAGGTCTTTATCTATAAAATTAGGAGAATCTATATAATGAGAGTTTTTGTCTTATAGGGTTGTTGGGAAATTAAATGAGATACTACTTAGAACAATACTTGGCATATGATAAATCCACAATAAGTGTTAACTTCCATTATACTACTACATTACTACTATGACTATTGTTATTTATTATTAGCATTATCATCATTACATGGCTTTCAAGGGTCTCCATTATTTGGGCTTACTCTACCCCAAATTCATTCATATGCCCTTCCCTCCATGTAGGGCATGGCTATAGGGTTAAGCCTAGGACTGACCTGTTGGCAAAGCCACAAATAAGTCCCAGCTTAGAGGGCACAGTCCTCTTAGCATAATTAGGTTTGACCTTATGACACTCTCTAGATCTTATCTGGGAAGCTAATGGGCTGAGGGAGATGCAGCAAGTTCTGCCAAAACAAGTGAAACTCACAAGAACATTGTAACTATGGTGACCACTACCTTGTTTACCTCTGGCTATAAAATAAAGGCTCAGCTTGCCTCTGGATATCTCTCTCTGTGGCCTCAGCCAGGCACAGGAAAATCCACCTAGACCAGTTTTGGCAAACCTATGACACGCGTGTCAGAGTTGACACGCAACCTCATTTTTTTTGGTTGATTTTTCTTTGTTAAATGGCATTTAAATATATAAAATAAATATCAAAAATATAAATCTTTGTTTTACTATGGTTGCAAATATCAAAAAATTTCTATATGTGATATGGCACCAGAGTTAAGTTAGGGTTTTTCAAAATGCTGACACGCCGAGCTCAAAAGGTTCGCCATCACTGACCTAGACCCAGCTTATTCTCTTTATCTGTCATTTCTTCATCCTTTTGCCGCCCTCACTCAGGCCTGCAAACCCTTGACTGAGCTGGCTCGGCACATCTCCATGTTTAAAAATATGCCTTTTTGTATTCATTACCTGCATCATGCCTTCTTGCCCCCTGGTTTTTGCTCATGCTACCTTCTCTATCTGTCAAACCTGTGGTCACTCCCACCCTCATTTCCAGTTTCCTAATGGCTTTATTCTATTGGTTCCTTAAGGTCCTTCCATGTCTTCCATAAGACTTTCCAGAATACTCCAAGAAGAATAATTTCATCTTCCTATAAACCCCCACAATACATTATATTTGTGCCTCTTACTTGGCACTTTCCACTTTTGATACTGTGTAGTATTTGGGTATATATCTTTTATCTTTCACCAGACTTTAAACACCTAAATGAAGGAAGCCATGTCTTAATCACCTCTTGTCCAAACAGTTCCTAGTAGAGTGTCTTGCACAAAGCTATATTTTTCTCATTGTTTTACTCAAACATTTTTGAATGGATAAAAAAGTGTTTATAAGAATCAGAATTAGTTTCATTAGAAAATCTTTCTAAACAACAGGCCTACGCAGTGCTTACTTTCCTAAATAGCTGAATAGGGACTTGTTGCTGGAGGTTTATTTCTTAGATATCCAAAGTTGGTCACTGGATTTCTTTGATTTTCCCAAGCTTGGGGCTGTAATCTGAAACTAAGGGAAGTTCCTTGAGGGAAAGGGAATTTTCACCCCATCTTTCTATCCCTTAGGTACAGTGAATGCTTCTTGATTTAAAAGGAGTTTAAAAAAATGTAGAATAGGAGTTTCTGAGTTGAAAGAAACCTTGAAGTTTTTGCTTCCAAATGCCCTGCTCTTGGAGCAAAACTTTATCATATTTTAGGCTGGTATGTCATCCTACCAAAACTCCAACCACCCACAAACAAATCTGTGATTTGTTTCTGCAGGCTTATTGTTCTAGGACAGAGGTTCTCAACCTGTGGACTGGGACCTCTTTGGGGGTCGAACGACCCTTTCACCAGGGTCGCCTAAGACCATGGTAAAACACATATATAATTACATATTGTTTTTGTGATTAATCACTATGCTTTAATTATGTTCAATTTGTAACATAATTAAATTGGGGGTAAAATAATGAAATTGGGGGTCACCACAACATGAGAAACTGTATTAAAGGGTCGGGGCATTAGGAAGGTTGAGAACCACTGTTCTAGGAGATGTTAGCTTTAATTTGCACAATGATCAAAGGAAACTGGCTTTACAGCCTCAAAGTGAAAGATTATAAACAGCAGGTTGATAAAAAAAGGTATTTTCCTTGGATTTTACCTTAAATGTACTAAAAAGTCAAGGTGACTTCACAAAAGGAAATATTACTTTTCAAAATAATATTTATATATTTGAAAATTGGAAATCCAAACAAAATTAATTTTTCTAGTGAGGAAAAGAAAGAGACTTTCTCAAGAGAAAGTTTTCATTATTAATTTCATGAAATATTTGAAAAGAATAAGAAATAGTTGAATCCAAAATTGAAGGATTTAGGGACAGTGATGGCATGATGAACTTCATTCACTACTGTTGTTACAGGTGATCTAGATATTGTTGGATGCATAAAAGAAGCCATTGTAGGGAATATTCAACAACTGGATTGGGGCTAACACAAGATTTGCCAAAGTTTTTAAAATTCTATGAACAATAAAAGGAATAATGTAAAATAAGGATCTAATGGTCAAGTAAGTTTGGGAAATACAAGAATAAAATAAGTAAAACAGGCTTCTTTCATATAGATTTTCTAAAAAACTTTGAAATACTGATTTGTTTCATGAATCCACAGGAAGGGGCACATAGTATTGATGGTTCCTGACTTTATATGTCACGGTAACCCTCCACATTTTTATCAGAACTCCTTGAGGAACTAATAATCTATAAAGCACACTCTGGGAAACTTATCCCTAATATTACCTAAAGAAAGTTAATGGCAACATTCAATGGGAAATCAAATAAGTCAAATGCAGTGCCTATAAACACATTTTATTTATAATATCAAATCTAAAAGGCATAGTCTTGAAATAAAATGGGCCTTGCCATCTTAAATGGGGTTGTTTTCTAAAGAATAGGGAATAGTTCTAGATCAGCCGTGGGCAAACTACGGCCCGCGGGCCAGATCCGCCCATTTGAAATGAATAAAACTTAAAAAAAAAAAAAAAGACCGTACCCTTTTATGTAATGATGTTTACTTTGAATTTATATTAGTTCACACAAATACTCCATCCATGCTTTTGTTCCGGCCCTCCGGTCCAGTTTAAGAACCCATTGTGGCCCTCGAGTCAAAAAGTTTGCCCGCCCCTGTTCTAGATCAACAGATGGGTATATATTCATCTGTTGATTAAAATATGATCATTTATTAAACAAGTACTCTGTTTTCACCTTCTTTAAGAAAAACACTATTTTTAACATCATGATAAATAAAAGACAGTATATCTTCACCTTTAGATTGCAAAACAGTCAGAAATACGTTAATAATCTACCAATACTTTATCAAACCATCATTGATTAAAGAAGTGGGAAGTCAATATGGGAGAGAGAATGTTTTATGGAGGATATAAGTCTTCAGTTTGGCCTAGACTAGAGAATATTTATTTAGCTCTATTTGGGCTCAAGCATAGAATATGTCCAGATAAAGAAGAGCTTCTGTACCCCAACTTCATGGTAGAAAAGTTTCCTGAACCCAGAGTTAGAGATTTGGATTCCAAACCAAGTTCTGAAAGTTACTTGCTATGTGACATGTTTCAGCTTTCTTTCTACAGATGATGGAGAATAATGCCTGTTATGTCTACCTTAAAATATTGTTAAGAGGAACACCAGTACACTGCACAGCAATGGTGTTAAGATTCTGGATTCCAAGCTATTCATCTCTCTAATTCTATCAAGATCTATTGCAAAGCATTGAAATACAATAAATTTTTTTTTTCATGAAAGAGTGACTGGAAGAATGAAGTTAGACAGACTTGAATCTCTTCTGCCTGGTAATAGCTGAGTGATCTTAGCCATATTACTGAGCCATCCTGAATCGTAAGTTCTTTAAAATGAGGGTTAAAAATTATGCTTATATCACAGAATTGTTCTGTGAGTAAATGGAAATAACTCATAGCCCGGCCTGTGTGGTTCAGTAGATAGGTGTCAACCTATGAACCAGGAGGTCACAGATCGATTCCCAGTCAGGGCACATGCCCAAGTTGTGGGCTTGAAACCTAGTAGGGGGTGTGCAGGAGTCACTGATGGATGATTCTTTCTCATCATTGACATCTCTCTCTCTCTCTCTCTCTCTCTCCCACTCCCTTCCTCTTTCTGAAATCAATAAAAACATATTTAAAAACAAAAACCCACCAATAATTAAAAAAAAAATAGAAAGTGCTTAGCATAGTAGTTGGTACATACTTTTCAAAACATACATTTTACAAATTGGACAACTGATGAGTCTCACCAAATACAAAGTACAGTGATTGTGTTTATAAAAAAATCATCTAATGGAAGAGGAGTTGTAATACAGTGTCCAATATGTAGTTGTGATCTGATGCTTTTGGTCCAACAGCTATGCAGAATGGATGAGTGACACACCATGCATCCAATAGCATCACTAAGACTGTGGGTTTAGAAAGAATCATGTCTTTGACTTTAATTTTTCATGAGGGCCCTAGATTATTATGCCATTTAAAAATATATAAAATACAATCAGAGTTCAAAAATAATATATGTAAGGCTCTCTGGTGTATGCTAAGCCTCAAATAAATAAATATAATAAACTGAAACTTTGCCAAAGATGGTGGTATAGCTTAGTGGTGATAATGCTAATTGTTTTACACATTTGTACATTGGTTTGACTTCTATTGGGAGCCAAAGAGAATGCTATAAGATCATAACAAAAGATGTTTGAGGTGGTACTCAGCGATTCCAAGGAACATCCATTGACTTTAATAGAAATTTTATGGTTAAAATGCTAACTTAGTTTGAAATTTTCCTTCTATGTGCTGGTGGGATAACTCAGTTGGTTAGAGTGTCATCCCAATATGCCAAGGTCAGGGCACATGCAAGAATCAACCAATGCATGCATAAATAAGTGGAACCACAAATCCTTGTTTCTTTCCCCCCTTCTCTCTCTTCCACTTTCTCTCTAAAAGAATGAAAAAAAATTTTTAAATATAAAGAAATTTCTTTCTATGTTCTCTCTATTATTTTTGAAGTATTTTGAGGGGGTTCAAGAAATTAATAAGATATATAGATTATCTATTGAGAATCTATTTGTTTCTTCAGACCATTAGCTGTTAGCAGCTAATTGAATTGTTTATGACTTGTTCAGATGACCAAATTTGTATTATCTAAACAGGGGTGGGGAACCTTTTTTCTGCCTACGGTCATTTGTATATTTATAACATCATTTACAGGCCACACAAAATTATCAACTTTAAAATTAGCCTGCTATATTTGGTCAAACATTTAATAAACTCATCCCTAATGCCTAGGCAGGGCCTGACCAAATGATTTCACAGGCCTTAGAGGCCTATGGGCTGGATGTTCCTCAACCCCGATCTAAAAGATTAGTTCAATCCTATTCAATATATTATTAAAATTATGTTATCTGCTCCTAAAACCCTTAGTTGGGTGCAAAATTATTTTTTTCTTTAGCATTTTACAAATATAAATGGGCTCATTTCCAATAACAAAAAATTATCCACTGAATAAGGCATGTTAGAAAGAAGTACTCATAATATCACATTTTAAATAATTGGGAAATGTATTTAAATATATTTTACCCAAAGTAAAGTGCGACATAAACCATCTGTGTATAACATAAAATTGCATCTGCTTAAATTCTGTGGCTACATATTATAATGATTATTATGCAAAAAAAATTTACCAAATTATTCTAATAGATAAATTTTAAATGATTAAAACATTTTCTGTCCTTGTTTTTCAAATGTAATGTAGTAATAGAATTTGGGTGTGATATTTTGGAAGTTTTTATATGCTACTTTACATAATAATTGCATATAGTACTAGTCCACTCTTCTGGTATTGGAAACTAAAAAATTTGGAATTAACCCTTACTCTTTCCTATTTTCATGTCTTAGCAAATCTGACATGGCTTCCTAGTTCTTCAGATTTGATTTTTCCTTGAATTCTCATTTTCATTATACTTGTAATAAATTATAAATATCTTAATATGATTAATCTTTGTCTATAGTAGTTGTAGATGCTCAATACATGGTAAGTGAATTAATTACTCATTCAACTTTCTTCTTGGTCTCTCTTTCAGCCATTGATTCTCTGGGGAACCAGTGTAAAGAGACAGATTTCCCATTTATTATTTATGTTGGGCTCTATATGTGATAGAATAATAAAACGTAAGTTTAATTAGAATACATCTGTTCATGGAAATATTTCTTATTTATACCTATTTGAAGACAGCTACATTTGAAATTGATGTCTAGATTGCATAAACATAAAGCAAGTTCTCAATAAGTATTTATTTAATATAGGAATAAGTGAACATTATAATCAATGTAAATGAGTTTAGACCATTTCCTGATGGCTTCATGGGGCTCATCATCAGTGTGCTAGGTACTAGATGCTAGGATTTCAGTGTCTTACTGCTATGGTACTGCCTTCAATTTAAAAAGGGATCTAATTACTTTTAAAATAGATTTTCATATTTTGAGAGAAGCCAAGTTTTAAATAACAGATTACTGAATTCATAAAAGAAAGCTTTAAAACATTTTGGCATGACTTCACCAACAAATAAATTTTAAGGAATAAGATAAAAAGGAGTGTGAACTTATATATTAAAAGAGTCTTAAGAGACCTATCAACCAACCATAATATACTTAATAGCAACCGGATTCAAACAAACCAAAGGTTCAAAAATAAATTATGAGACAATTGGGACATTTAAAAACCAAGTGGATCTTGAGTGACATTAAGAAATTACAGTTTGATTTTTCTTTAGGTGTGGTAGTGGCATTTGGGTTATAGTCTTAAGTCTGTATCTTTTAGAGTTTTACACAAAATATTAACAGATGACATGATGTAATGTCTGAGATTTTCTTCAAAATGACCCTGGTTGTGTATAGGGAATGAATGGTTGGTATAGCATAAAACAATATTGGTCATGTGCTGGTAGGTTTTGAAGCTAGATGACAGGTCTGTGAGTGTTTCTAATACTATTCTGTTTATTTTTGTATATGTTAAAATTTTCCACAATGGAACGGGTTTTTTTTTAAGGTCATGTTGGTAAAACTATAGGAGAAATGCTGAACACATTCTATTTTTGACCTTTCAAGAAAAAAGTGGCACAAAATAAAATGCTGTCATACTTTGCTCCCTAAATGCTTTAATTGATGAATTTTATTTAGTTTTACTATATAAGTTACTAGATTCCCAGTTGGCTAAGTCAATGTATTAAACGGTGGGATTATCACTGTCATAATTAGCTAGCTAATATTAATAATGGAAAGAGAGCAAAGGGAAGGGCAGATTTTATACCCATGATCCTCTGGGTAGATTCAGCAGGAAGCTACACTTCATGCTACCCAGGGAACCATAGGTCCATTTCCTGAAAATCATTGGGGGAAGGGGTCCAACAACAGGGGTGATGGGCACATGCACAGTGAAGTCGGTGTGATGTAGGGATGCTGCCTGCCTGTCAGTCTAACCTGGGAAAAAGAGGATTGGCTAGGGCAGTGGTCGGCAAACCGCGGCTTGGGAGCCACATGTGGCTCTTTGGCCCCTTGAGTGTGGCTCTTCCACAAAATACTATGTGCAGGAGCGCACATACAGCGCGATTGAAACTTCGTGGCCCATGCGCAGAAGTCGGTTTTCGGAAAGGAGATAGACGAAACAAGTATACAAGATGAGTGTGTATGGGAGAGTTGGAAAGGGTCGACTTCAGTGAACATACCTCCATCAGATTGAGGACGTTTTTAGCAAAGGCCAGTTTAGGAGTACCCTAATTAAGTTAATAACAATGTATCTGCCTATATAGTTTAAGTTTAAAAAATTTGGCTCTCAAAAGAAATTTCAATCATTCTACTGTTGATATTTGGCTCTGTTGACTAATGAGTTTGCCGACCACTGGGCTAGGGGGGTGGAGCCATGGCAAACCTATGAAATCTGAAGAGCTAATTGGCTAAGCTCCTAGTTGTAATCCCCAGACAAAGAATTCTCTGTCGCTGGTTCTCTTGCATGCTCTTGCTCTGTGGCCCACACTCACCTGCCATGTGGCCTTAAGCAGCCACATGGTCCATGGCCATGTGTACCCCTCACACAATGGACTGCAGCTGGGAACACAAGGTAACCTAGCCAGATACTGGACTGGACTGGACTTTAATATGGAGCAGTAGCTGAAGACAAGACTGGATATTTTCCACGCCAAGACAGAGGGAAATGGGACCTTGGAAACCCACATGTTTAATTCCACAAAAATAAATATCACTCACCCTCCTGTGCGAGTCTCAGGAAATTTCTTTCCTCAAGACATCACTAGAATTCCACTTCAACCAGCAACAATAGGTGGAGACACAGATAACAGAACCATGATCTTGACAAGATTTTAATACCTTTATTGATTATATATTCCTCATAGATACAGTACTTCATTTGACAAGTTCTAGAACTCCAATAACATAATAAGAATGTTAGTTCCCTTGAATAGATAAATCTCTTCTGAGTATCTACCTTATTGGTGATTTTGGATATGAACTGCTAGTAACTGAATGTCATAGTGTCAAATGTTGATTTGGTCAAAAATGCTGCTTTTGACTGGTTCAAGCAAAACACTTTCCAAAGTGCAGTTGCAGCAGCACAATCTGTTATATTTGCAATAAGAAAAAATTGGCAAGGAATATAAAAGTTACTTAAGAAAGAACTTCACAAGATGAAGCACAAATGGAAATGCCACATGAAGTGGAATGTAGGGCAAATTCCTGAGGAGATCACAGAGAAATAGCAGAAGTTTGTAGGAGTAGGGTCAGAAAAGCTCAGTGGGAAACAGGATGCCACATCTAAGAAACATAAAAGGAAAGAGAAAAAAAGAATTCTTTTACTATTTCAGGAACAAAAGAAAGCTAAATGACACATTTTGCTCCTTCCATAGAGAGGAGAGAAAAGCCAATGGTTCATAGTAAAAATGCATATGCAATTGGTAATTTGTTAAAATTCTCCTTAAAATAAAGATGAACTTGGAGCAGAATTACT
Organism: Myotis myotis; assembly: GCF_014108235.1. Lineage (NCBI taxonomy): Eukaryota > Metazoa > Chordata > Mammalia > Chiroptera > Vespertilionidae > Myotis > Myotis myotis. Next base: position 197,336,544 of record NW_023416335.1, read on the forward strand.
AGTGCATTGTTGATTGAGAGGTTCCAATTTAAGCCACAAAAAGGAACATTATTTTTTTAAAGTTATTCTAACATAATTTATTATGATGATCTTGTAATTGATGTCCAAAGCTATCTAAATAATTAACATGACGAAGAATTATGCAGCCAATAAAAGTCATATTTTCAAGGATACTTTATGATAAGAGGAGTTGTTAATAAAATTATATTAAATGACAAATGCAGAATCATATTATTGTCTGGAAGGGAAAGAGTAAATCATCAAGAGTAGTTAATACTGAGGAGGTTATTGGTGATTTTAATTTTCTTCATCTATTTATACTTTTGTTCGATAAACTACAATGAGAATTACTTTTATAACTAGCAATAACAATAAAAATATTGTTTAAAGTACCAACTCCTCAATTTCCTATAGTTCAACTCCTACTAGCCCATTTAAATAACTGTTGTTAAGGTTACCAACAAATCAGATAGATGCTTTTTGCTTTTACCCTCTGGTTCTCTGCAACCTTTGACATTGTTGGGCACTCCACGCTAAAATTCTGTGTTCCCTTGGCGTGGCTATTTTAATTGAATCACACATCAGCTGTCACCTGGAAGACTGCAATGGCTATCTGTCTTTACTAAAAGCCATTTAGCATATTGTCACCAGGGCAAACCTGACCACATCACTCTATTGCTTTCATCCTTGAAAGACTTCTCATCACACATAAGGTAAGTTATTTAGGACTCTTTCAGTTGCCAGTCACCCTATAAAAAGAAGAGTTTCAGGTCCAGGGATTTAAATCCTTCCTCAGATCTCTATTTCTTGCTTCTCTTTTCTCTTAGGAAGTTGCATCTCTTAGAAGCTTTCTCATAGCAATTGGGATTTGAGAGCAGAATCACAGATAATTCAATGTTTATATCATCCCAGCTAGCAATCTCAAAGCCAAGAGACACTTTCTCTGCCAGTATGTGTGTATTAAATACAAGGCAGACACTCTGGTTAAATAATATGTCTATCCTTTGGACTAATTACAAAGGCCAAGAGGGCAGGCTGGAGTCACAGGTCCAATCCTGTGGATGGGGTGTAATAACTGTACCATGATTAGCTGACCCAAACCAAAGCATGTAGAATGCCCAAGGGCACATTCTTCACAGGAAACTAGGGATACTGTTAATAAGAGAAAGGGGTCTGTAAAGTTGGGCAGATGTATAAACAAATATCCTCTATACAAGGTAATATCCACTCTTGGACTTCCTTAGACTGGCCTCTTCAGATACCTGTAGCCACTCTTTGTCATCATTTACTCCCAAGAATCCTGCAATGTAATTATGCTGAATTCTTTTCTGAAGAGACTGTGGTAGGCAGAGTAGTGGCTCCCAAAGATGGCCACACCCTAATTCTCAGAACCTGTGAATTAGGAAAAAAGGTAGGCTGCAGATGTGATTAAGGTTAAGGACCTTGAAATGGAGGCATTATCCTGGTTGACCCAACCTAATGATATGAGCCCCAAAGAATAAGGAACGTTTCCCAGATTCAGAGAACCAGACAGCTGGCAATGTGAGAAGGACTGGGTCCACCAGTGCTGACTTGGGGCCCAAACCGGAAGTGTGGGCGGCCTCTAGAAGCTAGAAAAGGCAAGGGAATGGGTTCTCTTCTAGAGCTTCCTACAGCCCTGCTGAGATTTTTATTTTATCCCAGTGAAATCTGTGTAAGACTTCGTAACTGTTATAGAACTGAAAGATAACAGACTTTTATTATTTAAGCCACCACATCTGTGGTCATCTGTGACAGCAGTAATAGAAAAGTAATGCATAGGCCATGCTATTTCATGTTTCTGTAGGGGAGGAAAATTTTCCTTGACTCTCTTAGGGTCCCTGGCTGGATCTAAAAATTAAACTGGCAAAGACAAATGAACAGGAGAAAAGCATACAAATTTATTTAATACTAGTGGCCTGGTGCATGAAATTCGTGCATGGGGGGTATCCCTCAGCCTGGACTGCACCCTCTCCAATCTGGGACCCCTCAGGGGATGTCCGACTGCTGGTTCGGACCCCTAACTGCGGGATCAGGCCTAAATCGACGTTTGGACATCCCTCTCACAATCCAAGACCACTGGCTCCTAACCACTTGCCTACCTGCCTGATCACCCCCTAACTGCTCCTCTGACGGCCTGATTGATGCTTAACTGCTCCCTTGCCAGCCCAATTGCCCACAACTGCCCTCCCCTGCCATGACCCGCCTCCTCTGCTGGGACTTGCCTCCTCCGCACAAGGTGGCAGAGAAGCCGGGACTGGCCTCCTCCATGCCGCACAGAGCCGCGGGACCCCCAGGCCTCACTGCGTGGAGCAGCTGCTGGGCCCTGCCTCTGCTGTGCACATGGCCATTTTGTGTTGGCCATCTTGTGACAACATAATAAAAGCCACCTAGGCTTTTATTAGTATAGATGATACAGAAGCCTTCACAAGGAAGAGAAGACCCAAAGACACATCAGACTTGTCTATATTATGCACAGTTATGGAGAAATATGAGGTGAAGAAGTATGAGGTTACTGCAGTAAACTGGAAGAAAGTTAGCAAGGCCTATTTTCTTGAATTCTTCTGGGAGTCCCTTTGTCTTTGGGTATAGGGAGGGCACCTCACAGAAGGGTTCTATGACCTGCTTCAGATAAAAAGAGTGAGTGGGGAGGAGGTCAGAGTTACCTGCCTTTTTCTGCTGTTTTCTTAAACTTCTTCAGCTTAACACACTATATGTGCTAAGTGCCATATTTTGGGGTAGCATGTTCTGAACCTCATAATTTTCTTGATTTTGCACAGTTTTGTCATTTCAGGTAAAATGCCTTCCATACCAACCCACCCCACTCAATCCCAGTCCATTTGTTGAACTCCTACAAGTGTTCAAATATACACAGGTGTTATCACCTCTCTGAAGCCTTCCTTAGTATCATCCCCTAGGACTTGTGACCTGTGGCCACAAGGCACTCAATACATACTTCTGCTCTAGTATTTAACAGACAGTATTCAAATAGTCTCAGAACATATATATCTCTGCCATGATATTGTAAATGCCTTTCAGGCCAGAGACTATATCCTATTACCCAATGTATAGCACAGGTCAAGCAAGGTTGGGCTCATAGTGAATTTTAATGACTGCTGGTGAGTGCATAAAATCATTGCACTGATCACACACTCTGAAATTTACACAGGAATGAGAAAGAGTTGGAAACTGAAAAATGTCCATCCTGTAAAAAGATAAAATAAATATAGCATTATAAATTTAACTTTTACTGCCATATGGATGCTGGAAATCAATCAATGATAGGTCAAATTTCAAATACCTTGAGGATAGCAGGCACATATTTATGACAAGAAAATCTTGTATTAATTATTTAATCGAATCTTTCCCTATTTCATGCCTGAACTGATAAATTTGGGAGTAGGAATGGGTTATAATCACTCTTTCTTGATGTCATAGGCTTTGGATTGAATCCTGCACATCAATGAGTTGGAACATGTAATCATTTCTCTACTGACATTAGTTAATAATATCTAATATTATCATGTAGCATCAGGCCAATACATTTTTGTTGAGCCAGCCTGCAAGATGGCCCCCAAATAATTCTTGACTCCTGAAATTCACTCTCTTGGGTAGTTCCCTTCCATATTGAATAGGGCTAACCTATGTGACCAATGGAACTTTTCAAAAGTGGCAATATATAAATTCTGAGACTAGATCATAAATGCCATGGCTGCTTCTACCTCATCCTCTTGCTCATTCTGGGGGAAATGGCCCCGTGTTGTGAGGCCACTCAAGCAGTCCTTAGAGGAGCCAATTTGAGAAGAACTGAGGTCTATCATCTGCCAGCTGTTTAGTGAGGCCACTTTGGAAGCAGATCCTCTAGGCCTGGTTAAACTCTCTGATGACCACATCCCTGGCCAATTTCTTGACTGCAATCTCATGAGAGATTCTGAACAATAATTACTCAGCTGCGGCACTCTCAAATTCCTCACCTACAGACACTGTGAGAGATAATAAAAGTCTATTGTTTTAAGCCATTATGTTTGGGGTAGTTTGTTATACAGAAATAGATAACTACTATCTATGTGAACTATAACCGGTAGACTAGAACACACAGACAAAAGTCACCATAAAGCACTTCCTTGTGTTGTTAGCTATGGATTAAAAAATTAAAAAAGGTATTTACCAGTATTAGCACAGAAGGAAGATAATCTCAGGGCACCTCTATTTCTTTTAAATTTAATACTAAACAGAGGAATAAAGAGGAGGAGGAGAAGTGCCATACTTGATACGCCACTGCCAGTCCTCAGTAATAAGTGATTAGTGATGAAGCCTGGTCAGCTCCTCCCTTGCCTCTAGATTCTTTTCTGCCATTGGAGGATGGGAAATTGGATGATATGATGGTTAGTTAATTTTATGTGTCAACTTGACTTATCTATGGGGTACCCAGACATTGTCCAGATGAAACATTGTTCTGTGGGTATGTCTCTGAGGGTATTGTGGGTGAGATTAATATTTGAATCAGTAGATAGAATTAGGCACATTTGCCTTCCTACTGTGGGTGGGCATCATCCAATTAATTGAAGACCTGAATAGAATAAAAAGGCTAAGTAAGAAGGAAAGTCTCCTGCCTGACAGTTTGTACTGGAACATTCCTCTTTCCTGACCTTCAGACACTGAAGCATCAGCTCTACTGGGGTCTTGAGCCTCTAACTTGCAGACTTGGACTGGAACTCCACTCAGCTCTCCTGGGTCTCCAGCTGGCCCACTGCAGATCCTGGAACTTCTCAAGTTTCCATAATTATGTGAGCCAATTCTTTATAATAAATCTCTTCATACATAGATAGATCATAATATATATCATACATAGATAGATCATAATATATATCTATTTTTCTGGAGAACTCTGGTATGATTCTCAATGTGACTTCATGCAACCAGAAAGACACGACACACTGTAAATCTTCCACTTGGCAGGACTCAGGAAAAAAAAGAGAACCTTTAAGCTGCTCTGTTTTCCTTAAAGAAAGAAACTGTGAAGGTATAAAAACTACTTGCCATCTTTCAGGTCAGATATTCTTGTGGCTCATTGTATTTTTCCCATTTTAGGGAGCCTGTGAATGGGCATATACTCAGTGTGCTTCTATGATGGCTGTTCTATGTGTGACCATCACAGAACAGAGCAATGCCTTGATGTTGTCACATCAAAGCAGGGAGGATGTTTTAGGCAGAGAGAGGGGGAGGGGTAAGAGGAAGAGAGTGATGAAGTGCAAAGGAAGAACAGCTCCAGCTGAACTGTGTGGCAACAGAAAGCAATGAACTGGTTCAGGCACAGGCCAGAATTGCTCCTTGGCTACTGAGTTAATACAGAGACACTAGTTAATGCCCCAAGAAAAGATGAATTAAATGAAGCACTTTGGTTCTAAAGAACGTGGTTTCTGCAAAAGGGCAAGATGGGGCACAAATCGAAGAAAAAAGCTTGCATTCTAGTTTAACTTATTCAATCCTGAGAAAGTAACACATTACAGTTGAAATCCTTCCTATTCATATGGTCAATTTTGAATCAGATAAATATTTATGACTCTGATAGACTTTTTCACATGAAGCTATAAATATCAAGCCTTAGGTTTACTGTCACCATTGTTCAGAAGGAAATTAGAGCATTTTTGCAGCCTTGCTAGAAAATTACTTCAATTTAGATAGAATAGCTAGATGGTTGTCTTTAGTATCCTGAAATTTACTAGTAGAGCTGTGTAGCAGATTTCAGACTTTCTAAGCAGGAGTGGCAAAGTGGTTTCAAATTATTATGTTTGTCATTATATGACTACTAGCATGTCATTAGTATTTCAGTTTTATAAGTATCTATTTATCAGGCTGCAGAAGTCATTTTTTCCCCTTGTTCTATGCACTGTGGGGAAGCTAGTGACCTCTGTAGCATGATAGCAGGAGTTAATGGGGTATAGCGAAGACCTGGTGTTATCTTCTTAGCTTGTCTAATTTCAGGGAAGTCACTGGAGAATAAAAAGGTACAATCTTACTACAATAGAGTGAAGATTCTAGGCAGTTCTTAGGACCAGGGACTAAATGTAAGTTTCACAAGGGCAGACATCTTTGCTCTTTTTCTTTCCTGATCAAACACAAGCACTCATGCCTTGGATAAGCATTTCTTGAAGGTTGGAAGGTGCTAGGGAATGCTCAGAAGAAAATAGTCACATGAAGAAATGGCACCTATGGAAGTCAGGGACTCTGAAAAAAGATCGGGGAATTGTTCCGTGGCTCCTGTCCTGGGTTGGGTTCTGAACTGTGTAGCAATAAAACACTTAATTAGTATTACCTCTAGATTAAGGTTTTATTTTTTGATCTATAGACTCAAATAGGTATATGGAAAGGCTTCAGGGGATCAGTAGAGACCCAAAATGATATGTAAAACTTTGTGTGCAATCACACATTTTCTGAGCTTCGTCAGATTCTCAAAAGAATCTGTGACCCATAAAAAGTTAAGAGCTGCCTGGATGGTGTTGCTCAGTGGTTGAGCATCACCTATGAACCAGGAAGTCACAGTTTGAGTCCTGGTCAGGGCACATGCCCAGGTTACAGGCTCAATCCCCAGTTGGGGGCTTGCAGGAGGCAACCGATCAATGATTCTCTCTTATCATTGATGTTTCTATCTCTCCCTCTCCCTTCCTCTCTGAAATTATATATATTTTAAGAAGTTAAGAGCTATTGCTCAACAGAGAAATTTGTAAGGGGACAGTCTCTCTGGACATGCCATTTGAGAAGACATCTGAAAGGCAGATGAGCTATGGGGTTGCCTGGAGGAAGAGTGGTGTAGGCAGTGGAACAGCATCTTAAGGGTCTGATGAGGTGGTGAACTTGGCCTCTTGGAAGAGCAATAATGCCTTATTGTGAGGCAAAGTAAGGAAAGGGTGAGTGGTAGGAAATGGGTCAGAGAAATAGCTGGGAGTCAGATCATGTAGGGTCGGTCTTCTAGGTCATTATACGAATTTTACCATTTTCTGAATATGATGTTATTTATTAAAGAACATGGTCAGGGAACCAGAATAAGCATACACAATCATTGAGAGTGACAGGCTGTCTTTGAAATATGTTATTTCGTGGGTAGAAAAAAACTAGGAATTCTGAAGATACAGTCAAGTATCCCATGAGCACTGAATAAATGCTCTTAATTCATTAGTAGGTAAATGTGTTTGAAATGATTAGTAAGGAACATACTGTGTTATTATTTAAGCTAGCATAATGGGTACTGATTTAGTTCTTTAAAGAAAGCTTCTTAATTTTGAGAAGTTGAATAAATTTATTACATTTTACAGAGACATAGTCCTTAGAAAGAGAGTTTAGTGGTATGCCAATACTTAGGGATTTTCACTTATTTAATCTTTTAGGCATGCAGGGAATTTGCATAATAAATTTTGCATGTATATATTTCCTCTTTCCTTTGCTATAAAAAGAAACCAAGTAATAAGTATTCTTCCTCAATAAAAATCTTAACAAAGAAACACAAATATTTATAATAGCCAAATCACATGAGATCATTGATAAGGAGAGGATGATAGGAAGACTTCATCTACAGGTTAGGCCAAAATTTTATATCTGGAGGAAATAACTCAGCTGGCTGTTTCCAATTACTTAATAAACAGATACTTATGAAGGGCTATTAGGTAAAATGAACGTTGCCAAGTGGCATAGGGAGGTTGAAAATTTGGAACCTCATTCATTCATTTTCATTCATTCATTCATTCATTCATTCATTTTTCACTCATTTATTCAAATCAACTAACATCTATCATGCCTGTACCATATACAAAGTACTAGGTATAAAGCTAGGGGCCAAAAATGGAAGAAAAAGTTTTAATTTTAACTAAAAATAATTAATAGTCGAGTAAGAACTCAACAGAGAAACAGAGGCTTATTCTCGTTTTAAATGAAAATAGAGTCAGCATATTTGTTCATAGTTATGATAACTGGCAATAGACTGTTAATCTCTTTGAACTGACTTCCTCCCTCTCTGCCCTAACTTCGTTTGTAATCATCAGGACTGTCAGCATGACCGGACCCACAGATGAGAATGCAACTAGACGACTGCCTAATTCTCATGGTCAGTTTAGATGACCGCCTTGTCCCCTGGTGCTTGCCCTCTGAGGTGCTGTAGACCCCCTTCAGTGATTTACCCTCCACAATCCCTCTGTGGTTCTTTGGATGTGTGCACAGGTGGGCTACTTCATGGAAAGCCTTATCTCTGTTAATAGAGAAAGTGCATGTGACTGAAATAATGATTAGTTCTCACATCAGTACTTAGACATCAGGCAATTAGTTTACTTATGCTTTGCAATTTGGAAGCATTCCACTCCATCCCAATCCCTCAACTGGACAAAGTTCTTATCTTGTTAGCACACCGGAAGATTGAGATGGGAATGGGAGTGTAATAATTTCTCTAGCCCACAGACATCTCTCATACTACTGTCTCTAGTATTCATATGAATTTTTATATATTTAGGTTTCAGTTATCTATTGCTATGTAACAACCCCAAACCTTAGAGGATTAAAACAACAGACATCTTATTTTGTCATGATATTGCAATATGGGCTGGGCTTTGCCAAGCAGTTCTCCTACTGGAGGTTACTGGTGTGGATGTATTCAGCTGGTGGTGCTGCTGTGGAACTCTGAGACAGCTGTGCTTTCCCTCTGTATTCATGTAGCCTCAGACTTCTCTCTCTCCATGCATGCTGTGTCCTCTCTGCACTGTCTCACTGCAGGTTGGATGGCTTTCTTCACACAGCACTTCAGAGCCTCAAGAGTCCCATGGCTTAAGAAGGCTTAGCCTTAGAGCTAAAACACATCACTTCCACCACATTCTATTATGAGTGAAAGAGAGCCATGGGGCCAACCAGCTTCAAAGTAGGGGACCACACAAGGATACAAATACTCAGAGGCATGGTTCATTGGAGACCTCTGATGTAACCTCTACAACTACCTTGCACTGAAGTGTCTGTAAACCTGTGCTACACACTCAGGTTCAAAGAGAACTACAGGATGGTAGGAGTGAGCTACTTAGGAAGGCAAACGGGTACTAGTCCTTGTACTGCCTGTTTTGTACTTCATGGCTCCAACAACACAACTTCTGGAAGTCATACTTCCACTAATCATCCTGGTCCCTTTGCCTGGGAGAGTTCTCCCCTCCGTTTTGACATCTGGCAAAGTCTCTACTGCAAATTCCAGTTCAGGCATTACCTTCTTCAGGGCACCTTGACTGATGCTCTCGGGTTCTGTTAGGTCATTGCTTCTGAGTTTCTGGCTTCGCTTTTGCAGAACTTGCCATATTGTATTAAATGTCTGGGAATTTGTTTCATGGGCTTGTTTCCCCAGATAGACTATAAATAACCTAAAGGCAGGGGCTGAGTCTTATTGTGATTACTGATTTTAACCATATGTTACAACAGGATTGGAACCACAGGAGTGCATCTTGTGTACCAACATCACCAAATTATACAGAAAAATAGAAAGTGCATATTAGTGGTTTAATAAATATGAATGGCTAATTGAATAAATAAATCTCTTTCTCTTGGTTGCTATGTAAGAGACATAAACTCTGATTTCAGTGACCTGGTAAATTTTCAGTAAGCTTCATAAAAATTTCAACTCTTAGCTTGGAAGGAAGAAGCAATTTGCCTTAGGCATAACTTTTCAAGAAATAGCAATGTTTAACAGCATAAACCTTTCAGGTGGGAGCATAGGGCTAAAAATAAATCCATATCCTTCTGAAGATGCTGGCTAAAGTTCTGAGGGCACGTATTCGTGCCACTAAGCACAAAACTGTTCTCTTGCTTCTACAAAACAGAATAAAACCTGTAGGAAACCAAATTACATTGCTAAGTGTGACTGCTTCAGTGCAAGAGATAACATAAATCAATGGATCTCTGAGGTGGACACCAGGAGTTATTTTGAGGTGAGTGAAATCCAGTCTTCCTCCTAGTACCATACTGCATTCGCATGGATCAAGTTTTATGCTATATGGGAAATGAGTTCTACACAATGAATCCAGCCGCCTGAAAGCCCTAAATAAATGTGACAGCAACAGGGTACCATTCAAGCACATGCCTGTATTTACTGAGCTCTCTTCTTTTTGAGTACTCTGTGCTGAGCTGTGTGCCTGTATTTGACAATTTCCCCTGTAAAACCTAAAAGCAGAGATGCTGCAGGGGTTTGGATTACCAGGTGACTCACAGTGCTTGGATTTGATATACCGTTGCTAAGGCAATGAAACATCATAAACATATTCTCCAGCTACCATCTTTTCCTGTTTTCAGAATCTATTGTTCTAAGAGAAAGGGATACAGTGTCAAAAACTCTTGACTAGGAGGCAGAAACGTTGGGTTCTAAGTATGGCTCTGCAACTCCTTACTCCTATGACCCTAAAACTAAGCATCTGACCTCTATGGGTTTATAAGATTCCTCCCCAATAAAATACTACTGTAGAGAGGCAAAAAAATCTCCTAGATGTCTGCTGTTTTCCTCTGAGGCAGTGGTTCGCAACCTTCTGGCCCTTTAAATGCAGTTTCTCATGTTGTGACCCAACCATAAAATTATTTTCGTTGCTACTTCATAACTGTAATGTTGCTACTGTTATGAATTGTAATGTAAATATCTGATGTGCAGGATGGTCTTAGGCGACCCCCGTGAAAGGGTTGTTCAACCGCCAAAGGGGTCACGACCCATAGGTTGAGAACCGCTGCTCTAAGGATATTTGACTTTCTATGATCTTAGGCCAGGGGTGGGCAAACTTTTTGACTTGAGGGCCACAATGGGTTCTTAAACTGGACCAGAGGGCCGGAACAAAAGCATAGATGGAGTGTTTGTGTGAACTAATACATGTTAACAGTGCTGCTGGTGAAGGAGCGGAGGGGAGAGCAAGAGAACCCTCCGCTCTTTCAGCTCCGCAGGCCAGACAGAACAGCCGAATGGGCCGTATCCGGCCCACGGGCTGTAGTTTGCCCACGGCTGTCTTACGCCCTAGCACCTTTTAGAAATTTGGATGGATTGTTAACCGTTATTATCCTATATAATAAAACCCTAATATGCAAATCGACCGAATGGCAGAATGACCAGTCGCTATGACACATACTGACCACCAGGGGGCAGACGCTCAGCGCAGGAGCTGCCCCCTGGTGGTCAGTGTGCTCCCACAGGGGGAGTGCTGCTCAGCCAGAAGCTGGGCTCATGGCTGGTGAGCCCAGCAGTGGTGGCAGAAGCCTCTCCTGCCTCCACAGCAATGCTAAAGACCCTTCAGGGGATGTCTGACTGCAGGGAGTGAGCCTAAGCCGGCAGTCGGACATCCCCCAAGGGGTCCCGGACTGCGAGAGGGTGCAGGACAGGCTGAGGGATCTCCTCCACCAGTGCATGCATGTTGTGCACCAGGCCTCTAGTTTTAAATAATGTTCACAACCTGGGCTACTAGGACTTTCTTGCTGGTACCTTTGTAACCGCAGATCCAGCTCAAACTGGTTCTATCCTGTTTGGAAAAGTACTGAGTTGTTTTTCAGAGACAAAAGACCACGAATCATACACCCACAGCATGCACAGAGGAGAGAACTGTGGCTTTCAGCTGCACTTGGAACCAAATTCTCATCCCCCCAACTTTCCCTACACAGAACCAAAAGATGAAGACATAAATGAAACTTCAACACCTGAGCCCTTTCAGACGCCAAGGATATGTTGTCTAAGAAGATCCTGTGTAGACAGCTCTTTACCATAAATGGCCAAGTTCCAAGGTTCTCCAATGAAAACTTTCCCCACCAGTACGTCTGCATACCTGTTCCCTCATCTCCTTAAAAACCCTTGGCCTGGTCCAGTGAGCAAGATGGATATGAGGCACCACTAAGTCTCCCATCTTTCTCAGTTGGTACCTTCTCAATCAATAAACCTTTTCTTACTCCAAATCCTGACATTTTGAACTTTGGTATTTTGAAGCATCGGGCACACAGACTTCACTTGGGTAACAACTTTGTCTATGAAGCCCAGCCCCTCAATCTGGGCACCTGATGCTATTGTACACAAAACTGATTAGGGATCAGGAGGGCATAGACTGATTGCTTAAATTATCTGCTTTTTAGTTTCCTCATCTATCAAATAAAGGGGTTTGGTTTGATAATCTGAAGTTCTTTCAGCTAAACCAATCTTCCCAATGAGTCTTAGTGCCTATTTCCCCTCCTTTTGAGATGAAGTCCTGAGGGAGGGAGGGAGGGAGGGAGGGAGGGAGGGAGAAGAAGAAGATGAAGATGAAGATGAAGAAGAAGAAGAAGAAAGAGAGAGAGAGCGAGAAATATGTCTGAGACTATACAGCTGTTTAGTGGCGGAACCTTCCAACAGGCAGAGGATAACATCCTGTTAGTCTCAGGGATCCATCAGCATCTGGGTCCCCCATGACCATCTGGGTCCCCATGAACATCTGGGTCCCCCAAGACTTCCAAGGGCCACTTAAGTACTTGATATTATTAATGTAGACATCTAGCTATTAATAAAGTAATAGAGCAAAGGGAATCAGACATTAAGAAGCCTAATCTACTAGGAAGCTGAATTGGATAATAAGCCTGCTTCACTAGGAAGCTACAGCTTCACACACTCCCCAGGGAATCGCAGCATTATCCAGCCAAAGGGATTAACATGCCTCCCTCCCTCTATCGGCCACTATCCCAGATTACAGAGGGAAAGATAAAGCAATAAAGGGGAAATTCCTTTGCTAGGCCCATGCCTAGTAGAAGCCTAGATGGTGCAAGGGATGTAAGCACATGTGCAGTAGAAACTAAAACGGCAACCATAAGGGGTAGAGCCTAGCCTAGGAAAAGAATCAGTTTGGATAAGGGACAAAGAACCATGGAAGACCTAGGGAATTAATTAGTTATGGGAAGGACCCAACTGCAAGCCTGCGGAGGATTAGGAAATTGATCGGTTAGTTTGGAAAAATCCTTGGTCCTTCCCATAACTGAGGTGGCTGAGGTAATATAATCCAAGCTTAACAAAGCGTTCTCTCTTTCTCTAGTAACTCATGCTCACCCCATGCATTTCTGCATTCTATCCCCCTAGCAGGGCCTAGCAGCAGCCTGGGGCCCGGCAGTCACATGGGCTCCAAATGCAAGCTCCAAGCATAAGCCTGGAGACAGTCAGGAAGCACCAGCCAGAGCACATCCAGGAACAGAGACTATGCTAGCCGGACAGCGACAAAGGCTGAACTGGACTACACTTTAATATGACTGAACCAATGGCAAAGCATCTCTGGACCTTGGCCTTTCTTCTGAGCTTGATGAAGACAAGGCTGGACTTTTTTCACAGCGGGACAGACTGCGATGAGACAGTGGGAACCTGGGACAGCCTTCATTTCTATCCTGATAAATCTTACCACAATACCTCAACCTCCCATGCGTGGATTCCCAGAAGTGCTTTTTCTCATGACTCTGAAAGGACCCCATTGCCACTAGCAACATCATGTCCAAGATTTCCAGTTTCTAGAATAAATTGTTCTTGTGAAACTTTAACAACAATATAAAACCACAACTGTTAATGTTAACATAAATTTACTATGGGCCAAGCACTTTATTAAGTAAGCACATTACATGCATTATTTCTTTGAATCATCACATGGATCCTATGAAGTTGGTGGCTGCTATTCCCATTTTATAGAAGGCCAGAGAAATTAAATGCTATTAGCAATGTTAACAGCAAAGCTGTATCTGGGTCATTCTGACTGCACTCAGTCTAAAATTCTATCTCTTTCATATTCTTTGTATACCATTATAATTTAACCTAGTTATTAATAACTGGAAAGGATCCAGGGAAAGGCCAAATATTATGAGCATTCATTTGTGTAGCTTTGCCAGGAAGCTGCAGATTAGACGTAAGCCTGGTAAAGTCTGGGTGAAATAGGGAAGGTACTTGTTGGTCAATCACACCTAGGAACAGGTCATTGGCCCGAGTAGGCATGGCCACTCTGCAAACGTGGGAAGTTTTGAGATACTTAGGTTCCTAAACAAAGGAGTCTACTCTCTTTCTCTCTCTTATCAGCTTACGCTTTTGCCTGTTGGGTTCCTGGCTTGTGGAACTCTCATGCTCCTGCATTTGCTCACTTGGGTCAGGACCATGTGGATCCCACACACAATGGACTAATGGACTGCAATTAGCCTAATGCTAAACCAAAGCCAGCTCCGTCCTGGGATGGAAACTTTGGACACTGGCTTTGCTTGTAGCTCTATTGAATTCCCATTCAGAGAAATAGGACTTTGCAAACCCAAAGATGTAATTCCACACAAGTAAAAATCACTCATCATCCTATGTGAGTCTCAGAAAATTCTTTTTTTTTTTTTTTCAAGATATCGTAAGGACCCCACTCGTACTAGCAACAGAGAAAGACCATCCATGCATTTCTCCGATAAAACTTCCTCCTTCTGTATTGAGCATCATCAATAAGCGAAATCCTCCTCCGAGCTCCTGGAGTCCCATTTTGAGTGCTAATCTAAAAATAACAGGCCAAAGTAAGAGACAATAAGTATTTACTTGAGATTCCAGAAGAATAGCTCTTTGGGAAGCACTGATTCAGGCAGAAATATAAATAGTGTGTTCTGATTAGGAAGTGAAGGCAAGGAGTATTTATGAAAAAGAGAAAGAGAATAATTACTTGAATATGAGGAGTTAGATAGGACCAGGCAGTTTAGGGTAAGAGCTGCGGGGAGATAAAATGGTAGATAAAGAGGAGATGAACCAGATGGTTAGGATGTGAGCAAGACAGGCAGAATGTACCAGTCAACTGTAGAGTTGCCCTTTCCCCTAAACCCAAGGACGGGAACTAAAAGCGGGAAGATGAGGGCAAAAGGAGATTGGCTGGTGTTTTTTGAAAGAGCCAATAGAGGGCAAGAACAGGAAATATAAACTTCTAGACCAGTGAGCTTCTACAAGCCTTTTTTAGGATCCCTCTCTGGTGCAGAGAGGTTTGATTTTATTATTTTTGCAGTAATAAACTTTGCTTCCCTTTTGCTTATGACTCCCTTGTCCATCAAGACAAGGAGCTCAACAGCTCACACTCCAGTCTCAAATAGAAGTAAGGAATTTCTATAGGTGTTAATAAGCTAAGAAAGGAATTTCTATAGGTGCAGATTCAGGGGTCCTCAAACTTTTTAAACAGGGAGCCAGTTCATTGTCCCTTAGACTGTTGGAAGGCCGGACTATAGTTAAAAAAAAAAAAACTACGAACAAATTCCTATGCACACAGCGGCGGCAAAAACACCCGGCGGGCCAGATAAATGTTTTCGGTGGGCCGCAGGTGTCCCACGGGCCGTAGTTTGAGGACTATTAAGAAATAGAGTGATGTTAATTCTAAAGAATGTCTTCAATTTTCAATCCTGTAGTCATTATGTCTGTTTTATGTAAGCTTTGCAAAGTTGCTTAATATACAGTGCTGCTATCAGCCCAGTCCAAAGGTAATTTTGCCCAGTTTTAATATTCCCAAGGCTTAAGAAGACCTGCAAGGCAGTCCCCTAGGATGGCAACTCTGACTCCATTTTGAAGTGGCTCTGATTATATTAATTTTTACCAGTGTAACTCATGGTAATTTGTCAAACTCTGTCTTGTCTCAGTGTTATTCGGGCACATGTTATTTCCCTAAATTGAGCCTTAATCTTCCTAAGGATAAATAAGTTCTCTTAGATTCCTTCTGCCCTTCAAGATTCTCTGCATACAGTAAGTGCTTAGAAATATTTGAGGCCTCTTCTGGATTAAATTCACCTCAAAGGAGAAACATTATCTTACTGTAACCAGGAAGGACTTCTTAGTCTGCCTGTTGGTTGATCATTTTCACCTTCAGATTGTCTAGCATTGTGAAACCAAGAACAAAGCAGAACAGATGACATGCAGGGGAGGGCAAACCATGCTAATTTCTGTTGACTGGCCCATTGAAGTGGTAATGAGGCAGAATTACTGCCTTGAGTCAGAGCAGACCTGACTCTTCTGCCTTGTTATTCCTTGTTTCCTGGAGGATTACCCACCCAGGCAGTTTCTTTCTGCCAGGCAAACCCCAAACCTCTTGGTGAAGTGACAAGAAACATTCACCACCGTGTGCATCTTCCCAAGGAGGCCTACTGACTACTCTACTCTACTCCCAATAGAGTGCTGGCTTTCTTCATCGTTCCCAGGCAATCCAATCTGCCATAAAGTACAATTCAGGGCATCACACAATTCAGGGAAGAACAAGTGAACAGAAAAAGAACAAAGTCCATTCTGCATACTGATTTTTTCTGATGTGGCATTTGCACGAGGGTCGGCCACAGTTCTTCCATGCTGCTGCCAGATTTATTCTTCCCAAACACTGCTCTGAGGATGGAACCTGCACTAGCTCCACCTCCTGAAAAAGGCAGCCTGATGAAAGGCTGTCCAGTTTGCCTCCAACCTACATGTTTGTTACCAGACAGGAGACCTGGCCCTGAGCAGGTCTGCCTAAGGCCTGCCGGTAATGTGTGGGTTCTTGTTTCACAACATGAGTCTAGGTGACTATGATGTACGTTTATTAAAGCTGGAGATAGTGAAAAAAGGAAGGGCTTAGCATAAAAGAAACAATAGGAGAGCTCATCTAGGCTACTTTAGCTCACTGGGAAGTCAGAGAAAAAGATACCTTAGAGACAGACTCATGCAGTTAGTTTGGAATGAGTTGTCACTGCCCATTGCTCCCCTGGTTGCAAGTCCCATGGGGTCCCTTAGTGTTAGGAGATGTGTGCCTATGGAGAAAGAAGTAGGGGAAGAAGATGGGGAAGGGAATGGCACAAGTATTCTTCCCAGAGGGAAAGCATGCTCTGGGTCCTTTGTCTTAAGGGTTTTTGTCTCTTTCTTGCATGAGGCCTAGATGTTATCTCTAGAAAGGTAAGGTCAGGGGGTTTAAACTGCATGACCCTTGATATGCTAAGGCAGGAAAGGTCATCTTGGGGGTAAGGTCCTTGTTTCCCCAAGTTTGCCTATTGCTAGGCACCTGGGGCTTTCTGCCCTGGTGACATCTGTACCTGGCCTATAGTCTTTGCGTTGCTCGTGTCTGTCTTAACTGTCTACCACATTTTCATCTTTTGTTCCTATTCTTTTGAATTTTAACCAACAATCTCCTATATTTATCCCATACTTTCTATGTGTGGGTTTTCTTGCCTTGGAAGTCAAAAGCCTGGCTATGCTTCAAATTCCAGCTAACTTGCCCTACTATACAAACCAACTCTGACTGTGCCTGTTGGCAGAAATGTCACCTCCTCTGCTAACAATGGTTTTCTTGTGGCATTTATATTTTTTTTCTTGTCTGGCTCATGCTTGTATAAGAGGCATTCAATAAATGTTTGTTGAGCAAATATTGATTTTTACTTAAGTGGCTTTTGCACTGATGGTCTCTTTGGAAACCAAATATAAAATTTACATAAACTCATCATTGTCAAAGGTAACTCAACTTTTCAAGAACTAAGGGCTCTGTATTCTCTTCCAAGCTTTCAGGACCTAAGTACTGTACTAGGGCACCTGAGACTTCCCTATTACAGGCAGATTGCACTGAATAATATTAATGTGCAAAATGTCCTGAGTGCCTACTGTGTGCTAATTCACAGCACATTCAGACTCCTAGTGCTCCTGGTGACATAATGATTGATGATGCCTTATCTGATTTTTAGAGAAGACAAATGAATGCTGAAAGATCAGTGCCCTTGCTCCCAGTCTCACTGAGAGTGCGAGTCAGAGCCGGGATTCACACTTTGGTCTGTTTGGCTTCAAATCCAGCTTTCCACCCTACCGCCCCATGTGCCCTCTTTGAACTGCACAGCAGGTTCTATGGACATTTCTGCTATTTCCCTGTCACTTTTCTGAGGTTCACTTCCTACTCCCGCAGCTTCACAAAAGGCCAATTACGCCTGCCAGTGACCTGCTTCCTCTAATAGGATTTCCGATGGCCGAGGTGCCATTTCAGCCTGTGCATGGTCTGCTTCTCTCTACCCAGAATAGGCTCCCAGGAGGCGCTGGCAGCCTGGCAGCGGGTCATCTCAGCCACTAGTTTCTGCTGTCCTGTCAGCCCAAACTGCTCATTTCAGACCTTTCTGTGATACATAACTCACCTGCCCTGACTCCCACTTTCGCCTGCCCTTCTGTCCATCTCAGACGTCTGCAAGTCACAATGTGGCAACTCAAGGCAACATCAGGAAGAACAGAAACCTTAAGTGTCAGACTTACTAATTGGGATGTGGGGAAAATTCCACTGAGACTCATCTCATGGAGATTACATTTGAACTACCTACAAAGAAATGGTTTTCTGAGCCTTGAGGAGACTAACGATAGAGGTGTGTGTGATAAAAGTGGGAGAGGAATTCTAAATTGTGAGAGCAGATCAATTTGCAAGCATCAAAACATCTCCTTAAATATAGTTAATAAACCAAGTAGAAATATTATTTCATCAATTCTAAAATGTACTTTTTTTAAACATGTGAACATCCTGCAATTGGAATGCAGTTTACAATTAATTGATAGTTGCATAACCATTGTTGGCCAAACAGTAGTCATCATAGTTGTCATTCATTGCCTTTACGTGTGTAATCATCGGATATACCAGCATCACAATTAGCAGAATGAACTGAAAAAGCAGACTAGCTCTACATAATTGCAAAACCAACTTAAAAGCCCAAGATTTTAGTTCTTTTACAGTTTTCTTTAGGAAATGCTTTATCACCAGTACTTTTGGTGGCTCAGAGGACAATAGTGTGTAGAAGAATTTGGACCTCAATGACTAAGTCAAAACTGAATCTACTAAAAAATATACACATAAACAAACAAACCTGAATCTACTCAAAAGAGTCATATTTATTAGACCCTGAGAAAGTGTTAGAAATGTCTGAGCCAATCTGAACCAATTTATTTTGCTTATATTTTCCTTTCAATGTATGCCCAAGAATGGTATATCATTTTTTAAATGTCTAAGTATTTTGGAGCACTTTTAATTAATATAAAATAAAAATTTTAAGTGATAAAATAGTATGTCATAGTCAAATTGATATTTTTCTCTGATATAGTTTATAAAAGTATTTAAGTATACATGGAAAATAACTTGTACTTTTGCTTCAGATAAGCTTGAGTTTAAATTCTGGTTTTACCCCTAACTAGCGCTGGAACTCTGGGCATGTTACTAGATGTCACTGACAGAGTAAAATGTATAAAATGTGGCTAATAACTGGTATTATGCAAGTATTTAATGATTTATTAAATCATTGCTTTTGATAAGGCTTTGTAAACAGTTTTATTTTTTTCTTTACTAGAATGTTAAGATATACATTTCTTTAAAAAATCTATAGCTTTCTTTGCTGGTTGATTTTGTAGTTTCAATAAAGTATCACGTATTTTACAAATAAGCTTTGCTCTCACTTAAAAGAGTGGAAATAAAACAACAGTCCAGAGATTGGGTGGAGTCCAGTGTCTTTGTAGAGAGTGGTAGGTTTCCTCTAAATACTAGTGGAAATAAAGTATCTGACAAGGCCCTGACTTATTCCCTTTAAGAAGGCATGGCTTGATACAGCATCATGGTGCTAGGATTTCATGACTGGCCTTCTCTTTTGGTAGCCATGGTATAGACTACTTGTTTAATAATTTTTAACTAATAGTAACAGAATTTTTGGTGGACTTATTGCTGCTCAGCCAAGGACTACATCTAGCTTCCTTTGCAGCTTGGTGTGGCCATGTAACTAAGTTCTGGCAAATGGTATACATGGAGATGAGAGGTGTGCAACTTTGGGATGTGCCCTTTAAGTGAAGATACATCTTCCTTCCCTGCCATTGTTTGGAATTTGGATGACATGGGGAAAGCTGGAGGCATGATCTTGGGTCAAAGATGGAAGCTATGCGTTCAAAGTGGCAGAACAATAAGATTGAACACAAGCCATGATGATTTTGGATGGTTTTTGCTATATCACCTTAGACCACTGACCCAGACTACTGTGCAAGATAAGTACATTTTTATCTTATTAAAGCCACTATTATTTTGCGTCTCTCTGTTACAACAGCCAAAAACATTATGTTAGCTGCTCCACTTTCAAGGTCCTGTCCCTCTCTTCCTCTTCTCTTCTCTCTCCTCTCTCTTCTCCATGACTCTGTCTACTCATGTGTGCCAGTCCCGGAAAGGGCTTCTCTGAGCTCTAAATCTGAGATCCTGCTCAATTTTCTTGAAACCTGGTTGCCTTGGAGTTACTAGACTTCCTCCCTGATGAATGGAGGCCTACCCTTAAGCTGGGCCCCAATACTATGGAAATTGTTTCTGGTTCATATTCAGTTGACTACCTGAATCCTGTTATGTTGCCTGTCTCTGCTTAAGATCTTCAAGTTCCTTAGGTTGGACTGGATACTGACTATAATCTTAGATTGTCTTTTCCTTGCCTTACCTATGTGATCCTTTTGTTCATCACCTACCACCATGGAGTCCACAGACAGCTGTTTCTCTAGCTCCCAAAATAGACCTGGTCCGTGGCTCAAATCTCTTCCTGCTTTGCTCTGAGTTCTTCAGCTGAACATGACTGGAAGAAGCTTGCGAAAGCATAACAATACTCACAATGTAGAGGGACTATTGCGTAAGTGAAACTTTTTTCTACATTATCTCTAATCTTCATAAAAACTCAAAAAAAAGTTATCCCTACTACACAGATGAGAACACTGAGGTTCAGAGTGGATAAATGCCTTGCCCAAGATGCCTCATCTAAAAAAACAATGAATCTTCAATTTAAAACAATCTATAATTTTCCCTCTATCCATATATATTTTTTAATCCTCACCGGAGGATATTTTTTCCATTGCTTTTTTAGAGAGAGTGGGAGGGAGGGGAGGAAAGAGGGGGAAAGAGATAAACATTGATGTGAAAGAGACACATCAATTGGTTTCCTCCCACATGAGCCCTGACGAGAGCTGGAGATTGAACCTGCAACCCAGGACATGCTCTTGACCAGGAATTGAACTTGTGATTGTATGGTGCATGGGCTGATGCTCTAATCACTGAACTACACAGGCCAGGGCCCTCTATACATATTATCACCCAAGCCCAGTGGCAAGACAAGGGTCCAAAGATGAGGACTCAATTGGAAAGAAGAAAGAAATAATCTTTAGTGATCATATCCTGGCACAGGTGCAGACTCCAGAGCGGTAAAAGGACTACTTAGCATCCTGCTCTAGAATGCTAAGGATGCTAAGATTAGCATTTCAAAGCTACTCATTAAAAAAAGGATGCTTTCCTTCTAACTTGCTTTTTGGGATTTTTTTCAAAAATGATTTTTCTCACCTTTCCTCCCCCAGGAGTCTTCTATTTTTCCTTGACCGTGACAGACCAATGTCCTCTGAATTATTATGGAGTAATATGGCTTATTTTAATTTCCCTGGGTGTCTTTATTGAGTCTTTTCACGGTATTTTATGGAAAATATCTGATTGCTAATTCATAGAACAAACTACTATGAGATTCTCTGCTAAGTGGCTGCCTCAGTGGTATTCAGGCCGGGACGTCTCTGGAGTCCCTGGTTCCGAGCTGCTGCCCAAGGTTCAGCACTAAGGAGGCCAGCTAAACTCCAGACTTACGCAGTTTACCCTATTCTATCAGCCCCTGACAATTCCTAATAAAATACTGTCCCAGCCCTCTGGCAAGACATTTGAACACAGAAGTTAAGATCTTGGGTTCTGGAGTCTGGTTTACACCCCATTGCTTCTGTGTAAGTGACCTTATTCTCTCTGTTCCTGTGTTTTATTGTCTGTAAAGTGGGGAAATAATGATCTCACAGAGTATTTGTGAGGAATACATGAATTAATATAAGTAAGGTGCTTAGAACAGTGCCTGGCTCATAGTAAGTGCCTTCTTGAAAAGTTAATGATTTCTCTTATGATTAAGAGTTAGTGCGAGTCCTGTGAAACCTGGTACAAAAGACCGCAGTATGTGAAAGGTGCTGTAGGTGCCTGTACCTCACAGGCACTTTCTCACCTATGTATGCAAACGCTCAGAAACACAAAATCACATGAAACCATTGTACTTGGTAGTGTGACTCCTCTAACTCAGCTTGGTTGAGGAATACAGCACACCATGTGGAAATGTCCTGAGAGATCAGCTGATTCTCTCAAGGAAGAGAATCCGCATTAGAGATCTGGTAATTAAGGCATAATGAGTTCATGGAAGAGGTACAGAAAGAGTTACCAGTGAATAGATTCATTGTGGGCTAATGTTTCCCTTAGTTTGACTGAACTTTAGACCATTTTCTTCTTCACTTTTCTTTTCTTAGAGCATTTGCTTTAGAAAACTTACAATTGTAAATTCTTTCTCTGCCTTTCTGACATGCAAATCTCCTAGTCTCTTGCTGGTTTTACAATCCAGGAATGTCTTTCCCAAGGACTTGGAAGCCATCCTTTCGAAATGTAGCAAAGAAGATACTTCCCCAATCTCTCAAGGCTCCGTAGGAGGGTAGGAGTCTAATTTCAATAAGCATCAATTAGCCCACACAGATGGTCTAATTACATTGACCAATCTGCCCCCATAACTGTCCTTCAGTACTTTTCCACTAGCTCATGCCAGCACTTAAAATCTCTCCCACCTTTGTTTCAGGAGAGTTGAGGTCAATCTCTCTCTAGTGCAATAGTCTTGAATAAGTCTCTCTTGACTCTTTAGCTGCACCTAGTGCAATTTTTCTTTGACACTACAATCAGCAGGTAGAATACAACTGTGAAACAAATGTTTCTAGGCATAAGGAATGATGATGATATAAAAATGGAAATGAAGAATAAAAGAAGACCCTTCTTCTCTCTCCCCCAGCTATCTGCCAACAAACAAAACCAACCAACAAGATTATGCTTTGGAGGAAAGGAGTGGGAAAGAAGGGAACTATAGGGAGGACTGAGTGTGGCTCAGATTCAAGCAGAAGATCAACTATAGTCATTACCAAGAAGTTACAATATATGTTAATTTCTTAGAAGTTGGCTGGGCTTTGAGAAGACTGGAAAAAGGCTCAAAGTTACAGACCTTGTGAAAAAATAGGCAAATAGATTGCTCTCACAATGACAGTGAACTCAGCTCTCCAGGGGTTGCCACCGTTCCATACAGTTCCATGTGAAAACCAGCAATTCAGTCACTAAAGGCTCCAGGAATGTGCAAGGACCATCCACTTACTCATAAAGCCTCTCTCTAAGAAGCCAGTCTTCAAGCATAGCTGTCAACTAGGAAGAACATTCTGGCTGATGGCTGAGTCTGCAGGACTGGGGTCATTTACATGCCCTACAATAATAAATTAGGCATCTCTGAACCTTGATGAACCAGAGTGCTAGTGGCTGGTGTTCAAACATTTTTTTTAAAGTATTAAAATTGGAACTTACTGGGTAAGAAACATGAACTCTGAAGATGGATATTAAGACATATTATAAAGTGTAAATAATTAAAACAATGTAGTGCTGACATGTGGAAAAGATACAGACACATAAGGGGAACACAATAGAAAGTGAGTAAAAACAAAATATCATTGGACATCAAGTATATAATAAACGTGTATCTCAGATCAGTGAGGACCACATGGTATATTAATGAATTAAAGGATGTGGGGGCAATTGAGTAGTCATCGGGAAAAATAATATCTTCCCAAATGGAACACAGGCACTGTATCTTTCTCTGAAGACGTGGGTGATGTGTGTAGCACTGATTGTGGGTATGAAGACATTCAACTCCGGAAATCCAAAATCTGGAGTACTCTCAGGAGTTAAGGAAATCTTCTTAAAATTGCTAATTCTTCAGTAAGGCTTACATTTTCTTTGTCTAACAGCAGTTTTCAATAGATAATAGTCATTGTCTCTCACAGATGCTGCTTTCCTTTTTGTCTACGGCTTCTAAAGTCTAGGTTGTGAGTTTTCCTTGGGTCCAGACGACTGAGACAGCAGCACATCTGCCTTCAGGTCTCTAAGCTCCATACTATGTACTCAGTTGTTGGCATCATCATCTCGGTGGCTTAATGCCCTCATGCATCACACCCTAACGTCATACAAGATGGCCATCACAAGATGGCTGCACGCACAGTGGAGGAGGGGGCCCAGTGGCTGCTCAATGAAGTGAGGCCTGGGGGTCTCGCAGTTCTGCATGGTGTAGAGGAGGCTGGTCCCAGCATCTCCGCCATTTTGTGTGGAGGAGGCAGGTTGCGGCAGGGGAGGGCAGTTGTGGGCGATCAGGCCAGCAGGGGAGGGCAGTTGTGGGCCATCAGGCCCCGGCAGGGGGGCAGTTCTGGGTGATCAGGCTGGCAGGGGAGGGCAGTTGTGGGTGATCAGGCCAGCAGGGGAGCAGTTAGGGGGTGATCAGGCTAGCAGGCAGAAGCAGTTAGGGGCAATCAGGCAGGCAGGCGGCAAGCACCTAGGAGCCAGCAGTCCCGGATTGTGAGAGGGATGTCCAACTGCTGGTTTAGGCCCATGGGATCAGGCCTAAACCAGCAGTCGGACATCCCCTGAGGGGTCCCAGATTGGAAAGGGTGCAGGCCAGGCTGAGGCACCCCCCGCCCCCATGCATGAATTTCATGCACTGGGCTTCTAGTTTTTAAAATAATTTACCACCTACTTTATCAAATTTTTTGAAGAGTTTGATTGTAGGTTGAATAACAATTATACTGTAGTCACACATTTTACTGTTTTCATTGGTATGGAAATTACCTTATTCATTATATTCTTAAAGTAAACAAACTTTTCTTTAATATAGAGAAATGAAGTAGGAAACCTGATTCACTGATCACTACTTCAAGGAGAAAAGCCTAATTTAAACAAAAATTATTTTTAGAGAATTTCCAGAGGGTCTATGTATGAATATAAAGCAACTACATCACTGAGTGCTTATAAACTGCATTCAATTGCCTGAGAGAAAAATGACCACAATGACCTCTAATTTAAAAGAAAAGAGCTTTCTTGGAAGGCAACATCATAATCACTGACAGACCATTCCCGGTTACAAGTGCTTTCATATAAATTATCTCATTTAATTATAACAAGAAGAAATGTATTATTATTCTCATTTTAAAGAATAAGGAAATGAAAGCTCAGAATGATGAAGTAACTCATTCAAGGTTACTCAGCAAGTAAGAGATGGAACTGGTACTCTAATTTACATTTTCTGATGCGGTGTAACACCCCAATCTCACTGTCATATAAAATTTCATTAAGTACCCCTGAAATGATGGTACTCGAATCACTGACACACAGAACAGGTTAAGAGGGCCTTTTTTGAACGTAAGGAACAAAAACATTGATCCTTTAGAGGCAGTTTTGTTTATGTCATGGAGAAAGCTAGAAGTCACAGATAGGAAGGTCCTTAGAGAGGCACTACCTTATCATTGTACACCTGGCTCAGTATATATAGAGAGAGAATACTCCCCCTTTCTCCTGCATTCTAATGAAAGTGCTGCTCCTAATCTAGTTATACTAGAGGCCTGATGCCCAAAATTCGTGCCAGGGGCTTGGCCCTCACAGCTGCTGCAGCTTGCCTCGGCCCTCACAGCCCCAGTTTCGCCCGGAAGGATGTCCGGAAGGTCGTTCGGCAGTTCGGTCTAATTAGCATATTATACTTTTATTATTATAGATATCTTTTATAAAACAGCCCATGAGGAAAAGTCCTTCTAGCATTTCAAGCCTGGGGAGAGTTCCTTTCTCTGCCTGCCTTGATAATAGTTCCCTGAGATGGTTCTGTAGTATACTTCTGACCTGGTTGCCAGGAAGCTCAGAGCCAAGTCATATGCTCAGTTGCAGTCATTTTCCTTAGTTCAGGTTTTTCTGGAATATTTTCCTTTTTGTCCCTTTTAATTATTTTCTCTTTTAAACGATCTGTTCCATATGGAGGCAGGATAGAGAAAAATTAGGGAAAGCTCCCAGAAAGTGAAATGAGGAAGTAGGAACAGATACCACAGATGGATACACCACAAGGTCCTCTCACCAGAGTTGCACCTCCACGCATGATCGAAGGGAAATAATTTATGGCAGAAACCCCTACAATGGTCACAGAGGTCAACAACAAGAATTGACTAAAACCAGTCAGTCAACCCAAGATAGAGGAAAAATTGACTGAAAAATGACCCCAAAGCTCATATACCATCATTAGTGAAAATTGATGCTGTAAGTAGAAGGGGCACCAAGGGGTATGAACTCTATAACACTCAGGAACAGACCATATTAGGAACAAGACCCCTTCCCAACCAGAGGGTAGAGACAGAATCTGGCACCACAAAGTTTAGGAATAACTCACCCTTGAAAACGCATAAAATCCCAAAACTGATTGCAGCATGGAAAGCAACTCAGTTGCGAGTTCGCCCACACCCACTCTGATGTGTACAGTAAACCCTCGATTTTGTGGACCTCAATTTAATGGACTTTGGATTTAACAGACAAAAAGTTTCTGGTCTTTATGTCATATGTGAAAATTAACATCCTGTTAATTTTTAAATGCTTTTAACCAAGATTTGCTTATAATTACATTAAGGGGCTATTTTTTTAAAAAATTAATTCACTGTTATTTCTTTTTTTCCCTAAAATATATTTTATAGATTTTTTACAGAGAGGAAGAGAGAGGGATAGAGAGTTACAAACATCGATGAGAGAGAAACATCAATCAGCTGCCATCTGCACACTCCCTACTGGGGATGTGCCCGCAACCAAGGTATATGCCCTTGACCAGAATTGAACCTGGGACCCTTGAGTCCACAGGCCAATGGTCTATCCACTGAGCCAAACCGGTTAGGGCAAATTCACTGCTATTTTTAACAAATGTTAGCAAATAGGTGATATGTTAAAAACAACTTTAGTAATTTCATTGACATAAATAAATGCCGGGAGCCAGTCCATCCTTGCTGTTTCAAAGGACCTGGCATATATGGCATACTGTTCTTAATATGTTTGCTCACCTTCTTGGCACTATGTGTTTGAACCAAGGTCTCTGAGAAAGGTTGTTTCCCCAGGTAGGGATTTTCCCCTGAAGTTAGGGAGGGAATAAAGCCCCTCAACTAAGTGCTAGGCGGGTAATTAATCACTTTAACTATGAACAATCATGCTTAAGCTACATAATCTTTACTCCCTGGAATGGAGATAAGAAACGCCCTAGCCTTTGTAATAGAGATTGATAGGATTGAATCAACTGGTATAAATACAGATGTATCAAGACAGCAAGAGTCAGAACTTAGAATACAGAGCTTAGAACACAGAACTAAGAAGACAGAACCTACACAGGAACCAGAAGACAGAACCTACACAGGAACCAGAAGACAGAAGAACTTCGCTGGAGAGAACATGGCAAAAGATCCTGGATTGAACCTGACTACAGAAATTGGCAAGAGAACCTGACTAGAACCTGGTGACTGAACCTGGCTGGAGAACCTGGACAGAATCTGGCTGGAGAACCTAGCGAGGGAACATGGCTACTGAACCTGGCTGGAGAACCTGGACAGAACCTGGCTGGAGATCCTAAGCAGAACTTCGCTGGAGATCCAGACCAGAACTTGGCTGGAGATCCTGGCTAGAGATCCTGGCTAGGCTGCTGATCAACTGAACACTGTCTCCGTGTCCTTCCTTCTTCGCCGACTCCATCCACACCTTTGGGGACCCCTGGACCTGCTGGGGTTGGACCCCGGCAAATAAATATTATATATCTACAACTATAGTCTACATATTTAAATGCAAGAGACACTACTCCTAAATAATGTGTTCAGCATAAGACTAGCACATGATCATACTGAATCCTGAGTGGTAATTGGTTCTATTGTCAAGTGGCATGACTTTCTGCAGCAGTTTTAACACTTGCTGGCCAACGTCCCAATGTGCGCTAAGCCATGCCCCAGCCACACGCATTTGTTTACTAGGGTGACTGGTGAATGCACACATTTACTGGACCTATTCAGTATAAATGTAAAATGACAATAATACATATAGAACACTTTTCTATGAAATTAAACTTTTCATACACAATTTTAATTACACAAATGTATCTATATAAGTAAAAACAGGTAAACTAACTAATTTGTCAATTTTTTAACTTACATGTTTGGAAAACCTACTTTATTATACAATGGACTTTCAGCTTTAACGGACACCCCCTTGCCTGAATTAGTCCATTCTATCAAGATTTAACTGTACTTTTGCTTCTTTCACAGTGGTGCCCTATGAGATTTGCAACCAGGGGAGCAGCAGGTGGCAAAACCCCGATCCTGTCTCCAGGAACCTGCAGCCTCGCCTCTTTCTCTCAACCTAAATAAAACTTGCTTTTGGTTTTACTGGAACTTGCTCTTGAATTCTTTCCTGTGCAAAGTCAAGAACCTACAGCTCCTGGAGTGCTTAGGGACTCCATTTAGGGTCTGCCTCAGGTGACAATATCTTTTAATACCATTTTAATGGGGGTTTATTTTACTGTAATTATATCTTTTATTACAAGTTTTCTCAAGCCTCTTTTGAAGATAGGCAGAGTATAAATATACAGAGTCCCACACTAAGTAACTCTAGTAAAAATATGAGTAGTTACTCCTTTGAAAAAATAATAATAATATACCATGTACAAATAGTTTATTTAAATACTTGAAAAGCTCACATGGAAGAAATTTTTGTTGTGAATGCACAGGGTAATAGAGTTCCATTTTGTTTCCTTTATTCCTTGTTTCTGTGTTTTTGTTTTTATTGTTGTAAGAACACTTAGCATGAGATACTCCCTTCTTAATGAATTTTTAAGTGCACAATACAGTATTGCAACTACAGATCTCTGGAATTTATTCATCTGGTATAACCAAAATTTTGTACTCCTGAATAGCAACTCTTCATTTTTCCCTCCTCCCAGCCCTTGGCAACCATCATTCTATTCTGTTTCTAAAGTATAACTATTTTAGATGCCTCATATACTATAGGCTGAATGTTAGTGACCCTCCAATATTCATCTGTTGAAATCTAATCCACTGGTATAATGGGTTTTGGAGGTGGAACTTTTAGGAGATGATTAGGTCATAAATGGGATTAGTACCCTAATTTAAAAAAAACAAAAAACTACCCCAGAGAGGTTCCTTGTCCCCTTCTGCCATGTGAGGACACAGTGGAAGACCATGAACTAGGAAGTGAGTCCTCATCAGACACCAAATCTGCTGGTGTCTTGATTTTTGACTGCCCAGCCTGAAGAACTGCGATAAATACATCACTGTTTTTTATTAATATCCACTCTGTGGCATTCTGGTAGAGAAGCCTGAATAGACTAAGCCATCATACAATGGAATTATGTAGTTCTTGTCCTTCTGTGATTATTTATTTCACTAAGCATAATGCCCTCCAGGGCAACAGATACATGAAAAGATGCTCCATGTCACTCTTCATCAGGGAAATGGCAAATCCGAAACCACAACAGCTTTATTACCTCATACCTTTTAGGATGGCTATTCCACATATTAAAAAAGATAACAAATGTTGACAAGTATGTAGAGAAATTGGAACCCTTGCATACATACTGTTGGTGGGAATATACAATGGTGCAGCTGCTATGGAAAACAGTACAGAGGTTCCTCAAAAAATTAAAAACAGAACTACTATATGATCTAGTCATTTCATATATGGATATTTATGCAAAAGAATTAAAATTAGGATCTTGAAGAGATATCTGCACTCCTATGTTCAATGCGGCATTATTCACAATAGCCAAGATATAGAAACAAATGTCCATCGATGGATCAATGAATAAAGAAAATGTGCTATACCCATACAATGGAATATTATTCAGCCTTAAAGAGGAAGTTGTTCCTTTATTTTTATAATAAAGGCTCAGTGTCTCTTAAGAAGCATTTCATGTGTCAGCAACAGTAGGTGATGAGGTATTTGGTATTGCATAATACACTTTTATTTAAAAACCAGAGGCCCGATGCACAAAATCAATCTGTATATATCTCACATATAATTATGTCACATCCACCATTCTGATAATTGTAGGAATATAATCCACATGACACACACACCTATAAGCATGCACACATTTTTCAAAACATAGAGAAAATCAGTAAGTAGGAACAACACTGGGGAAATGTTCTTTATGGTCTGGTTAGTACTAAAAGAGGAAAAGAGAACTGCCTGAGAAGTTGAGGTGACCAAAAGAGGTCTAAAAATTTGGGGTATTGTTGAATAAAAACAAATCCAGGTTTAGGCCAGGAAAGACTTAAACAGACTACAATAGGGCCAACACATGCCTCCCTCAGGATTTTCAGGCATCTCAAAATCAAACAGAAAAAAGCGTTTCTTTTATAAGGAGGGTAAGCAGCACTCGCAGGAATGTTGAGGGGAAATGAAGCAAGCAGGTGGAGCTGAGCAGACAGCAAAAGCAAGGTGGTAAAGCATCTCTCTCTGATTCCAAATGAACTGTTAAAGGGGAGGCGGTCTGCCTTTTAGTCATTGGTCAGATTTGGGGGCAAGACACATCCAGGAATCCTTGGAAGTATAGATGCCTGCTTACAGGTTAGTCAAGCCAAGGCAGTAAGTAATAAATGGGCAATTGTGAGCACTTAGTTCATGCAACCTAATAAAAAAAATACACTATTAAAATGTTAACTACTTTTTTTCTGCCATAAAAATTCTCATAAAGAGTCCAGTGACAAAGTATACTACAGTAGTACTGCCTTATCCATGATTTCTCTTTCTGCAGTTCAATTACCTGTGGTCCAAAAATATTAAATGGAAAATTCCAGAAATAAACAATTCATATATTTTAAATTGCACACTGTTCTGAGTAGCATGATGAAATCTCATGTCCTCCTGCTTCATCCCACCCAGGATGTGAATCATCCCTTTATCCAGTGTCTCCATGCTGTATAAGCTGTTACTCACTCAGTAACTGTCAGTTATCAGATCAACTGTTGAGTTCAAGTCACCTTTATTTTAATTAATAATGGCCTCAAAGCACAAGAGTAGTGATGTTGGCAATCTGGATATGCCAAACAATAAAGTGCTTCCTTTACAAAAAGGTAAACATTCTCTACTTAATAAGGAAAGAAAAATAACTGTATGCTGAGTTTGCAAGATCAAATAATCTGTCTGCAAAATTGTAAAGAAGAAAAAAGAAATTCTTGCTCATTTTGCTACTATCCCTCAAGCTGCAAAAGTTATGGTCACAGTGTGTGGCAAGTGCTTAGTTAACATAGAAAAGACATTAAATTTGTGGGTGGAAGACATGAACAGAAAATGTGTTCCAATTGATCGAACGTGCTGCACCAGAAAGCACTCAGCCTATACAAAGACTTCAGGACGGGATCCTCTGAAACGAGTGACCACCTTCTCATGACTTTCTTAGTATAGTACTATAATTATTTATCATAGGTTTGTATAGAAAATAACAGTATATTTATATACTGTACTATCCATGGTTTTAGGCATCCACTGGGGGTCTTGGAAGGTTTCTCCTATGGATAAGGGAGGGACTACTGTTTCAGAAATTCTGCATTGATTTCCATTCACATTACTAAAGTGCACATGATTTCAGTTAGTCATTTAAGTCTCTGACAAATCAACATAAGATAAGATTTATTAAGACAGCTTAGGAGAAAGTTTGCATATAAAAACAAAGAACTTATCTTACATTCATATATCCATTAAATTATGCACTTATTGTATTAATATATCTAAAGAGCATTGTAAAATGAGAATCTGGCAACATTCCTAGAAGAACCTGGTTGAATTACGCATCCCTGAGATTTATTGGTCACTTGTCCTTAAGAAATTAAGAAGTGGAAAGCTTTAAAGAAGGACCTCCTGCCAAAGTATAACCCATTAAATGAAAGATAAAAGTATGAGTCATAGAATTATGGAGTTGGGGAGGATCTAGCATCACCATTTCATCTTCAAATAAAGAAACTGAGGCTCATTGTGAGCTATATTTCCCACATCACACAGCAAGTTAGTACAGAGGTCAGAGGAGCAACCAGGTCAGTGTTCTTTTCTTCTCGGAGGGTGAACTTCACCAGTGCAAGTTCGTTTCATAGGTTACTTACTTTACTGATTATAAAAACAGGTGAAGCTTTGACACATTGTTAAATGGGAAGAACAAATTGGAGAGAAATGTAGACAGTGTGATTTCATGCTTTTAAAACATAACATCTATCTATCTATCCATCCATAATCTACCTCCTATCTGTGCTCACATGAAATTGGAGAAAAGAGTGGAAGTATCTATACCAGGCTAACAATGGCTATTCACAGGAGGGATAAAGCAATAGGGTAAGAAAAAAAATGTAATAAAATAGCAGTTTTTGAAGTTGTACATCTTCACAAAATAAAGATTGTGAAATTCTATCTATAAGATTATTATTAATGCATAGAAATTAAATGTTCACATAGACAATGACTATAAAGTCACTCGATTATGCATGCAGACCAGAACATGGACAAAGGAAAGTGTCATTTTGATCAGGAATTAGGTTATGGATATTTTTAAAATTGTGTAGTTATTTTTAAATAGTGTTTGCAGAGTTATAAAAGTAATTCAAGTCAAATGAATCTCTTTTCTAAAACCACTGAAACACACTTACTTTAACTCAAATCTGATAAAAAAAAGATTTACTCATGTATTCATTCACATTATTCACTGGGAAAACCTTTCATTATCAGCACTGATAGCTATAACACTTTATGTTTCACATGCAAATGTTTACATATATGTGTTTGTATAGAGGTCTCTATATAAATATATATTTATTAAATGGGCATATACTTTTTTATTGAATGCTCTGGACAATGAAAATAAAAGTAATGCACATACTCACTATAAAAATTACAGAAAATGTAGGAGAGCATAAAGTAAAAATCAATGACAATCTTATCTAGAGATATCCACAGTTAATCTTTTTGCATTTGTCTTTCCAGATCTTTTTATGTATGTGTACTCAAAAATGGGATTATAATTTACTTTATCTACTTTTTCACTTAGTTAATATATTATGGCTATATTTCCAGGAAAATAAATGCAGATACATGTAATTTTAAATTAGATAGTTGACATTTCATCATAGGAAATTATAGTAATTAATTTTACAAATTTTCTATTAATGGCCTTTTGGTTTGATTTTATTTTTTAAATGATCATAATGCTGAAATGGCCATCTTTACCTACACATTTTTTGCTCTGGTCCTGTTGCTTCCTTAAGAACCATTCCTGCTGAAACCGGTTTGGCTCAGTGGATAGAGCGTTGGCCTGTGGACTGAAAGGTCCCAGGTTCGATTCCGGTCAAGGGCATGTACCTGGGTTGTGGGCACATCCCCAGTAGGAGATGTGCAGGAGGCAGCTGATCGATGTTTCTCTCTCATCGATGTTTCTAACTCTCTATCTCTCTCCCTTCCTCTCTGTAAAAAATCAATAAAATATATTTAAAAAAACAAAAAAGAAACATTCCTATGAGCAATATAACTCTAGAAGTTTATACTTGAGTATCAAAAATACTAGTAGATGAGAAGCCTTTTGTTATCAGGACAGTGTATCATAGGTACAACCAGTACAAGCTATAGTTTTTCTCATGGATAAGTGACCCATATTTATCACTTAATTCTTTATTATATTTGGGGAAAACAAAATTGTATCTAAAAGTAATCATCGTGATTATCCATAACTAATGAGGTTCTATTATCTATATTTCAAATTATTCCCAATTATTTTTAGGTCCTACTCTCTTACTGGTATGAGATCATTAATGGTGGCCCTTATAAAATGCACTGACATTTATATAGTAGTTATTCAACTATTTTTAAAGTGTCTACAAAGAACACTCTTTGCAACTGTTTTTAACTTTATGTTGAATGTGCAAGGGGTATACTCTATCAAAAATATCCTAGTAGAGGCCCGGTGCATGAATTTGTGTATGGGTGGTATCCCTGGTCTAGCCGGCGATTGGGGCTGATAGGGGCCATCTCGCATAGTCCTGATTGGGGCCAATTGGGGCTAGCTGGCTGAGGGAGGTTGGCTGTGGGAGTGCACTGATCACCAGGGGGCAGCTTCTGCATTGAGCGTCTGCCCCCTGGTGATCAGTGCACATCATAGCAACTGGTCGACCGGTCTTTGGATCGACTGGTCATAACAGTCGCTTAGGCATACACACACACACACACACACACACACGCACACACACACATATATATATATACTAGAGGCCTGGTGCATGAAATTCGTACACTGGGGGAGCAGATCCCACAGCCCTGCCTGCACCCTCTCACAGTCCGAGACCCCTTGTGGCTGGATAGCCTTCTGCTGCTGCATGGCCTACTGCTTGAGCTTTAACAGCTGCTGCATGTGCATGGCCTGGGCCACCATGGTCTGTCCTGCGAACACCATCGAGTTGGTGAGTCAAGCGTGGAGGCAGGCTCACCCTGAGTTTCCTGCACTGCCCTGAGTCACCGAGTTGTTCTGACTGACTGCCTTCTATGGAGAACAACACTGGGGTCAGACCTAAGCCAGCAATTGGACATCCCTCTCACAGTCCGGGACCCCTAAAGGGATGTAGCAGTGCACCAAGTGACAGGTGGCCAAGGAGGAGCCCAAATTGGGGCCAGGCGTTGTGCCGCTCGTGCTCATCCCAGCCCGCTGCTCCTGCTGCCACAGCTCGGTAGTGCTGCTGTGAAGTCAGGAGAGGCTCCCACCGTGGCAGCTGTGCTCACCAGCCATGAGCCCAGCTTCTGGTTGAGTGGCGCTCCCCCTGTGGGAGCACATTGACCACCAGGGGGCAACTCCTGCATTGAGCGTCTGCCCCCTGGTGGTCAGTGCGCATCATAGCATCTGGTTGTTCCAGTAGTTCCATGTAACGGTCACTGAGGCTATTATTACATAGATAGATTTGAAATAATGAGCTACTATCCATTTTTTGTTTCGTTGGACTTTTATTTAAGAGAAAAATGGATAGGAAAAAAATAAATCAAAGAAGAGAGATGTCAACTCTTGTGGTCTACTATGTACTAAGAATGTAGCTAACTACTTTTTCATATAGTAATTCATTACATCTACCCAATGATATTGGGGAGAGGTAGATTGTGGGGCGTGGCTATAGGGTTAAGCCTTGGACTGACCTGTTGGCAAAGTCACAAACAAGTCCCAGCTTAGAGGGCACAGTCCTCTTAGCATAATTAGGCTTGACCTTATAAGCTCCCTAGATCTTATCTGGGAAGCTAATGGGCTGAGGGAGGTGCAGGAAGTGCTGCCAAAACAAGTGAAACTCACAAGAACAGTGTAACTATGGTAACCACTACCTTGTTTACCTCTGACTGTAAAATAAAGGCTCAGCTTGCCAGTGGATCTTTCTCTGTGGCCTCAGCTAGGCACAGGAAGATCCACGGAGACTAAAGAGAGCTATGCTGATCATCTGAACACTGTCTCCGTGTCCTTCATTCTTTGCCGACTCCGTGCACACCTTTGGGAACCCCTGGCCCGCTGGGGCTGGACCCCGGCAGTAGATATTATTTGTTATAGCTGCTGTTTGTATGAAGAAGTGAGGTGTGGGTTGATGAAATAAATTCCCCAAGGTCCCATTGTTAGTAATTGGTAGAGTGAGTATTCAAACCTATGTCTATGTAGGTAACACATTTTGTCTCAAAAAATAAGTGTCTTAACAATTTGAGCTTCCCAGTGATAAAATATTTTGTCTGTGAAAGTAGTAAGTGTATCATCATGGGAAATATGGAAGCAGGTGTTGGTGGATCATACATGAAAGATGTAATGGGAAGTGTTCCAGTACAAGCAGAAGGCTGTGCTTATTTCTCTAGGCCTCATCTAGAAGGTTAAATATTTTGTTAAACTGAAAACTGTACCAAGTTATAACTATTGATATTAGGCCACAGAATGATACTCAACTACTTCAAACTTAAGTGAAACCTAATTTCACATATGAATATGGTAATTTCAAAACCAGAGAATCTAAGCCATATTCTAATGAAAAAAATCTATATTACATAGGTTACTTTAGTTTTTAATGGTGATGTATTTGGAATGATGGTGTTAAATAAATTTTAGTGTCTCTTTTGCTAGGGACACAATTGTTTGGTTGCTTCAATATTATCTCTTAATGAAGATTAGTTAACTCATGCCAGCCTGATGATTACTATAGTTCACATTTCTATATCTCTATTCTATTATTAAGGGATTTCTTAGATTTAATATATCTAAAATATAACTAAGTCACTAGAAAATAGTGTGATTTAGACAAAATAGTGTGCTTGCATGCTAACATATTCTACTATCCACCGCCCCCAGTTGGTTCTATTAAAAATAGTGCTGTAAAAAGAAGTAAAGATCAAAATAAATTATGCCCGCTGCAAAGCATTTCACAGAAAGGCTTTTATGTGCAATTTAACAGTTCATGAAAAAAAGAATATTACTGAAGGCAAGGAACATTCTTCCTCTGAAAAATAAGTGAAACCTGGGTCTTTCTTAGGATTTATGCATTCACTTCGGGAGGTAGAAGATATTCAGGGCTGTGATTCATTTAAATATATGACCAAGTGGCCTGTGCTTTGGGTTCTGAGTGAAAGCCTTCCATACCAGTAGTTGAGCTTTGCTAAAAGAAAGTTATTGGTTCTACATCTAAACACCCTCAGATGTCTGCCCTTAGTTCCTATGATTTGAACTAAAGAGAAAGAGGCAAAGAGCTGGCTTCTATTATCCTGAGTAGGCAGCACATTTTATCAAAAGGTGTATGGACTTCAGGAAGAAGAAAAACTACATTTGAAGCAGCTGACTCTACAAGTAACTTAAATTTGTGAGCCTTTCTTCATCTATAAAGTGGGCATAATAACACCCCACTGAGTTATTTTGAGAACTGAATGCAAAAATGTTCACAGGAGTAAACTGCACAGCATCTAACACACAGTAAGAATACAATACATTTTAGCTTCTTTCTTCTGTCATTTCTCTAATAGAGCAACTCTGGAAAACTGTAAATGCATCTTTAAAAGCATTCTCCTAAAGCTTGAGAAATGACAGTCCCATCAGCAGTCCCAGCTGGAGGACAGCTATCAGCTGCCCCGGTGGCAAGGTACCTCCTGAGGCAGATCTAGAGCTCCATGGGCAAAACTCAGAGGCCTGGAGGCAGCCAAGACGTGAGGGAGGAGCAGCTTCCAGAGCTTGGAGAGAGAGGTCTGCCCTTACCAGCCCTTCTTTGGGAAAAGCCCATGTAAACTCCCTCTATTCCTGCAGACCAAGGAGAAGGTGAGACTTGGACCATGAGAAGACAGAACATGGCCTATGCTTTAGAGCCGCGGTCGGCAAACTGTGGCTCGCGAGCCACATGCGGCTCTTTGGCCCCTTGAGTGTGGCTCTTCCTAAGCCTTAGGAGTACCCTAATTAAGTTAATAACAATGTACCTACCTATATAGTTTAAGTTTAAAAAATTTGACTCTCAAAAGAAATTTCAATCGCTGTACTGTTGATATTTGGCTCTGTTGACTAATGAGTTTGCCAACCACTGCTTTAGAGAGTTCCTCAGTTCCTAGAAACTCTTCATTGAGGATGAGGGACTCTAACCTGGCCCTCAGATTCTTGGAGGAAGAGGAGCAAAAGCTTAGAAAGTCGGGTTGTGGGATTAATGTTAGCTACTTTTTTTAGAGCTATGTGTTTTCCAGCTTAAGAATTATGTTTTACCCAATATAGACAGTGTAGCCTATGGTAAAATCCTTTATAAATTCATTTTAATTGCTTTCATTGATAATTAAAAGTTAGATGGAATTCATGTATTGGCAAAAGTAGGTTTTAAAAGATAAGACTGGGGAATATTTTTCTTTGAATACAATTTAACCTTAAGTATAAGAAAAAAAAAAATCCCAGTCTTAAAAAAAAAGTACTTGTGAACTAAATACTATTTTTCACATTCATGTACTTGAGCTCATTCTAATACAGTCCATATACCTGAAGTTTGTTTAGTGTAACAAGAGATTATTCAAGGACAGTGTTTCTAAGATGACCTGCCACCCCTGTATTGGAAAGTCTGGGCATTTGATTGCTCTGGAGCCAATTATAGCCTCCTCTTTACTTAAGTGATCTTCAGTCTCATCAAGAAGATCATCAAACTGACTCTTAGAAAGTGTGACAATCTGAAGTAGTACTTTCAATAGATTTTCTACCTTGAAAGTGCTTCCAGGCTAGTGTTGCTCAGTGGCTGAGTGTCGACCTATGAACCAGAAAGTCACAGTTCCATTCCTGGTCAGGGCACATGCCTGGGTTGCGGGCTTGATCCCCAGTGGAGGGCATGTAGGAGGCAGCCAATCAATGATTCTATCTCATCATTGATGTTTCTATCTGTCCTTCTCCCATCCTTTCTGAAATCAATAAAAATATATTTTAAAAAAGAAGTAAAACTTCAGAAAAGACTCCACACAAAAGCAACTTAGAATATAAGCAGTTCTCTCTTAACTACAATCCTCACTGATCAAAAAGATAAGCAAGATTTCCCAAGTATCTTCCTTTGTGGTGTACACTCTAATTGGAAAGATAGCCAAGCATATTGGGATCAGAAGCAAGAGAATTTCTATTTATTGATCACTTGGTACATTTTAGGCTACAGTAGTACAACTGTGTGATTTAATCTTGCAGCATTCTGATGATGATTATAAAAAAATCTGAATTTATTGGTGAGGAAGTTGACATCAAAGAGATCACAAAGAAAAGCTGGGGTCTCAATCCAAGTCCACATAACTTAGACTTGTTCTCTGAAAAAAATCCTATACATGAGATTTCATGATTCTGTAGAATGTACTAACTCATCACAGCATCACCTCAAAATAGGATGTGCTACATCATATGAGGTATCCTATCTAATAAAAGAGAAACATGGTAATTGGCCTACGACCGCTACCCTTCCCATTGGCTAATCAGGGCGATATGCAAATTAACTGCCAGCCAAGATGGCGGTTAACCGCCAACAAAGATGGCGGCTAATTTGCATACTCACAATGATGGAAGGCGAAAGGGGAAGGATAGAAGACAGTGATCAGAAACCCAGGCGCAGGCAAG
Organism: Myotis myotis; assembly: GCF_014108235.1. NCBI lineage: Eukaryota > Metazoa > Chordata > Mammalia > Chiroptera > Vespertilionidae > Myotis > Myotis myotis. The sequence continues at coordinate 197,375,568 of NW_023416335.1, forward strand.
AGCCAGGGAGCAGGGCAAAGGTCGGTCCTGGAGGCCACCTTTGCCCTGCCACCAGTGGGTGATCAGAGAAGCCTGGGGGGTGGGGCAGGGAAGCAGACACAGACAGTGATGCAGAAGCCGGATGCAGGGGCAGGGAAGCAGCTGCCACCAGCATCCAGGCTTCCCTGCCCCGCACCTGGCTTCTGCGATTGGTGACCGCAGAAGCCCAGTGCAGGGGGCGATCACAGAAGCCGGGTGCAAGCGCAGGGAAGCAGCTGCCCCCAGCGTATGTGGCTGCGGCTTCCCTGCCCCCCCCACCCGGCTTCTGCTTTCCGTGACAGCAGAAGCTGAATGCGGGGCAGGGAAGCAGCCTCCGCCAACGCCCTGCCCACGGCTTCCCTGCCCCGAACCTGGCTTCTTGGATCAGTGACCGCGGCTTCCCTGCCCCACACCCGACTTCTGTGATCCATGACCACAGAAGCTGAGTGTGGGTCAGGGAAGCAGCCGCTGCCAGCATCCCCAGCCACACTTCCCTGCCCCGCACCCAGCTTCTGCAATGGGTGACTGCAGAAGCCCAGTGCAGGGGTGATCACAGAAGCCAGGTGCTGGGCAGGGAAGCAGCCTCAGCCAGCTTCCCCGGCTGCGGCTTCCCTGCCCCACACCCGGCTTCTGTAATTGGTGATGCCTATTTTTGCATGACACTTAACTGACTACCATCCCTGGAAGCACAGAAGAAGAAGCCCCCAGAAGAAGAAGCCACCCACCTTTGGTCCTGGCGCCAGCGCCTGGGGCTGGCTGCAGCCCAGGAGATGGACAAGCTACTGGCCAGAGGTCCCAGGCTGCAGCCACCCGGAGAAGCTACCAGCCCTGTGGTCCAGGGCACCAGCGCCTGTGGCCAGGGAAACAGTTTCCCTCTTCTCCTACTGTAGTCATTACTTCAATATTCCCCTTCTGAATTTCTCTCCTGTGTTGCAACCCAACTCCACTTTTCATCGGAAGGATACGGAACAGAGAGAGCAGTGTTAAAAGCTTACATTTTTAAGCCGGTAAGGTTGGTACTTAAACATATAAATGGAAAACTAGAGTCCTTAAGGTAACAAAGGCTACAAAGGACAGGAACAGCGCATGGCCTATTATATCCAGCAATCCATATGGGGGCTGAAAACTTTGCAATGATGACAATTAGTGAAGATATGAATCAACTAAAATAGTTGACAGGGACAATTCTTCCATCTTTGAAAATATCTACATCAAATCTGTTTAAATAGATTTTCATCTGCATAATATAACACATTCTGACAAGACCATCACCACCACCAATGTGGTCAGTGTTTTGCCGTAAAATGTTTAACTGAGGGACCGCCCCCCCCCCCTCGAGTGCACAAATTTTGTGCACCAGGCTACTAGTTCAATATAATTGAATCCTGCTGCCAATGCTGGTTGGTTGGGCACATAAATCTGATTTCAAGTGGGAAACTAGAAATTATATTGGTGGAAATCTTGAGTTAGTATTACTCTGAGTGAGAACCCTAAGGGACTGACTGAAAGTAAATGCAGTAAATTGTATTTACTTTTATTTCTATCTTAGCACTGGACAGTTGAGATTGCTGGATAAGTTTCAAACTATTAATTGCTGAGGAATTTTTTTTAAAAAGAAGAAAGTGGTTTCTATGAATGGAATTAGTTATATAATTCATAGAGACTGGTCAACAGGAGTGAAGATGAGAGTGTTTCAAATCCCTTCCTGGTCCAATGAGTATTGTGTTTATAAAATACCTGAAATTGCAGATGTGCAGGTTGAGGGACAGGCAAACAAAAACACTGAAATAAAATGGGTAAGGGCATGGACAATTCAACAGTGATCCTTGATTCTTCATGTGTTTCCATTGCTTATGATTTTATTCATCATCTTCTATTTACAAATACCATCCATGCTCATAAAACTATGCAGCTCTGTTAAAGCCAGGCACAGTGCTTGGCTCAGTGGCCTTCCAATGCAAAATTCTAGACACTGACAAGAGTGGTATTTCCTCTTGCTCATTCCAAATTTACCTGTTGTTAATTTCATTGTGCCTCTCCTCCCCATTGTCAGGCAAAAAGAGGATACTCAGACCTCAGAAAAATACTTTAGACCATTTAAATCACTACATCCTAAATTTTTCTTTCTTTTTGAGGGTCCCCTGAAGTTTTAAACTCTCTTTTTGTAAGTACTCTTCTTTGGTACCAATTGACTATGGGCTTACTACCAGCTGTATTACAATCGACACACTACAATTTCAGGAAATACAGCAAATTTAATGTGAAGACCATGAGACTAGCTACCATCATTAGCTCTTCAAGAAAGATAAACACTGATATGTGTTTATCTTGATGTGTCCACAGTATCAAATTCAATGTCTCCCTCCTGGTAGGGTAAGGGGGGAGATGAAATAGAATACATATCTACAGGTGTCAGACTCTACAAATATTCCATTGCACCTCTCCAGCATTACTCGATATCAATATCCCTATTTCTGTCTTTGGGGAAACTGAGTGAGTTGCCTATAATCATGAGCTAGTAAACAGCAGGGCTGAGATTTGAATTCATGTCAGTCTGACTTTTTAATTTCACCATGTGATTCTCCCACCATACTCATGCCTGATACAATACTTGTGGAAGGTCACCTTTATGGGGCTATCACTTCTCTAGTGCTATCCAGCCTCCAGAGGCAAAAGCCTGCAGCCCAGTAAGGCTGTAATCCACAAATGGCCTCATGGCCAGCTGGAATGCCAATTGTTATGGTCAGTCGCATAATTAGTGTGTAATTAAGAAGTGACAATTAAGGTGCATACAGTACTCAGTCTTGGGGACTGAGTGTCTATTTTCATTACCACTGTAGTAAATAGTAAAAAAAAAAAAGGCAGCAGGTAGGATGGAGTATGAAAGGTGGAAGGAGGAGAACTAAGGGAAAATGGATTTGTTTATGGCTAAAATGCCCTGCAGAGGTAGTTTTGCCTGAGTGGCATTTTTAACATTTACCCTTATTTTCATTATAATCATGTTTGTAACATTCTTTTACAATAGTATGGTACTATGTGTTTGAAGAATTTTAGAACATTAATGTTCAATGGCACTTAAGTCTTCCACCAGAAAAGTACCAGGGCTCTGCTTGGACAGTCTCAGTGTCAGAGAATTCACTATGTATAAGAAAATAAAGTCTTACGTTTATATCGACCAAGACACTGTATTCCCACAGCTAACTTGAAATTATTCTATAAGCACGTCCGAAAGAACTGTGTGGCAACATACTTTCCTAGACCAGTTCTACGGACACTTTGAAAAGTCTTTAAGTTCTGTCAGCATTTCTGTGTGAGAGACCTGGCCACACATGCTGTCACAGAACTAATGCACTTCGGTCACTAAACATATACACACAATTCTGGTGCTTTTCCATAATGTTTCAGTTTTCAAAATCTAAAACAAATAAGCATTTCATAAAAAATTATTTAAGCTTTTTAAAAATTACCACTTAATTAACATGGAGACCAATTATATTAGAATAATTTAAGTTCTTACTTATCCCACACCTGAGACATGAGTGAGATACTCCTACAGGGGTCTCCAGTGAGGGTAACCCAATTTCAATGTCACTGCGTATCCCCCCAGGCCCAGTGCCTCACAAGAGAACCATTCTCCAACTTACCTATGCTTAAGAGTCACTTGGAATGCTGTTTAAAGGGCCCTCGTAACTACTTAAAGGGCCACAAAATCCCGTAATTACAGTATTTACCCAATGATATATATTCAGACTTCTCTTAGACAAATCTTAATTGCATTATCTCTGTAGAAACATCAACTATTACCACTAACTTAACACGAGTTGTTCTGGGAGCTTAGAAATCACCTATCTTTAACTCCAAATTCTATAGAACTATTTAATCTACAGTTACACCTCTACTTAGTGGCAGGGTAGAGCTGGAGCCAGATCCTTTGACTTTTTCCAGAATAGTAGTTTCTTTAGTAGGACTATTACAGCCATTTTTAGGTGTAGCTATCCGGTAATTGACACCACCCATCAGTATTAAGCAAAAAATCTTCAAAGACAGTTTCAAATGGCCTTTACTCTGAGCCTTAATTGTAGGGAAGGGAACAGTATTTCATACGGGTAATAGATTAAATAGAGATTGAAAAACTGACTATTAGTGAGACACCCTTGTAGATATTCTGGAATACATGAAGATGGGTAACACACAGTTCTTGCCATACTGGAGTTGACAACTTACATGTTGCTAATCATTTTGGCCAGGAAAAACGGGACATTTCACTGAATGAGCAACAGTAGTATAGTAAGTCATCAGATTCTACAACACCTTGAAGTGCTTCATAATTAGCTCTACCTAAAATTGAAACTCCAGTACTATTAACTGGCATAGTAAAACAGCACATGGGAAAAAATATCTCAGAGTGATAAATCAATATACTTATAATTGATATTGTTTAGAGGTTGTGGTTGTTTGAAATGAATAAAAGGAAATAACTTATAGCTGCTGTTGTTATGATAAACCAAAATTATCTAAAGACTCCTATCATTTTCTAGCTAGGTCCTGTGCACATTTATTCATTTATAACATACAGGAGAGAGTTCCTTACTTGTGGCCTCACCATTCATTTCTTCAAGTTCACTGTTAATTCCAACATCTATGGAACTCATTATTTTGTCAATCTGCAAGAAACAAAAAGCATATAAGTGAATGATTACATTCACTTTTAGCATTGCATTTTAAAATAACTTTCAAATGCTACAAGCATATACAGGGTGGGGCAAAAGTAGGTTTACAGTGGTGAGTACAGAGTTTATTCTTGTATTATTACTTATGGTATTACTTTCCATTCGCACAACTATAATCCCACTTTTGTTCCACCGTGTATTCTTGATGTTATTACTATTGCAATACCACAATTAAGAGACTGACAAAGGTTTAAAGGGAAACAGACATCTCGTGAATTGCTTTTAAAAACATAAATTATGTTTCCCTTTCTTAAGCTTTGAAAATCAACTTTTCTTTGTATTTCCTAAAATGAACTTTGTTTGGAACTACCTGGGTCAGGACATTAGGAATTGTGCATTCTTTAGAATCAGAAGGGCGGGGCACGTGTCTCCTCTGACTGCTGACGGGTAGGTTTCAGTTCGTAGGCACAGCCATTGGAACCAGGTTCTCCCATCCAAGTACTAACCAGGCCCGAACCTGCTTAGCTTCCGAGATCAGACGAGATCGGGCGCGTTCAGGGTGGTATGGCCGTAGTGAACCAGGTTCTCACTAAATGGTCTGACCAGCCACAGCTGACTTGTGGCATGTAATCACAAGAATTGAGGCATGGAAACAACTTCATTCTAAGAGGTAAGTTAAATGTTAATTAATCCTGCCTCGTTCCAAAAAGAATTTCAGATGTTACTCACAGCGTTAATAAATATAAGTAAAGGGTAGACTCGAAGAAACTATCTATCTAGTAGTATGAAATATATAGGAAGAAATGACTTTGTAAAAAGCTTTAGCCCTCTATGGCTGAATCCCCCTCCTTGTCATCTTAGCATCCCCGGTCAGACAGCAGTTTTCAGAAGGGACAAGAAGCATTACTTCAATGTCTCATTTTGTTCACCCTGAAACAGATGCAGGGAGATTGAGTGATTTTTCCTAAACAGCTCAATTCAGAATGTCAATATCAGAACCATTCCAATTTCTAGTTCTCAGAATATTATAGTGACCTACGGTGTTTCAAAGCCCAATCCAACTGGCACAGTCTTTTGGGAGACAAAATGTGACATGTTTGAATAAAATGTCAAAGGAGACTGCGGTCCAATCTTTGAAGAATTTCAAGAAAAAAAGCAAGAAATGTTTTTATTTCATGATGCAGTCCTCTTTAGGGACAAAGGATGATATTTCATAATCCTACAAGGGCCCTTGCATTCTGAGTAATCCTATGAAATTAAATACTCTGTCTTTAGGTAGAGCTTAAATTGCTGATACGTGACCTCAACACATTTTTTCTTTAAAGTCACTCTGATAGTTATAAAAAGGAAATACTAAGTAATTTGTAAGATTATGTGGAGATCCTCTGAATATCTAAGATTCTTTAAAGAAGGGAGACAAAGAAGCTAACAAAGAGTTTAGTAAGTAAGCAAAATGATATAGGGCAGCAAAAACAAGGAGATTTTTCTCAATTTGTCAGCTGCAGTGCTTGGGAAGACATAATGTGAACATTCTCTTGCACCTCATAGCTAGTTATTACTTCTGCTTGATATCAATTTCTATGGAAACAATAGATTTCCCCACATGTGTGAAACTCTATTTGTTTTTAAATTATCATGTGCTGCCCCTAGAATTTTCCCTTCTACTAAGAGCTGTATGCATTGTTAATTTTTTTTCCTATTTGCCTCTGAAAGACTTAAAGCTGAAAATCCTCCCCCCAAAAACTTCCTCGATTCCAAAGCTTCATATAAAGAAGAATAAGGCTTACTTCTTCCCATTCTGAGGTGAAGGATGGCGTTCTTTCAGAATTCCCTTTCGAGCTGTGTTCAGTAGTGGAAGATTCACTCCAGTTAACTCTCGATGGTTTCTCAGTTGAAGGGTAGGCAATGAGATCAGAATCTGACTTAGACACATTTTTTGATAAATGCATGTCAATCAGGGCTTTTGGCAATGACCTGATTCTCCCCAGGGTGCAGGCTCTCTCCACAAATCCCCCCGTGTTCACAATCCATTGGTCCCCATTCCGGGATCCACTTCTACTTGTTCTTGTACCAACAATGGTATGGTTTTCGACTTGATTGGGTTTTTTGTGAAAAATTGTTCTACTGACCACTTTGGGTTTAATTTTCTTTACCAAAGGTTCTGAGTTATTTTCTATGGGAGACTGCTTGAAAGACAGAGGATTCTTGGCCAAAATGATTTCATCTTGTCCTTCTTCACGTTCATCTCTTTTCCTGTAGAGATGAAATGGGTTTTCAGGAGACTCACAGGCTGGAGAGGATCCATGGAGAAGGCCTGCAAATTGCCCAGGATCATATTCCTTTGGGGGATCACTGTCCTCCTGTTGAGAGAGGTCATCTGCAAAAGAAAATAAAGAGGTCAGGTATCTATAATAATAGAAGTGTAATATGCTAATTAGACCAGATGACCTTCTGGACGAAGCCAGGGCTTCGAGGAAAGCCTGGGTCCTAGGTGCCTGCCTGCGGCTGGAGGGAAGACGGGGTCCCAGGTGCCAGAGGGAAGCCGGTGCCGGCAGCTGGGGAAAGGAAGGCCTACTATTGCACAAATTTCATGCATCGGGCCACTAGCATATTTATAAAAGAACCTGAAAGCCCTGATACAACAGCAGTGCCCTTTTGAACTTATGCTATACCCAGGCATTTGATTTATTGCTACACAATGATATCCCCATTTTATGAAACACCATGACTCTATTGTACTGCCTATAAAATAAATGTGCGCCTGTGTGTGTGTGTGTGTGTGTGTGTGTGTGTGTGTGTGTGTGTGTTTCTGTGCACCAAATCTTCCTGATATACCTTAGGGAGTATTTCAGAAGTATGAATTGGGTATTAACTGAGTAATTGCATATCCTTCTAGCTTATCCCTAGGGTGTATGTTTTATATTAAATAACAAAATTGGGTTTTCTTAATATGAGACACCCACATCCTAACCCAGTAATAAATGAGTCACTGTTCAGGTGGACATCAGGCATGTAAATCAAGGTCATGCACAATGACATCCCTCTGCCCTTCTCCCAGCAAATAAATCCAGAAACAAAACTTGAAAAGAAGTATTATTAAACATAATTTAAAGTAAATAATCCTAATATTGTTACTTTAAGTATAAAATTAAGAAAGATTCTATACAAACTATATAATTTAGACAAAAAGGATTTGTACAAGCTTAACACAGGCCAACAATGTGATCTCTATCACTAAAAAGGGAGAGACTCTTTTACAAGAAACTGATATTGAGCTGTTAACACAAAACTCTCTTTTCCTTTCTTCTCTGAAATAACATTAGTTACCTTTGAATTTCTTCAGGTCTTTGAAAAATGTAATGCATTCAAGAAACCAAAGAAAAATGCTAATTTTTATCACTTTATATTTTTTCTAAGATTAAATCATAAATGTTCTATGAAATTTAAAATATACCACACTTTTTTTATTACCTAATTTGTGTTTTAAAGATATGGTGTCAAAATCTTGGCCAAATAATTTAACAAAGAAAGTCAGTTTACTTTTTTGACAGTTCATTTTAATTCATTTAGCTAAATATTTGCTACAAAATTACCCAATAAGCCCATAACCCAGTCTTGTGAATAAAACACTGTATAGCCAATGTGGTAGATAATAACCACAAATCCAAAGCTCACATGCTGACTCACATTCTAAAGAAGTTAGTTATTATTACAAACCCCAAACACCTACATTTTTAGAAATTAACAAGTAACATTGTGAGTAGGTATATCTATTTACTAGGTACTTAATGAAGGATTATATTGACATCATCTCATTTAAACTCAAATTAATCCTGTGAAATGATTACTAAACATCATGACTTTCTGATAGAAAGAGATATGGCCAGAATACTGAATTCACATATTGACACAAATCAGCAACCACAATAGACATTTACCTAGAGGATGCTACGTAGAGGCAAATAGATTTTCTTCATTGAAGTTTGGTCCCAGGTCCCTATACTGTTCTCTCCCTCGGAATTGACAGAAGCATGTCCCCTGACCTCACCCTTGTTCCTATTTGACTTCTCCAAACAGAAGATGTCCCCTTTCCCAGACCTATCACAAGGGTATCCTGAGATGGAAGAGAAGAAGAGTGACAGGAAGAGGCGTCCAAGAGATCACAATCTAAAAGGGAAACAATTGGCACCCATCCAGTACTATTATAATTACTTCATCGTCCCACAAAAACTCTCTCCCTATCGAGTGTAGCAACACTATGTCCTCGTCAAAAAACCGATTTTGTCCTCCCCTCGGGACTCTTCTTAAAGTAGAATAGTGTGTGTGTGTGGGGGGGGGGGGGCGCGTGGGGGAGGTGAGGCAAGGCAGCTCTGAACTCTCTAAAAGGGTAGTGTTTAAATAAGACCTATTCTATACATGTTCTAGAAGTCAAAATGAACACTTAACTTAAATTGCAGCAGTTTCCTCAGCCAGTATAAAAGCTAAGATTCAAACTAAGGTTTATTGGATTCCCACACCAAAATGTCCTGGAACATATTTCACTGTTCAGATAAAAGAAAAATCTATTTGTTTTCTCTCTTTCTTCCTTGGCTACTTGGCTCCCCATAGCACTTTACAACGTAAGCAGGTTGGTGTGGGATGACAATAATGGGTTAATAATTGTAAAGGGGAGGAGGAATTTGAAAAGGAAGTTCAGAATGTTACTTTGAAAGTTGCTGAAGAAGGCCCAATAGTTTGCGTTTGAACGGAAACCTGAAAAGAATCAGCCTGCTGCAAGAAAAAGATGCTGTAAATCTCAGTCAAAAGGTTTGTGACCATGTTCATGACAAAGAGAGTGTTAGGGGCACAATACTCAAGTTTTCTGTGGTTAGTATTATTAGGTAACAATCCCCTGTGCGTTTTAACAAAAAAATGACTCTAATCACCACCCCAAAATGCTGTATATTGTCCAAGTCCTCGCATTACCAGCAGTCACTTCCCCAAGTAAAAGAGAATTTAGTCAACTTATAAGATTAGGCTTTTGAATCACACTTCTTAGCATCATGACAGTTGGTAACATTTTTACAAATATTATCTGTTTCTTTCAGTGGCCAAACTCTAAGGATGACAGTCAAAGACAAAGAGAAGTTGATCTGAAACCTCCTGAAACACCTGTTTGGTGGACTGATTACAGCTATGACCCTGCTCTGCCCTGGCTCCCTGCAGCCATTCCTCCCACATGGCTCTGGGTGTGGCCAGGCGCCTTGCTTTGGTCAGTGAGACAACAGCAAACGTGATAGGAACGTTCAGAGAGCCCTGAAAAGCACTTGTATGGTAGACCTTGTTCTCTTGTTGCTCTTGGAACCTTGCAGCATGTGAGCAAGGCCAGGCTGGCCTGCTGGATGAGGAAATGATATGTGACCCAGCTGTTTGAAGTTGTAGGTGTTATTATTTTTCAAGTATAAAGAGGCTTACAGACTAGGAGTTGCCACTTGGAAAAGACAGATTGTTATACTCAGATCCCAAGAGGAGGGAGATGCCATGCCACCAGAGAGGCACCAGGATTGGGCAGGAGGCGGAATGGGTGAAGGAAAAGGTGGGAAGAGCCTTTATTGTGGTCCCTTTGGGAAACCATAAGCAGTTTTAGGGTTGGCTATTTTGACCCTAGGGCATAGGCACTGTCACTAGTGGTCTGGTGTGTGGTGTTGGTGTGATTAGGGCAGGTGGATGGTGGCTCTCTGTGAGAACCTGAGAAAGGGTGCTGTTGGGATATGGCTCTGGATTTCCTGGTTTGCATATGAAAGGCATGTATGTAGGTGAGTTTTCTATCCCTGAGAATTTGCTAGCCCTGGGAGGGGCCACCCCTCCAGAGTAAACAAGGTCTTAAGATGTCAAAGCATCAAACAAAACAAAACAAATAAAAAGGCACCTTAATATCCCAGCCACCCACCCTTATCTCGGTCCATAGTCAGCAAAATTCCAGTTGGGTCTAGGTAGTTTCGCCATAAACATTTTTGCCACAACTATGTCTGCTGCAAACATTTTTGTTGCAAACATTGGCCATAAGGCCATTTTGCCATAAAAGTTAAAATAACTGGCTGACAGTTTGGTTTACATTTGGCAAACTTCATGCTTTTTGTCAGTTTGGTTTCATTCTCCATTGATGAAGTTCTCTCAGTACTTCCATTTGTATCTTATATAAATTTTAGCCCTCATAATGGTCTATACTGTGATGAGTAAACATGGTAGTCTTAAAATACTGGATGACAATAACTACATATAAAGCCAGATTGCAAAGCTATGTGTAAAGTTAGATAACATACCATAGTAGAAAATGATAATATATCAGTTTTTGTAAATCCTTTGGTGAGCACAGTCATACCTCACACCTGTCAAAAGCTACATATGGCAAATATAAAACAGGCAGCTAATTCACAAGTCTTCCAGAGCATTAATTACCAATTCTTTAATTGGAAACTGATACCACTTTTAATTTTTTTTTAATTTATTGACTTTGAGAGAGAGGGAGGGGAGGAGGAGAGAGAGAAACATCAATTTTGTTCCACTTATTTATGCATTCATGGGTTGATTCTTGTATGTGCCCTGACCAGGAATCAAACCTGCAACCTTGGCATATTGGGACAACTCTCTAACCAACTGAGCTACCTGGCCAAGGCTGATACATCTTTTAATAAAGAAAAAAAGTGCAGAGCCAAAAGAGAAGACAAATCCATAATCAAAAAGAAAAAGAAAGAAAAATGTGTAATATAATGAACAAAAACTTTCAAAGACAATATATTTTCATTTTTCTCAGCAGAGTTTTATATTTTGTTATTAATTTTTAAATGTTTCATTGTGTCCTTTAATGCTCCTCTTTCATTTTTTGTTCTTTTATCTTTTACCACGAATTGTCTTACAGCAAAGATGTTTACTGCAAAACTACAGGACATGCTTCTAAATTTGCGAGTGAGGCCATCCAGAACTGACCAGCCCCAGGCCAGCCAGCCTATGAACCACAAATGCATGCATGAGCCCAGCCAAGACCAGTTGAAGCTGACCCAAACCAGAACACCCGCCAGAATCATGAGCTGACCAAATGGCTATCATTTTAAGCCATTAAGTTTTGGGGCAGTTTGATATATAGCAGTACATAACTGATTCTGCCTGTATTCCAACTTTTAAAGAAGAATTAATACATTTTTCAAATATCTATCAGTGTTGTGAAGACTGAGTGAAAGAATAGAAGTAAGCCTGTGGCACAGAACACATTAAGCATGTGTTCATGTTATTATAATAATAATTTTTTTAACCTACAGGGTTTCATTTTTACAAAGAAATGCTGTAGTAATTAATTGTATCAGGCACTCAATACAGATTGGTATTTTTGACATGGTAAACATGGGATTTACTCCTTTGTTTCTGCTTGTCTATTTTTAAAAAGTATATTGTATTTTGGAAAGAATATCTGCATTTTATTACTATTTCTTTAGATGAAACTGAGGAAAAGTATACAGATTAAACTGTTTTTATAACTTGTCTCATTTGATTTCACACTTCTCTTTTGATAAGTGGTTATTTCATGCCAAAGTACAGAACTAAATATGTGTGAATTCCAATCTGATAGTTATTCAAAGCACCATTAGCATTTCAAAGAAAAGTCAGAGTAAGTACCCAGTAGTAAGCAGTTCAGTCTCCCTTTATCCATCTTTGCCCTGATCTTTATCACCCATACAAATACCTGAATAACAATAAAACCAAAAATGTCATGTTAAGATAAAAACAAATGATAGAAAACAAGCTATTTCTTCTTCTATTATAGACCATACCTTCCGAGTATTGGGTCATTGCATTCCTCTTTAAAAAATAAAAATGTCTTCATTTTCAGGGATTCTAGTGCTGATATTGATATTATAGAAATTCTAAGTTCATTTTACAAATATGCATAAATGCCTTCTGTGTACCAGGCACTGTCCTGTGTGTCAACGTTTCAGCAGTGGCAGAGCAATGCCCTGCCCTCAGGGTAACGATATTCCAATGAAGGAAACAATTGCAGGCAAATCAAAAGAATCTAATTTCTGATGATGGTAGGTTCTATACAGAGAATAAAGCAAGTAATGAGATAGGAATTGCTATTGAAAGGGCGAGGGCTATGCCCTCCATCTTACCCTGGATCCTCCATGTTGGGGCAGAGGCCATGTGCTCAGAAGAGTGCCTTCTTCCCGGAAGCCCAGGCCCCTGCTGGCCACGCCCGGGATTTCTTTGAACTAACCAATGATAAGCAAGGGATGTGCGCACCATAGAGATGACCACATCCTGTGTAACAAGACCCGACTTGTGCCTGGCCAATCGGCAGGGCCCACAGTCAGCTCCCCTCCCCTCACTATTAAAGCCCTGATTTTCTCATGGGTGGCACTCGGTTTCCGGTCGCTGCGTCGACTGGAGGCCCGGGTCGGGTTAGCTAACTCAATAAAGGACCTTCTGCTTTTGCATCGGACTGGCTCCCTGGCGTGGTTTCTTGGGGATCTTGAATTCTGGGCATAACATTTTGGGGGCTCACCGGGATCCCCAACACCATCGAGGGGACCCCCAGTCCGGAGGGCCTGACTGACCGCGGTAGGTCTTGTTTGTGTCGTGTCTGTTTTGTTTTGTATCTATCCGGTGTGAGCTCACTTCTGAAATCTGTAAATGCCTGTAAATGCCTGTAATAATGATCTAAGTGGATGCACAGGATCAACAGGCGGGAGGAGCTGGGGGACACCTCGATCCTCCATCTGAAGGGGTATAGCTTTGCTTCCGCGGAGTCGGAAGGTCTGTAGAAACCCCCTTAATCTGAGACAGGCAGGAGGAGTCGGGGGGCACCTTGATCCTCCATCTGAAGAGGGGAAATTTTGCTTCCACAGAGTCGGAAGGTCTGTAGGAACCCCTCAATCTGAGAAAAGGCGGGTCGCTCCTGCTGGTTGGTGCGCAGCCATCGTCTAGCTTTTGGTTTTTGCTTCCATGGAGTTGGAAGGCTGTACTTTTTTGGGCCCTTTAGTTGTTTGTGTTTCCGTTTTATTTTGTGGACTTGCTGGATTAATAATTTCAAGGAGATTGGGGGAGGCTTTAGAGCTCCCTCAGGAATGGGGAAGTTGTTAGGAATTGAATGGATTGTTTAAACTCTGAATGAATGTCTGGTGAAAGTGTATGAATGTGGAGGGAGGGGGACTGCTCTCACCCCTCCTTTGTGTGGCGGTCGGGCGGCCGCCTGAGTGAGGGTCTGTGGAAACAGGTCACCCCCTCCCCAAGTATTCTAAAATTAAAATCCTTCTTGTAATTGAAAAGCGTTTACAAATTTATAAATGCATCCGGGATTTCTGTGCACATGTAAAGGGAAAAGGCCAGTTTAAAAACGAGTGCGCATAGTTTTGAGCTGGACTTGACTTTTTGCTGCTTACAGAATAAAAACCCGAGACTGTTTTCACCTTAAAAATAGTGAAGATGAACCTAAGAAAGAACTACAGGCTGGTTTCCCAAGGCCATTTAAAGTAGCTCTTTTGAAATTTCCTGCCCTGAGGCAAGTATCACCAGGAAGTTGATAGTCAAGTTTACATATGAATAGCTATGACTTCCCCAGCAGGGTGACCATTTTTGAAATTTAGCAGCTATGCCAGGCTTATTGGCTGGAAACTTAAAACTTTTAAGTGCAAATCATCTAAAAGCATTGAAATTTATAATACTGAAATGTTGACCTAAATATGCCTAATATGAGGTCTAAATGATAGAAGTTAATCTGTTAATTGAAAATGCCTTTGCTTATTAATCTGATTGAGAAGAGAGGATTGATTTTGTGACCTCAACTGAAGATTTTTAATACAAAAACCAGTTTAAACTTAATTGATATTAAGATAATTATAAAAAGTATAAACAGCTAATGAGATTTCTGTTTGTCTACAATATAATGTTGGCCATCTATCTTTTAGGGATTTTGGTTTGCTCTTCCCTTGTTTATTGTGAGAATAAGGAAATCATCTTTTCTGTCAGAGAACAGTGTAGACAGCCACAATGTTGAGCTGTGGACTTGGCAGCCGCCATGTCAGCCACATGGCATGCCGCACCCCTGGGGGCCGCCATCTTGGAACAACAAAGGCCCCGCCCTCTGACTTAGCCAATCACAAAAGGAGTGTCTGCTTACTAAGGGAGGATAGAATTTCAGAGGTGGAGTTTTAAGGCGGAGTTTTACTGCGGAAATGCGGATGGGGCAAAAAGTGTGCTAGCCTCGCGGATTTATTTAATACTTAATAAATTAGCAATCACGGTCTTAATATAATTTCAGTGGTATGATAGCAGTAGAACCACAGTTATACATAATATCATAAACAAATTAAGAGTAATTGATTCCATGGTCAAGACTAAATCCTATTATGTTGAGAACTGTTTTTAAGTGTTGAAAATGTTTTCCTAAGTTTTACCTAGGTTACCCAAGAAAGATTTTTCTTTTTTCTGTGTCTCTTAAAATGTATTGCTAATCACCTAAGAATTAAGGCTAAGAGTTCTAGCTACCTGGAAAGCATGGCCTTGGTGTGATAGGAGAAAAAAAAGAAATGTTAAGTGAATAATATACCAGTGAGCTGGGACTAGTCACTAATGATGGATTGTGAGAAGGGCTGAACATGGCCTAATTTCTCCTTCCTTGGTACCGCTGAAACGTCAGAGGATCCAATGTGTTTAATCCTCTTGAAGGACATTGAATGGTTCTTTCCTTCCTCTTTAACTTTTAGGGGATTGTATAAATGGATTACTGATGTAGATTATCAAGAATCTCTAAGGGACTTGTCCTGTATCTGGAGGAATGGCTTCTAGATGGTATTCACCGTCTCTGGGACTTTCGGAGGGAAGTCGAAACTCGGACTGGCTAAGGGTTTTAGAAAGATAGAAAAGAAGCATTCCTAGACAGTTTTCTACCGCCTCTGTTCAGGGACTTGTTCTGTATCTTGACACAACTGAAACTGATTTGTTGGTATTTTGTGGTATAAATGTGGCATGCACCTCAAAGTTCTTAATGGGGAATGTATCTAGTTATCATGTCTATTTAGTCTTGATTTCCTTGTTCAATATGAGTACCGTTTCTATCTGGATGAGACATAGGTCAAGAATCCCGTCCTGGGATGTGGGAAAGGGAGGCCCCCACATCTGTTCCTGTCAGGCCCCCATCAGGGAACTTGGGCGGTGTTCCTGTTACCTGCTCAAGATCCCAAGACTGTATTTGTTTATGTAAGTGTGGAAATATATTCTGTGCTAGGTTGGGATTTTGGAATTCTGGGGTAGATTTAAAAGATATTTGTGACTTTTCTAGTCTGATTGGGACATTTAAGGGTGGGGCTCACAGTTCCTCAGGGCAGAGATTCCATGGCCCTTCCCCCTGCCTGTGCTGAATTAAATAATACAGGCCAGTGTCATTTAGCTTGCTGGTTAAAGGAAAACAATGGACCTTAGAATCTGTAAAGGTGGGCGGGAATGAAGCTGGTCAAATGTACTGAAAGAGTTTGGTACCTGTTGCTGCTAGCAAAGGAGGGGCTGATACCCACTTCTAGCGCACTCCCTTGAAAGAGGCCTGGTTGCTGCTCTGCCACAAAGGGAACTGGTAGAAAGACAAAAAAGCAGAGTGCTGTAACTGATAAACAGGGTTACCTAGAAGCCATCAGGACTTTGAAGTTCTCCAAGAGAGGAGGAATCTGACTCAGAGACTGGTGAGGATTGGGTGGCTTTTCTTTAACAATCTCTTTCCTTGAGAGGGCTCCAGAGGGTGCACGAGGACATTTGGCCGCGCCTCCGTGCCATCTACGGGACCAGCCCAACCCCAACTCCTCATCAGCACAGACCAGGAGATTGGGTCTACATCAGAAGGCACTGCTGGGAGACCCTAGAGCCACGTTGGAAGGGTCCCTACACTGTGGTGCTGAAGACCCCCACCGCTCTCAAGGTAGACGGCGTCATGACCTGGGTCCATCCGGAAAGACTTCATCACCAAATGGAGCATCGATCGATCGAGATCAACGCAACCCGCTCAAGCTCAAGCTATGGAGTGCTTGACCTGCCTGATGCCGGTAACATGACTCGCGATCGCTCCTGTCACCAGGAGCCCCCACAATACTGTGTAATACACTTAGATAATGCCTGCATCTTCAAGGACATGGCTCCAAAGAGACAAGGACCATTTATAGGATCACATGTTTAGTGGTAGATTTGGCTACCTGAAGCGGCCATGATGCCAATATTATGTTTCATTGTATTGATATGTTATATTAACCTTTGATTCTTTTGCAGGTTTGAATGTATGTTGGCTATCCTGGAAGGGAGCTGTGTGGGGTGACCCCCAAAAGTAAAGGGTGTCTAGCTGCCAAGAGGACAAGTGCCCAACTGGGCAGGAAAGGGTGCCCATCAGGTTTTGGTCTCTGTTGAGAGACAGCTAACAGTTGACAGCCTGTAATACTGTCTTGCAGGCCTGAGTCACCATGCCCATGTCAGGGGTAGTAAAGCTGGAAAAAGCCTGTTTAGACTAGAAAGTCTGAGGCATGGACCAACAATTACTGTTTTGTTTTAAATCCATGAAAAGAAATTAGCAAGGAAAGTCAGAAAATCTTAGAGTAAATCAGTATGTTTTTCTCCTTATGTAATTCCTCCGAAATCTGGCAATGCTAAGTAAGTACGTTTCTTTGCATAGATTCAGTAAGACTGGTTCCTAATAGTGGTTTTATTAACGGAAAACTTTGACTGGAGTATCATGTTTTGAAGAGCCCTATCTGAGCTCTAAAGACTTGAAGCCACTAAGAATGCCACGAAGAAAGCCTGGTATCCTGCCTGGGAGCCCTGAAGATGGCTGGCGCTGGAGCGTCAGGCCCATGCCCTACCATCACTGGCGGTTGGTAAGAGTAGAAGGGGAGGAGTAAAGATGCCTCTGCATCCCTGCAGAACCCCCACACACTCTGGGCCGCAACGAGTAGGAGGGCTACTGAGATGGGCCTTAAAGCCTGGAGCATGGGCTCAGGTGGAGTTGCTACAGGTGAGGGATTCACCTAACTCAGCAGATACTGCAGGCAGGCCTGATGGCAGCTGGATGGCTTGGCTTCCTGGCCCTACGGGGCACATTAAGGTTCAACCATGAAATTCCAGCAAAGGTAGTCAGTTACCATTCTTGTTGTGTTTATGCAAACATCAGGACAGTAAATAAATTAATCTTGATTTGGCTTTTTAATAGCCATGGAGGAATTTTAAGAAGAAAAATCCTATTTCAATAGAAGTTGTTAAAGCTAAAATGGTTTCTTTCCCTTTCACCGGACCATTTGTTAAGTGTATAAAATAGTTCAGTTGATAGTTCTGTGTGCTCACTACGGGCCCCTAGCGACGGTGAAATAAAAGTGCAGTCCGTCTCATGATTGAGCCGGAAGTTCCAAGACAAGGGGGGAATGAAAGGGCGAGGGCTATGCCCTCCATCTTACCCTGGATCCTCCATGTTGGGGCAGAGGCCATGTGCTCAGAAGAGTGCCTTCTTCCCGGAAGCCCAGGCCCCTGCTGGCCACGCCCGGGATTTCTTTGAACTAACCAATGACAAGCAAGGGATGTGCGCACCATAGAGATGACCACATCCTGTGTAACAAGACCCGACTTGTGCCTGGCCAATCGGCAGGGCCCACAGTCAGCTCCCCTCCCCTCACTATTAAAGCCCTGATTTTCTCATGGGTGGCACTCGGTTTCCGGTCGCTGTGTCGACTGGAGGCCCGGGTCGGGTTAGCTAACTCAATAAAGGACCTTCTGCTTTTGCATTGGACTGGCTCCCTGGCGTGGTTTCTTGGGGATCTTGAATTCTGGGCATAACACTATTGCCAGCCCAGGAAAGAAGGTATGGAAATCCTCTGAGGCTATTCTGAAGGCCAGTATAGCCACAAAAAAGTGGTGAGAGGGTGGTGTATGAGCCAGCGGTCTTCAGAGAAAGGGAGAGAGAGAGAAGTGTAGTTGCAGTCTGGAACCAATGGCCTGAGAACCAGAATTGATGGTGTATGCAGTTCTAGTCTGAAGAGCCATGTTACGGTTGAGTCCAGGCAAGAAAACGGTTGATGTACTACTTCAAAGAGTGTCAGGCAGTAAAAGTTTCTCCCTTGTTCAGTGTGGGGGCCAGCCTTTTGGTTGTATTCAGGCCTTCAACTGATTAGATGAGGCCCACCCATATTAGGGAGGTCACCTGAATTTACTCAGTCTACCCACTTAAATCTCATCCAAAAACACCCTCATAGAAATACCTAGAATAATGTTTGACCAAATATCTTGGCACCCCATGGCCCAGTGAAGTTGACACATAAAATGAACTACCACAGGTGGATAGGAAGGATGAAGATGAGGTCAGAGATAAAGGCAGGAGTAAGATTTACATGGTCTGATTTACACTTTTAAAAGATCACTTGCTATTTCTGATGGCCAGAATATGACAATAATGTAGTATTTTAAGAAATTAATCTTCCCTTGTCTCCTCATAAAAACAATATATATGAATGTAAAAGAATAAAATGTCAGCACATGGTAGCAAACAGCAACAGCACAACCCCATAAGCCAAGTGCAAGTATATCCTCAATAAGGCAGGGATCAAAGAATCCCTATGGTCCTGGACAATGGGTGGGCATAGTGAAATCACGTGATGATGGCTGGGTCCAGAACTAGACTAGCAGTTGCGAGCTGCAATAGTAAAAAGAAAAGAAAAGAAAATTTTATGGAGCCTGCAAACCAGAGGACCCAGAAATTGCGATTAGATTGATTCCAAAAAGGAAAGGGCCTGGCACTCAGCAGGATACTTGAGAACAACCAGCAAAACCTGAAAAAAAATCCTGCAAAAGGACAACAGAAAGCATAAGCTATTGAAGATCTCAGAGATATCCAACAAATCCATGCCTTTGGTAGGCTAGAGACTCACACTGAAGAAAAACTTTCAGGAGCAGAATCCAAATTGAATAGGGTGAAAACACCAGAGCTCTCATGGAGTAGAATGTTTCCTATAATGAGGAGGCGGGAGTGGCAGGGAAGGCAGAGGTCCAGAGGTGGGGGACCTTGAATGTAATAATAGCAAAATACAGTGTTCACTTGTGAGAGCACTGCTTTGGAAGGCAAGGTTCATGGAACTCTGGAGAATGCTGAGGTTAATGACAGGAAGCCTTTCTGAATTAAGCAGAGAAGTACCCACACTTCTTAACACCTCATAGTAATAACAAAGGAGAAAGTCCTTGAGCTGTGGAGTGGGGACAGCTGCTGAGGTGCATGTCTGCTCTCCCACAGAAACCTCTCCTGGATAGTCCACGACATCTCTTCTCATGAAATATGGAGAAAATAATTTTTTGGTGGAATCCTATTTAAAGACATTGCAAGAGAAAGAAATGAAATGAATGACTAACAGCTAATGAAAACAAACCAGAAATGTAGCCCCAAAGCAATAAAAAGCTGTAAACTAAAATTCAAAATTATATAAAAGAAATTTTAAAAATGGTCAGAGTTCTGGAAGAACAGTCTAAACTATATGTAAGTAGAAGAGCTCAGAAAAGAGGCATCTGGTCTTTCTTGTTTTGTTCATGGTTTCTTTCACTGTGCAGAAGCTTTTTATTTTTATGTAGTCCCATTTGTTTATTTTCTCCTTAGTTTCCATTGCCCTAGGAGCTGTATTGGTAAGATAGAGCTATGAAAAATGTCTGCTATTTTGCTGCCTAAGGCTTCTTCTAGGATTTTTATGGTTTCCTGTCTTGTGTTTAAACCCTTTATCCATTTTGAGTTATTTTTGTGTATTGTGTAAGTTGGTGGTCTATTTTCATTTTTTTGCCTGTATCTGTCCAATTTTCCCAACACCATTTATTAAAGAGACTGTCTCGACTCCATTGTATGCTCTTGCCTCCTTTGTCAACTATTAATTGAGCATAATGGCTTGGGTAGATGTCTGGGTTCTCTGTTCTGTTCCATTGGTCTATATGTTTGTTCTTGTGCCAGTACCAGGCAGTTTTGAGAACAGTGGCTTTGTGAGAACATATTTGCCAATGATCTCTGATAAGGGTTTAATCTCCAAAATTTATAGGGAACTCATACAACATATCAAAAGGAAGATAAACAATCCAATAAAAAAAAAATGGGCAAAGGAGACCTAAACAGACACTTTTTGAAAGAGGACATACAGAAAGCCGAGAGACATATGAAAACATGCTCAAAGTCACTAATCATCTGAGAGATGCAAACCAAAACAACAGTGAGGTACCATCTCACACCTGTCAGAATGGCTATCATCAACAAATCAACAAACGACAAGTGCTGGAGAGGATGCAGAGAATAAGGAACCCTCTTGCACTGCTGGTGGGAATGCAGACTGGTACAGCTACTGGTGGAAAACAGTATGGTGTTTCCTCAAAAAATTAAAAATGGAATTTCCATTAGACCCAGTAATCCCACTTCTAGGAATATATCCCAAGAAAACAGAAACACCAATCAGAAAGGATATATGCACCCCTATGTTCATAGTCACACAATTTAAAATAGCTAAGATTTGGAAACAGCCTAAGTGCCCATCAGCAGAAGAGTGGATTAAAAAACTTTGTTACATCTACACAATGGAACACTATGCTGCTTAAAAAAGAATGAATTCTTACCATGTGCAACAGCATGGGTGGAACTGGAGAACATTATGCTAAGTGAAATAAGCCAGTCAGAGAAAGATAAGTATCACATGATCTCACTCATTTTGTAGAATATAATAAACAACATAAACTGATGAACAAAATAGAACCAGAGTCATAGAAGCATTGGACAGACTGTCCAACCTATGAGGGAAGGCATGGGGTGAGGGGGTAAAAGATCAACCAAAGGACCTGTATGCATGCATATAAGCATAACCAATGGAAACAGACTGGGGGGGAGGGGAGGAGAGGAGAGGGGACAGTCAGGGAGAGGTCAATGGGGAAAAAAGGAGACTTCTGTAATATTTTAAACAATAAAGAATTTATTTATTTTATATATATATATATATATATATATATATATATATATATATTATTGATTTTTTACAGAGTGGAAGGGAGAGGGATAGAGAGTTAGGAACATTGATGAGAGAGAAACATCGAGCAGCTGCCTCCTGCACACTCCCTACTGGGTATGTGCCCACAACCAAGGTACCTGCCCTTGGCCAGAATCAAACCTGGGACCATTCAGTCCGCAGGCCGACTCTCTATCCACTAAGCCAAACCGGTTAGGGCAACAATAAAGAATTTAAATAAAAATAAAAATAGAAGCAGCTGGTCATTCTCTTTGCCCTTCCCCTTTCACTCCATGAGAAGCTCAGTCTTAATGTCATTAGATAGAGAAGACTGAGACAGACAGCTGTACCTTCCCTGGAGAGGGGGGTATGCAGTGGCCCAGAGTAGGGTACCAGCCCCCAAGTAGGGTAATGGTAGTACTCATGTTTGAACCAAGCAGGATTAAGGGGGCAGTAGCCCAGTGTCAGGGTCTAGGAAGGGTGAGGAGGGAATCCAAGAACAGGGAGTAGCCTAGCGCAAAAGGAATCAGAAACTGAGCAAGGCGAGAGGGTATCCCTGCAGAGGCGCAGCCTAGTCAGGGATGTCAAAGCCCAAACAGGGTGAGGAAAGTGTTCCTATCCAGCAGGAAAGTGTTCCTGCCTTGGGTAGCTTGGCATGAGTTGTCAGAGCCCAACAGGAGAAAGGAGGGTGACCACGTGTGGGGATGGCCTGCCAGAAGGTGCAGAGTCGCAAGAAACGAGTGGGATGTTGACACAGAGAGATAAATTGGCCTAAGGCATCAAGTCTCAGTCAGGGTGAGGAATGTCTGAGTGGGAAGGAGGTGGCCGTGGATATGGGTTGATCAAATAAGCAATTACATTAAGGTTCAGGGGAGCCAGATTTCTCACTGCTGAAGAGGAATTTTTATAAATATGAGAAGGGAGAAAACTAGAGTGAACTTCATGATATTAGATTAGAATTGGAAATAATCAAGATAGAGATAGAGATAGAGATAGAGACAGAGATAGACATGAATATGTATTTACGCGTGCGTGTGTGTCTATATCTATATCTATATCTATATCTATATCTATATCTATATCTATACACATACTAGTGGCACAGTGCACAAAATTCATGCATGGGTGGGGGGTGTCACTCAGCCCGGCCTGTACCCTCTCCAATCTGGGACCCTTGGGAAATGTCTGACTGCCGGTTTAGGCCCAATGCCACAGGGCCTAAACCGGCAGTCGGACATCCCTCTCACAATCCAGGACCGCTGGCGCCTAACTGCTCACCTGCCTGCCTGCTTGATCACCCTGAACCATTCTGCCTGCCGGCCTGCTCACCCCCAACTGCTCCCTCACTGGCCTTGGGGGTGATCAGGCATCAAGTCTCAGTCAGGGTGAGGAATGTCTGAGTGGGAAGGAGGTGGCCGTGGATATGGGTACATATCCCCCTTGCTGGCCTGATCACCCCCAACTGCCCCCCCTGCTGGCCTGCTTGCCCCCAACTACCCACTCCTTGCCGGCCTGATCACCCCCACCTGCCCTTCCCTACTGGCCAGATCGCCCCTAACTGCCTCTGCCTCGGCCCTGCCACCATGGCTTTGTCCAGAAGGACATCTGGAAGGTCTCCCAGTCTAATTAGCATATTACCCTTTTATTAGTATAGTTAGAGGCCTAGTGCATGGGTGGGGACCAGCTGGTCTGCCCTGAAGGGGGTCCTGGATCAGGGTGGGGGTCCCCTTGGGGGGCGGGGCCAGCCTGGGCGAGGGGCCTGGGGCAGTTTGCAGGCTGGCCACTCCCACATTGAGGTGGGGGTCCCCACTGTGGGGGGGTGCCACCCTGGGCGAGGGGCTGGGGTGGTTTGCAGGCTGGTCATGCCCCCATCGGGGTGAGGGTCCCTGCTGGGGGGCATGGCCAGCCTGGGTGAGGGGCTGAGGGCCATTTGGGGGCGGTTTGCAAGCTGGCCAAGCCCCTGGCTTTGTCTGGAAGGACATTTGGAAGGTCTCCGGAAGGTCTCCTGGTCTAATTAGCATATTACTCTTTTATTAGTGTGTGTGTGTGTGTGTGTGTGTGTGTGTGTGTGTGTGTGTTACCTAACTCTGTCCCCTAAGAGGACCTGGGAAATTAACACCCCAATAGCAATAAGTAAAGCCCAGATTTTGGTTTCTAAATATATTTTCCGCTAAAAGGAACAGAGATCCTTTGGGAAATGACTAATATCAGGGCCAGGGTGGGGCAAGTGCAAGGTGAGCCTAGAACACCTTGTGCCAGAAAACAAGGCAGAACTCAAAGAATGATGAGGCATGTCATGAGGCTAGAGTAGCCAGCTTGAATGGGCTCCATTGGTTAAACTGTAGGAACAAAATAAATAACTGTAGCGGATTATAACTCATTGAATAAAATAGAAAAACATGAGCTCATTAGGAATGGGGAATTTCCTCTCCTATATATCCATTATGATTTCATCATATCTCTGATTAGATGTGGATTAACCTTCTTATTCCATCCTCCACACCTTTCATGTCTCCAACAGTTTTTGCCTCTTTGGCCCGCTGTGCCATATGTTAGATAATTTCTTCAAATTAATTTTTCAATTCCACAATTCTCTTTTCAACTCTGCCCAATATGCTGTTTATCTGTTTATTTAGAACTTCAAAATTAATTTCAAGCATTATATATCTTTCACATCTAGAAATGGCATTTATTTTTTCAAACGTGCCTATTACTTACTGACAGTCCTTGTTTTTACTCATTTTTTATCTCCTTAAACACTTTATTTTCTATTTTTCAGTAACAATATCTATAGTCACTGGGGACTATATATGCCTTTGTTAGTTTTGCTGATACTTATAGTGGTTTGCTTTCCAAGGTGATTAGAAATGATTTATTGTTACCCCATTAGTTGATCTTAATCTATGGAAGCTTGTCAATCTGAGCAGAGAAGGTTTCTTCCACAGAAGATTTATATTTACCTTCAGTGTCCCTGAATAGTCTTGATACAGCCTTCCAACCTTCCCACTTAACCAAGGTACAGTGTCTCAATAGCAGTGCTATTACTGACATCTTTGGTGCAACATTGACTCACTTGTCTTCTAACACACTTTCTTAGAGAACCAAGATTGTTAGAGCAGGCAATGTCTCAGAGAACTGCCCCATTGTTCTTCTGAATAAAGATCTCTCAATCTGCTGTAATATTTTGTAGTAAAATACTTTTATTGTTCAAATATACATTCATAAAGGTTCCAATTTTTTTTTAAAAACCCAGTTTATTAGGACTCAAAAGTTTTAAATATGACTCTTTAAATGATTTGTACCCTACTAAATAGGTAGAGTTAATAATGAGTTGCTTGATGTGCATGGTAGTATTGTGTAATGTATGATGCAATATACAAATCAATAAATTATCTTGAGAATTATGTAAATGAAGAACATGCTTACTATGGACTCAAATAAAGCATATACTTTTTTAATAAGATCCCTTTAAAATGTATATTTATAAAGAACACAAAATTGATGAAGGCTTGGTAATTTTTAAAGCATTCCAACTATTATGATATTTAGGAAAAAGATAATATGCAAATTAACCGTAGAGTATATTTTGTATTTAAATTCTAGATCAACTAAAGAGAAGAAAGAGCTAAATTTTCAGAACATATACTGTCAACATGTCTCAACAGGCTTTTAAAGAAGTGCTGAGTATTATCAGAAAAATTTGGGAGAAGTGCTACTTTTTTCATTTATAATGTAAATTATATGAATTTATTGCAGTCTACTCATCTGCCTTGCTTTCATAGTCATGGAGCTCATGAGCTCTAGATAGTATGTCCATTTACATCCAAATATTAAGAATGTCTTTCCAGCTCACCTACACATTGATATAAAAGTGAGAGTCAATCAGATAATGTTAGTCACAGAATATAGAATATAGAATTTATATTCCCTTAATTCCCCAAGGTAAAAAAATCAATGAAAGTTTCTAAAATACATAAAATTAATTCAAGTAAATGCAAACTCCCTGGAAAAGATTTTACCTCAAAAATTGCAAAGGCTAAGATTCCACACTAGGTGAAGAAAGAGAAGGAACATTCATTGTGTGCCTTTTATGTTCAATGCCATTCTATCACATTTAATCCTCATCTAAGTCTCTCCCTTATCTGTGGTTTCACTTTCCATGTTCTGGAGAATTCCAGAAATAAATTAATTCTTAAGTTGTAAATTATGCATTGCTCTGAGCCGCTTGATGAAATTTTGGGCCACCCTATTCCATCCCACCCAGGTTGTGGATCACCCCACTGTCCAGCCTATCAATGTTGATAAACTATCCACCCTTTAATCTCTTAGCTTCCATCTTGGTTATCAGACTGACTGTCAGGGTAGCTCAGTGCTGGTACTAAAGTTACTCTTATATTACTTAGTGATGGCCCCAAAGCACAAGAGTAGTGATGCTGGACATATGCCAAAGAGAAGCCATAAAGTGCTTCCTTTAAGTAAAAAGGTATATGTTCTTCTTTTTTTAAAAAAAAAACAAACTTTTTTTTAAAAATATATTTTATTGATCTTTTACAGAGAGGAAGGGAGACAGATAGTTAGAAACATCGATGAGAGAGAAACATCGATCAGCTGCCTCTTGCACATCTCCTACTGGGGATGTGCCCGCAACCCAGGTACATGCCCTTGACCGGAATCGAACCTGGGACCTCTCAGTCCGCAGGCCGACGCTCTATCCACTGAGCCAAACTGGTTTCGGCAAGGTATATGTTCTTGACTTAATAAGGAAAGGGGGGAAAAACGTAAGCTGAGATTGCTAAGATCTAGAGTAAGAATGAATCATTTATGTGCGAAATTGCATAATTTATAAATTAAACTCAATCATAGGTATGTTTGTATAGAAGAAAACACAGTATGTAGGGTTTGGCACTATGTGTGGTTTTAGGTACCCACTGGTGGTCTTGGAACATATCTCCTGTGAATCATGGGGGACTACTGTATTCTGACCTTCAAAAGGAAAAGGAATCACACAGCTAATACTAGTAGATACGGGGGCCAGTATAGGACACAAATGTGGCCAGTCCAAAGCCTGCTTTTTTCTGTTCCATTCCAAGGCTTTGTGCTTATGGCTCACTACAGAATTTTCTATGGCATCAGCCCAACGTGCTGTACCCTGCCCTGCGCTGTCCTATCTGAGTATTACTGGAGTTTGAAAACCATCCAGTGTGTTCTTTTTCAGGTACCAGCAGTGACCTTGGGGTATTTTTCTGATTGTACAATTAACCCAAAGGTCCTTGCTATGCTTGGATGCTGTATGACAATGGATGCTGCAAATAATAAAATTCCCTCCCCTAAACAATTTAAGATCAGCAGCTGTCTTTCAGAAAATGCATCCAGGTGAAGTCTGTTGTTTTCTGCTCTATTAGCCCCTACACTCTGCCAGACTCAGCATTTAATGCCGAAGCCAGAGAATGCTGGAGTTCTGGCAGCTCCTGGACCAGAACAGACCATGCTGTTTGGCTCTGATTTCACACATTTATAATCTTTTCTCTTGCTCCCTTTGCTCAATATAGGAGAGGGGCTAGGGGCCAATTTCCTCACCGTTTATAGCAAATCCCAACGCTCCCTCGTTTCCAGCTGCTGAACTGCCTGGGCAGACTGTATTACTAAATTATTGTATCTTTTTGGTAGAGTGCCTGATCTGTCTTGGCACGGGCTTCGCATTGAAAGGGGCTCCTGTTGCAAGCAAAGGAAGCTAAGAGACATTCACCCTTCCCACACGCCTTTCCTCTGTTACCCTCAACCACTAGCTTCTTTGTTTCCCATGTAGAAGCCAAGTTCATAGGGGCAGTTTCTCATCTATCTCTGACCCCCTAGGGAGCTAGGGATTTCAAAGAGTGTTCTGTGCTAGGAGTAGTTCCCATAGCCTAGAGCCAGACGAATAAATGGCCTATAGTGAATAACTACATTGGAAACCAAGAGGTTTTGTTTTTCTCTTCCTAAAATGTATTTCTTTGTAATAGTGTGGTCACTGTACCCATGTATTTTCCCAAACAGAAGATTCTGTATTGGGGGAAGAGAGGAAAGAACCCCTTTAACTCAAGTCTATTGTTTTCAAGTGTTTTTGGTCCTTTGGTTTTAACATTTTTAAAACACTTTCCGTTTTTATATTCTCCCAACTGGTTAGGAAAGTGAAATGAAGAACTGCTCTGGAGAAATGGAACAAACAAACACAAAATACCCCAAGGTCACTGCTGGTACCTGAAGAAAAAAAACACTGGGTGGTTTTATTTGAAGAGTATAAAAACGAAAAGTAATTTTACAATATAAAGAGGATGAAAATTATGTTTAATTACTTTAAAATGCATAATCACTGTGATTCAATTTTCAAAAAATCTATCCTAAATGTGAACTCAAAGTCACCTAAACATCCTCAATAAAAGCTCTGGGAATGTAATGCATTCAGATGTATCCTGTAAATTTTCTATTCCTCTAAGCAACGAGTCGCCCAGATTTTTGTCACATGCATCCCAAGAGATGTCTCATTTCAAAAGAACAGGAGAGTCATCAAAAGCATGATCCCATTAACAAGAAAATATACAGAAATGTAAGAGATAAATTATAGCTGGTGAGTTATGTTTCAAATCAACATGTTGTTGCTATGGTAAGAAATATGTCATGTAAAATAAAAATCCCCTATAAGGGTTCAGTGCTATAGCCATGGCAACGATGAGGTGATGATGATTCTAGTACTGCTCAACTCTGCTAGTTTTCATCGGATCCAGACAGAGGAACAAGATGTGCTTTTAATGTATGTAAAATGACCTAGAAAATACATCACTTATTGCTATCTTTCACATAATCCCTGGACTGGTTAAAGAAGACACTGCAGAAATAGAAGCCAGGTAGCCTAAGCAAAGGGTATGTCTGGGTTTCTCCGGGCTATGGAAGCAGGAGAGATCCACTTTAGCTAAGTGTTGGGGAAATGGCATGTTCATTGAGCAAAATGCCTCCCAGCATTTTTCAGGTTGGGGGGGGGGGGTGGATTCATGTCATTGTCCATGGACAGGTAAAAATGAAAGGCAATCAAAGTGCAATTTCTACCACTCTAATGCAGAAAAAGAAAATATAACTTAAAGGAAAGTGGACAGCAGTGTTCCTTCCGCCTCTGCAGAAGAATAGCTAGTTCTCATTTCTCTCCTTCTAGGCTCTTCAATCCACTCTGAATGGGCTTCTTGTCCCATATTCCTCCACTGAAATGTCCCTTATCAATGTCAGCAAAATCTCCACATTACTGACATAAACATTCCTTAATCCCTATCTACTTGATCTGCCAGCTATACAATTATCCCTCCTGTATGAAACACTTTCATTGAGCTCCCAAGATACCACACTCTTCTGGTGCTCATCCTACCTCCCACTCTCCTTGGCTCCTTCCTCTCACCCCCCTCTTCCTCCCCCCTTCCCGCTGCCTCATTTTGAAATGCCCCAGGCGTGGCACAGTGGGACCTCTCCCCTCCTCTGTTTACATTTATTCTCTTGCTGGGTTCATTCAGTCTCAGGGCTCATCATATCACCTAAACAATGACAGCACCCACATTTCTGTTTTCAATTTGACTTCTCCCCTGAACTCCAGACTTGCATATCCAGGTGCCTTAGAGTCATCTCACACCTCATACCCAATCATGCAGTGACTCCTGGTGGCTTTATTTTTAAAAATATACCTACAACCTGTCTGTTTCTCTCCCACTGTCTTTCACCTGTGTCACTGCAATAGTCTCCTAACTGGTTTTCCAGTTTCTACCCTTGCACCTCTTCATATGATTCTCAATGCGGTAGCCAGAGCAATCCTAGTAAAACTGAGTCAAATGATATCACCCCTCTGCTCAGAACTCTGCACTGGAACCTCAATTCATGCTGGGTTGAATCTAATATTCTTACAGTTGTCTATGAGGCCACACATGATCTGGGCCCTATGCACGCTCTCCCCCAGGTCTGTAATTTAAGCTCCCAGACCTCTCCTTTTTACTTACAGCGAGCCATCTTGCTTCCGGTCTATTTCTCCAGTGCATCAGGCATTCTTCTGCATGGCTACCTCTGTACTTGTGGTTCCCTCTCCTGGGACTGTCTTCCCCTAAGAAGTCACATGGCTGCCCCCTCTAATACCCCCTTTAACTATCTGTCACTAGTGAGACCTTAATTCATTGTCTTCTCAATAAGCCCTCCACAGATCACCCTATTTAAAATGGCAGCCACTAATCTTATTCCCCTCGCCTGCTTCATATTTTCGGCATCTACCTAGCAATATAAAAAATGTATATTTTACCTGTTAATGATGTTCTCTCTCCCCCAACTACATTCCAGGAAAGTGGAGATGTTTTTTTTCTTTTTTACTGCCATATCCAGAGATTAGAAGAAAGTCTGGAGCATAGTAGGCAATCAATAAGTATTCTTTGAATGGAATAAACATTAGCACATAAAGAAAAATTCTTGAGTAATATTCCCTTAAATGTCAACAGTGGTTAATAGTAAAGCTATTTAGAAAGAAAATAATATTTTCCCTGTTTGTAAAAATGATGTCTGTTTATTATAGATATTAGTGAAAATAGAGAGGAGAAATATAGTTCCAACCTAGCAATGATTATTAACATTTATGTATATGTATGTGTATAAATATACATATATATCTTTTTTCTTATTCAAAAATATATTTTTATTGATTTCAGAGAGGAAGAAAGAGAGATCAAAACATCAATGATGAGAGAGAATCAATGATCAGCTGCCTCCTGCAAGTTCCACACAGCGGATTAAGGCTGAAACCCGGGCATATGCCCTGACCAGGAATCGAACCATGACCTCCTGGTTCATAGGTCAACACTCAACCACTGAGCCATGCTGGCTGGGCTATTATCTTTTTTCTATGCACTTATAAATTCCTCCAACAAAAATGTAATGACTATGTATTTTTGAAAATTTTCAAAATTAACTATCACCTGAACAATGAGAACATGTTTATTTGAATAGCTCTAGAGTATTAATC
Source organism: Myotis myotis (assembly GCF_014108235.1). Classification (NCBI taxonomy): domain Eukaryota; kingdom Metazoa; phylum Chordata; class Mammalia; order Chiroptera; family Vespertilionidae; genus Myotis; species Myotis myotis. The sequence continues at coordinate 197,406,281 of NW_023416335.1, forward strand.
TTTGACATATTCAAATTACTAATATATTTTATCTTATTTCTTTTTTTAGGGTACATTTTGGTCTTTTACAATGATTTGGAGGGTGTACGTATGTGTTCTATTATTCATTACTTTTACGTTACAAAACTCACCCTCAGATCGATTTCCTCCTTTTATCAAGAGTATCTTTGATTTCTCTCTTTATACGTTAATAGTTTATATTTACTGATTGCTTATGGGTGCTAAGTATTTACATGCAGTATCTGGTTTCACTCCCACACAACTCTGGGGTATTATGGTATTCCCATTTCATAGGGAATCCTGAAAATGTTAAGTGACTCCCCAAGGTTACACAGCCACTAATTGGCGGGGCAGCATATGAACCAGGCAATGATGCTCTTGACTGCTAAACCATTTTGCATTCCTAAAATGAGAGAATTAGTATACTCATCTCGCTTCTCCAAACTCTTCCGCCCTTCCCAATTTATATTAAAATAACCTGGTTAATAGTTATGTTTTTCTTTTCCAAAGTGTTAACATTTACATTCATTTAAAACCATATTGAGAATAACTATTTGAAAATATGTTCTATTTATTACAAGTTTCACTTTACACTCCATAATCGTTTATACTGATATTTTCCTTGCCCATTCTTTTTTTTTTTTTTAATATATTTTATTGATTTTTTACAAAGAAGGGAGAGAGAGAGTTAGAAACATCGATGAGAGAGAAACATCGATCAGCTGCCTCCTGCACATCTCCTACTGGGGATGTGCCTGCAACCCAGGTACATGCCCTTGACCGGAATCGAATCTGGGACCCTTCAGTCCACAGGCCGATGCTCTATCCACTGAGCCAAACCGGTTTCGGCGCATTCTTGAGATTTTTATTATTCATCCCTTAATCAATTGAAGTGTATCTTTCAGCAACTCTTTCAAAAGGGTTGGTTGTTTTCTACTATACATATCTGATAATGACTTACTTCCTATGACCTTGCATACCTTGGTTGGGCACATAATTCTTGAATCTGGATTCCTAACCCATTTCTCTAAAAATGCTTAGACTCTTCTCCACTGTTTTCTGGGTGTTTGAGTTGAGGAGTGGCTGAGATTAGATTAAGTTTTATTCCTTTGTAGGTAACTTGTTTTGGTTTGGTCATGTCTATCTAGATCCTTACAGTATTTTTTTCTTATCCTTGAAATTAACGAAATTTTCAAATTTTCAAGTATAACTTTGCTTATTTTAGAAAGTTTACCTATATTCAGCAAATCATCTGTGATTTATTTTTCAAGACTTTAGCTCAGGAAATTTTTCTTTAATTTTTCCTTTTATTGATGCCTTTTAAAAATTGTTACGCTCTTACTTCTGACATTCCTATAACCTATGCATATTGGATTTCTTAGAGTTTTCCTCTATGTTTTATCTCATAATTTTTATTCTTCAATACATGTCTTCTGTCTACTGACTGTGTTGAGTTATCTTTTACTTCATTAACTTGGGATTCTCATGACCCATGCATTTTTACCTCCATTATAGTTTTGAATTTGACATGAATATTATTCAGCTGAAGCCTTTATGATTCTATAACTTTGACTCTTAATAACGGCTTCTTCTGCCTTCATACAGCACTAGTCTGCTGAATACTGTTAGATCCGTTTTGATATTAGTAGTTTAGAAAACTCCTTTTTCTTAAGAGTAATTTTATTTCATAAGATGGCACTGTTTTGATTCTTCAGAATAAGCTTCTTTTTAAAAAATATTTTTATTGATTTCAGAGAGGAAGGGAGCAGCGAGAGAGATAGAAACATCAATGGCAATGGTGAAAAAGAATCATGATCAGCTGCCTCCTGCATGCCCCCTTCTGGGTATTAAAGCCGCAACCCGGGCATGTGCCCTGACCTGGAATCGAACCATGACCTCCTGGTTCATAGGTTGATGCTCAACCACTGAGCCACACTGACTGGGCCAAAATAAGCTTCTTGTTTTGAGGTGTCATTTAATATACCTCGTTATTTTGCTACTTGTTCACTCTTGCAGAGGAAGATTTGTCTTGTTTATTTTGGAGAATTGAGATGAGTTCTGTCAGAGACTGAGGGAGTCTTTCTTTCTAGCTTTAGGTTCTAAAAAGTGTTTTATATCTATGCTGTCCAATATAGTAGCTGCTAGCCAGAAAGAGAAGGAGAGAGAGATGGATAGGTACATGGAGCGGGAGGGTGGGAAGTTTAGGTGAACTGCCGGGTCTGCCATCCTGCACAGTTCCAGGGGCCTTCATTCCCACAGCACAAACGTGCCTCCTACAGTTGTGCATGGTTCCCTGTTCACTGAAGTTTTATTTTTTAATCTAGAGCAGGGCTGTCTGACAGAATTTCCTGTGATGACAGAAATGTTCTCTATCTGTGCCCCATCCGATATGGTAGCTGCTAGTAGCCACATTCGGCTATGATGCATTTGAGATGTAGCTGGTACAAAGCAAGAATTAAATTTCCAATTTCATTTGATTTTATTAATTTTAAATAATCCCCTGTGATAGCGGCTATTGTGTGGAGCAGAGCAACTTTAGAGCAGTGGTTTTCAAAGTGTGGTCCCTAGACCAGCAGCATCAGCATCTCCAGGCAGCTTATTATAAATGCACATTCCCAGGCTCTGCCCTAGAGCATCTGGGGGTGAGGACTACCCGCTATGTTTGAACAAACCCACCATGTGATTCTGGAATAACAACTGGGAACCAATGATCTACTGATCACAAGTTAGGAGAGGATCAGAACTAACAGCAGTCGCAAGAGGGAGTTTTCTCTCTGTCCCAGTGTTTCTTCCCTGTATCTGAGGTTAGCAGCTAGGAGTTAACTAGGACAGTGTCCTCATTCTTTACTTGTCACGGTTGTCCTCATTAGGAACTAACTGTGACAATGTGTCCCCTAAGCGTAAGTCAGGAGTGAGCCTGTTACCTGATCCTTGCTTCTCTGTGGCACTTGGTAGAATCCAAAAATACCTCCTCACTGCATCCATGGATGTTTTTGATTCTTGCCCTGAACTTTCTGTCTTCTTCATTTTACTACCTTAGTGAGTTGTTGCTTCTTATATGGGAAATCATGTATCTCGTATGTCTTCTATCTTACTCACTTTCCTTTTTATTTTGCACAAACTCTTGAATTAATGGCATCTAGGTGTCACACATGATTCATTTGCCATGCTGATATAGGTCTGTTCCTCATTATTTTATATCTGTTGGTCATTTCTGAAATGACACAAACTGTGAGATGAACCAGAGAAATGCATTCTTGCTTCCCCCTCCCCCATCCTTTGTATCCCTCTTATTACCTTACTTTTTCATATAATTCTTTAGTGCTCTTTCAAATGTACTATCTCATTTAATCTCCCAAATGTTCCTCTGATGTGGCTTTATTATTCCTATTTTACAGACAAGGAAACAGAAGCTTTGATGATTTAAACTGACAACAGAAATGAATAGAGTATCTGCTTCGTAAAGGTCCCTCATATGCAGAAAGTGATAGTTAATACTTACTCGATTTTTATTATGGACCGAGCATTGTATTAAGTGCTTCATATCTAGTACATTGTTAAGCCTTATGACAACCTTATGAGATCTGAGGTATCATTACTTCTCTCTATAGATGACAGGCAAACCTGGAGAGGCTGAATAACTTGTTCAACTTACACAACCAGTCAGTAAAACTGCCAATTTTCAGGCCTGGTCCATCTGACTTTACAGCTTGTGCTCTTACTGACTATACTATACTGGTTTCTTAGCCTGCAGAGTAATCAGAGGGTTTCTTCATATCTCATCATTTGCACACAGTGGGCTGTTTTATTACTTATTTTCTATATGGCAACCAAGTTCAGAGTTATGTGGTTAGTAATTTAGAGAAACACATTAATCTGTTGTAATCTTTTGCTTATTTTCTGTTATTCTGTCTAGAATCCTTAAAAGGATGCAAGTCCTGACTTCCACCTTCCATTTGTCCTAAATATTTGTTCCATGATTTGTTGCACGTTAGTCACTACACTGGGTGCTGTATTCCCGATGTTTGCTAGATGGCAGAGTAATAACCCTGACAAGAGGCGTGGAGATGGTCTGACTAATGCCAAACTCTCCTGCTCATCTGCCTTTGTCACCATTACCATTGACGGACTCGTTCAAAACGTCACTAGCACTTTAAAGAAAGTATCATCCAAGAGTATTTGCAGCAAATGGGCAGTTTGAGGTCACCTATGTAGAACTCTGTGGCTTCGAAGCTGCAAATTTAAAACAGAAAACTCCATCTCCAAATTGCTGACATTTGGACATATATGTCTATGGAGGACAAGTGTCAACCCTTACTGTCCACACCAGTTTGATAGGAATGATTCAGAGGTAAGGAACAGCTTACAAATGACCAAACTATGAATTTCCCATACGGCACACTTTTCCACAGTCACCATCAAAGGAATACTCACTGAAGCCCGCCTCATTACACAGAGAAGCATTTTCTCCCCAATATTTATTTTCTCCCTATGTCAGGATCAGTCAGTTCTACTTTAATTCCTCTCATAAGATAGTATTCAAATACCTTACATTTTGGTAGAATTTTTTTTCCCTATAAAATAGAAAAAGTAGGGTATTCATTTACAATATCTAGTTAAATGTAATATTCAGGGCAATCTGGGCTGTAGGTACTCTTTCACTCATTTTATCAAAATGAAAATGAAGATTATGTTGGCTGTTCATTCATCCATCCACCCAATCTTTCAACAAATACATATATCATCCCAAGGCACTGGAGTAACAAAAATTAACCAAAAAAGGTCCACCCTGTTGAGGAGATTATAGTCAGGAAACATGCAATATGTTGTAACATGTGCACCACCAAAGAAGTTTAGTGGGCTTCAGAGGAAGAATAGACACTGAAAAAAGACTGAGCCTTGGAGGATGGGTAGGACTTAGGTATGTAGAAACGAGGGACAGATGCTGCAAGCAGAGAAAATATAGGCAAAGACATAGAGAAAGGAAAGTCCAGATGTCATAGGAAAACTGAGTAGCTACAAAGGTAGGTTATAATGTCTAGGGGTTTAAGTAATCTAACCAAAGTCATCAGTGGGCGTAGAATGCAAACCCAGGTTCTCTTACTCTGAGGTTGGAGCTCTTTCTAGCAGCATCCAGCACCTCCCTGGTATTCTCTTTCAAATTTACTAACCCAGTATAGCTCCATAAAGCTGAACAATAGGTATGGGGATATGTTAAAAAAAACTCGATCAAACCATCAATCCTCGGACAGAAGGTAGGGGAGGGTGGGGGTAAGGGGGAGAGATCGAACCAAAGGACTTGTATGCATGCATGCATATAAGCCTAACCAATGGACACAGACAACAGGGGATGAGGGAATGGAGGCGGGGAACAATGCGGGGATAAGATAACATATGTCATGCCTTAATCAATAAAGAAATTTTTTTAAAAAACCTCAACTTGGTTTAGAAGTGCAAACTTCAACAGTTATGAGAGTCAAGGGCATGCATGGATTCATTCAAGACAAAAGGAACGGATGTCGAAATGTCCAAATATTTTGTATTTTAATTATCTTTTCCATGGGGAAACTTCTTTTGAAACAATAAGCTCTGTCTTAGGAATAAAATCTAGCTTGGGGAGGAGAATGAAATTTATATACATTACGAATTCATTGTGCATAAAATCAGGTGTCATTGGTTGTTATGTAATGGCTTGCTGAAAAGTATTAAAAATACACAAACGAGTAGAATTTTAATATTACTTTAAAATCAGCTTCAGATTAAAAATAAAATCCCCAAGTTATTTATAAAAACAAATCCTCTGATTCTTGTTTGAAAAATAACTTCCAATGAACAGATAATACCTTTGCAATTTGAATTTATGAGATGTTTATTTGCCACTGGGGTAGTTAATTATGACTATGCAGTGTTTGGTTGATATCAAGCAAATTCATTTTCCTGTTTTAAATATTATTTTCATGGCTGAATTTATTTAGGGAAAATTATCTACGGTTTGCAAATAAAAGAGAAGCATCAATTGAGCAAATTATGGCATTCATAATTAAATGCGTTTGGTATGCAGTCTCCAACACTGCTAAAGAAATCTAGCACTCCAACAAAATATTTAATATATTTAGCATAAAATTGCATTCAACAAACCCTTAGGAATTTTATTAACTTATTTGGGATGAAATCAGCAGATATTTTCTTGTCAAAAGTTTTCTTTTAAATTCATCAATTCAAAGGCTTTGGTCATGACTTTTAAAATCATATTTTACATGGTCTATACCAGGGTGGGCTTGATAACCTGATAGGCCATTGTTTCATTTGAGAGAGAAATATGGAGACATTTCAGATGAGAACTTTGTGGCATTAAATCAAAGGGTAATACATAGTAAAATTTTCAGAAGACATAGCTTCAATATTCAAATGTGTAATAGGTAATCAAGTTCTTCAATTAATAGAGAATTGGAGTAAAAGTGAGATAAAGCTAGGTAGAACTTGAAAAAAGCCCAGTTATGTTGATCAATTCCAACTTAAAATATAACTTTAAAATTAGGCAGTTTTTAACTTCTCCTTCTCTCTTACTTAGTCAGTATCTTAGCCCATCTCATTTTACCTACTAAATATTTCTAAACTCCAAAGATCCCACTCTCCTACTCATGATTGGCTCCTTATTATTGAGGGCTCAGCTTAAATGTTACCTGTTCAGCAAGGCCTACTCTGATCCCTAGTCTACAGTAATCAAACTCTCCAGCCCTCACCTCACCTAGCCCTCACTGCCTCCTACTTCTCTAGTCAGTTACTCTCTAATGCATGCTCTTCTTACTTACTCGAGATTAGTAATCTTTGTTTTCTTACTTATTGTCTGTTTCCTCCCTGTGCCCCAACTAGAATGTAGCTTAATGGGGGAAGCAACATGGTCAGCAATGGTAACTACTGAGTCCCTAATACATCAACTCTAAGGTAATAAATGGGAGGGGAGGTATCTGGTAAGAACTTGAAATAATACCTAAATAATCCATTGTCCTAATTCAGACCCTTATAATACCTTGCTTAGGTAACTATAAGAGTTCCCTAACTGGTCTCCTTGACATCAGACTCCTCCTTCCGAAATCCATTTCCTTCACTATTGCTGGGTTGTTTTCTATAATGCTGTCTAATCATATCACTCCATTAATTCAATATGACTGCTTTTCTTACAAGAAAAGTAAACTGAGACACACTAAGTGACACCAGGGGTTCACATGTATGGAGGGATGACCAGGTGAAGAGGCAGCTGGAGGGTGGCTGTCTGCAAGCCAAGGACAGGGGCCTTAGAAGAAAGCAACTCTGTCTGTGGTATTTTGTTATGGCAGCCCTAGTAAACGAATACAACATCTTCTAATGAGGATAATAGAAGATAATACCTACTTACTTTATAGGGATGATCTGACTATTGAATCAGACATTTATAAAACATCAAACAGTGCTTGGCATTCTATAGGGACCAGATGAAGAAATCATCCCCTCCCTCTGTGATAAGATCGTGCTATATATCTGTAATCAGAGAAATAAAGTTGAAGTATCAACAAATACTGAGACCCTTTTATAGCTTTTCAATGTTTTGCTTCTTTGGATAAGTTATGAGATCTCACTATAGTTCCTTAATATTTTATTGGATAAACACTAATATCTTTTTAGTAAAAGGCGAGAGATTTATGCGATCTGAAGAAAAACCAGAGTATAACCCTGATATCTTTTTGAAGTCGTCTACTTACGTTAGGTTTCTGTTCCTTGATGAGTATTACTAGATCCCTTCTCCCTCACCTTCTATGAGGACCTCCCTCCCTTGATGACACAAGGCAGTTCTTGAGAAGGGTCATGTGATATAGTCACACACAAAAGAGAACCTATAATTCTGTTGTGTTAAGAAACGGTGCGATGATCTCCATGCCTTGAGCCCTCCTCCTCCTTCATTCCTGTCTGCCATGCAGTTCTCAGTACTGGCAAAGTTTTATTTTAAAGTTTAAGTCTGTTTAGTTCCTACAAGAGCACCCAATGAAAGAAAGCTCATTCCTACTTATCCTTACTATGACCTGAATTAAAAGCGAAAGCAAAAACAAAAATGGAATCATTGGATTCCTTCAGAGACCACATTAAGAATCACATTATCAAAGCAATTTTGATGCCACAGAGCACAATGGCAGCTGAGAAGCCAAGGAAATATTAATCTTACCAGCAGTAGGAATTGTTGTTCTAAGAGAAATCTAAGGCAATAGATGGGAGGGAGGGTCTTCAGCTACATATATACATGGAACGTGGGAGTTGGAACCAAAGATGCACCTATGGCTCAGTAAAGAGTTCTTCCCTTTACTTTGAGGGCATCAGGTTATGCAGAAGATACCCAAGTTCTCAGGATTGTTCAAAACTTTCAGAAGCAAAATTAGACCCTTGGCATTCAGGATCTTGTTCAGGGTGCTAAGTGCCTTCAAATTGGTATGTGTAATTCATTAGTGTTTGGTCTTGTTTGAACTCAGATGGATAAAGAAGTGAGTTGTGGATCATGGTAAGACTGAATACACATTTCATAGGATGCAACAGATCATTGTTTTGCTCTACAAACTATTCCCAAACACGTCTCCTCTGGTAGGCTGCACAGTGGACATGTGTCTTTCCTTCTCCATAGGTAATCTGAACATGCGCTGTGATCATTCTCCACAGAGTCACGTGATTCCCAAGCGTAGTTGCGAAAGTGATAATAATCTGTAAATGTTATTCTACACCTTGTGACATAAAAGATAAACTATTCCAGTGAGTATGTCAGAAATAAAGCTGTCCACCAAAGATTTATGTTTTCTCCCGTGGAATAGAGTGGTTGTGTTGCTAGGAAGGAGCTGCACATTCAGGAATTACTTTTTTCCCAGCAATGCCCTAAATATTACCCATATATTATAAATCTTTTCTCAGGCTCTATACTACCTAATATTAACCTAAATTATAGCACTTAAATTATAGCACCTAAAGTATAGCACAGTGTACTCCACACAGTCCAACTCCTTCACTAGATTTTGAACTTGAGCACAGAGGCCATGGTTTTATTTATGTTTCTGTTTCCCGATCCTGGCACGGTGCCTGAAATAGTGCAGACCCCATAGATGTCTATTGACTGACGTGATGACTTGGTGACTGGCTGACTGCCATAGTTTCAGAGGTCATCGAAAAGCTTTTATCAATAAGAAAAGTTAAGTGAACTAGATTAGCTCCATTATAAGAAAAAGCCTCTAAGATATAATCTACATACCATAAAATTCATGTTTAAAGTGTACAATTCAATGATGTTTAGTATGTTTAAGGAATTGTGCAACCATCCCAATAAACTAATTTTAGAACATTTCCACCACCAAAAAAAGAAACCTTGTAGCAATTACTCCTCATTCACTTCTTCCCATCTCCACCCCTAAGCAATCACTAATCTACTTCCTCTATCTCTATATATTTGCCTTTTCCGGACATCTAAAAACAGAATCAGGCAATCTGTGGTGGTTTTTAAAATCATGTTTTCTCTTTTGAAAACTGTTGATATCATTTTAACATGCAGTTGAATATATAAAATATGTTCTTAAAATTCACAAAAAAAGAAACAGGATAGGGTTTCCTGGTACTGGCTGAATTGCTTAGAAATAACAGTGAGAGGAGCCAGCAGTTGAAATTTGATTACCAATAATTCTAAAACTGATATTTTCTCCAAATGCTACCAAATCCCCTTCATTTTTTTTGCAGACCAGTTTTGTAAAATGTCATAACAAGCACTAACATTGAGGAACATTAGCAAGTAAATAACCAGCTCTGCTCTTTGGCAGGCTCGGCCAGTACTCGCCAGTATATGTCCTCTCTTTGTCCTTCTGGACACACAGTTGGACCCTCCCCCTGGGCCTCTTATAGTGATGTGGTTAATTTTACATATCAAATTGTTTGGGTCATGGGGTGCCCAGATCTTTGGTCAAGCATTATTCTGGGTGTGTCTGTGAGGCTGTTTCTGAATGAGATGAACATTCCAATCAGCAGACTGAGTAAAACAGGTTGCCCTTCCTAATGTGGGTGGTCCTCATCCAATCAGTTGAAGGCCCGAATAGAGCAAAAAGGCTGAGTAAGAGGGAACTCCTTCCTACTGACTGCTTTGAGCTGGAACACTGGGGTTTTTCCTGCCTTCAGGCTTAAACTGAAACATGGCCTTCGTACAAGAACATACAAGATCAGCTATACAAATGCCAGATCTTGAACCCACCAGCTTTCAGACTAGAAGTACATACCATTGGTGTTATGACTCTATTACTCTGAAAACTGACTAATGCATGGGCCCAGAACGTAAACCCTTCCACAGAGGATCTTGCTCTCTTCCCTCATCTCCTGAATGAATGGAAAGGATTCTAAGGAGCAAAGGGAAGGTCGGGCAACAAATGGAAGGTGTCTGGGTCCCTGAATAAAGAATGAGAAGAGAGCCAGCCAGTCTGCCTTCCTTATGCTGCACCATGAATGAGAAATAAACATCTGTAGTGTTGACCCCTGAGATTGGGGGGTTTACCTGTTCTAGGAACCAGCAGCATTATTTACACATACTGTATGCTGGCTTTTTGTGGAACTGAAGGCAAACCCATTCCAAGTCAAAGTGCAACTAAGTTAACTATCTCAGTCAAATGAATATCTTTTCCCTTGTGAGCTTTTAAAACTTACCACAAGAGAAAAATGAGTCATAAGCTGCTAGTGAAGGAGTGCTCTTACACAGCCAGCTCCTAGCTCACATGGAGGCTGTGGGTCTAGCTCAGGTAGCTGAGTCCTCTTAGAGTTCTGATCTGACTCATCCAGTCGGGCTTTTCTTAAGAGACAAAGAATAGGCTCTATCTGTTGGGAGGTAATGTCATAACTCTTTAGCAAGCACAAAAATACTTTTATTGTTATTTTTTCTAGCTATACAAATGCCAGTAACTAATGTACCAAACTTCATGACCTTGAACACAAGAAAGAGCTTCTGAAAAGTGGGAAATGTCTTGTCAGAAAGCACCTTCCTTAACAGAGAAGCAGAATTATATGCTAAGCACAGCATAAGCTTTGAAATTAGGCCATCCTAGGTTTAACTAAACAAGCATTTATTAAGAACGTATTAATTGAACTGAATTGGTGAAATTCTGGATAAATGTCAGATTTCTTATGCTTCCCTTCACTTTTTGTCTCTCAGTAAGATCCTCAAATATGAATCCTACTAGAAGCCCAGTGCACGAAATTCTTGCACTCAGGTTTGGGGGTGGGAGGGTCCCTCAGCCCGGCATGCGCCCTCTTGCAGTTCAGGAACCCTTGGGGGATGTCCAACTGATGGGGAGCAGGCCTAGGCCGTGAGTTGGACATCCTTAGTGCTGCTGCAGAGGCAGGAGAGGCTCCTGCCACTGCTGCTGCACTTGCCAGCCATGAATCTGGCTTCTGGCTGAACAATACTCCCCCGTGGGAGCACACTGACCACTAGGGTGCAGCTCCTGCATTGAGCATCTGCCCCCTGGTGGTCAGTGCACATCATAGTGACTGATCAACTGTCTGCACCCTGGTGGTCAGTGCACATCATAGCAAGAGGTTGAGTGGTCTTAGCATATCATTAGCATATTACGCTTTGATTGGTTGACCAGCTGACCAGACAACCAGACACTTAGCATATTAGGTTTTTATTATATAGGATAGTTCCACAATGTTGGCTATGGAAACAAGAGCCTCTATTTTTCTTGCATTATTAGTTACACACTTTCAATTGCAAAGCTCACTATTATTAGATACTTGTCTTTGCTCCTCCCTCTCTTCCTTTTTTTTTCAAGTGGACTCAGGGTTAGAGGTGGAATAATCACTAGACTGGGGATGAAGTGGGTTTGGGGGGAATGGGGCTTGGTGATGGGTTATTTATCAGCTGGTATTAGGGTGCCATTACTTCAACATTTCACTGCTCACCAAATAACTGAATTTCAGAAGATTTTTTCAGTGCTGTGGAAGAGCTATCTGTATATAAATAGCTGAGTTAAGTAGACCTTTCACTGCAGCTGTTGAAACCTATTGTTGTAGCTAGACACCTTGTAGTGATTCAAGATCATCTGTCCTTGGAGAAAGTCTATGCTTTCTTTGATGCAAATGTGGGTTCCTTTAGCGATGAAAAAAAGAAGCTTTACTTAGGACTGATAAAGTGTTTACTGAATAAATGAGGGGTACCTGAAATAATACTCAGTCACAATCACTTGCTTTTATTTCATTTCTCTGTTTTCAACATATACCATGAAATGCTTATTGAAAGAATGAATGGAAAAATTAAGTGAATGAATTAATTCATATATGAAAGGATTTTCTGTTTTTCCCTAGTCAGAATCCTCCTAAATAATTCTGGATACGTTCTGGATTAGGCTTGGATCTGTTCTTTACCACAAGAATCAGTAAGTAGATGTTGGGGAGCACACGAGACTTGGTTGGAAAGTTTGTAAGGAGGACATTTCAAGAAAAGGGAAGTGTGCTGAAGGTGGCCTGCCCTTTTTATCAGAATTCCAACTTAGGGGAGTGCCAAAGACGGTGCCACTAATTATTCCTTGACCTTTCCAAACAAGTCTGTGCACATGCAGACCCCCGGGTGTTTACTGGAATCCTTATGCTTAATCTTTAGGTGTCCTTGCTTAAAGGACGCTGAAAACACTTGTGCCCTTTCAAGATTACTTATCCTACTGATTTTATCTAAAAGATAAACTTTATCTCAAACTGTGGTTACAATAAAAGCTTAATGAGGCAGGTGATCCAGGCTGTCTGGTTCCTTTAGCCAGGCATTCCCTTAGCCCTCTCTTTCACAGCAAACATTGTGTCAGAGTAATCATTCATCCATTGCTCAGAGTCTGCTAGTCAGCCCCAGCAAGCAGAGATACCTTTCATTAAACACCAGGGTCTTAAGCCCACAACTTCGGCACATGCCCTGACTGGGAATTGGACCGTGATCTCCTGGTTCATGGGTTGATGCTCAACCACTGAGCTATACCAGCCGGGCAAAAATCTTCTGCTCATTTTATTAAATTGGACTTGAGAATTCTTTATATATTCTGGATAAGTCCTTTCTCATACATTATATTTGAAAATGTATTCTCCCAGTCTATGGTTTGTCTTATCATTCTCTTAGCAATGTCTTTCTGAATGCAGAAATTCTTAAATTATATCAAGTCCAAATTTATCAAATTTTCTTTTATGGATTATACTTTTGGTGTCCTTTTTGGACACATCTTTGCCTAATACAAGGTCATAAAAATTTTCTTCTATGTTTTCTTCTAGTTATTGGTTTTGCATTTATGTCTATAATCCATTTGAGTTAACTTTTATATGGTGTGAGATGTGGATCAATACTGTGTGGTTTTTAAAAAATATATTTTTATTGATTTCAGAGAGTAAGGGAGAGGGAGAGAGGGAGAGAGAGGTAGAAACATCAATGATGAGAGGGAATCATTGATCGGCTGCCTCTTGCACACTCCACACTGGGGATCAAACCTTCAAAGTGGGAATGTGCCCTGACCTGGACCGTGATCTCCCAGTTCATAGGTTGATGCTCAACCATTGAGCCACGCAGGCCAGGCCTGTGTGTTTTTTTAAGTGATATCCAATGTTAACAAGAATATCTGTTGAAAGACTTTCCTTTCTTCACTAAATTGCATCTTTGCTAAATATCAGTTGGCCATGTAAATATGAATCTATTTCTGGACTCTGTATTCTGTTACATGAGTTTATTTATTTAACTTTATACTGACCCATATTAGACACTGTGACTTAATAATAAGTCTTAAAGTTGGTTAGTGTAAGTTGGTAAGTTTGACTTTAAGTGGTTTTGGACTATTCTGTATCCTTTACACTTACATATGAATTTGAAGATCTGCCCATTTATCCAAGCGGGGCGGGGGGGGGGGGGGAGCCTATTTGGGTTTTAATTAGGGTGACATTTTTCTGTTTTTTGTTTCTGTTTTTTCTTTTAAGAAAATTAAAAGTTTATTATCATTTTAAGGCCTTTACTTTTTTGGCTGTTTTCTCTTTCCACAGATTTCCCCATGACAGGGTCCTTTGCACCATTCAGATTTCAGCTCAAATAAAATATCCTCAAAGATAACTTTCTAAGACTACCCAATTTAAATTAACACCCCTCATTCTCCCTCTATCAAAACATTCTGTTTCACTGACTTCCCAGCATTAATTAGCATCTGAAATTAATCTTGTCCATTTGTTTATTTAGTTGCTTATTAGCTGACTATCCAACTTGAGAATGTAAGTGAGGCCTTGCTGGTCTTATTTAGTTTGTATCCCTAAAGCCCAAAAGTGCCTTTGACAGGCAGACACTATTTGTCAAATGAATGAATGACTATTTGACAACTGTGCCTCTAAGTAATATTCAACTGGAATGGAAATATCACAATATTAACTAGCACATATAACTTATTATGAAATATTTCCCTGGGCATACTCTGGGACATGCATGTCACTTAAAGCTGCTGTGCCCTAAGGTTGCCAATTGTGTTTGTTGGGCTAGATGATGGCATTTTCAAAGTATAGTGGGGTTTTTTTTAACCCACACATCTTCAGTTTGGCTCATTAGCTTTGTTACTAGACTTTAAAAGAGATCTCACATAAGATGGAGATAAAATGCATATGACTTTAGGAAAAATGAATAAACTGGACAAAATAAAATCTTTCCCAAATGTTACAGATAAAAGTAGAAAGTTTCAGGTCCTTGAGAAATTATAGGCATTTTCAAAATACTATTTGATTTTTAAAAGAAAAGAAATGAACCCTAATTTTTACACAATGGGGGCAACATTTAGAAAGTATTTTATTAAGGTGCTCAGTGGTTTAAAGTAACAAATTAGAACAAAATCAATTTACTGAGCCCTACCCATGTTTCAAATGTATGAAGAGAATTTATCCTTAAGGAGCTCACGCAACACAAGTACTGCATGACCTGAGGCTGGCTCAAGATCTCTTGTGGCAGCAAAAGCAGAATTTTCCTCATTGTGCTAGTTTCCTCTCTCAGAAACTTCATTCATTTAACCCATTAAACGTGTCCTGAGCACCCACTGTGTGCTGGGATCCATGCTAGGCAATAGGAATAAGAAACAAATGAAGAAGTCACTGATTTCATCATTTCATTGACTAACGGAAACAAACCACAATTGAAAGAACTGAAATCATGAAACTGGTGATTTCTTTCCAACATGGTTTTTAGGTGGCTTTCATTCAATACTTATGCCTGGTGGTGGGTGGGCTTAGCTTTCCCCTTCCTCAGCCAAGTGACTCAGAGGCAAGTACGATCTAGTGTTCTATTATTAGCCTTCTCAAGTCTGATTGTTCTAAGAAACAATTCCCACTGGCAACTTGGTAATCATGTTTAAATATAACTCTCCATGATCAATCTAAATCTCAAGATTTTTCACCAAGTTTCCCTGTGGCTTAGAGACTCTGTTTTTGTTTTTTCATTAATCCACAATTTTTTTGATCTTTGGTAACTTTACCATGTGAGGTGTGTGTGTCCTTTTACTTTACAGTATTAAATACAGACTCTGAATAAAGGCCTTAGGCTCTTGTAGGCAGCCTTCCTCCTTCCCCTGCAATATCCAAAGGCTCTAGAATTAAAGATGTCAGGATGAGAGCTAATAGGATGCTTGTATAACAACTCATAACTCATGATTTCTGTAATTATAGCAGCTAACATTTATTGAATGTTTCTTATGGACCAGGCACTGGGCAACATGCCTGCTCTCATTTTATCTTTGCATTAATCCTCTAACATGGGGAGTCTTATTTCTAAATGTTATCAAACATGCTCGGATAGGATGAATAATCTGACCTACAGTACATTAGCAAGTGACGAGAATAGGATTTTAACTTAATCCTGCCTGTCTAGTCTTAGCCTATATACTTATAGTCACTATATTGGCATGAACATACACTTTAAAGTTAGAAAATATGTAATATTAAAAATAAAAATTATTTCTATACCCTTTGCAACTCCATTTTCTAGGCTTTAGTAACCAGGGTAATGAAACTGAACCCATTAATTTAATGCCTTTATAGGCATTCTGTTTTTTAAAAACAAGCTGTTAGTGTAAAATTTCTGTGAATCTAGAAACCCAGGGCTCCAGCTGACCTTTCAGTGAAATTCTAGGCCACTTATTCTATTTCATCTTTGTAGCTTCTGTAGAGTGAGAGGGAGAACTTATCCTAAATAATAAAAACCTAATATGCAAATTAACCCAACAGCAGAATGACCAGTGGTTGCTATGATGGACATTGACCACCAGGGGCAGATGCTCAGTGCAGAAGCTGCCCCGAGCCTGTAGGCCCCAGGCCAGCCAAGGCAGGTGCCAGCAGGGGCCCCCGATCACCCCGCCAGTCACCCCACAAAGGGAGGTGACTGACGGCAGCGGTGGGGATGATCAAGGGGCGGGGCTGGCCAGCAAGCAGGCTGGTGCCGCTCCTCAATGACCTCACCAGGGAGTGGGGCCAGTGAGCAGGTGGCACCAGGTCGGCCAGGGCAGGTGCCAGCAGGAGCCCCGGCTGCCCCGCTGGTTGCCCCACAGATTGGCCCTGATTGCCAGCCAGGCCTAGGGACCCTACCCATGCATGAATTTCATGCATCGGACCTCTAGTGAGTTCATATAAAACATAAATATGTCAATATCTTATGAATAAAGGTATAATTTTCATAGTAAACCTTTCTACAAATTACTTCACTCTTTTTTTTCCAAACTCTAATAAAATGAAAACTATAATTACTTTTCACTTTTTCTTGGTCTTAAGCTTCTATTACTTTTGAATCTTTGTATGTGATCATTGTTATTACTGTATAAACTCATCTTTAAGTTATCTACCTTTCAGAATTAGCAGTTGCTCAATTTTCCAAAGATCATATTCTGAAAACAGATTTAGGACATATCCATATGCAAGTCCATATACAGGAAAAAAAAAAAAAAAGGTTAATCAACTAAAAAAAACACAAGTTTTTCTACTAAGTCGTTTAAAAAATATATGTTTGCTTTTTTTGGTTAGGCACATTGTGTTTCCTTTTTGATATTAGATGTTGACATCCTGCTAGCTATGCAGTTACAGTGTTGAGCACTTGCTTTATTAATTTCTTGCTTCTCCTAGGAAGGGGCAATAAATGATCTGAATCTATTGCTGTTCAATTCTTGGTGGGAAAATCACAGTTCCTTCCATCTGTTTACTGAGTTTGTCTTCATGGTCAAAAGAGATGGCTGTAACCAAATCAATTCTGAGACAAGTCACACTGAATGTTAAAAGTTTGATGTAAATGGTTTAACCTAACAGATGATGGAAATCATGCAACAGCCTGACAATTGGTATGCGTTAGGAAAATAAAAATGTCTTAATTAATTTACTAGGAGGGAAAAACTCTATATTGAAAGAGTAAAATTAAAAATCTAATCAAGAGTGGTAAAATTGCAAAAGAATTAGGCCTATGGAAAGGGTTCCCACAAGATGACTAAATGATTTCTCATACAGGCCTATGATCCATCTAATGAGTGGTTGCTCACAATGACAGATGTAGCTTATTATAATTTTAGAAGGACATGAATTAAAGATAAATATAAATAAACTATCATTCCAACATAAAATGTAATGTGGATGACATATTACAGTGGGCTTTTGATTTCTCCCATTTATTGAATATCTACTGACAGTAGAACATCACTGAAATTCAGTCTTTCAAAAAAAAAAAAACAAACACAAAAAACACAAAACACAGATCAAAACCTATTATAACAAACTCCATGGAACATCTACATTCTGATTTTGTCTTTTTAGATATTTCGAAATTACTTTCCCAATAAAAGAAAGTTAGAGAGAAGTAAAAAGGCTCATGCCCACCTGTTCTGGAGAATTTTAGGACGTAAAACATTGTGTTCAAAACTCAGTAGGTGTAAGTGGGAGATAAAATGTACATAACTTCACTTTTGCTTCTTCTCTCTGTGAGTGAGTCCAGGTCTTGTTTGGTGTGCAATGTGAAAATTTAGAAGCATAGTTTGGTTGTGTAGTTTTGTTGAGAGTTTGATGTGGATATAAAGGCTCAAAAAACATGAAAAAAATCTGTGAAAAATTGAGCTCTCTTAATAAGGAAACAAAGGAATACTTAATAGGAATTATGTATTACAATGAATTTGGCATACTATTTTAGGATTATGGAAAGAAATGATGGGAAACCCTGTGACAAAAAGGATTTTACCATATATTTATTAAACTGCACATATCATAAATGTACATAATATACTTATTCATTGTATTGCTCAAAAACATTGAGTATATACTATGAACCAGGCACTGTGGGTGAACCAAACAGACTTGGTTTCACCTTGATCAAGTTTTCAAGTTAGATAGAAAAGAAGATAAACTCTTGGGAAAAATAAACACAAGCCCTGTCATAGTGGCTCAGTTGAGCACGATCCTGTGCATGGAAAGGTTCTCGGTTCGATCCCCAGTCAGGGCACATAACTGGGTTGTGGGTTCAATCCCCAGTCAGGGCACATATGGAAGGCAACTGATCAATGTTTCTCTATCTTCTTTATCCTTTCTCTCTCTCTCTCTCTCTCTCTCTCTCTCTCTCTCTCTCTCCCTCTCTCCCTCCCTCCCTCCCTCCCTCCCTCCCTCCCTCCTTGGGTGAGGATTAAAAAACAAACACAAAAAGAAAACATAACCATTACACTAAAAAGGAAACAACAAAATTCACGAAAACTGTTCAATAATACCTGTATAAAGAAGTGTTCAATGTTGTGTAAAAAAAAAAAGAGAGAGAGAGAGAGAGAGAGAGAGAGAGAGAGAGAGAGAAAAAAAAAAAAGGAATAAATGTGACCAGGGTCAAATAAAGTTAGTTTGAGGAGGCCAAGTAGGAACTTGCATTTATAAAGAGGAAGAAGGCAGAATTTGTTCTAGTGGAGTGGGAAGGGCACCTCAGGCAGGCCAAACAGGTAGGAGAAACACATTCAAGTGAAAGTTTTCTTAGCTGACATGCAGAGCATGGGTGTGAAGAATGTACTGAGTTCTTAACTCTGCATGTTTCCAAACAAAGAAGAGAGTCACATGGTGTTCACCAATGTAGAGATTCTGGTTCCAGTGGGACAACAGTGAAGATTTATTCCCCTGGGAGTATATTTCATCAGATTTTTCAGAACAAATGAGGTGTTGTTTATTTGCATGAAAAATTAATTATTTTATTTACAAAGGATTTTTTTTTTGCCACAGCACTGTTATTTAAATAGCAAAATTCCTTTACATATTAAAAACATAAAGCTATTTTCTAAAATGTGTTTTATATCTTCTCCTCCTGGGAACACATGTATTGTACAAAAGAATGTACCCATTTGCCTTTCCATAAAAAAACAGCAGCTCTACGATTTCATTTTATTTGGCTATTAACATCAAGATGGCTCTATTAAAGTATGTTTTCACGATTCCCTTTTTGAGGTGATTGCAGGGTATGTTATATAGAATTTTAGAGAGGGGATGAATGCATGGCAAGCATAACACTGTTTTCCAATGATGTGCCAGGTGTATGAATTATTATCATGGCTTGGGAGAAAATTTCATCTAAACATCTTTCAATAATTTTCTTTCATTCAATGTCACTTTTCCAGTGTCAACTATCAAATATTTTAAACAAAAAAACACCAATTGTTAAGTAACCCAAATAATCAAATTTGGCAAGATAGATTTGGCTTTTCTCTGCTTACATAATGAAATAGAAAATTATAAATACAAACTAATTTAGTTTAGACTTGCTTCTTGTCTCATCTAATTAATAGAACACATTTCATAGAATACTAGTACAAAGCATGCTAAAAGTGGAGATGACATTAAAAGCTACCTATAATTCTAAATTTCATAAGGGCTCAAAAATCTCATGCCACAAGAGGCCTATAGATTGGTTTTCATGTTCTTTAGGCTAACTAGATTCAAATATTTGCCTCTGTGAAAAATATAGAAGGGCCACCTGATTATTAAGCAAGCTTAGCAAATGCTCATGCTGGTATGAATGGTCATGTTTGAATAAAATTCGCATAATATTTTTAATGTAGCAATAAAGCAACTTCTGAGAAAGTCATATCATAGGGAATGTATGCTTCAGTTATTTCTGATCTAAAAAATTTTACACTTAGAAAATTTAGAAAACCCATCATAGATGAAATATGGGATCTGACAGTGACTTGGCCATTTATCCTTGATTAGAATTCTGTTTCAAGAAGAAATCTATTCACCCAACCAGCATGACTCAGTGGTTGAGTGTCAACCTATGAACCAGGAGGTCATGGTTCAATTCCCGGTCAGGGCACATGCCTGGATTGCAGGCTCATTTCTCAGTGTGGGACGTGCAGGAGGCAGCTGGTCAATGATTCTCTCTCATCATTGATTTTTCTATTTCTCTCTCCCTCTCCTTTCCTCTCTTAAATCAATAAAAGTATATTTTAAAATAGAAGAAATCTACTCTATTTTCTTAATCCACTCCTATTTGGGGCTCTAGTCATCCATCCATCCATCCATCCATCCATCCATCCATCCATCCATCCATCATTTCTATATCTGTATCTATCTATCTATCTAAAACAAATATTAATTGAGGGTATGGTACATACTGGTGATGTTCTAAACCCTGCAGTTTCAATAGTGACTACACAAGGTGCCTATACTCATTCTAGAGAAATAAAAAGACAATGAAAAATTAATCAAACTATTTCAATATTGATAAGTTGTATGTTGAAAAATAATGCAGAGTAGGAGGAGCAAAGACTATTTTAAATTAAGGGGCCAGGGAAGGCCTTCTTGAGCAGAGGGTTCTTTTTTGCTCTCCCTAATCTGTCATTTTTTCTGTAGACTGAGCACTCCCTGTGCAGTGCTGATTCTTGGCTCTTCTCTCCCCCTCCCACTATTTAATTTTACCTAGTTTTTGCCTCTAAGGAAGAGTGAGTTAGGAGGTGGAAATAATATCTGACAATGTTCTTGCTGATAGTTCTACAGAGAAATTTGGTTCAAAGGATGCTGACAATAATGGATAAAATGAGATATTCTTGGATTCTAACAATACTTTTTTATGCCACCCTGGGCTCATATATCAATGGATAATTGAGAGTTGCCTGGTTTTCTGACTGACCTCAGCCTATCTAGGTTCTGGGGATATGCCTGGCACTCCCAGGCATATACATTAAATATTATAGTTTAGTAGACTGTTTTAATTTGTTCATTTCTAAATTTGCTAGGAAGTAATCTTGAATCTTTGGCAATGAATTTGTACCTTGAGATTCCTTTGAATTCATAAAAAAGGTTAATGAATTTTACATTTTGTACATTTTCTGAGTATGCCTTTATATCTTTTTCTGTAAATATTGTTTGTATATTTTCAATTTAATAAAATTAAATTGTGCCCTAATTCTTTGTCTTATACCAAGGACTACCATGAAATTGATGACAAAAGCTTTGGACAATGTAAGAGTTGCAAAGTGCTGTTTACCAGGAATTATGATGCCTACTAGAAATAGGATGAAGGTCTGGGGAATATTTTATATCAGAAAGAAGCAGTTCATTGCAGTTACAAGGGTAGAAAAAAACCTCTCTTCATATTTCTAAAGAGAAAGAGAAGGAATATGGCAATTTAGATTCTTAGTCCTTGAAAATATAGACACAATCGGAATTCTTATTTCATTGAAATTCTTCTTGGGAAGCTAAGTAATATTCTACAGCTAAAATCAGAATTCAGTTCTCCGTATGACAGCTGTCAGAGGGGAGCGGGGTTGCAGGGCTGCGTGAAAAAGGTGAAGGGATTGTCCACAATAGTTTGTAGTTTTCTTTGAATATTCTATGGATACAATTACATAAACCACATGTGTATTCCTTTACAATTGTTATGCTTCATATTGCTTCTTCCTATTTTACTGCATTGGTTATGACTCCAGTATATTTGAATATAGGCAGTAATATATTTTTCTGTATGTTTTAGATAGATAATATTTATCAGCTTAAAGATATTACCTTCTATTTATAGCTTGTTAACACTATTTTTTAATCTTATGAGTATGAAATTTTATCAACTACATCTTATTATCCTTACTGGGAATAATTATATGCTTTTCTCCTTTAATCTGTTGACATTAATAATTTTTCATATGTTGAAACATCCTTATATTCCTATGATAATGACCAGTTAATTTTTACAGCCCTATGAATTCTGATATTATCAGCTGAAAGTCTTGTTTGAGAAAAGGATTTTCAAAGTAGAATGCACAATGTCTTGCCATTAGGGATCAAGTGGTATTTCATAATGTATAGGTGTGTGTGCAAAGGTATACACACAAATTTACACATAGAGCTACTCACAAATAAACACACATACATATTTATAAACACATATAGAAGAGAATATAAAATACTGTGCCTATTTTCTTTCAGGACAATTGACAAACTTCTCATTGCTAGTAACCCTGAATTCTAACAACCATTTATAATAACCATATTTTATAATCAGTGTAGCAGTGAGAAAAAATAAAGTGAGGTTCTACAGAATTTTAAATAAGCCTAAGCAATATTATGAACAACATTCATTTGGCTGAACACCATGATGTCCTCTTAGAAGCATTACTTAAAATCTTTAAAGCTCATTTTCTCTCTAGTAATCATGACTTCAGAGTGAAGTGGCAATGTATCGGGGAGCGGGGGGGGGGGGGGGGAAGAGCTTACTATAAATAGTATTTGAAAGTTCCTTTATATGGATCCACATAGTGTTGCTAGGGAACATGGATTCTTCGCATTTGAAAACCTAGAAACCCAAGCTTCCTACCTCTCTCATTTGGCCCTGATAATAAAAATTTATTTCACTTTACAGAGAGCTGCTCTCAATGAACTGCTAATCAACTGTGGTAAAGCAAGAAAGCCCATGACTTAGAGTCCAAAGACTTGAATTCAAGTTTTGACTCTGTCACCTACTAGTCTCTCTTGGCTTCAGTTTGCATATTGTATAATGGCAATATTACTAAATAGTTTATAGGGTTGTCATGAGATTAGTGCATCTGAGAACTTTAAAAAAAATGAAAGGACAATACAAATGTGGAGTGTTTTTTATCTAAAAGAATTAAAATATATATAAGTAATGTATTTATTTCTGAGAAATAATAAATTACAGATAATTAGAAAGAAAAAATAACTTGTAACAAATTAAGCAGTGTATTTTTCAAGATCTCCCTCTCTCTCTCTTCCTTCCCACCCCTTCTCTCTCAGCAACTTATTTGAACACTTGTTAAAACTTTACCCAAACCTATCTATACATGTAATCAATGAAAAAAATGGACTCTTCAAGGAATTTGGGGGAAGGATATTGATTTAAAATCAGAGAAAATAATATTAGGTTGTTTCACAAATGTAGTATTGGTTGTCTCAGTTTGATTTGCTACAGTCTTTGCATTCAGATTTTAAGGACAAAGCTTCCATTTAGATTTAACTTTTTCAACAAACTATTAGTGAATAGATTATCCAGATTTAATTGTTGCAGACTACAGAATCCCCTTTAGCTGTCTGGAACAGAAATGAATTTATACAAGGTATTAAGTAGCTCACAAAATCTTTGGGAGGCTAGAGAACCAAACTTAAAGTTTCACAATCAGAAACAAGGCATCCAGAAATAAAGCAACAAACTCACACTATCTGACCCATGAAAATCAGCACTCAAGCCTAGATTTAAGACATTTCACTGGACATCACTGCCACCACGATTGTCACATGTGGCTGCTGCCTTCTCAGCTTTCTGTTTGCTCAGTAGAAACAAGTTCTAAGTAGAAACTTAGCTTCAAGGAAATCTAGAAATAAAGTGTTAGTATGTTTGTTTGTGTGAGGCTCTGTAGTAAGAAGGGGAGATATAAGGAACTGGAATGGAAATGAGTAAGGCAACCTGTATTATCTGCTGCAGGTTGGTACTATAATTTCTCCCATTTTATAGATGAGGAAACTGAGTCTCAGGTAAATTATGCTCTTTGCTAAATAATAAACAGTCAGTATAGGAGGAAGCCAGGATTTCAACCCCGGCATTCCAATCCAACTTTGGCCTTCTTAGCCACTGTGATATTAATAGTTACTTATTTACATTGCTTCTCTCCTAATAGAGTATGAATTTCTGAGGAACAATAATCTTTCTGATTCGGTAAGTATTTTTCACTATGAAACACTGGGTGCCATTACCCCTTCACTCAACAACTTTTTATTGAATATTTACTATGTGCCAGGTGCTCTTCCAGGGACCTAGGAATATGGAGGTGAACAAAATAGGTATAGTTCTCAATCATGTGAGGCTTAGTGTTTAGTGGCTGTCATTAGATTTGAAAAATTGCACATTAATTAAACACAACTTTTATTACATGTGACATGACAGAAATATACATGAAAATAAGACAGCCTATAAATGGAGGATTTAAGCTAATTATGGAGGACAGGCAAGTTTTCCCTGGGTTAGTAACTTGAATTATAGAGACTTGTAAAATGAGTAGGTGCCACAAAGAGTAATGGATAGGTTCTGAGCAGAGAATATTGTAGACACATGAAAACATAGAATGTGAGAAGGTCTGGAGGATGAAAGGAAGTTAGGGAATACAAAGAAGACTAGTGAGGCTGGAGTACAGACAACAAGGACGAAAATGACTAGGGATAAGATGGTAAAAAATAAGGAGTTCTTACCATTTGCAACAGTATGGATGGAACTGGAGAGTATTATGCTAAGTGAAATAAGCCAGTCAGAGAAAGATAAATATCATATGATCTCACTCATTTATGGAATATAATGAACAACATAAACTGATGAACAAAAACAGATCCAGAGACAGAGAATCATTGATCAGACTGTCAAACCTGAGAGGGAAGTAGGGGAGAGTGGGGATAAGGAGGAAAGATCAACCAAAGGACTTGTATGCATGCATATAAGCATAACCAATGGACACAGACAACAGAGGGGTGAGGGCATGAGTGTGGCGGGGGAGGGTAAGGACACACATATAATACCTTAATCAACAAAGAAATTAAAAGTAAAAAAAAAAAAAAGACCAAAGGGTGGGACCTCATCAATGGTTACTGAATCAATGTGCGCACCAGTGAGGGGTAGCCATGAAGCCTTCTAAACTTCCTTTTACACTGCGGTCATATGATTCCAAAGAAAGCCAGTAAATTGATGCATATTTCAAAAAGGAAAAGTGAGGCCAGAATGATAAACTGCCCTAAACTTATTAGAATATCTTGATAGTCTACCTTAACACTTTAAATCTTGTGGATGCTGTGGATTCTACAAGGAAAAAAGTAGAATGGATACAATTATCTAACACCTGAAAGCAGATTAAAAGAATCACTTAGTACAGTTAAAATTAAGTGGATGGCTAATTTAGCCTTTGAGATAACATTTAAATTGCCATTGAGATAACATTTTGTCTTGATGAATAAACACCAACCTTTAGAACTTTACCTAAAACTCCTTTGCAAACAGTGAAAATGCGCACAACCCTTACATTCAGAATACTATGATTTCTTCCTCAACATATTTTGAGTCAAATAAAAATCAAATTGCCCTATATCTGTCATATGAAAAATGCAATTCTATTTCATTTCTGTATGTAAGAAGAATCCTTGAAACCGCTCCATCAATATCTAATCCAATTTTCAAACTTTTCAAAGATTTATATTATTATGCAACCCAAAGTAATGGTTAAAATCATATACTCATTGACATGTATATCTTTTAAGTCTATAAATGAAACGTCTGGCTGTTCAAACACATTCAATGAGCAGAAGTCATGTTCAGTGAAGAAAATTTAGTAGCTTTCTGGACTCCTCAGGAATAGATCCAATATCCCATGAATCTGCCACTGTTCTAAAATAGATGGTTTATTTCTCTATTATTTGATGTACGTTATCATAGGCATATATTTGAGCCTCCAACACTGTTCTTTGACATTCATAAAACAGCCTTAGAGTTACTTTTCTTTTTCTTATCTGCTTCTCTCCCAGGTTCATGGACAAGCATAGGGACTCCAGTGTAAGGCTATTCCCTTTATCTGTCCTCTGAATCTCAATGCCTCCTGACTATGCGGGGACTCCACTTTCTTCTCAGCAAGAACAACCTTTTCCTCTAAACTAGTTCTTTCCCCTCAGCAGATCAGCATGCTCAATTCTCCCTTGTGGTAAAAAGACACAAAAACAAATAACACAACAAGCCCTCAAATATGTCTCCCTTGATCTATAACCCTTGTTTTCTCTTTTTCTTCACATCCAATATTTTTAAAGAGTAGTTGGTATTCATTGGCTCCTCTTTTTCACCTTTCTTTCATCTTTCAACTGTGGTCTGACCTCTGCAGCTACACTCCAATGAAACTGCTTCTGAGAGCTGCACCAGTGAGCGACCTCTTCATTGCCATACTCAATGGGCACTTTTCAGGTCATTTTGGGTTGACCTCTCAGCAGCATTTGATATTAACCAGATACTTCTTGAATCTCATGGCATCACGAGGAGAAATAAGCCAGATTCCCGGAATCATTACATGGAAGTGTGTCCGCCTTGCACTCAACTGAACTCAAATGTGTGCACTAAATGACCTTGTGTTATTTGTGTTAAGCCACATGAGCTTATGGAGTGTTATAGCACCCAACATTTTTACCCTGGCTAATTAGATCATTCCTTACCTAGTCTCCTTGATTAGCCTCAACATTCTCTTTATCCCTGTGAACTCTATGGCCTAGCTATACAAAATACTATGGGTGTGTGTGTAACTGTGTGTGTTTGTGTGTGCTATAGCCCTTGCTATTCTTAATTCCTTTCTTCCTATTATCTGTTGACACAATCATATTTTTAGCCTCACTACCTCTGAGAAAGTTTCCCTGTTACTGACAAGCATAGTTACTCCCATTGCACCCCATAAATCCCTGGCTATGGACTGAATGTTTGTGTCCCCCAAATTCTTATGTTGGAAACAATTACCCCAATATGATGGCACGTGGAGATGAGATCATTGGGAGGTGATTAGGTAAAGCGGGCAAAGTCCTCACGAGTGGAATTCGAGCCCTTGTAATAGAGACCCCAGGGAGCTCCTGGCCCTTCTGCCATCGGAGAACACTGTGAAAGATGTCTGTCAATGAACTAGGAAGTGGGCTCTCACCAGGTACCGAATCTGCAGGCACCTTGATCCTGGACTTCTCAGCCTCCAGAGTTGTGAGAAATAAATCTCTTTATAAGTCCTCCAGTTTATGGTGTTTTCATACCAGCCTGAGTCTGAGCTGACTAAGACCCCCCTCTGCCGCAGTACTCATAGCATCGTATCAGGCATTGTTTGTCCCCAGCTGAATGTTCTGGGGCAAACACTGTGTATTTGCAGTAGCAGTGCCACTGCCTAGCATTATCTCTGCCGCATGCCAAGATCTTAGGTTCACAGAATACATGAATTTTAAGAACTGCATGTATGCTGTGTGAAATCAGGTTGAAATGATAAACACTCATCCCTTACATGAAAATCTATAAGAACATTAGATTCTGGCAAAAAAGAACACATTCATGGTTTTATATTTTGTTTTCCTGTAGTTAAATCCTAGCTATTAAAAATTTATGACTTTCTAAAAAATAAACTCTTACCTACCACTGGTATTAAATATTACTTTGGGCAACAACTACATGAATTAAATAAATCCCTGTATCTAATTTTCTTAGAGGTGCTTTTCTATGCACAATAAATTTAGCTCTTGCAAAGACTATCAGTCACCTTTTTTTGTATTCCAAATGTATATTTTAATTAGCTATAAGCAATAGGAAAGATATTTATCCAGTCTGCTGTGGAAGTGCTAATATGATTTTAAAAAAACAACTAGAAACACTAATTTTGTTGTCAATTTCATATCCTTATAATCACCTCTTAAACAGGCAGAATTTTTCTCATAGTGATCACGACTGTTTTCCAATGGATTAAAAAGAAGCAAAGCATTTAAGCTAATTCTTAGAACAGATGAAACTGCTTATTTTGACATTTGTCGGCTATGGACCATGTCCTTTCCAATTCCAAAAGACAACCTAGAAATGTCTGTGTTCAGAACAAACAATTTTAATAACTTTAGGAGTGATTTAAAAATAGAACCACTTTTGGGTATCAGATAAGATGATCCTAATTCATCTTTTCTCAAAGATATTGGCCAGTGACATTGGTTGGGGTATAGTCAAATTGTTACTGTGCCAACGGCTCGATAAAATAATCTGAAAAGTCAGATAGGCAAGATCTATGACCCTGAGGAATAACTCCGTTCTTTCTCTCCAGCCCTAAGTTGGGCACTTGATTTAAACGGGAGGAAATGTAGGACACTTCTTTTAGGCAAGGTCATATTAATTGGAAGAAAGACAAAATAGTTTAGGAAGTGGGTCATAACTCAAGAGATAGTTCAGAGGAGCAATGGAAAGTGATGTTAATATAGTTTATGAGATAGAGGCTCAAGTGTTAATATATATAAAGAAGACAGAATATAAAGATTCTAAATTGTGTCAGAAGGAATCATGGAGCTTGAAGAGTATAAAGGACTTTAGAGAGGCACCGTTATAACTCAACCCTTTCATTTTAAAGGGAAGGAAACTGACCTTTAAAAAGGTTAAATCACTTGACCCAGGTTGCACGGAGAGTTAGTGAAAACAGTGTCTGTGGGTTCCTATGGTGGGGATGGGGAAGAACACAGAAGGGAAGAAAGGAAATGGGTCTCTTTTCATTCTGATCCAGAAATGCAAATCCTTTAAAAGGGTATGCAGACCTTTATAAAAAACACCTGGCGTTACCTGCAGAGCTGAGCCAAATGCTGTGGTTGGTACCCAGGTTAGGCCAGAAAACTGTGCTTTGCAATTTTTTTTTTTTCTGTGTATGGATAACCTGCATAAAATTAGTTCATACTTGCTTTTAAATTACTTCACACCTGTCTCCATCACACCTGGGTGGGAATGGCCTAAGAGCTACACAGGGTTTGTAAAATTGGTCATTATTTTTGGGATCATTCTACCTGACTTGGCTTGGAAAACATTTTACTGCTACTGATTTTGTTGCCTCATGGTGTATAATTCAGTTTCAATGAATGTGTATGGTCTCATCGTGTTATTGAGAAGTAATGCTTAAAACAAAACCATCAATAAGAAAGGCATGAGTATTCTGCTGAATATCTGGAAGGAGAGAACCGAGCTCGAGAGCCGCTTACTCCGACAGAGGAACACGGAAACACAGCGGTTCTCAACCTGTGCGTCGCGACCCCTGAAAATACATCCTGCATATCAGATGTTTACATTACGATCCGTAACAGTAGCAAAATTACAGTTATGAAGTAGCAACAAAAATAATTTTATGGTTGGGGGTCACCACAACATGAGGAACTGTATTAAAGGGTCGCGGCATTAGGAAGGTTGAGAACCACTGCGAGAAGCAGACTTGAGTCCTGCCATAAATACTTTCCTGCAGCCACCCAAAATCCTGCTTCATCTTTAATAAATATGATGGAATCATGTATAATAAAAGGCTAATATGCAAATTGCCCCCTCGACCGGGAGTTCGACTGGGAGTTCGACCAGGGGGCGAGGCAGGCCAGCCAACCTCCTGCGTCCCCTCCTCCCCCGCCAGCCCAGCCCAATCAGGGCAGGCCAGCCAGACCCTACCCGTGCACAAATTCATGCACCGGGCATCTAGTTATACTATAACCTGCTTTCTTATTTCCATTATCTTTTGTCATCTGTGTTACATGTAATCTGAAAGGAGAGATTATCGCCCGGCCTGTGTGGCTCAGTGGTTGAGCATCGACCTACGAACCAGGAGGTCACAGTTCAATTCCCAGTTAGGGCACATGCCCGGTTTGCAGGCTCAGTCCCCAGTGGGGCGTGCAGGAGTCAACCGATCAATGATTCTCTCTCATCATTGATGTTTCTATCTCTCTTTCCCTTTCCCTGCCTCTCTGAAATCAATAAAAATATATTTTAAAAAAATAGAAGGAGAGGTTATCAAGGAATCAAGATATTTTGAGAGGTCACTCCCATTAGGCAAAAGACTTATCTTTAAATAAAAATCGCTCCACTTATAAAAACCTTAAAGAGATCTTACAAGTCCATTAATTATTCATTCAAAAGAATAAGCATCCAGAGATTATTTGAGTTCCTCAACCCCCACTGGCAATTTTATTTTTTGAATATTGGTTCCCTAAATGTTTCTTGAGGCAAATGAAAGCTAATTTTCTTAAGAATCTAGACTTTTTTCCTAAATATTCCAATTACAGAGTTTATTATAGCTATAGCTAAAGATCCTCCATAATTCTTAAATATTACTTCATAATACATTCAAATGAAGGGTAGATGTGACTTTGTAATTTCTTTGTATTGTAATTCAAATTGTAAATCAACTCCCACTCCCTAACAGGGATCTACACTAATAAAAGAGAAACATGCAAATTGGTGTCACTCTGCTATGCCCACCAGCCAATCAGGATGAGTATGCAAATTGACCCAAAAAAGATGGCAGTTAATTTGCATATGGAGGCATGGAGCGAAGACTGAAGATGACTGAAGACTGAAGACGACTAAAGACTGAAGAGGACTGAAGACTGAAGAGGCTTGGCTTCTCCCCTGCGGCCGGATCAAAGGCCCGGGTCCCGGGTGCCGGAGGAAAACCGGTGCCGGCAGCCAGGGGAAGGAAGGCCTATTGCGCGAATCTTCGTGCAACTGGCCTCTAGTCTAATATAACCCCTGAGGTCCAATGCAAACAACTGAACCCTGGTACTCAAGCCCAGGTTACCTTTCTTCTAAGTCAGTGATGGCAAACCTATGACACGCGAACTCATTTTTTTGATTGATTTTTCTTTGTTAAATGGCATTTACATATATAAAATAAATATCAAAAATATAAGTCTTTGTTTTACTATGGTTGCAAATATCAAAAAATTTCTATATGTGACACAGCACCAGAGTTAAGTTAGGGTTTTTCAAAATGCTGCCACGCCGAGCTCAAAAGGTTCGCCATCACTGTCCTAAGTGGAGTCTTTGTTTCTTGCCAATAAAAGTCTTACAAGGATCCAGACCCATCTTACACGAGGAGGCAAAGGATAATGTGATCTTTAGATTCAGATATACAGGGTGTCCCCCCAAAATGTATACACACTTTAATTGGCAGCTCAATTCTGAAAATGAAATGCATTTTAATAAACACTGTCTTTATAATTATTCAATGTATGTGTATACATTTTGGGGATACCCTGTATATGGGTGAAATGCGGGCTTCACTCCATTCTATTATGAACTCTTGGGTGAATCTTTTCTCTCTCTTAAGTCTTAGTTTCCTTATCTGCAAAACTGAGAATACTGATCTCATAATTTATGGAGGAGCGTAAATGCCCATATTATCTATAAAAATCCTGGCATGCAGTAGGCACATAATAAATAGTAGTGACTGTTAACTATAATCACCTTCTAACATATTACTTCCTCATGTTATTTCCTACTAAAAAACCTAGAATGAGTCTCTCTGGCCATATCAAATTAAATATAACTTTTCCCATTGTGCTTTTAATGCTTTCTCTATTCTGGTCCAATTTCAAATCTTCTCCCAGGATCCCAGGTTAGAAACCATAACGCGGGCCAGTCTAATTTCCTTTGACCTCTTTCACTCAACATGCCAATTCCTGGATGTTGTCTTTGTTCTTTTCTTTTGCTTGCTATGTCCTCTACTCTTCTGCCAGGGCCTGCCCATTCCTTAAGGTTTCAGCCCATGTCCCATCCACTTTCTCTTTAAAAGATTCCCTTGAGGAATCTAGCCTATTGCTTTCTTCTCTAGGTCCTAATGCCAGCTCTCAGAGGAACTGGGAAAAGGATGGACTTTGCCTGTAATGTGCTCCCTTTTCTCTATCAGAGCCTGCTCTTCTTTCTATGTAATTCTACCACTTCAGGCATACACTTTATACTGTAATGGAGAACATTACTTAAATATGAAAATAATTTTTTTTCCTTTGAAGTCACTCAAATCATAGTACAAAGAAAAGATGAATTTATGTTTGTGCAGATTATCTTGATTTCATCTAAGTTTCTTACTGGCACACTGGGTTCTCTTCTGCTACATGCAAGATAAAAGAAGTATCACAAAAATCTTATGAACTAAATAGCACATACCCTATATAATAAGAGAGGAATATGCTAATTAGCCATTACGCCCTGATCATGGATCAGCAGGAGGGTGGGCCAGCGAGGTGCAAACAGGCTGTGAAGAGCTACAGGAGGGGGAAGGGCAGCAAGCTATGAGGGAGGGGAGGACTGAGGGGTCGGGGAAGCTACAGGAGGGTGGAAGTGACCTACTGGCTACAAGTGGGCAGCAGAGAGCTACAGGATGGGACAGGGCAGCAAGCAAGCTGGAGGCGGAGAGCAACAGGAGACAGCAGGGAAACAAGCTATGGGGAGAGCTACAGAAGGGCAGGGCAGTGGGCAGAGAGCTACAGGAGGGCAGGACAGCAGGCGGAGTGCTACAGGAGGGCGGCAGACCTAGTGGTGCACGAATTCGTGTGCAGGGCTACTAGTAAATTAAATAATAGCACAGTGTGATATATTTTTTCCCCAGAGCATTTTAATGAATGGGTCTATTAACCAGGAAGTAGATCTTTAGTAATATGCCACAGGAATCTGATATGAGCCATAGACCTGTCCTGTTCATTAGGGACACCGTGGTGTAGT
The DNA here is from genome assembly GCF_014108235.1 of Myotis myotis. Classification (NCBI taxonomy): domain Eukaryota; kingdom Metazoa; phylum Chordata; class Mammalia; order Chiroptera; family Vespertilionidae; genus Myotis; species Myotis myotis. Next base: position 197,439,024 of record NW_023416335.1, read on the forward strand.
GTAGCAATTCTTGAATACAGATTCCTAGCTTCTACTCCAGACCTAATGAATGAGATACTCTTGGGAAAAGCCTAGGAAATACATAATTGTTTCTCATGTGATTTCTCATGCGCCAGGAACCTTAAGAATAATGGCAAAAGCATGTACTTCAAAATCAAGGATCTCAATTCAAAGTTTGTCTCTATTTCTTTCTTTGTATGTGATCTTGAAACTCTCTGAGACTCAATACCAGTATTTCTACATGGTGAACATTAAGCAAGGTGACATATGTATAGTGTCTGGCATATAACAGGCACTTATTAAATAGAGGCCACTTACCTCTAATTTGGATGACCACCCAAAAGAAATGCTTATCAAATCCATGGTTGCCACACATTGGGAAAGAGAGTGGATACAACAAATGCCAAAATGACCTTGAGTCCTGGACCACTGGGCCAGACACCCACAACGTTAACACTGTTAAAATTAGACAGTGGACTTAGACTGCAATATCAATGGCTTAAGTAAAGGGTAGGGTTCCTGTGAGATAACAACAGGTGGCAGACAAAAGAACATTCAAATTTCTGTTGACTTCAAGTTGAGTAAAAGACAAGTGTCTGATTTAAACAGTCTTAGGAACAGGGAATTAGGAAGTTAGGGGGGTACTAGCAAATCCAACAATCTTATATATTTTCCACCATTCCTAGTACAGTATTTCTTCATAGAAAAAAAACACATCTCAAAGGCATTTTGAACAAATAAATAATAATGTGTGATGCCAATAAAAGGGCAATATGATCTTTGGCTGTATTAACATTAATAGTGGTATAATATCTAATATCATGTGCTTATCACATGCAATATAATATGCTAAATGTTTTACATTTAATATTTTTTAATATATTTTATTGATTTTTTACAGAGAGGAAGGGAGAGGGCTAGAGGGTTAGAAACATCGATGAGAGAGAAACATCAATCAGCTGCCTCCTGCACACCCCCTATTGGGTATGTGCCTGCAACCCAGGTACATGCCCTTGACCAAATCGAACCTGAGACCTTTCAGTCTGCAGGCCGACGCTCTATCCACTAAGCCAAACCAGTTAGAGCTACATTTAATATTTTTAACTGATAAAGTTTTTATATCAATATCTTTGTAAATAACTACTTCTTTGAATCCCCAATTTTAAACCCAGGTCATTCAAGACTTACACCAGTGGAATTTCTACATCCTCTCAATAATTCCCATGAAATAAGGTAAATGTGCTTTTCAGTTTTCATAGTTGGTAAAAAACACACACAAAAAAAACCAAAACAGATTAAAATGTGCTAGAATTATTTCCTTAGTTTCAAAGCAAATTCCTTTGTGTAATTCATTTTAATAATTACTTCAGATCTGCATTTGCAAAATCTTATTTATTTTTTTCTGTGACAAATTTATCCCTTAACACGAGTTTGGGTTCATTCTATCCCTTTTATAACTTTTTTTCATTGTCCTTTGAATAAAAGGTGAGTAATGCTAATTTGAAAGAATCATATTTTTTCAGAATTAGACAAGCACCACTGCCCTGAAATAAAGGAGCTCACTTCTGTTTGCCTGGCTTTCTGGTTTGGTGGCCTCTATATGGAGATTCAAATTAATTTCTTATTTGCATATATCATTTTGTCTTCTGAGAGTTTTCCTCCTATAATTCCTTTTTGCTAATAGCTCTGCTTTCATGCTATTTACCATTTGCAGAAGGGGATATTTCTCTTTATTCTATTTTACAATCCAAGGACATTTTCATTGATTTTTAGAGAGTGGGGGGTAAGGAAGGGAGAAGGAGTAAGAAAGAGATAGAGGGACAGAGGGGAAGAGAGAGAGAGAAATATCAATGTGAGAAACACTGATCTGTTGCTTCCCACAAGCACTCTGACCAGGGCCAGAGATTGAACCCTTCACCTAGGTATGTGCCTTGACCGGGAATCAAACCTGCGCCCTTTTGGTATATGGGACAACACTCCAACCAACTGAGTCACACAAGCCAGGGCGGGATATTTCTTTTTAACACCTTACATTTCCTCCTTTTCTGCTTAAGAGCTATTTACCCAGTTTACACCATGCACCTGCTCATTGGAGTTTTATATGTTTTGAGGGAACTTTCTTTATATCTCCTTTTTCATATGTGAGCAAGTATGGTTCTTGACTTCAGTAACAAACATAACCCTTGCCATATTTTAGTTATATCCTTTACCTTTTTTTAGTGAAGAGAGGAGGATGGAAATGATAATAAAATTATTGAAATTCACAAAACCCAGGTGTATTGATCAGGGTCCATCTGGGAGACAGAAACCACAGAGTAAACTGAACAGGAAGATTAATATATAAAGAACTATTGCCCTGGCTGGTTTGGCTCAGTGGATAGCGCGTCAGCCTGCGGACTGAAGGGTCCCAGGTTCGATTCTGGTAAAGGGCATGTACCTGGGTTGCGGGCACGTCCCCAGTAGGGGGTGTGCAGGAGGCAGCTGATCGATGTTTCTCTCTCATCGATGTTTCTAACTCTCTATCCCTCACCCTTCCTCTCTGTAAAAAAATCAATAAAATATATTTTTTTTAAAAAAAGAACTATTTACAGGGGATTGGCATATTGAGGGACTGGCTGGTAAGCAGTGAAAGGAACTCCACAGAGTATAGGAATCGCGGACACAAGGAGTAGCCACTCCCCTACGGCTGAGGTAGATGATGTTCTGAGGAAGTTGACCTGCCCCCCAAGGCTGATCCAGACCTGTCCGGAGGGCACAGCCATGGCTCACTGCATTGCAGGCACTGAGGAAGGTGCCATGCCAGAGTAAGTTGATGAAGATCTGGCCTCCAGGACTTGCTGGAAACCTGCTCTCTAGAACACTGGCACAAACTGTTCATTGGGAGGTGTCCTGCTGGAGTCACTCCATTATACACCTGCCCAAGGTGGGCGCTGGGGTAAACTGCAGGCTGGTGGGTGCTGCTGACCACCATGCACTGCGAAGCCTGCTGAGTACCCACACCAGAACCAGGAAGGAGAACCCCCTTTCTCCTATTATGTGTCTCCAGTGCCCTTAACTGACAAAGCTTAACATGGTGCAGGCTAGCAAAGGAAATATATGTCGAGGGCTCATCTCTATTTTTGCAGAACAGGCAACGGAGTATAAATTTGCAGCCAAGAGACGGTAAGTCGATGCCTGGTACCCCAGGTAACTTCTATCTAACAGGCCAGGTAACCTGTATCTCACAGGAAGCTCTGGGGAACATCTGGTTCAACTTCTATCTTCCAACAGATAGATATCTAAGCCACCTAAGACAGGGGTTGTTAATTCTGCTAAACACACGTTCCCTTTACAACCCGCTCCACTCACTCTAAAAAACTAAGTCCGGTAAATCTACACATGCTCACTAGAGAGAACTTTGGAAATCACTAAAGGTATAACGAAGAAAATTAAAATAACCCACCATTCCAGAATTAAGGGAAAACTACTGCTAGCATTTTGGTGCATATTATGCTAGACTTTTTTGGCCATTCATTTAATTAAACTTATTTAGTATTTATTAGGTCCAGGCACAGGTAATTGTTAGGTATACAGTTGTCAAACCAACTAAGCACTACTTCATCAGAATCTAGTGAGTGAAACCAATGTTAAATGAATATGTGTATATAAATGTATTTCTATAGACATAAATATGTATAGTATATGTGCATATGTGTAACACTTTTTAATAATAAAATTTGATTCATTATATGTATGCTAATTTGTATGCATCTTTTTTTGTATTCATCTTTATTTAATACTAGAGGCCCGGTGCACAAAAATTTGTGCACTCGGGGGGAAGGGGGGTCCCTCAGCTCGGCCTGTGCCCTCTCACAGTTTGGGACCCCTCGGGAGATAACGACCTGCTGGCTTAGGCCTGCTCTCGGGTGGCAGAGGGCAGGCCCAATCCCTAGGTGCAGCCCCTGGTTGGGCTCAGAGCAGGGCCAATTGGGGAATTGGGGCGCCACGCCCTGTCATGCACAGAGCAGGGCGGATTGGGAGGTTGCGATGCCACCCTCAGTCACACTCAGGGTAGGGCCGATTGGGGGGTTGGGGCACTGCCCCCTGTCACACTCAAGGCAGGGTCGATGGGGAGGTTGTGGCACCACCCCCAGTCACGCACAGAGCAGGGCCAATCAGGGGGTTGGGGCGCTGCCCCCTGTCACGCACAGAGCAGGGCAGATCAGGGTGTTGGGGCACCGCCCTCTATCACCCACAGAACAGGGCCGATCAAGGGGTTGGGGCACCGCCACTGTCACACTCAGGGCAGGGCCAATGGGGAGGTTATGGCTCTACCCCATCACACACAGAGCAGGGCCTATGGGGTGGGGGGGTTGGGGCGCCACCCTCTATCACCCACAGAGCAGGGCCGATCAGGGGGTTGGGGCGCCACCACTCTCACACTCAGGGCCGGGCCGATGGGGAGGTTATGGCTCTACCCTGTCACACACAGAGCAGGGCCCGTGGGGTGGGGGGTGGGGGGGTTGGGGTGCCACACCCTGTCACACACAGAGCCGCAGGGTGATCAGGAGGTTGAGGAGCTCCCCCCTATCAGACATAGAGCAGGGTCGATCAGGGGGTTGGGGCGCCTTCCCCTGTCACGAACAGAGCAGGGCCGATAGGGAGGTTGTGGCCCCGCCCCCTGTCACACACAGAGCCACAGGGCGATCAGGGGGTTTGGGTGCTGCCCCCTGTCATGCTGATCTCGGTGCCGGGAGGCATATTACCCTTTTACTATATAGAATAGAGGCCTGGTGCATGGGTGGGGCTGGCTGGTTTGTCCTGGATCAGGGTGGGGTTCCCACTGGGGTGCCTGGCAAGCCTGGATGAGGGGAATGATGGCTGTTTGCAGCTGGTCACACACCCTTCAGGGTGGAGGTCCCCACTGGGGTGCCTGGCCAGTCTGGGTGAGGGGCTGAGGGCTGTTTTCAGGCTGGGACTGAAGCTCCCAACTGCTCCTTTTTTTCTTTTTTTTCTTTTTTATTCTGAGCCAGCTTTAGCTCTGAGGCTCCAGCTCTTAGGCCTCCGCTCCTGAAAGCAGGTATCTGGTTTGTTTAGATTCTACAATCGAAACTCTGTATCTACTCCAGGTCTGAGATCCCGGCTAGCTGAAAGCTGGTTTCTGGGGTTTTGTTTAGCTTCTATTTTTGTAACTATGTTTCAAACTGCCAGCTCAGAGGCCTGCAGCAGCAGGCGGGGAACGTTGGAGTCCTCCATCACTGAAGCAAGCAAGCCTCATGTTAGTTTCAAGCTGCCTGGCTGCCGGCCGCCATCTTGGCTAGCAGTTAATTTGCATATTGCCCTGATTAGCCAATGGGAAGGGTAGCGGTCATACGCCAATTACCATGTTTCTCTTTTATTAGATAGGATTATATTATAAATATTTCCAATGTCCCTATAAGTTTTTGAAATGTGTCATTCTTTTTTTCATAGCTGAATAAAATTCTAGCATTTAAATGTAGCTTATTTTCTGTAACATTTTTTCTAATGGTGGACAACTTTTTAGCATTATAAGTAATGCGCTCTTCCTTATATCCACTCCTACATAGTGGTTAATAATGTGAATGTAACTATGTTCCTGAGTTTAAATCCCATCTCCAGCATGGGCTGTGTGACCTTGAGAAAAATCACATAATCTGTCTTCAGTAAGACTGCAATGATACTTTCTTAGGTAGTTGGGAAGATAAAATAATTAATATATGGAAAGCACCCAGAAAAGTGCTTGAAAATGTAACCCATTTAAATATTGGCTATTATGCTTTTCATCTGTTTATGTGTCTGTATGTTCCCTAGAGATACAAGTACCTTGTTTGGTTTACCATTATATCCCTTACATCCGACACACTGTCTCATCCATAGTTGGAATTTAATAAATATATATGTAATAAATTACATGAAAAAACCCTCATTTATAAAAGGATCTTGATACTTATTAAATTACATTATTCTAGAAAAGTAAAGATTCCTGCTCTAACCACAGTACATGGTAAGAATGCATTTCTAGCCAACTCTTATCAAGTATTATAATTTTTATTTTTTTCTAATTTTTAATAATATGTTATACTCTATTGTTGCTTTAATTTGTATTTAATTATTAATGAGGTGGAACACTTTCATCCAATTGAATAGATTCTTCAAATAGTCTATTTTATTGACCCAATTTTCTATTGACATATAGGTGTTTTTTCCTACGAATTCTTATGAACTCACTATAAGCAGTCAACTAATTTTAGTAGAACTGAAATTGAATGATTAAATCTCTCCATGTTGAGAACTGAGCTATGGTGAACTTTTAGTTTGTCCATTCTGATTTGGAATTTTCTTTCTTTTCCACTTCTCAGAGAGTGCCTAGTCTAGATGAAATAATTAGCCAACTGGCAGCACAGTGCTTTGATAGTGAAGAATGGTAAGCTAGGTTTCACATCCATCTTCACCACCAACAGAATCTAATCGTAGGCAAGAGTCACTTAACATTACACTGTTTTATCTCTATGATGAAGCAATGGAATTACCGACTCTTCAAAGTCCCATCACCTCTAAAACGCTAAAATTCTCCGACTCTACCTTGTACATAAAAAGACTTAATGATACACAGGTGAATGTAGGGGTTTCTGAAGGCCAAATGTCTTATGCTAAATAACACAAACACTATAAAAGATTGCATTATTTCTTCACTATTATTCACCTCCTCCTTCAGGATACTTCCCTGTGGATGTAGTATCATCCCTGCCCCATTGACCTTGAGTTTGGCTATGTGACAGGCTTTAACCTTGGAATATAATGAAAGGGCCTCTGTGGTGATTCAAGGAGAGGCTTTAGGAGGCACTACATGCCTCTTGTCACTCTCTTAAGATGATCTCTCTGCTGTAAGCACAGCGTGCCCCAAATAGCAGTTGCTTCTTGAGCTCAGGTCCCTGAGTGAAAGGACACATGGAGTAGAACGACTAACCCAAACCCAGCTGAGCCATTCCTGCCCAGCACAGTGCAGCCAACCTGCAAACCTGTGAGCAAGAAATAAACCTGCATTGTTGTAAGTTGTTAAAACTTTTTGTTTATTGTCACAGCAATAACTGACGAATCAAGCACTAGGTGTAGTTTCTGTTAATGTAACAAAAAGATTTTGAAAGCCTCCTTCCAAACCCTTTATTAAGCAACTAACTCCTGATTGCCAGGCCTTTGTTCCCTCCTGTAGGCTTGGTATTGTACTGGATCAGCTTAAATAAGACACAGGGGGAAAGGGACGGAAAGGTATGTTTGTAGGGAGTTAGTAGATCACCTGAAGCTACTTCACAGAATTAAATGTTAAAGAATGTAAGTGTGAATGGTACAAACAGATTAAAATTTTGGGGTCATTCATCTAGCACTTGTCAATAGATGGTCAATATGTCTTGGTCAATAAATGAGCTTTAATAGGATACAGTGAACTGTGTTTGTTGAATGGTCAAATTTGAATATCTGTATGGTGTTTTCCAATTAACTTCATGAAATTCATTATTAAAAAAACCTCTAAAATTATATAATCTTTGGGATAACTAGTGATTTATGCTTTATAACAACACTGGAAGTAGAGGAAATGCTAAGCATTTGACTCTAATTTCAAAAGAGAATTTAATTTTAAGTCCTGCCTTTTAAATTTTATCATCACATTTCCTGTATAATAACATATGAAATCAAGAAGATGATTATCTATGTCAGTACATAAAAGCTTCTATGTAAATTTCAAATGCCAGGGAAAAAGGCGAAGCAAAACATATATTATCTAAGAAATCTAATAATTAGACATTTTCTAAGAATGTTATAAATCTGAAATATTTATGAAGAAATCCTAAGCCCCAACATCACTGCAGACAATATCCTAAAGCATCACAAGGATATTGACTGTGTAACTCAGTGAAATGAAATGGCCCATTGCTGAAGTCTACCGGGATGTTCAGAAGGGGAAGGTATTATGGCAGCTGCATCCTTAGCGATTTTATCTATGCCTAGAAATAACTTGACACGACCACCAACAATGAGTGAGCTTCAATAACATGACAGTCTTTACAGATAAGACCACTGAGACTTGGAGACATAAAAATCTTTGCCCAAGGTAGTGGCTTAAGGTCAGGAAATATGATTTCAGAATTCAAACTCTTCATGTTAAAGCATTTTCTAATAAAGGAAAGAAACTGAAATGTCCTTTAGGGCCATAGCCTAAGATTTAAAAATACTAAATATCATATTCAAATTTGCACAGCTAGTTAGAAACAGGAGTTAAACAAGAACATGAGTTTTTCTTTAGCATGGTCTTCTAATATATTATATCACATATTTTGTTTTTGTTAATCCTCACCCAAGGATATTTTTCCATTGATTTTAGATAGGGTTGAAGGAGAGAAAGAAGTTAGGAAGAAGGGGGAGAGAGAGAGAGAGAGAGAGAGAGAAACATTGATGTCAGAGAGATATATTGATTGGTTGCCTTCCACATGTACCCCAATCTGGGTCGGGGATTGCACCTGCAACCCAGGTATGTGCCCTTGACTGGGTGTTGAACCCACAGCCCTTCAGTGCGTGGGATGATGTTCTAACCATTGAACTACTGGCCAGGGCTATACCACACATTTTAAAAAAAATAATTTCTATTAAGTTCTTGAAAGTTTATTTCTAAATATGCATTTTTTCTACCAAGCCTCAGTATATTTTTATAGTCACATACCTTAATAGAGTCAATTAATCTGCTAATTCCTACATTTTCTCCCCTGAAGAGTTCAATAACCTCTAAAAGATACATTTTATCCCAGTAGGGGTCTAGGAGGATGAAAATAATTAACTCCTAAGATGTCTTTGTTATATTATTCATATTTTTTTCTCTAATTTTTAGTTGTTGTTTTTTTTAGAGAGTGAGAGGAAGAGAGAGGGAGAGAAAGAAACATCCATATGAGTGAAACATCAATTGGCTGTCTCCTGCACATCCTCTACTGGAGATCGAGCTGGCAACCTGACCAGAAATCTAATGGGCAACCTTTTGGTGCACAGGATGACACCCAAACAATTGAGCCACACCAGCCATGGCTTATTCATATTTGATTACTAAATTAAGGGAATTGTGAGATACATACCCAAAGTAAATTATGTATTCTACTTAAAGACAAATTGTACATCTCAAAGATGTCTGAGGATTATTAGAAATGGGAAGAATTATTAGAAACTATCAAATCATCTCTGAAATCATTACATATTTTACAAAGATTAAGTGAATTTTCCTCTCACCTCTTTATGGCCAGTGCAGTAAAGGACAAGTTCCTTTCCCTTGTTTATAATTAAGTCTTTAGCAAACTTCCCAATTTCCACTTTTAGTAAAAAAGAGGAGTGTAGTATGGTAAGATGTTCAACTTTAAAGGAGAAATTGAAATGGGGTAGGAAAGGAGGGAAGAGGTTATTTCCCTTAGTAACAATTATTTCAATAAAACCTATTTAGTAAAATCTTCAACTGACTTATTCATTAATGCTCACAGTGACTTAAATAGAATCATAAATTAACTCCTAATTTACAAATGATATGAAAGCAAGAGGAATGAATAATATAGTTAGTGTATAACCAACACAGGATCTCTGAGGTAGATATTTAATGAGATAAACTTTAGAAGAGATAGGTAATATTTTGCATTGAGAATTTATTTTTTAAATCGTCATTCCAACAATGGCAGATTTACCATGAAGCTCATGCTGCTTAAGCTTCAGGAACTCTGATTTACCAAAACTTTCCAGAGCCCTGTATCTAATCTTCTTCTTAAAGAGGGCCTCCAAAAATTATATAACACCACGCGCCACAAAATCTGAATTTACCCTGAGGTTTCAGTTCTCATAGGGTAATGTAAGCTTCCTAACTGAGTCCCTCCATCTTCATTCAAGAAAGCTTTTAGATCAAATCAAGGAGAGCAAATAAAATCCTCATGACTCATGCCACAGCATAATTTGGACAGAGTCAACTTACCTCTAAATGGGAAAAAATAATCATCTAAAATCAATAAGGTGGGAGGCGGGGAACTGCAGATACAAGAGGAAAGTGAGGCAAGTTTCCCATAGTAGGAAAACGCAAGGAATTAACAAGCATTTCCCCGCAAAAGAAGAAGGTCCGACCAGGACCACCAATAAGGTATGCAAGGCCCCAGGCAAATTATTTTGTTTCTGTGGGACTCTTATCTATATAAAGAATTTGATTTAAATGTATTATAAACAGTATGGACCCATGTGAAACATGGTGATTTATCAAATAAATAATGGGTAGAGAAATGGTGCTTACATTTTTGTTTATTGTACAATCAGTACACATGAAGATTCTTTATAGTGTCTGCTCACTACTTCTACCTGTTCAGATTCATATCTTCATGTTCCTTATTGTCAAATGTGCCATTCCTGACCATTTCATATCTCCCAGGATGATAGAAAGGTGCCAACATGGTTATTGTTATTGTCATGGCTCTTTGGAACCTGTGTGTATTTAAACAACACATATCCTTTGCACCTGCAGTCCTAATACCATTTCCTTATTGCCGGTTACATCGTTGCTCATGTCACTGCATCACTCATCAGGCCACCTGTGGATCCTGACTTCAACGACTCTCTCAGAGTTGTTCCCAGGCTTTGTTAATGATGACCACCAATGCAAGTCATTCCCAAGTATTCCAGAAAATGCGAATGACTGTTTTCTGGTCACGTTAAATTTACTGATTTCAATTTGATAGCACAAACTCAATGTAGCTTCCACTGTATTTCTCCTGAACTATTTTGGCCAAAATCACTGCATTCTTAAATATGGGATGGCTTTGGATGTTGTCTATGCTCCTGTGGGGAAGACAGACAAGGGGCTTAAGGGCAATGTGAGAAGAGAAGTTCTGTTTGTGCAAAAGAAATGTCTATCTTTCCTTCAGCATAGCTTAGACTTGCCTCTGCAGAGCACGATATCATGTGTCAACTGGAGAACACTGGCCAGAACAGCCCATTGGTAATGCTGAGTAAGAGTCTTCATAGGTCTTGGAGGACAGCAGCATGGCTATCCCCAGAGGACTCCCTGACTTGTGGCATGGAGCCTGTAGCGGGACTGAAGTGGGCATCCTGGGTGCAAGTGGCTGAGAGTGCATAGGGCCAAGGATGCTGCCTGTGGTCCCTTCCTGTTCCCAAGGGGTATAGACTGGAGGCAGCACAGCGGTCAACACATACCAGTGAGAGCTAATGCACAAGCCCACAGCTCATGCCTAGGGGTGCACTGAAACTTTGTGTCTGACCTGTGTGAGAATACGTGGGCTGTTTCCCCAAAATTCCAAGTCAGCTGGTTTCTGGGTAGACTTGATTAGCTAGTAAGAAGCTATTATGAAAGACTGCAAAGTATTAGGTAGAGAGATGCCAGGGGTATTTCCCTCCCTCTTTTTCTGCCTTGGGAAGCATCTCCATTAGTGACTGTGTCTTTTCTGTGGTTTCCATTATTATATCCTTGGTTTTGTTGTTCCCTGGGCTCTCATAACACCACCATCTCCTTTTGTCTCTCAGCCCAGCAATGCTAATGGCTTCCTGCCTCTGCTAGTCCTTAGGTCACCTCACTGCTCCCGGTTTGGCTTTCTACTATTCCATCATCTACATAACCAAACCTCTGCTTCCTATTCCCTCTGTTGTAAAGCTTCTATAATTAAAAGTATGGTATTGGCCCATGAATAGACAGAAGGACAATGAAAACCAGAATATCTAGAAATAGACTCAGGTATATATGGAAACTGGGTCCATGATAAAGTTGGCATCTCAAATCACTGGGGGGGAGTGGGGGGGGAGGTAGAGATGACCTTTAGAATAAGTGGTATTGGTACAGCTTGATAGTCATTTAGAAAAAAGAAAAAAAAGTGGAATCCTTCCTCACTTATTACCTCCAGATGAATTCTAAGATCATATTTGCATAAATGTAAAACATAAAACCACACAAGTTCTAAAAGAAAACACAGTGAATTCTATTATAACCTGAGAGTTGGCAGAGCCTAAGTATTACTTAAAATACAGAAGCAATAAAAGGAAAGAGTGAGAAATCACACTACTTAAAAAAAGAAAAAAGTATTCTATTATAAGCAAAACCAGAGGACAAATCAGGTGTGGACAAAAAGGGGCCACAGGCCAACCTGACTAGCTCAGGAAAGGCCTGTGTGGTGGCTTGCAAACTCAGAGACCTAAAGTAACCACAAAGGGTAGTCTGAAATTAAAAGTTTTTAAATTAAAAAGCAGTTTATGGTGAGTAGTCATGTCCTAGGCTGGTATCTTCCCTGACAAAGGTCAATTTTTACCTTAATGGAGCCTATTGTCTTTTTGTATCTACGATAATTTTTCCTTTTTCCAGACCCCTCAAAGCACAGGCACTGCTCTATAGAGACCACAAATCCCCTCATTGTTATTGGGTTAATTATTGACTATTAACTATCCTGCACCCACTTAAGTAAAAGAAATATGTGTCTATCATTTTACTTTTTATCCAATCCCAGAGGTTTCCCAGCTTTGCTTTCTCCCGTCTCCCTAATCTATCACCAATGGAGTTCATGTAAGCCACGTACATCCCCTCTTTTGATTGTAATGTATAAAACAAGGTGAAAAACTGCCATTCTCTGGAGCATTATCTCAATCCCTTGATATTCTGCTTCCTGGCAATTGTTGACAGTTTGGCTCAAATAAACTCACACAAATTCTTTATAGGTTTGAATATTTTGTACATTAACACAGGAGAAAATATTTGCAATGACTATCATAGTCAAGGGCCTAACCCAGTGTTTCTCAACCCCAGCACTATTAACATCTGAGGCTGGGTAATTCTTCGTTGTGGGCGCTGTCCTGTGCACTGTGGAATGTTTAGAAGCATCTTGACCTCTAAGCACTAACCGGTAGTTCCCCCTCCCCAGATGTGACAACCAGAAATGCTTCCAGACATTGCCAAACGTCCCAGGCAGGGGAGCAGGAAGGTGACAGATCATTCCTAGTTGAGAACCATTACACTGTTCTAATATATGAGGACCTTAAAATAGTGAAGGAAAAGTTCAAGACCCAAGTAGAAAATTGGGCAAAATACATGGGTAGTTGATAAAAGAGAGACAATGGCTCTTGAATACACAAAAGGATGCTTAACCTCACTCATTACTATAAGGAAAGTCCAAATTAAAATCACACCAATATTTCTCACCTATCAGACTAGCACATATCCAAACATTTGAAACAACTTGGCCAGGCATACATTACTGATGGGAGTGCAAAATATTATAATCCTGAAGGGGGATTTAACAACAGCTAACAAAATTATCTTCACGTTTTCCTTTGACCTAAAACCTTACTTCCAGGAATCTTCCCAAAGAGACGTCCTGGTAGTTCCACAAATGTAAAACGACATATGCGCAAGATATTCTACGGATGCTTTTTTGGGGGGAGGGGAGTAGTAGCAGAAGGCTGAAGTAATTAAGATGTCCATCATTATGGATAGTAGAATAAACTACGACACACATACCCAATAAAGTACTCTGCAGACCTTAAAGGAAAATGAAGAATATCTCTATGTATTGATATGGAATAATATTCAGAATGTATTGCTAGCTGAAAAATACAAGGTGCAGAACAGTGTGTGTGTATATATGTGTGTGCACATGTATGTGTGTGTGTGGCAAAAAGAAAACTTTAGAAAATGGTGACCTATAGTAAATGAATAGGAAGAATGAAGTAGAGAGTAGATGGAAGAAAGCAAGAATTTCCTGAGTATATCTTTCTTTTTTAGATAATGTTGACTTTTGAATTATACAAATATCTTATATATTGAATACTTTAAAAATAGGTAAAAATTAAACTATGACATTAAAAAGAAATAAAAATGATTAAACCTAATTCTATTTTAAATTAGTAATACAACTCAGAAATAATTTCAAGTGACTTTTGACATAGCATTCTGATTATATTTTTAAGACTATCACCTTAAAATACTTCCTAACCTCAAAAGCACTTCAAGTAAATCTTAAATTTCACCCAATAGTTTTATTGTTATTAGTAATTTTCAGTATTATAACTTAGAACCTATTTTACATAATAGGATAAAACAAATAAATATCTTAGAAACCAAAATTCTCATTATAAAAGATACAAATATAAAATAACAATCCATAATATTATTTTTAATTAGTAAGAAATAATTTTACTGGTACTATCCACTATCATTGATTGTAAAACACTAAATATATGAAACTTCACAAGTCCACAGTGATTCTCAGAGGGGGCGTTGGGGGAAAGCGCACTTGGGAGAGCACAGCAATTGGGGGAAGGTAGAGGGGAAATCTGTTTGTCATTGGTGGAATTAATATACCAACTTTTTACTTTAAGGTTGATAATTAAAAGAAAATAATTCAGAATTTCTCTGCCTTTTTGGGAGAAGCTGTTGCCCCGTGCCCTCTATTCTGTGGAAAACTCTTTATAGAAGATTAATTGCCAATAATTGTGGCAGAAATGAGATTATAAGAGAATCATAATTTTGCAATACCAATGAAACAATAGTGCCTACAAAGGATCACCAAAGAATAATAAACTCTTATATGAGATGCCATTGGAAAATTCATGGTGTGATTCCCAATAGCTCATTCATCCCACAGTATACTTGCAAATTTCAAAGGGAAAAGCAGACCTTGATAATGAAGAGATTTAGCAGAAACTACTAAAATGATCACATTTGCAAAGCCAATAGAGGGGAAACCTGACATTTATATGTCTCCAGATGTGATGCAATAGATGCTCAGAATCTCCTATGAAGTTTTCTTGCAAAAACCTTCAGCTGAATATAACACCAAGATTTTAGGTCCAACTTCCAGGGTATAAGAAATACAGGGTATAAAGGAACATATTATCAAAAGCCAGCAAGAAAATAATCAGACAAATATAAAATGTCAGATATTTTACAAGGCAATTGGCTTAATCTCATAAAAACATCAGTATCATGAAAAAAAAATAATGCAGGGGGATTGTTCTAGATTAAAAGAAACAAAAGTGATGTAGCAACACAATGAAATACTAGTATATGAATTTTGATTGAACCCTGATTTGAAAAAGCAGCTGTAAGAGTATTTTTTGGGGGGGGAGGGGGGGTTTGCATAAGTTAGATGGATTGGTAGATTAGATACCAGTTGATTTAAAAATTGTTACTAATGATCTTATGTGTTAAAGAGTATTATAGTTATGCAAAAGAATGCCTTTTCTATGTTTGCTGAAATACTTAGGAATAACGTTATTTCTGAAATATATTTTCAAATGACTCAGCAAGATAGATAGTTAGATAGAGGAAATGTGGCAAATGTTAACTGTTAACAATAGGTTATTGGATGGTGGGCATATGTTCATTACACTATTTTTTTACTTTTATGTTTGAAAATTTTTGTAATAAAACCATGGTTTAAAACATTGTACAAATGTAGGATGATATATGACTGAAAATAAAGAAGACTCAAATGTGTAGGGGGTTAGTGGGACATGATATTCTATCCTTAAAGAGGCACACACAAAAAATTGCTTAGTCTGAGACAGCTGATGGTATGGAGATGCAAGGACGGCTCTTCTAGAGTCACCTTCTAGAGCCAGAAGGCACTGGTGAGCTGTCTCGGATGTAGGTGCTGACAATGAAACCGATGGTAAGACCTATGGCTCTGGAGCATTTGGTCGTGACTTACAAAAACAGGTAGTAGTGCCCTGACCAGTTTGGCTCAGTGGAAAGAGCACCGGCCTACGGACTGAAGGGTCCCAGGTTCAATTCCAGTCAAGGGCATGTACCTAGTTGCGGCAATCCCCAGTAGGAGATGTGCAGGAGGCAGCTGATCGATGTTTCTCTCTCATCGGTATTTCTAACTCTCTATCCCTCTCCCTTCCTCTCCGTAAAAAATCAATAAAATATATTTAAAAACAAACAAGCAGGTAGTAGTAGGTGGTGATGTTGGCAGGGGAGAATCTACCTCAGCTACTATTGTTATGGCTTATGGAGCATGGTGAAAGGGACAATACAGAGAAATCCAGAGGAGAAGCAAATGTCACTGAGAAGACCTATCCCCAAGGAGGATTCAGGCTGAGATCCAAGCAAAAGGGTATAAAGGAACTAGATAGAAACCTAGGAAGCCCAATGAACCCAAATGAGATCTAAACATCTCTTTAAAAGACAGGCAACAGATAGCTGAGGAATCATTTAAAATTATGTAGTCGTGGTTCACTTTCCCAGGCCCAGACAGTGTTTGCCCTATGGGTGAAAGATAATGGTCTGTTAATGAGTAGCTGGCCTCACCGCACACTAGTTTCAGGGTGAAAAGGAAATATTACTTTAATGGACTAGTTGAAAAGTTCCCAGTTCTGGAATTTAATTACCACAGTCTCATAGCATTTTAGTGCCTCTTAAAATGACCATAATTTATCAGAATCTTGGGGAGAAACTGTATATTGAAATAAGATAACTACTGGAATGTAACTAATTCTAAGGTTGAATAAAAATACTGAGATGTTTTGAAATTTAGGGGGAAAGGAAGAATTCTGTTGAAGTGACAAGGATAAACTGTGCTTAAGAGCTCTCTGTTTTCTTCATGTTTTGCAACCCAGTTTCCCTGGGTTTTGGATCCCAGGGAAAATCTGAAGGTGGCTGAAGTTGTTCTTTGTGAAAGTAGCCTGGCTCCTTTTCAAAGTTAGCCTACTCTAATTTAGATCTTGTCTGTCCTAATCTACCTCTTGGTTATAGAGGGGTTTGTATTGTTTTCTAGTTTAACTCTAGTGTCCTTGTCTAAGCAGCACAGGTACTCAAGGTAACATATGGTACTGTGTGTTTTCTACCTATTTATCACAAGAATGGGTTCGTGGACCCTTGGGGATTAGCTTGATGAACAAGGGAGAGTAGAATGAAATGTTTCCTAGCCTCGAGCCTGTAAAATGCAGAATGTAAAGGAGAAGATCCATGAGAAGAGCCCAGCCGGTGTTGCTTGGTAGTTGAGTGTTGACCTATGAACCAGGAGGTCACGGTTCTATTCCTGGTCAGGGCACATGCCCGGGTTTCAGGCTTGATCCCCAGTAGAGGGCATGCAAAGAGGCAGCCGATCAATTATTCTCTCTCCTCACTGATGCGTCTACCTCTCCCTCTCCCTTCCTCCATGAAATCAAATATTAAAAAATATTTTTAAAAAATATTCATGAGGAGAGACTTTAAAATACTTATGTTTCACAAATGCAAGCATAAGGATCAGATGAACTAATTGCTAGTCTATTAATCCAATAAGTTAATTTATACTCTGGTTATATTTCTTCATTTATAAGGACCTCCCAATTTCTTGAGTGCTATAATTTCATATGCAAAGAACAGATCTCTGCTGCTAGTTTGGTGTCTGAAAATAGTCAGCCCTGATCGTTAAAGAAACAAACATTTCTCTGAAAATATATTTTCCATTTGCACTGATAATGCAAAGGTAAACTCCACCAGTGTATAAGAAGCATAAACTCTTAGTGAGCAGCATATGAACTAATAAGGCTTTTACAGTCATTAAAATATTCCACAGTGATAAAGACATTCAGCTACATGAACAAATGACCCCAATGAACACTAGTATTATTTCTTTAAAATTGATAACCCAAGTGTGAATAACACCTGAATTACATAGAACTTGAGCGTTTAAAATCAACTTGCACCATACTGATACCGCTTAAGGTTCTTATCATGCTGTGTTTCTTATGATTCAGTTGTAATTAGTCAGAATATACTGCAGCTGTTTGTGATTTCAGGGAAGAATAAGATGTTTACAGGGAGAAAATGTTTCATTATCTCTGCTTTTGAAAATTCCTTTCTTTGCGAATGGTACTTTATGACATGTTTTCTCATCATTTCAAATTCTAAACAAGGTTGCTAAATAGGTTTTTATCATACATGGAAAAACGGCCACATAGTAGTTTCTTTCCCCACTTCCTCCCCTAGTTCTAAACATGCACACACAGCACTCACATTATTTTTATATGCAACAGCTTCTCTTCCGCATAAGATGTTACTGGAAAAGCAGTGTGCCAGGTTTTCTCCGCTTTTTACATTTCTACTCTGGTACCATGGCCAGAGGTTCAGATGCACTATTATTTCCTTCCATTTGTTTCATTTTAGTGGTTATTTTGAAATCAAGAATCATGTCTTAGAGTATTTGAATGTCTGCATTCCCGTGGTGAGTGCCTTCTATATTGTGCTGGGCTGCACTCTTTTCCTGTTTTGATTCCCTCGTTTTTGAGTGATATTGGAATCAGTCATGGATATAACAGCGAGGGTCTATATTAAAAACAAACATAATCCTTATAGATACAGCATGGAATTCTGAAGCATCATGAAGTGTGAAAAAAACACCTCCTCAGATATCTAGGAAAACAATTATTAAATTTCAGCTGTGGTTTATCTTCGTGATATAAGTTTTACATATACCCAATGCCTATCCTTGATTTCACAGAGTTGGTTATGGGGTAACATAAGGAGAGGCCAGGAATAGGCCATTATGGGCATGTGGTAGTAAAGAATCAGTAGAAGCATCCAGAGGTATAGTATGAAAATTGGAAGATGAAAAAATATCTTTCTCGAGGTTTCAAAATAATTTGGAGAGAAAATAAGGAATGCCAGTGTAATGCGAAGCTACTATTTCAGCTTGACTAGAAGCCTCCTTAACAACATCAAGATTTTTCTCTGAGAAACATCCCCTCCTTCCCTATGAGATGGTGAGAGTGTTAATCATGGTTCTCTGTCCTCTCCAGGCCAAGAGCACAGATTTGGCCCGATCAAGGAAAATCAGATACCCCATGGTATGTGAATTGAGAGATACACAGATTAAAGACTTTTAAAGTTGATTTATCTCAACAATGAAGTTTTGAAGATTCTTTCTTAATCAGTCTGTGCGCCCTTGATATTCCTAGTTGCTCTAGTTCCTGATCCTTTTAAAGCCTTGTTTTTTGATCCTGCCAATGTCATTGCTTGTAATAGTACGACCCTAGCTAATACATCCAGACCCAGGAGTTAGGCCTCTTTAGTGATCAGGAGAAGAAAGAAAACTCTGACTTTGAAGAAGTGTGGACTGGAGATTAAAGAATGGAGACTTTCTGAAAAATAGTAGAGAAGTAAACTGGGCCTCGGGTCTATCTTGAGATAAGAACATTTAGCCCGAATATAAGCCAATGCACTGCTTCCTTAGTTGGTAAGCCATACAATCCATACAATGAAAATGTTGGCTGCACTAACCAGTATGCTTAGTGAGGTGTTTGGATTTACATTCTGCTGCCAGTTCTGTTAGATTAACTCTGATCTAACGTAGGTTGTTTTAATCTAAAGATAGTGTTGATTGAGAACATCTGTTGGAATATGTAGAATTAATCAAATGATCTACATAAGTGTAGAGGATCTTGTGAAATATATAAATCAATGACAAATATAGTCATTTTCCTAGCCGAAAAAAATTACAGCAATGGACACTTTCTTAACTGCACCTTAAAATATATAAATTCACACACCTTCTTTATCTTTTTTTATGTGCTATTTTGTTGCTCACGGGTTATGAATGTAAATTTAACACAAATTTAACCTGGATTCTTGACCTTGATTAAATTGCAACTCATAAGTGTTTGTAAATTTTTAAAAATATTTTTTCTGTTGCCACACAATAAAAATGGCTACTTTAAAATGGAACGTACTCTGATTTCCAGAGTCAGTGAATTAAGTTCAGCTGGAGTCTATAAATTTGGATAGGCTTAATCTTGAAGGCTACATGGTAAACAAAGTCAAAGTTTCAGGATAATCCATTAACTGACTAGGGAAAGTGTTTGGGTATATCAGGGTTTCCCTGCTTTGGTACTATTGATGTTTGCAGTTGGATAATTCTTTGCTATTGGTGGCTGTCCTGTGCATTGTAGGATATTTTTCAGCATCCCTGGTGAGCACTCACACAATACCAGGAGCAACCCCCTCAGTTGTCAAAGTTTCCCTGGGGGGAGAGGGAAAAATCTCTCCCAGTTGAGAACCACTGGTACATAGCATTGTGGTGAAGGGCACTGACATTAGGGCCTGACACATCTGAGCTCAACTCTCAGGTCTACCACTTTCACAGTGTTGACCTGGGAAATGACTCATTTTCCTTACTTGTGAAATATTGCTTTTAGGATCGTCTATTTCTAGATTCTTGGATGAGAATGAGATAGGACAATGCATTTAGCTTGGTGATTCACTCACATTAAAAATGCAATAAAAGCAGTCATTGTCATTAATAGCAATAGTATCATAGTTCCAAAATCCTACATGCAAATTCCCTGACTCAAATCTGCAAAAGTATGACTAATCACAATTCCAACAAAGGTATAATAAATGCAAACTCTAATATAAGTAAAGTAACTCCTAAATGGGGCAGAGATGAACTTGAAACTAATTTTTTAAAGATTTCTAAAATTGTTGACAGTATTACAGATGTTCCCCATTTCCCCCCTTTGTCCCTCTCTACCCAGCCCTTACTCCACCCCTGGCTTCACCACACAGTTGTTTTGTCCATGGGCTATGCATACATGTTCTTTGGCTAATCTCTTCACCTTCTTTTATCCATTATCCAATCTATTTTCAGAGCAATAACTGAAGTAATGTTGCTTTCCATGCATGACTGCTGCGGAAAGTATAGATAGGAGAGAGAAGACTAAATAAGAGTTATATATCCAAAGCTCTAGACCTAAGAAGAAAACCTTGAACTCCTCCTTCTCCCTCTAAATCCTCAGGTTGTTAGCAGTGACAGTCACCAAGAAAATAAAGAACTATAATACAATATTGTCACTTGAAAGTAACATAAGAAGTACAACCAAAGACAACATTTAAATGAAGGAATATTGTACATGCACATTTCAAATCCTCTCAACCCCAAAATTAGAGAAATGACAGATTGAATACACAAATTGTCAAACTACTTGCTATATAAAAATAAAGCTCTGAACTTTAGTATTTTGCTTAACAGAAAATATTTTCTTTCTTGACTCAATTATGACCTCAGACATTCATCAGAACTTAATGCATATGAAAAGCAATTTCATGCCAAACTTTGAGGCTGTTAAAAAAAATTACATGGGTAGAATGACATTTAAAAATACTCATTTAAATCCCTGAGCATAAAACCCAACCATCTGGGAATTTTATGTGCTTTTCCCCTAGACTCTGGTGCACACTCAGGTGAGTATAGCTGTAAACCATAAACAAATGATTGTTCTGAGGGGGTAGTTATGGTTGTTTTAATTCCAGTTTCACTTTGTTTGAGGATGTTCAGAGAGCGCTTTCATTTGGGGAAGAGGTTTGTGGAAAGGGTAAGATATGAAAAACTCCAATTATTTTGTTAGGAGATTCTGCTGAGAAGAGGAATTCTGATTACTGCTTTGTACTTGCAAGGATATCAGTAACAGGGCCTCTCAGAAGCAAGTCACCTGTGTGTTCAGATTGTAGTGAATCATCTTAGAAATCTTCTCTATGAAAGTAAATTGCATGGTCCAACCAGAGTACTACTCTCCTACAATGACTAAAATTGCTTAATCACTAAATTGCACAAGAATGCCTTTTAAATAGAAAATATGCAACAAATAATTCTTGATTATTATTTAATAATAATTCTCCCCCTATTTCAGCAAATTAAAATGAAGTTCAAAGGCTTTTAAAAAGTCGCATAGCTAGTTGATTACAGAGTTTGCTCAGGACACACATTCCTGAATCCCACTCCAGCTGTGGGTTGGATGATTAAATCATGGACACAATGATTGTTTTGATGAGAGAAGTTTACATGTTCATTTAATCTAAGATATCTTTCAATTAACATATGCCACCCACACATATATCTTTATTTTGAATGAGCTGAAGCGTTGCATGGTTAAAGCACTTGGTCATTGTTCTTTAGGATATCTTTCTTATTTGTTTATTTATTTATTTTTAAATCCTCATTGAAGAATATTTTTCCATTGATTTTTAGAGAAAGTAGAAGCGAGAGGGAAAGACACAGAGAAACATCTATGTGAGAGAAACACACTGATTGGTTGCCTCCTGCACGAGCCCCCACCAGAACCCAGGCCTGGGAGGAGCATGCAACCAAGGTACATGCCCCTGACTGGAATCAAACCCTGGACCCTTTAGTCTACAGGCTGACACTCTACCCACTGAGCCAAACTGACTAGGGTTAGGATATCATTCTTGAACAAAATAAGCTTTCTGTTATACTTGCTTTTGCATGGCTGGCGGTATCAGAAGAAACGCTTGAGGAAAACACTGTAGACTGTACTAGTATGCCCCGGGGTCCAAAGAGATCATCAGTGAAACTTCCAAAGGCTGTAAACTTAAATAAGGGCAAGGAAAATGAAACTATCACAAAAATGTGCTTTGTCAACAAATTGTGCTAGTAGTATGTAGTATGCAGCCATAATGAACGTCTTCAAGTTTTTTCTAAACTCTAAAAACTAAATTCCAAAACCAATTTACACAAAAGCAAAATTTAAGAAAAAGTACAAATCTTCCCAAGGTAACTACTTTTAAGGGATTTGCATGTTTAGGTACCAGTCCACTCGTTTAAAAATGCTTCATCATATTGTAGTGATTCTTTGAGGTAGACTGCATTTTCCAAAGATGGTTCCAACAATATATTCTATATATCCTTCTAGAATCTTGCAAATTTCTCATTAAGAAATACAGCCTATTTCCTATCCCTGTAAATTTGGACAAGTTTGTGGCTTGCTTATAATGACCTATCACTTCCTTAGCTAGGTCTGAAAATGCAGTGCAAATTCCATTTGTACATTTGAACATCCCCAGCCTCTCCAGATGACCCAAAATTCCCTAATTAAGGACGCCTCAAGCCAAAGATCAAATTCTGTAAGGCTGTAAGATCGCTTGGTAAGGCTTCAAAAAGATCTAAGGCTGTACCTCATAGGATATTTAAGAAATAAAAAAGGCTCTTGAGGATCTTAAAGGCATGCCTCATCGGCCCTCTCTGTTAAACATTTATAGAGCTTTTAAGCATCTTAAGGATGTAGTCCCTCAGCAGGCTCACAGGGAACCTAAAGTAGAGAAGGATTATCATTTTTAAAAACACTGTATTGAATTTATTGGGGTGAAATTAGTTAACAAAATTAGAAAGGTTTCTGGTGTACAATTCTATAATACACCATCTGTATATTGTATTATGTGTTTGCCACCCCAAGTCAAGTCTCCTATCACCTCTGTCCCCCCTATGCCCTCTTATGCCTCCCCTTACCCTCTTTCATTACACTTTTGTCTGTGTCTATGAGGCTTTGGTTTGTTTGCTTGCTTAATCCCTTCACCTTTTTCACCCAACCCCACTACCGCCCTCCTCTCTGATAGCTGTCACTTAGTTCCTGAAGGGTTATCTAGAAAAGATTTGTGACTATAAGTCTTGTCTAATAGAATAACAGCCAATAAGATTCATAGAACCCCCCCCCCCCAATGTTTCTAAGAATTATATTGGTAAAAACAAACAAACACTGCCAGCCTGACTGGCATGGCTCAGTGGTTGAACGTTGACCTATGGACCAGGAGGTCCTGATTCGATTCCCGGTCAGCACACATGCCCAGGTTGTGGGCTCAATCCCCAGTGAGGGGCGTGCAAGAAGCAGCTGATCAATGATTCTCTCTCATTATTGATGTTTCTATCTCTCTCTCTACCTTTCCCTTCCTCTCTCTGAAATCAATAAAAGTATATATATTTTTAAAACGCTGCCAAATTAAAAATAAAAGGGACAGAAATAGTCCAAAATAAAAGGAAGCCTTTGGATGCTAGAACTAGTATGGGCAAGAAACAAACTGAGATTATTTAGCTTTAAGCATAGGTCACTTACTATAAAAAGGAAGACGACTCAGCAGGGATAAGGCCCCAGAAGGCAGAGCCAAGAAACCATGGAGAATAATTCTCAGAGAGCAGAACTGAGCCCTGCTCACAGAACTGACAACATATACCTGGCTAGAATTTAGAATTTCTACAGACTTTGCTTTTCCATCTCTTTTTAACGGAAGTTTATATTTTGGTTAATCTATGCTTGTCTGATCATTATATGATGAATATGTGGGTGGGAGATAATCTGTCTCTTTCACAGGACTTCCAACCAAGAAGAACGATACTCAAGTGCTTTGCTTAAGGCACCTTGCCTTAGGAAACTCAACTGCACCTGGACCTAATTAAATGATAAACCAACTGGAATGAAACTTTTGAAGAATCTTGGGGTGAGGTGAGCATATTTTACTTGTGAGAGGAATGTGAATTGTTGAGCTAAAGCAGGGATGGGGAACATCTGGCCCGCCCTGCCAAGGCACTAGGGGTGAGTTAATTAAATGTTTGACCAAATATAGTAGGCTAATTTTTGTTAATCTTTATTATTGAAAGTATCACATATGCCCCCCTTTTACCCCCATTGACCTCTTCCAGCCCACCTCCACCCCCCGCACCTCAGACTCTCACCACTTTATTGTCTGTGTCCACGGGTAATGCATATACTAGTAATGCATACATGTTCTCTGGCTGGTCTCTTACCCCCCACCCTCCCTCCATCTCCCATCCCTTCACCCTTGCCTTTCTTCTGAGGTTCTCAGTCTGTTCCATGCCTCTGGATCTATTTTGTTCATTAGTTTATTTTGTTCATTAGATTCCACATATGAATGAGATCATGTGAAAATTGTCTTTCTCTGATTGGCTTATTTCACTTAACATAATACTTTCCAGGTCCATCCATGCTGCTGTAAATGGTAAGTAGCAGGCTAATTTTTAAGTTGATAATTTTGCATGGCCTGAGAATCTATATATATAAAAGCCTAAGCAACTGGCCAACCAACTGGTAGCTGTGACGTGCACTGACCACCAGGGGGCAAACACTCACTACAGGAGCAAAAACCACAGGCATGGAAACATGGAACAGAGTGATGAATCTCAGAGGGAAGAGGGGAGGGAAGAGGGCAGGAAGAGATTAACCAAAGATCTTATATGCATATCAGAGGCCCAGTGCACGGATCCATGCACCAGTGGGGTCCCTTGGCCTGGCCTGCAGGGATCAGGCCTAAACTGGCTCTCCGACATCCCCCAAGGGGTCCCAGATTGCGAAAGGGTGCAGGCCAGGCTATGACGTGCAATGACCACCAGGGGGCAGATGCTCACACCGGTAGCTATGGCGCACGATGACCACCAGGGGGCAGATGCTCAACACAAGAGCTGCCGAGCTCCGGTGCCTTGGCAGCTGAGATTCTTGAGTGACACTCCTGGAACCAGAGAGGAGGGAGTCCAATTCCAAAGTGCATCACCCGAGAACCACTCTCTTGCAATCCAGGACCTCTTGGGAGATGTTGGAGAGCCAGTTTTGGCCCGATCCCCGCAGGCCAGTCCAAGGGACCTCACTGGTGAATGAATCCCTGCACTGGGCTTCTAGTGATGTTGTAAATATCCAAATGGCCCTTGGCAGAAAAATGGGCTATTCCCTTGGGCTAAAGGAAGACTGTATTTTACAGTGATAGCCACAACTACACCTCCTATCCCACATGTCCATATAGAGTCTTGCCACTCCCCCATCATAAAGTAGAGTCTAATTTCTCGTCTATTGAATCTGCAGAGATAAGTAGCTCACTTATAACCAATAGAATGTGGTGAGAAGAATGCTGTATAACTTCTGATGCTGAGAGAGAAAGGCAATGCTACTTCAACCTTCCATCTGGACCACTAGAATGGGGTCAAAAGAGGGTTGAATCTTTTTAAAATTATTATCCCTTATTACCATGGACCATTGAAAGTAACTCAATCCTTTTGGTTTCCCGTCTTTTAATTGGTTTCAATACCTATGAAATAATTATCACATGGATTAAGTTGAATTAGGGATATTTCTAAGCAAAAATCACATGCCATCAGTTTGGTATATGCAGTGGAGAAGATGGACAGAAGCAATGGCATTTCATCAGAGAACTAGCCTATTACCTTATCCATTTTGTTAAACTATCGACATTTCTTTCCTCCTCTGTGTCAGCAACAAGCTAGAGACTCTGGTTCTCTGATGTACCCAGCCCCTAGCACAGTGCCAGGCATAGCAAACACTGTGGAATGAACGAATGGAGTAATATATGAACCTGAACTCATCTATAAAAAACAAAACAAACAAATAAAAAACCAACCAAGCTGGAGACACTACTTTACTCCCTCCCCCGCCCCGCCTCCGTCTCTCCCTCCCCCCGCCCCCTCCGCCGCTTAAGCAAAACTTACTGGACTTGGAATTTCTTTTAGGTAATGGCTGAGACTTTTACATCTGTATCTCAGTGACTAATAATGACTAAAGCAAAAAAAGTGCTCCATAAATCCAGGCTGAACAAAGGAAAAAATAGTTCTGTAACATACTTCCTAAATATACAAATATACTGCCAGCATTTGGGGGAAATCTGAGGAAAAAAAGGTCCGCTTCTCTAGATTTACTTACACTCTTAAGAATTCTAAGATAAGGGATCAAGTTTAGGTGAATTAATAACAATTATAAGTGAAAGTGGTACATATTTTCTAAAGATATATATATCTTTATATATATAATCTATATATATATAATCTATATATGTATAATCTTATAATATATATAATAAGATTATTGAGATGCAGAATAACATGACCCAAAGTCAGAATGTATAGAAGAAAATCCCATTTCCATTCTCTTCTAACCATAGGAATGTGGGCAAGTCAGTTAAAGGCTCTGTGCTTTACTTCCCCATTTGTAAATCATAGGTAAGAGTTGTCCCTACCTAGGACTATTGTAAGGATTAAATGAGTTAATAAATGCAAAACATGTAGAACATTTCTTAAGAATAATAGAGACGGTTTACCTATATGTGCCTAATTGAAAATGACAGCTTTCATGGCTGAAATAAAGGAAACCATTTAAAGACGCTAAAATTACTCAAAACTCAGAAGTGAATCTTGTTGAGTGAAGAAAATTGCTACACAAGGCTTTTTAAGTGGTTGCATAAGTACCTAGAGGCCCCCACACAACACAATATGGTAAAGTCAGAATCTTCTGCCTTGAATTTATCAAAAGTAACTAAAAATAGATGAAGAATAATAAATACTGAGCTGTGAATGTCAGCATCTACTTAGGATAATTTAGAGACAATAAATCTAAGCAGAATCACTGGGTTATGCCAAGACATTTTCCTAACTATATCTAATGTGGTTGGCTTTTTCTGTTTAATTAGTGAGTATTAAAATTATGTGTTCTAAAAGTTCTGTGAATTTAATGCCATAAAGTCGCACTAAAGCAAAGTAGAGCAAAATACTAATACTTAGAATTTCTTTTGAGGACTTGCCTTCCAGTAAAGGATTCAATGAACTCCCTCGAGTAGCCCTTATTAGCCTACATAATGAATGCTGTGAGAAAGTGAGGCAGTTCTACTTTTCTTCTCATCGACATCTATAGGAACTAGTCTGATTTAGCTAAACCAAGAGCATTTCCAATAATTACAAGCACAGGGGTCTCCCACAGATCCTTTCGTGGGAGAAAATTTATTAATGTAGGCAAAGTAGATACAATACAGCAGGTCTGATCTTTTTAAGTTCTTGGTTGCCTTAATATTCATTCAGAGCTTTCACCAGCTTAGAAAGGCTTAAATGTTTTATAAAACTACGCAGATTTAGCCCTGGTTGGGTAGTTGGGTAGCTCAGTGGATTAGAGCAACATCCCAATACACCACGGTTGTGGGTTTGATCCCCAGTTACTGATCATACAAGAATCAACCAATGAATGCATAAATAAGTGCAACAACAAATCAATATTTCTGTCTCTCTCTCTCTCTAAAATCAAGAAATAACAATTTTTAAAAAAGTAGGCAGATATAATTACAAAAGATGCATTCTTTCAGGCTATCTGAAGGCATTTTTTTTTAAAAGAATATAGTGTGTTGTTGTTTTTCTTTTCTTTTCATTTTCTTTCTTTCTTCCTTTCTTTTTGTAATTAGAATGCTAGTAACTAATTGCTTAACCTTATCTTTTTTGGAGATATGTTCAAGAAATATTAGGAAACAATGTCACCTCCTGTTACATCAAAAGAAGCAGGAACTTTTTCATTAATAAAGGGGTAGAGAGAGCCAGTTATGAAATAGCCGGCGAATAAACATAACTGTATTTTCCAGCATCTATGGAACCAAGGACTTCTGTTACAATAGAAAAGAAGGTTTTGACTGATTCTTAATGTATTTTGTTAATATATTGACTAGAAAAAAAATCCATTTAGCCTACGTTTACAAATTCACACTTAAACTTATTTTGGTTTGTGTATCTTCTTTTTTTCAGATTAATTCTTGTTGATTAATTGCTTTACTTCTTTTCTTCGTCCTCCTTTTCAATAAATATTAGGCAACAATTTGTTTACTGACACTGTACTTAGTAGAAAGGCATAATCTCTATAACCATTAAGCTCATGATACAATAAAAATCAAAATAAATTAAAAAAGGTAGTTAGGGAAGGCCCTTAGTCCAGTGACTGATATGCTTATCAGAAGAGGAAAGGACACAGAGGAGAAGGCCATGAGAAGATGGAAACGGACACTGCAGTTATGCTGCCACAAGCCAAGGAACACCTAGAAGCTAAAGAGACAAGGATGGCTTTCTTCCTGAAAGCCTTCAGAGGTAGAATGGCCCTCCCTGCTCACACCTGGATTTCAAACGCCTAGCCTCCAGAACTGTGAGATTTCTATTGTTTTTAGGACATCTAGTTTGTAGGATATGTTTGCACAAGCCCTCGGAAACTAACACAGACCTGCTGACTTTGAAGCACCTGTGGGACATCTAAGTGGAGAGGTAAAACGGGAAGATTAATTTGGAGGTGTCAAACTCCAGTTTGGGCTGAAGATAAAACTTTGAGGAACATTAGCATATGATTGAGCAATAAAGTCGTGACGTGGCTGAGATCATCCAGAGAAGATGAATTAGTCTAGAACCAAACCTTGAAGAACAGTAACCTTGTAGGAGTGGGTAGGGATGGAAGTACTCACAAAGGGAGAACGAGATGAAGACTTGAGAGGCAGAAGGAAGGTTGGGACAGTATGGTGTCACAGAGGCACATGCTGAAAGAGCATTTCACCAGTTAAGTGAAACAGTTTGAGCAAGTAAGATAAAGACTTTGTCCATTACATCCAGGAAGAGACAATCCAGGGCATTTAGTGGCATAGTTTTGGGGGAGTGACCGGCAGATGAAAAAGTGAATCCAGGAGGTTGAATGTGAAAGGGAGGAAAGCTATACTGAAACTGGAGGTAGACAAAGGATTAACAGGAAGGGCTTTTTGTATGACTTAATCATCAGTATTTGAATTCCCTTACAGATGATTATGTTTTTATCTTGATGTGTAGGCAATGAAGATAAAATAAATAAGCCAGTTCCTTATTGTTGGCCATAAAACTACTACTAAAGTAGATATAGCAAAACAACTAGAACATGTTTTACAGATACAAATCTGAAAAGTCAGTAAATGAGAATCTGTTGTTGGTGGAAGTTTTCTTGATCATTTATAAAGAGGGAAGTTGTAGGTAGGAAAACATCTTGAAATGCCAAACATCTGACTCATAGTGGAGATGAATAGCAGTGAATGACCCATGAAAGAAACTTATCTTATTGTTTACATACAGGGCAGAGAACATTCAAAACCAATAAGGCATCAGTCATGTCAAAGCAAAACTACTTAATGAAGGTGAGTCATGATGCCTCTCAGGGAAATGAATCAGGTACCCACATGCCCAATATTCTTCATAACTTCAGTTTTTATCCTCTTTTAAATTAAAACCAAAGTCTGGTAACAACTAATGTCTCTGTAGAAGAAATTTAGATAAATAGAACTATACAGTGGCCTAAGAAGTAAAACAAAAAATAACAAAGGGATGTAGTTTTCCCAGTAAGGAAAAAAGGAAGGAAAAGAAAGAGAACCATTACTTTAAGTGTTAATGCCATGCCTGCTGGCCCCAAGGACTTCTAAATACTTTTATTGTGTCCTCGTGTCCTCTATTCCAGCTGATTTGGGCACCTTTCCACTATGGAATAACTCCAGCAGCTTTTCCTCAACGTTCAAGTCTTAGATATTGTGCCCAAGGCTCCTACGGTTTTCTGCTCAAGCCAGGAAAGTGAGGAACATCCCTGTCTTCACTCATCCCCCCTCCCTTCAGCTTCCATGTCATCACAAATCCTGTGAATTCTACATCTCAAATACCTCATTTCTCTTCTTCCCCAGAGCTACAGCCCTGATCTAAGCTGCCACTGACTCCCCTATGCCAAGTCTCACTTCTACTGTCTCGTCCCCTCTAAGAGAAGCCACAGCATGGCTAGAGTGAACTTGGAAAAATACAAACCAGGTATCATTCCACTGCTTAGAACCTTAAGTGGCTTCCCGCCAGCCTGTTTGAGCCTTTGTGAGGGAATTGAAAAAAGTAACTATCCCCTCTCTGCAATAAGTAATGAATGAGTCAGATTTCAGACCCGATTTCCCCTCTGGTCAGGCTTTGTACGCAGTGCAGAAACTTAGAAGAAAACCCAGTCTCTTGAAGACGGCTTGTGAACCCTGTACAGCCTTGTCTCTGCCAGTCTCTGTAGAGTCACCTCTTGCCAATCTTTCACTCATGCTTTCTGATCCTATTGTCCTGGATCAGTTTCAGTTCCTTGAACATATCCTGTTCTCACTCACATCTTTGCCAAACCTCCTGCTGTTGGGAAAATCTTCTCTCTGTCCAGATAACTCTTGCTCACTCTTTAGGCCTTGACAGAAATATCACTTCCCCTCACAGGACTTCCCACACCTCCTCAATTAGAGTAAATTTTCTTGCCACACATACCCCAGATCATTGAACTGTGCCCTTGCCTAACACTAATTTAAGGACATAATGAAATTGCTGGTATAAAGTCTGCCTTCTCTGATGAACGCTCAGCTTGATAAGGGCTGACTTTATCTATTTGTTCCCCACTGTATCACTGTATCATCTGTGTACAGCAACATGTGTGACACGTAGTAGGTGCTCAAGAAATACATATTGGCTGAATAAATAACTAAGCGCATGAAAAAGCCTGGAATCCTTGTAGCAGCATAGTGGGGAAAATTTTGTCAGAAGATGTAGGTTCTAGCCCTAGCTCTACCACTAACTTACTAGTTGTGTGACCTTAACTACTGTGAACTTAACTTTCCTCATCTTCAAAATGGTGATAATGTCCTATTTACCTTCAAGGTTGTCTCAAGGCTGAAAGTGGGTGAGAAGGGACAATATTTATTGATTGCCTACCATGTGCAAAGTCCTATGCTAGGTTTGGCCATCTACATTATCTCAAAACAAACGAAGTGTCTCGGAAAGGTTTTCATTCACCTAAATATTACAGTAAGTGACAAAAAAAGGACTTAAGTCCAAATTTTTCTGGTTCTAAAGTCTCTTCTTTCTTTTCTTTTCTTGTTTTCTTTCCTTTCTCACCATATTGTGTCAGTATCCATTTGATTAATTATTCGAAGTCACAGGACAAGCACGACTTGTTCTGTAAAACCATCTCTGACTCTCCGAGGCAGATTTTTACGCTTTTATTTCTAAGCTCACATTATACTAATGTAATAACAGCAGACTTTAATTATTGGCTTACCACAGAGCTTTTCAGAGAAGGGACTGTGTCTTTTTCATTATTATATACCCAGTATCTTGCCTGGGTTTTAGTACTTTGTAAGCACTAAATGAGTATTTGCTAAATAAATAAATGAACTTTATCTAGTATTATTAATAAATTTGTTAATATAACTAATTTTGTTTAGTGTTGATATATAGTTTTACATTTTTAAAATGTTTTATTTTATTAATTTTTAGAGAGATAGAGGGAGAGAGAGAAACATTGATGTGAGTGTGAAACTTTGATCAGCTGCCTCCTGAACGCCCCAACCAGGGACCAAACCTACAACCTGAGCATGTGCTGGAATTGAACCGGCAACTTTTAGGTGCACAGGACAACGTTCAACCAAATGAGCCACACCGTCCATGGCTATATTTACTTTTATCCAACCAATAATTAGGGTCTCAACCACAATGGCTCATATGATTGGGTTGCTAAGATAGTATAATGAACATATGATACCAGCACTTATCAAATAATAAACGTCTGGTTTTAGATAAATATATTAAAGATAATTTTAAAGAACATTTAATAATTGCCTAAAAGAGAATATATCAAATATGAGGAATGGGGAAATGGTTCTGGCTCATTTTGAATTTGATATACTAGTTTAAATTTTCTATATGGAAACTTCAGGGATCAAATATATTGCTAGTAAATAGCAAACTACTTAGCCTAGAGAACTTGACATATTATTTATAATTAATAGTAGAAAGAAAATGCAGTTGCACATTAATGGCCTGCAACACATCAATAGACTAGAAAACTAAAATAAAGTCAAAGGTTTCCTTTATATTTAAAGGAAAATGAGAAGTATTTACTTGATACTCAAATCAATAAAAAAATACAAAGAAATACTTTGAACTTATGTAATATATGATCTAAATCCTCCAAGACAACAGCTTGTCAAAATGCTAATTATTAGGAACTGAGAGATTTGTTTAGCTAATAATGCTTCCTTTCACATGTGCTATGTGCTTTCCAGAAGGAAATCTGAAATCTATTATTAGCGTTCATAGTCAACTCCTGATTATCTGTGTTAATAACGAGAACACAGACATCTGTGGTAATAGAAAGAATATAGACATAAAACAGGCTTGTTTCAGACCTAAAATGGTGGCTAATACAAAAATTACATCCTTGAATCTGGAATAAATGTTGATTCTTTATAGCATATTTGTCTTCCTACTATATGTCATTAGTTTTTCTAAGGAAGGAGAACAATGCTATGGAAAACTCATATATCATGCAAGTGAGAGGTCACTCTAGATCCTGTGAACTGCTGGCCAGAGATTAGAATTCTGTCAGTAGCATTCATTCTGCACATTGTATTTTATTTCATTTTATTTTATTTTTATCCTCACCTGAGAATATGTTTATTGATTTTACAGAGAGAAAGGAAGGGAGGGGACGGGGAAGAGAAAGAGAGAGAGGGAGAGGGAGAGGGAGAGGGAGAGGGAGAGGGAGAGGGAGAGGGAGAGGGAGAGGGAGAGGGAGAGGGAGAGGGAGAGGGAGAGGGAGAGGGAGAGGGAGAGGGAGAGGGAGAGGGAGAGAGAGAGAAACATCTGTGTGAGAGAGAAACATCAATTGGTTGCCTCCTGTATGCTCCCTGACCAAGGATTGAACCTGAAACCTAGCTTTGTGCCCTGAATGGGAATCAAACCTGTAACCTTTTGGTGTACAGGAAGATGCTCCAACTGATGGAGTCACCTGGCCAGGGCTGCACACTGTATTTTGGTCATTACTATTATGTTATAGATTCTCATCCTCAAGGTTCCAGGTCCTAATACAATATTTTCAAGCTCACACATGGCTAATACAGAAACTAGCAAAAACAATGGTGGAAAAAAAGTCAGTTCTAAGAAAGAAAAGAAAAGTCATAATATGCCTTGCTTTGATCTTATGAAAGAACAGACATCACTAAAGTTTTCCCTGTCATTTTAAAATTAAGCCCTGGATATTGGTCCACTAAAAGAAACATAGGAAGTAAGTTAGAAATTAGTGCACACTGCAGATATAATGCTTTTTAGAGTGATATAAATGATTTTTGTAATGCTGGGTCAACTACATTATAATTAACTAAGAAAACTGAATAGCCTCCCAATGTAAATAACTGGTATCTTCTCATCTGTTAAATCAGATCAATTATGTAGCAAAAATTTACATTAAAAATCACATTTCTCTCTGAGGCATTTTAAGAAATAACCAATGAAAAGTGGGCTCCATGGCTCATAAGAAAGCAAGATAGTTAAGAGAAAAGCTGTCCTGGCCTTACTGTATAGACAGAAATAGGCTCACAGTAGGGATAGAAGTCCAACAAAGCAAATGCTCAGTTATCCAATCATTTACTACTTATTGCCCTCTATTATAAGTTAGTCACTATGCTCTGTGCTGGGAGTACAACTTAATTGAGAAATTGTCCCTGCATTTAAGGAACTCACACACAAAGGAACAAATATTTTCTGCCCAGGTGTGCTAAATGGTTACAGCATCAGCCTATGCACCAAAAAGATCATGGGTTTGATTCCCAGTCAAGAGCATGTACTTGGGTTACAGGTTTGATCCCCAGCCCTGGTAGGGGCAAGTGCAGGAGGCAACCAATTGATGTGTCTCTCTCACATCAGTCTCTTTCTCCCTCTCTCTTTTTCCCCTTCTCTTCTTCCCTCCCTTCCACTCTATCTAAAAATCAATGGGAAATATATCCTCCAGTAAGGATTAACAAAAAAAACAACAACAAAAAAAACGCAAAAATTTTTTTTATATAAAATAACTAATAGTAAAGGTGTGTTAAAAGTGCGAAGGGGGGCACATGGATGAAATAATTTTTGGAGCTACAGAAGGCTTCACAAGTGAGATTACCATTAGCCAAATTCCATACAATAACTGAGGTTTACCAGGTAAATTAGATGGAAAGGCAGTCCAAACTGACAGAAGCATACTCTAAATCAGCAGTTCTCAATCTGTGGGTCGCGACCCCTTTGGCGGTCGAAGGACCCTTTCACAGGGGTGGCCTAAGACCATCCTGCATATCAGATATTTACATTACAATTAAAAGCAGTAGCAAAATTACAGTTATGAAACAGCAATGAAAATAATTTTATGGTTTGGGGTCACAACATGAGGAACTGTATTTAAAGGGCCAGAAGGTTGAGAACCACTGCTCTAAATGAAGAACAATGAACTCTAACAACAATGTTCTTAGGAGTACGTGATGTACATGGATAGAAGTAAATAGAAACCTACAGCCAGATTAGCAAGGATCTTGTTGGGCATGCTAAGGCATTTGGACATTCTCATACAGATAGTGACAAGACATGAGGTTGTTAAACAGTGGAGCGGCATGATCAGATATCTGCTTGAAAAAATTAACCCCCGTGTTGAGAAAAAGCTAAGTCCTGGAGGAGGGAGGCACAGTTGGGAAGAATTAATAATTTAAGGATTTCAGGTCTGTATGTCCTAATATCATTTCCTACTATCTGCTTTATGTCTTCAGATTTTGCCATTAGAGCTTTAGCTTCACAACTTGGTACCTATTAAAATAAAAACTAATCTTTTGGGGGGAAATGGTGTGACGGATGTGCGTACGGGCATTAACTGAGTTGGGCTTGGGGATGTGGGGTGAAGGAGACGTTTTCAAATTCTTCACTCTCAATCATGTCTATCATCTCAGTGAGGTCTTGTGCTAATCAGGGAGCTATTACATTTAACTCTAATAATCATAGATAAATTACTTCTCCAAAGCCAGCAATGGAGACAGTTGGCTACTACAAGTAGCCAACTTCAAGACCCCCATTTAAAGGAATCACTTGTTTATTTCAAGCTACCAAAGATAATCTCTCTTTTGAGAAACTTAAACTAATTAGAGACCTTAATTATATCTTCCAAATTCCTTCATCTTTGCCATAAAACGTATCATAACTATGGGAATGATACCCTATCACCTTTGCCATTGGCTAGTAGCAAGTTACAGATCCCCCACGCCCCCAAAACAGGTGGGGGGGTGGGCATCACACAAAGGTGTGGATACATGGGCGTGAATCATGAATCCATCTTAGAATTCTGCCTATCACAGATGCCAAGAGTCAAGTAAAAAAGGTGAAATCACTACAGCCCAGAGCCAGGTAGGCAGGGAGCTAGTGGTTTATCAGGTAGGTAGGAAGTTGACTTGGGGACTGTCTGGAACAAGTTCTGTCCTGGGCTGGCTCACTGTGGCATGGTGCATAGCAGAGAAGTTACGTATTTAAAGTGCTAGGGCCCTAGCTGGTTTGGCTCAGTGGATAGAGCATTGGCCTGCGGACTGAAGGGTCCTGGGTTCGATTCCAATCAAGGGCACATGCCCGGGTTGCAGGCTCAATCCCCAGTAGGGGGCATGCAGAAGGTAGCCAATCAATGATTCCTTCTCATCATTGATGTCTCTATCTCTCACTCCCTCTCCCTTCCTCTCTGAAATCAATTTTAAAAATATATATTAAAGTGCTAGGGCCCAGGTAAACACCACAGAGTGCACCAGCCCAACACAGACAGGTGTAAAAACAGGGGGAAATGTTCTGCCAAAAGAAGACTGTAGAGATAGAAGATGTCAATAGAGAAAAAGGTCTGGCAGTGTTGAAACTGTTTTCAATTGAGGGTGGCGTAGACCTGGAAATACCAAGCTTTTTTCTCCCACCACTTATATTTATAGTCAGCTTTCCTTTTACCATTTTACATTTTGCTCTAATAATCATAGATTTTTCATACAGCTGTAAGTGATAACAGGGAGCTTTCCCAAGAGCTGTAAGTGGCCTGATAGAGGAAATCAGGAGAGAAAAACTATCGAGCAAACAAGCAGACAAGATAATTAGATCTACGCAGCACTGAATTTGAGTTGCAAAGAAAATTCCAGCTTACAAAGCAGTTATATTTTCACACAAATTAACAGAAGGTAAAAGCAAGAGAAAATTGATTTAATAAAAGATTAAATGGGGTGGGGGGAGATTTTCAACACAAAAACTCTGAGACTGCTTCTCTCTCGCATCTGCTGTAACTGCACCGGTGAGTCCGTAAAGCCTGGATCTCCCCGCAGGGACACAACTTCCAGGTTCTGCGGCCCTTCCACCCCAGGACACGAAAACTGGGGCAAGAGCAGATGGGAATTCCAACTCTGCTCCTCTGCGGGTTGACCTGCTTGTTCTAAGCAACGTTGTGGATTTAAGATTGTGGCAGCCTGGCTGGGCTCCGAGCACCTGGCTGCTCTGTGTTTGCACTGAATTCTTAGTGTTTAGGCTCTGCTTGCGGCCCAGTAATAACACCAATACTGATAATAGAAATGGTCACAGTTATTAAGCAGTTATGAAGCTACATTAATTAAGCATGTGCTATGTTCAGGTATTTTTTTATTTATTTAGTGGCACCCACTCAATCCATTTCATAGGGATAGTATTTTTCAAAGAAGGTATTAATACATTTCCATTCTTAAAAACTGAGTTCCTTTGGAAACCTCTCTTCCCCCAGGTCTACACTGGAGACTTAATTCCCAGAAGAGGAAGGATACAAGCCTTTGAGAAATTGTAATAGGGAGGGTAGGGAAGTAGATCTACATGTGTGTCCTGAACATTTCTTTCTGGGCTTTGGCCTGGAAAGGTTATAGTGTGATAAGTAGGTAATGGGAGAACATACAGAGAGAGGGGCCCAGGCTCCCAACCCCATGCAGATTCCAGCATGGCCACTTCTGAGTAAACTTGGTAGTACCACACGATACAGACTAGTGGGGTCTTGAGGATAAATTTTTCTGAGCTCCGCGTATTTTCCTTAATTATGAATGAGACCCAGATGTCTCGGTGGCCTCCAGGAAGGGCCTCTGAAGTATCTGGGCTGAAGTCACGTAGGCTGCTATAGGGCCAGCTTGGCAAGGTTGCTATGGTGACTGCTGCAGAGGCTAGCATGGACAGAGGTCAGAGTGGCAGACTTAGAGGGTTCACCTTCCCACTGAGGGATAACCTTAAGTGAAGGAGCCAAAAAGCTGGTCCTAGCCACACTCACCCCTACCTACTACCCTTTCTTCCATGCTAACCTTAGGCCCACATACTAGCCATTTGCTAGGAGTTTAAACAAAGAGCTAATTCAAACTTTCTCCACTCTCCTTAATTGTCTGATCTCTGCCCTCATTGGTCACTCTCCAAGAAAGATTTTGCTTTAGTTCACAGAAAAAAATAAAAAATAGGAGACATCACACAGAAAAAAAATTTATATAATTTCTCTCTGCTTACAAACCTGCCAATACTACTCTTAAGGCTTTAATCTCAGGATGCACACCAGCATCCTGAACACAGCTTCTAAGACACTGCACAACTCTCACTCCCTCCGTGGTCTCACAATGGCCATATTTGGACAAATAAATGTGTCTCTTCTTTGGAAGCATTGCAGACCCCACATGAGGTCAATCACACTCTTAGGTCCTCTTACAGCCCCCTGCACTTTCTCACACTGAGTAAACATGTTGATTTTATGCTGCCCAAATAAACTAATAGTCTTATTTCAGCTAATTACAGTCAGAATAACAAATTCCCACCCAACTGCATGCACTAACTAAATCATATTACTCCAACATCTAACTATGGAAGATATTTTCATATTTTTAAGCCATTGAAATAAGGTGTGTGTGTGTGACATTTGATATAAACATTATATGACATTTGATATAAACATTACTTCCTTTTGGCTACCTAAAACTTGGCCAACCTAAAGTACTCAATTTAACAATAAATAATCCAGATAGTTTATTTAATGCATTTTTAAAATAAAATAAACCACAAAGATATCATTAACACATAATTCCCACTAACCCTTCACTTCCTCCATATCAGCTCACCCCGAGTCTCAGCGTGGAGCTTCCACATCATCTCAGCTACCCGGCTCTGGCCTTCATGCTGGCTGGAGGCCAGAGCGCCCCTCCGCTGCCTGCGTCCAACGGCTGCCGGAATAACACTGCCCCAGCTTCAGGAGGCCTATTTCCAGGCCGTGTGAACTAATTAAAAAGAAGGCCTTCATTTGCTTTCTGGCAATCCCCGAGCAGCGTGAAAGGTCCATGCCACCTTCTCCGTTCTAATTTTAGTTCTTTTCTAATGTTTCATCTCCCTTGCATAAAAGCATCCAATGCTGCTAAGCACTTAAAAGCTTTTGTTTTTGTTATTTCTATCATTTAGGAAGAAGTTTTCTCCAGCAGGAGGTGATGGTTGGAAACTACTAATGAAATTGGAGATAATTCTTTATCTAGGGTAGTTAAATTCCTAAGCAGGTGTCTAAAAGTGCCAGTTAACAAAATTCTTCATAGAGCTTTCTGGAAACAACTTTACATATGGAGGAAGCATCTTTTCTTACTGGTGATTCTCAGCTTCTTTTCCCTCAGCAATTCACAGCACACCTGCCCAGGACATTTTCACTGAAGAACTCAGAACTCACAGGTCACTCATTGTGGACTAAAGCACTGATTCTCAGTCTTTTAAAACTGATACCCCTTAATTGGATAAATATAAAATTATCACACCGCTTCTTCCCACCCTTCCTTATTCCACTAAAAAAAAATCACTCTCAACTATCTACTCAGCTTATCTACTTGATTATACAATAATATTTCAAATTAAAATGTCCAAAATTGAGCTTCCTCATCTCAACTAATATCAAGTCCATCCTTCCAGAAGTCAAAAGGGCCCAAAATCCTTGAGTCACATCTTTGGTCTCTTTCATTTTCTCATACCCTACCACCTACCCCATCCAAAAAATGTTGCTTCTACCTTTCAAATAGATTCAGAATTCCACCACCTCTATTTTAAAAAACTGTTACCTGAGGAAAAGGAACACATTGGCAACCATTAGGGGAACCAACTAGACTGAAATACTCTATCACCTAGGCTCTCAGATCACTCAGAAGTTCATACAAGGAGATCCGTGGTGGTCAAGATCAGAAAGAGAACCATGAGGGCGTGATCCTGTATGGAACACCCCTCTCAGGGAATTAAGTGATTTGATGGAAAATACCTAGGAAATCAGTGATAGAACTGACACTGGAACTCATCCTCTTTCCATATATCCTATGTGGTAGCACCAGCATGTGCAGGTTCATCAATGCAAAGGATAGCAAAACATCGATGTGTAAGATAAAATACTAGTTTTCCTAGTAGATAAATAACTACCTAAAAGTTTTACTTTTTGATGTAAAACAATCAGCACTATCTGTCCTTACTCATTGTTACTAAATATCAGTCCACTCTAAAATTTTTGATGTAACATGGAGGTGACATATTACATTAGGAAACCATAGTAACATGCATGCTATTTGAAATTATTTCAACTGTTAAAGGTTATATTTTAGTTCTGTTCAAAGGTCAGACCTGAAAATAACAATTCTGAAATGTGTGGAAAATGATAATTTCTCCTCACATTTTGGATGGTGCCACTGAAATCCAGACGGCAATAGGATGTCTTTCTTATCCTCTCCCCCTGGTGGTCAGAGTGGAGAGAGGACACTAGCCCCATAACTTCTCTTACTCTTAATTTATAAATAAATAAATACATAAATACATAAATAAATAAATATTATCTATCTCAAAGCATTTTTGAAACTTTTCAAAATTAATCATTAAAAAAAACCACCAATTAGCACACTAAAGTAAAGCTAAGAAAGACTTCCCGAAAGGCAAGTATCAGTGTCATTTTTCCCATTTCAACTTTTTAAATTTGGAATGAGTAATTCACCTAAGTATTAATTATGAGTTATATGCCTACAACCCTTCCTGGGGTTCACATACCACTTTTATTTACAAATCATGTCCCATCTCTCCTCTCCTGGAAACTTGTATCTGGTGTAAAGCAGACATATACTAAATGCCCATGCTCACTGAATAATACTGGGTTTCATTAACATAATGATTACTACTAATAGTTACTAACATTTATTTAACACTATGTACCCGACACGGCACTAATCACTTTACATGCATGACTGCACTACAGGGCAAGTTAATATAATTAATTAATTGTTAACTTAATTCTATAGATAAAATCTATAGCATAAAGAGGTTAAGTTTCAAAGCTAGGTAAGAAGTCCAGTCTCATAGTTAGTAAACAAACTGAGGCAGCCTACAATATATCAGGGACGCATCCATTCTAAATCACAAATCCAGAAAGAGGAGAGAAGACAATAAGTAAGTACACAAGTGAACAATATAATTTTAGATAGTAAATAGGTTCTGGAAAAAAACACAGGATGATTTGACCAAAGTAACTAGGCAACGTTGAAAAATGTTTAAGAACATGGACTCTACCACCAAGTTTGAAGTCCAGCTCTGTTATTATGGGCTGTTATTTAGTTATTTAGCTTCTTTCTGTGTTACCTTGTCTATAAAAAATAACACCTAATTCATATAACAGTTATGAGGTTTAAATGAGTTTATACATAAAATGCCTAAAACAGTGTATGAAGCATAGTGTTAAGTATTTGCTTAAATACTATTGCTTCTTAATATTAAAGATATTAAATTCAAGACATTAACTATGTATAACAATTATAAATTAAATTTAATATTGAAAACATTATGAAACTTATTTAAACATTTGCTTAAATACTGCTTATTAATATTATTACTATTGCTCTTTTTGCATCATTGTTATTGTAATTATCATTATATTGAAGGAACCTGGGAAAGTGTCTATAAGGAAGTACATCTGAGTCAAAGCCCAAGTGAAACTCAGTTACATAAAATTTGAACACAGAGATTCTAGGCAGCAAGAACCAAAGTACAAAAGCCCCAGAGCCAGAACGTCTAGCAAAGACAGCCTGTGTGGGCCAAGATAGGTTTGCAAAAGGTTAGATTAAAGAACTAGTTAGGAGAGAGGTTACAATGAACTTCGTTGGCCACAGTAAGGAGTTGGTCTTTATTCTAAGTTCAGTGAGAAGCCATCTAGCATCTTAAGCACGATGATGACATGCTTTGATTTACATTTTGTAAATATCACTCTGGTTGCCATGGAAAGATTGAAGAATAGCTTCCACAGAATATCAATCTCACCACTTCCATTAATCATTAGTTTTTAAAATCTTAGTTGTTTTCCTAGGGGAAAATAATTCTCTGGCTAAATTTTTGAAATAATTTTAGTCTTCTTAAAGTGTTCTTAAAAGCACAGCCAGTGTAAAGGACTTAAATAAGAATATGTGTATTCTTTCATACAGTTCTACACACATTCATTTTGAACATAATTACATGAAATACACACATGAACAATAATTTATGATTCTAAAAGTCATATTAATTATATATACAGAGTTTTAAAATAATACCTCTTTGAAGAAAAGTAGTTGAATAGTTCACTTACTTTAAATTAGATATAAACAGAAGATATCCTTTAGGCCCCACTTCTCATATTTCTGTCCACCAGTCATTAGCTCCTAGCCCCCAAAGAAGGGAAGCATTGCAAATCTGATTGGATGGAACCAGGTTTGTTTGACTACCGGGTGTGGTTCCTTTCCCAATCTTCCCTTTACCCCTAGGCTTATTTCTTCACACCCCTCTTCTCTAAGTTCACTTTGATTTGAATAGATTGATAGCCCACTTAGAGCACACTGTTCAATTTAATCTTCCCAGATAACCTTGAGCCAAAGTCTCTAGCTTCAGAGCTAGATGGCATATATTGATGAGTTGCTACCACTATGTGGGGAGGGGTAATTAGTAGTATTTACCCCTATTATTTTATCATAATATCATTATAACATCATCTTTAATATCTAATGCCTAGAAGACCATTAATGTATTCAGAAAGAATATTATACCCACACTCTGACAAAAATCATAAAGCCCTACATTGCCTCACATGTAGGTGATCAAAGAACCCAGCACAATTTGTACAAAGGATTCCTCTTAATGAATCTAACTCATAAAGGCTTTAGTTAAGTTGAGAAATATAGTGAACTGCTTTACCTGGATGGCCAGTTCCCTCATCCTTGACCTCTGCGGTTCCCACAGAAGAGGTGGGTGGACTAACAGGAGGGCTGGAAGGGAAGCTTGTACACCCTGTAGACGTGT
Source organism: Myotis myotis (assembly GCF_014108235.1). Classification (NCBI taxonomy): domain Eukaryota; kingdom Metazoa; phylum Chordata; class Mammalia; order Chiroptera; family Vespertilionidae; genus Myotis; species Myotis myotis. Next base: position 197,481,767 of record NW_023416335.1, read on the forward strand.
TGATTTCGAAATATTCTTGGTTATGATTCATCCGGTGAAAATCCAGAGAAGACACAATAGAGGTTCGTTGTTTAGGCTAAAATAAATGAGCATAATGACAGCATTAATATGATCATGTTCATCTTTAGCCCCATCTCCCCATCAGTTTAATCTAAGTGACGATTTTTTTTTCAGTTAAACTGTCTGGATTTATACTTAAAATATAACTGTGCTTTATAGAAGGACACTAAATAATCCCTTAATAAATTAAATAATGAAAAATATTTAATGAAAAACTACAATGGCATAGTTGATTAAATCATTTAGACTCTTTGTTAGGTTTCTCCAGAAGTATGTAAAAATGTAGTGTGCAGAATTTCTCTTAATGATCAATTTGGAAAGTTGCGATTATAAGTCACCTTTCAATCAACTAACATTTATGAAACATCTGGCATTTGCCAGACCCTGGGGATATAGAATCTAACAATAAAAGGGACCTCATGACATTGAAGCATTATTAGGGCAATTCTATTTTTTTTTAAATTCTTTATATAGACCAAGGAATGGTGGCATTAGATATTGTCCCCAAGTACCATATGCTGAAATTCTATCATCGGAATTAATTGAAGTCATATAGAGCATTTTCCAGGATCCAAGAATCTGCTTGATATTTGTGGTAAACTTTGATTTTATTTTTTAAGGATTTTAATTAATCCCCAAATAGCAAGAAAAGACAATTTAAAATAAAAGTTAAAATCATGGAGTAATGACACCTATAATCTATACTGTTTGTCAGTAATAGATTGTTCCCAATAGCAGTTTTCTATTTTTTTTCTCTTAGTTTTAATTATGTTCACTCTTTTTCCCTGCCAGCAGAGCTTCTAACGTAGTCCTTCAAAAAAAAAGATTGCAGTCTTTTTGGCTCTCAGAATTGTGTGCATTTCCCAAGAATCAATTCAAGTATTTTTACTTTTTATTCTTCTCATTCATATTACTGAAAAAGTAACGATCTCACAATAATTAACAAAAGGTTAACGTCAATCTCTTTACAGTAAGTTTATTTCCCCAAAGTTACTTTCGGTTTGCCAATGTTTCCATTGCCCTCAAATACCTATTAATTTAATCACTATACTTCAAAGATTGCTTTCTTGCATAATATTTCAGCTACCCTGTCTCTTCCAGATCATGGTTTTTAAAGTAGATATCATTTAGTCTATAATCTAAACTAAATGATACTGAAAATATCTGTGTTTTACAGGTTATTTTTTTTTTACATAAAGCGTACAAATGATCACAATATGATTTATTCTTTCACCATTGCAATATTTTAATGAAAGAGGTTGAGAGGCATAAATATTGTTACACAAGAAACTGCAAGTCATTTATTATTATGCCACATCAACTCAGTAATGGAATTCAAACGAGTGCCCACAGGACTCAGATGCTTTTGAAGTATGAAAGACCAGGGTTCAATGTCAGTCATGGTTTCCATGAAATGTCTGTCCTTGAAGCTGCTGAATCTCAGTTTCACATTCAATGTTCTTTCCTCTTGACTGTATAACAGCAATTAAATGTCATGAAGTACGGGCGGCTCTCTCAATGGAGCAGCCCACACCTTTCCCCCAACGCACATTTTCCTGCCTTTCTCTTTCTCCTAAGCTCCGAGCCCATTTCTTCCACAGCTCACTTTTTCTACCTCTGTGACTTTGTAAATAAACTTTCTCTTACAGAAAACAAAGTCATGAACTATGACACTAGCTGCAATAAAAACACAGCCATGCCCATTATCTTGGTCTTGTTTTATTGTGTTATGTTGTGTTTTTGTTTCACTTTGTAAACAGGCCATAAACCAAATTTTTATAATTTTCCTTGTCATAAACTTTATAAAGGTCAAGCTAACTGATGTATAGGACTTATTTATGTTTAAATGTTTCTTAAATAAATGTTTTTGAACCTGGACCACCCAAAGTTCTATTTATATACGAACACAATTTGTTATGCATAAAAGAATAAAAGCAAACAGGCTATATATTTTTTTTGCTACATGAATTCATTCTACAGATACCTGCTGAGTGACTAAATTGCAGATGCCATGGTAAGCACTGTGACAGGAACAGATAAGAAAGACATTGTCTCTATGGTCCAGGTGATGATAAACTTTTGTTGGAGAAGAAATGGTGCATGAGGGAAGAGACAAGCCACCCAAGAATTATGCTTCAGTATAGTAGAGTGAAAAGGACTATGATAAGTGGAGGAACAGAATATAAAGGGAGCCCAAAGGTGGGTTTCTAACTTAGGGAGGGAATCAGGAAAGGCTTCCATGAGCAGGTGATTGGTGGCTGAGTTGAATTCTGATGAAGCAGAGGTGGAAAGCATGTGGTAGGCAGACAAAAGAGGATGGGGAGAAAGGAAATAAAAACTATAAATAGTCGGGGTGGCTATAGTGCAGAGTACGTGAAGGTAGTGGTGGGTTCAAGACGTGGGATATTGTAAGTTGCAGGGGCCAAATCATAAAGGGCTCTAAATGCCATGCCAATGAGTTTGGTCTTTAATGTGAACATTTTAAAAAAAACACTGAATGATTTTCAAGCAAGGTTTTGATAGCTGAGTTTGCATTTTAATAAACTTACTTTAGCAATTTAGAGAATAGATTGGTCGGGGTTGGACCTGAGGAAGGAAAACTAATTAGGAGGATGTTATAGAATTCCAGCCATGACATAACAAGATCCTAAGTAAAGCAATGGCAACAGGGTTAGAGATAGCAGATGTTTTTAGGAGATGCTAATGAGGTTAGCTTTTTAGTCTTGACATCTGATTGTATGGGAAGATTGATTTTTAAGGGAGGAGTCTAGGGTGGCTCACAGATTTCTCGCTTGGGTAAATACCAGAAGATAAGTTCTTTAATGGGAAACACAAATGTATATATTCGTACACAGGAACATGAAAGATGTATGCTTGTGTGCTCTCAGGACTCAGTGTAGACTGTCTAACGCATGGTCATGCAAATCTACATTTTACTTTCCCTTTTCCCTTTCTTTCTTTGAGCAGAGTGCTATGATCTCACTGCAGCACAACTTCAAATAAGATATCTGGAGAAAGGGAGATAAGCTAATAGAAATTGAAGGGAAGGAACCATTGATCAGTGATCAGCTGACCCCATTCTTATTTACCTCTTCAGAACTGTCCATCAGCTATTACCCAGTTTGAAGAACAAAGAGTGGAGAGTTATTGCCCAAAGCTCTTTGAGCATCTGAAGTAATAAAAAGGAAGAATCATATGGATCAGCAAACTACGGCCTCTGGCCCACATCTGGCCTGCCTCATGTTGCTGAAAATAAAGTTTTACTGGAACATATCTATGCCCATTCATTTACTTTACATTTAGACAGAAGCCACATTATCCACAACACCTGAAATATTCACTGCCTGGTCCTATAGAGAAAACATTGGCCAACCCCTGTTCTAAGAGACCATTTTAGTGCTCAACAAAACTATAAACATAGGTTCCTTGTTATTTCCAAGCCTTATGTGCATTTAGATTGGTGACAGGTAACTAATTCTGACCAATAGACTGTCTGTAGAAGTGAGCCTTCTCCAGCCCTCTCTTACTCTGCAGATGATGTATTTCCAAGATGAAGGAGGGTCATTCAATACACATTGGACCTTCTAAGAAGTTGAGGTAAAACCTCCTTTATGTTAAACCACTGAGATTCTGCGTTGGTCTGTCGTGTCAGCTAGCACTACTTAGCCTAACTAGCACAGAATCAGTGGATCAGAGAGGTTAAATTATTTACTCAAGATCACATAAGTAGCAAGCAGAAGGGCTTCAAATAAAAGGAAAGGCCATGTGTTCACATCTAGACATAAGCAAATGGTGCTTCAAAACACAAAACACAATGGCAGGATTAAAGAAATATCTGTGTGGAGAAATGAAATAATAGTAATGGGAGAAAGAACAAAGAGATAGCAGCATTATTAAAAATGGAGATGGGCCTGGAATACTTGCTTTGATTTTAATACATTCACTTAAAAAAAACTATCCTGATGGAACCCTACCAAGCTATTCAGTATAAGAAAGAAAAGCGTTTTCACAAAAACGTTAAAATTACAAATGGAATTTGCCAAGTTTCAATTTGTAAAATGAGTTGCACTTGTGTTCATTGTGACTTCTCCTTTAAAACATCTCCCTCCCTTGCCTGTGGTCCAGCGCTCATCTCTCCCTACTTTCCCAAGGACTTGCTCCCACACATATTTACTTAACCAGAATCAGCAAACTACAGATCTATTTTTTAATGATTGGGGGAGAGGGGCAAAGGAAAAATAATATTAATGGCAGGTGAAAATTACATGAAATTCAAATTTCAGTGTCCATAAATAATGTTTTATTGGAACATATACATGCCCATTCATTATATCTGGTCTATGGCTGCTTTCATACTATCACAGCAGAGCTGAGCAGTTACAGCAGAGGCTCTATGACCCACAAAGCCTGAACTACTTTATTCTCTGGTCCTTTACAGAAAAAGTGGGTCACCCCTGTGATAGGGTGATTAGGAAATGTCTCTGAGGAGCTGAAATTGAACAGATACACGAATGACTGTGAAAGAGTTGGGACCAGCTCCATAGAGTTCTTGGAACCAGGGCAACGTGAAGATGTGGGGCCCCTTGTTCCAAAAGCAGATATAAAACCAAGCTTTCCTTTCTTCCATGGTCTCTTTCTAGATCTGTCATGTGGTCTTAGTTGCTACTTAATGTCTCATTCCCTTGGGCACTGGGACAGTCACAGGATGAGAGCAGACTCTCACAGGCACCCACAGGCTCTGTCCTGCAACTTAGCATGTGCATCTCATCTCTATCCTCCCCATGTTCAGGGTCTCACTGCTAAGAACACACCTGATAAGGTGGGGAGATGGTGGGAGGTGAACCACAGATGAGCCATGGCTCCAAGCCCCAGCACAGGCTCCATGTTCACACAGGCTTCACTTAGTAAACAAATTAGAGGTAAAAATCATTCAGAAATTTAGACAGTTGACCAGGAGCATTAAACCCCAAGCATGAGGCCTGTCTAAGAGTGATGCCCATTGGGACTGCACTGGTCCCACATCCATGAAGCCAGTGCCATCTTAGGTTATTACCTTAAAAAGAGTAATGTGCGAATTTAATGGTGTCACATACAGAACGGCATGCATTTCCTACCCTTACTTTGGATTCTCTTAATCAGAACCAATTACCATAGAATCTCTTTACATTCGGTAAAGATGTAAATGAACTGATATAGTTTGATACAACCTTAATAATTTCATGGCATTTCTGCAACTGAGACAGATATGATTCATTTATGAGTAAAATAAGAACACCCAAACCCTGATTAGGGTAAGATCTAGGCAATGTGTGCATTTACTTTCAAGTGTTTTCTGGATTGGAATGTAACTTTCAAATATCCACTTGTATGTTTCCTCTGTTATCTTCAAATTACTTAAACTAATGGACATTTTTTAAATCCACTTACTTGGATTTAAAATCATTTGAATTCACTTACTTTCATTATAAAGGGACTTCATCAACCTCGTAATAAAATGTCAAGTAGGACTAGAGGGACATTCCCGTGTCAGTACAAAGACAAAGTGGTGCTAGAAAAAGTCAATGGTGGTATTAAATTATTCAAGCAAAACTCAAGTTCAGAATGACTTCCAAGGGAAGATGGCTGAAAGTCAAAAAATTAGCAAGTGACATCCATAAACATACATGGAAATGATAGACTTTCCATCCAAACACTGAACCATTGATAAATTATGTCAAGTCAATGGTAATAAATTAGATCCTTTCTTAAATACTTTCCAAACCTGAGATGGAGGTGGCATTGTAAAAAATGGGAAGCTAGACCAGTAGTATTTTCTTTTAGAATTTTTATCAACCTAGAATATTTTGTGTATCTGGTATGTGGTAAAAAATTCAATTCTAATTATTTTCCCCCAAAATGATAGCCTATTAGCCAATACCATCATATATTCGCTGATTTGAAATGCTACTTTATTACACTAAATTTCCAAATATGACTGGCTTTACATTGCTGGACTCTACTATATTCCCATTGATCTACTTGTCTATTCCTGTGATAATACCACACTCTCTCAATTACTGTTGTGACTTCTCCTACTTCTAGAACTTTTAGTAAATGGCTTTTGGATTTCTTTGACCCTTCCTTTTTTATATATATTGGGAGTATTCTATAATTTGGTATTCTAAACCATTCCCCATTAATTTGTTCAAAAAAAGTACTAGTGACCATCAGCCATGTTTCAGACACTATTGTAGGCTCTGGAGCTACACCAGTTAAAAAATAAGATAAGGCATGAAACTTTTAGGCATTTTTTTATGACTTTAGGTGTAACGATCCTATTTTTTTTTTTTTGTATAACTTACAAAGTGTTCCCCCAATAGTCTAGCCTCCACCTGACTTCATACATATTTATTACGTTATTGATTGTATTTCCTATGCTGTACTTTACATCCCCATGACAATATATCATTAGTCTAATGATCCTATCCTTAATTTTCAAAAAATTCCATTTTAAAAATAGCCTCTTCTTAATTTTATGAATTCAAGAACTTCTCAAATCTTCCTGAGGATACTGATTATAATATTTTTCTTGCATTAACTCTGTTTTCTCAGAGGTTATTTACTTTGTTCATTGACCTTGGTTTCTCTCCTTTCAGTTGAACTTCTTTCAGAAGTTCCCAAATGCCTCTGATAGTTCCACTCTCTGGTTTTCATCACTGCTATGGAGTTATTCTTATTTGTATACTTATTTTACCATTTTAATTGCATTTCAGGCAAGAGAAGATGTAAACAGTTGGGATCAGTTCACCATCCTGAGTTAGAATTCTCCTATTTCTCTGTCTTAATCACTCTTAAACCTGTATAGAGAGGGAGGGAATCTAGACAACTCAGTAGGGGTAAATATTATTAAACTTTTATTCACATGTCATACAAATGGAAAATAATATTTTCTTCTTTTCAGTAAAAGGGAAAAAAGCCTGAATATGGAGTACAGTTTTTTTGAGTGTTTGTTTTTATTTTGGTCATGAATATAATAGTTGATATGATTAAGGCTTATTTTGAAGATATGGAACTTCTTATCTTCAGGTATGCAAAATACCATCCCTTTGCTATATAGATTATGGACAAACATAGACAGGCAAAAGTGGGTGTAAGCAAATATCAAGTACCCAAGAGGGGGTAACACACTTCTAGGAACTTAAAATTTGTTATCTCATTTAAGCCTATAAGATTGGTACTGAAAGTAGCTATTCGTCTTTCCATTTTGCAGTGAACTTGAGATTTAGAGATAGTCTCACAGTTAACAAATGGGAGAGCTGAAACTAAAACACAGTTATATGGAATTTTAAATTGCATCCCCCCTACAACCCCGCCCCCCGGCCAGGACACCACACTATAAATAAAGCAAAAAGAAGCAACATAAAGTACAGGTAGAACAAGAGCCTAATAGCTCTTGAGTTTCTCATATTTATATCAATGAGCAATTTTCCTACTCTCCAGTCTACTGACAGCACTGATTTTTTTTTAAATCACTGTTTTAAAGGGTGCTGAAGAAAATACAGGTAGGTGGAACACAGGAACAAATGAAATCTAATTCAACTGTGTATTAAGCCCTATAGTTAGTTATTCAGTGTTGAAAGGCAGAAATTTTTTAAATCTTTATATTTTATGCTTTTCTCTATTAATTCATTTCATTTTTATATAGAGATATTTGGCTATGCATTAACATATAGTCTCATCTTCTATTGAAAGAAACAAATTATAAAACTGTTAATACATCCGTAGTATTTAACATACATAAGCATGAGTGTAAAATTTTTAAAATGAAAAATATGTAATATATGTTTCTTCATATGAGTGAGTTTCTTCATACAAGTTATTCAAACCTGAATTGGAAATACTATATATATATATAGACAGACATGAAAGGGTATTAGAAGTTTGGGGGTTTATTCTAGTTTTATTCAATAAAAGTGTTGTTGCTGTGGACTGAATATAGATATTAAAAACCTGGAGAGTGTTTTTTTTTACCTCCAAATCATGAAGTTGATTCTCAGAGAAGCTTCTCCCAGTATTAAAATAGTCATGACTTTCCTGCAAAAAAATATTTTTTGAACTAGGTATTCAAATATTCAAATATCTGTTTTTCCAGAGTCACTGTACCATTTCACTTTCCACAAGGAATGTATGTGTTTCTCCATATACTTGCCAGCATTTGGTGTTGTCACTATTTTTTATTTTAGTCATTTTGATAGATGTAGTGATAGCTCATTGGGGTTTTAATTTGCATTTCTCTAATTGTTGGTGATGTTGAACATCTTTTCATGTGCTTATTTGCCATTTGTATATCCTCTGTAGGGAAATGTCTCTTCATGTGTTTGGCCCATTTTCTAATTGGATTGCTTGTTTTTATATGACTGTTCAGTTTTGAGTATTCTTTATATATTTTAGAAACTCTTATTCTGCAGGGGTGTAGTGCACAAATGTTTTCTCCAGTCTCCACTTGTCTTTTCATCACTTAACAGTTTTTCATGAAGCAACCATTTTTAATTTTGAGAAAGCACAATTTGTCAATTTGTCCTTTTATGGATAATGTTTTTGTTATAAAGTATAAGAGCACTTTACCTAGCTCTAGATCCAAAAAAGTATCTCCTATCACTTTTTTCTAAACGTTTTCTAATTCTACATTTCCCATTTAGGTCAGTTATCCCTTTGTGTTAATTTTTGTTTAAGGTGTGAGACTTAGGACAGCTATTGGCCTATGGATGCCCAATTGCTCCAACGCCATTTGTTGAAAAGGCTATCTTTTCTCCATTGAATTGCTTTGACACCTCTGTCAAATATCAGTTGGGCATATTTGTGTAGGTTTATTTCTGGGTTCTCTCTTCTGTTCCATTGTGCCCATCCCTTTGCTAATATAGTATTGAATACTGTAACTATAAAATAAATCTTAACATTGGGCAGACTAGTTCCTCCCAGTTTATTCTTGTTTCCAAAATCGTTTTAGTTATCCCAATTCCTTTATATTTCTATGTAAACTCTAGAATAATCTTGTATATATCTTTAAACAATCTTGCTGGGATTTTGAGAGAAAGTACATTAAATTTGTATATCAATTGGGGGAGAATTTACATCTTTACTATTGAGTCTTCTAATCCATAAACACTCTATATACTTATTTGCATTTTTTATATCTTTCACCACTATTTTGTACTTTTGTACACAAATCCTATACATGTTTTTGGTAGATTTTTCTTTGCTTTGTATGTTGATTATAAATGATATTGTATTTTTAATTCCAATGTCCACATGATTATTGCTAATTTATAGAAATGCAATTGATTTTTAAATGTTTATTTTTCATCCTGTGACCTTGTTGAATTAACTTATTAGTAGGAAGATTTTTTTGTAGATTCATTGGGATTTCCTACTTAAACCATTATGTCATTTGCAAATGGAACAGTTTTATTTATTCCTTTCCAATCCACATGCTTTATGCCTTTTATTTCCTCTTTTTATTGCACAGCCAGAACTTCAGTGCTATGTTGAAAAACAATGATGTGTGAGTGAACATCTTTATTTTGTTCCTATTCTGAGGAGAAGCATTCAAATTTTCACCATTAAATATTAGCTAAAGAATTTTTATAGATAATCTTGATCAAGTTGAGGAAGTTCTCCATTGCTTCTATTTTTCTGAGATTTTTTAAAAAATCATGAATGGCCCTAGCTGGTCTTGCTCAGTGGATACAGCATCGGCCTGTGGACTGAAGGGTTCCAGGTTCGATTCCAGTAGGGAGCATGCAGGAGGCAGCTGATTAATGATTCTCATTCTCTCCCTCTCTCTTCCTCTCTGAAATCAATAAAAATACATTTAAAAATCATGAATGGATCTTGAATTTTGTTGATGGCTTTTCCTGCTTCAATTGATCTGCTTCAATGATCATGTGGTTTTCTTCTTCATTAATTTTCACCCAGTCTTATATCCCTGGGATAAACTCCACTCGGTCACGGTATATAATGCTTTTTATATCTTGCTGAATTCTACTTACTAATAGATTAAGAAATTTTGTGTCTATATTTATGAGGGATACTGCTCTGTGGTATTTGCTTTTTGTGTTATTGGGCATTTTTAGTGTTTTTGTTTTGTTTTGTACTGTCTGGTTTTGGTATTAGGGAAATACTAGCTTCATAAATGAATTGCAAAGTTCCTCTCTTGTTTCAGAAAAAAAATGTTTAAAATTGAACTTAATCTTCCTTAAACCCTGACCAGTGTTGCTAAGTGATTAGAGCATAGGCCTGTGCACTTGAGGGTTGCAGGTTCCATGCCCACCATAGGTCAGGGTGTGTGAGGGAGGCAATCAATCACATCAATGTCTCTCTTTCCTCGCTCTCTTTCTGTCTTTCCCTCTCTCCCATTCCTTCCACTCTCTAAAAATCAATGCAGAAAATATCTTCACTCCTTGGGTGAGGATTAAAAAAAAATCTTCCTCAAATATCTGTTATAATTCTCCAGCAAAACCAACTTGTTTTTCTTGAAAGATTTATAAATTATGAATTTGATTTCCTTAATAGCTATAGGACTATTCATGTTATCTTTTTCATATTGGGTGAATTGTGCTAGTTTGTTATTCATTTAAGCTAAATTGTCAAATTTATATGGGTAGAGTGGTTTAAAATATTCCTTCATTGACCTTTTAGTGTCTATAGAGTCTGTAGTAATATTCCCTGTTTCATTCCTGATATAGGCAATTTGTGTATTTCTCTCTTTTTTCAATTTCTGCTTAAGAACAGCAGGAGGTAATTGTATAATGATTTATAGAAGATATGTTTTGAGCAGCCAAAGCAGGAAACATATGCTACTGTGTGCATGAGAGCAAAGAATTTTTTTACAAATAAATGTGCAGTATGCATTGCTTCTTAACCTACCAAAAGTCATTCTGCTTTCCAATTCTTACTTTACATCATTACTAATAATACCTCTCATTAAATACATGCTGTGTCAGGCATCCTACAATATACTTTTCATGCAAATACAACCACTGCAAAAGTGAATATTATTTACCACATTTTACAGATTGGGAAATTGAGACTTCTCAAAGGATACTCAGTAACTCTCAAAGACAGTTTTACAGTTTAGCCCTCTCAACACTTCAAAGCAATGCATACACTTTCCATTGCACCATGCTGTATTTATTTTTCTCTACAATTACCCCAAATGTCTTCCTATATAATAAAAATAATGGCACCCCCTTTTTTTGGTTTGGTAAGTAAGAAAATTACAGTTTAAAAGATCATTTTATCCAAAGTACAGGGTGGGCAAAAGTAGTTTTACAGTTGTTCATATGGAAAATAATACAATAATTAATATGTAATGATATAAGAATAAACTCTGTTTCATGTATTCACAACTGTAAACCTGTGTTTGCCCACCCCTGTATATGTAAAAGCAATTGTGATGAGGGTTATCACCAAGAAGTAAGTAAAAGTAGATAGAAAAAAGAGCTTAAGGTTCAAACCAGAAAGATGTGACAGTACAAATACTTATATGGATGAATTTAAGATGATATGAAGTTTTAAGAATAAGTAAAGGGTGTCCCAAAATTCACACAAAATTTAAATTTTGTGTGAGCATTAACAACAACAACAACAAAAAATAAAAGCCTAATTTTACTTGTTTTATTGAATCAGATTCTAATATCTGTTGCCCTTTGATTTCAATCCCTTCAATTTGATAAACATTACCAAGTACCAATTATGGCCCAGGAGCAGGGACAATGAAGACCAATGAAGACCACGGCTTTGCGTATGTGCCAGCAAAGCCGTGGAGGCCATTTACCCGATGTGCTAATCCATACATAACCCTATACTGTATACTTTATGAATCAATAAAAAAATTACAATTTTTAATTATAAACCTGTTTTCTATCAAAATTACTTCTTGCGTGAATTTTGGGACACCCTTTACAATACTTAGGACTTCCTTTGAAATAAAACACTATCAGTGTCATGGAAATTTATGTCATACTAGAAGCCCAGTGCATGATATTCATGCGGCGGGGGGGGGGGCGGGGGGGTCCCTCAGCCTAGCTTGTGCCCAAATGGAGGGACATCTATAAAGTAACTGACCTGTTATCTTCAAATGCGTCATGGTTTTAAAGTCTAGAAAAAACTGAGGAATTGTTCCAGGTCAAATGAGATGAGAACTAGACACACTGTATGGTTCTGGATGGGATCTTATTGCCATAAAACATTATTATGACAATTGGTGATATTTGAATCGGGTTATAGGATTCAATGCTAGTAACATGCCAAAGTTCAATATCTGATTTTGTTTTCTGGTTAAGGATACATGTCCACGTTCGTAAGCAATAACATGCCAAAGTATTTGGAGCCGATGGGATCAGCAACTTACAAATAATTCCAGGCAAAAAGGTCTTTATATTGTTTTCTAATTTTGCTGTAACTTTTTGATTGTTTCAAAATAATAATATTAAAACATGAAGATAAGTTAGAGCAGATGAGAGTGCTAGCAAGGGAGCCATTATAGAAGCTATTTCAATAATCAAGTCAAGAGCAGGTGAATTAAGACATTTGCAGTGGGAACAAAGAAAAGAGGAAAGCTTTGGCAGATACTAAGGAAACAGTGAACAAATGGGAGAGCTGAAACTAAAACAATTGAGATGGTTTGGTTTGCTATTTACTAGTAGCTACGGAGAGAAGAAAAGGGAAGGCTCTAGGGCAACTCAAACTTCTGGTTTGGAAAACCGATTAGATGGTAGTACCATTAATATAATGAAAACAGAGATGTTTTTGGAGTAAGTAAGCTGATGTCATGGCAAATAAGTATAGTGAGCTTTATTATTCAAACACGCTAGGCTACTTGACCAAATAAAACATATTTTATTATCATGTTAAGCTGAATTTGTACTCTCTGGCCTCATGTTTCCACAAGAAAGGTAATTCCATCAGAGTAACATTCTTGGCCTATTCTCCCTTCACTCATATCTCCCCATGGAGTGAGAATTGCTCAGCTGCAAAATGTCTTTGGGGAAAGAACTAAACATTCCAGGCTCTGCCCCTTCTGGGTTTCTCCTCTATAGAGCCAACATGTCAGCATAATCTATACATCCCTGCTCTCCTGTATCAAAACCACATTGTAGATAGCTGTGATGTGTGTTTAATTCCAGGGCAAAGTTACAGCAAGCACATTTAGCTACATCTCCAGAATAATATTGTCCAATCAGTTCTACAGTAAAAATAAAAATTATGACGTTTTATTTTAATTTATCTAACTCCTATATCATATCTCTCAACTGGTTCTGAATCTGGGAGAGAAAGTAAAACAGTGCAGTTAATTTGTATACCAAACTCAAACAATGATGTAAACCTTTTTATTCCTCATAGTGACTAATATTAGTGCTTGAAACAAACTTATTGAATTGAATTCAATCAATGTAAAAAATAATGATGCTAACATAACACTGTATTATAGTGAAAAATATAGGTCCTTCTAATTACTTGTTTTTCAGTTTTAGGGATTTAACACCATTGATTTAAAACTTGTTTTTCAACAGGGTACAATATACTTATTTTACTTTTCTTCATACATAAAATAGAAATTATAATGGCTCTATTATCTGATATGATTGCTCAGAGAAGTAAGTAAGTAATGTATAGATACCATTCTGTAACAGGCTAAATGAATGACACAGATTTATTGCTTAGTCATCATGTCCCCTTCTCAACAGTGTAAATTTGTGCAGAATGAGTGGAAAAATCAAACCAGAATGGAACTGCTGGGGTCAGCTATAAAGAAGCATATCAAGTGACCTATATCATGTTTCCCAAATTGTGTGTTGTGGATCACTAGTTGTGAAAAATAATAACGGGTTTCCAAGGGTGGAACTGGGGGAAGGCTATGAAAAATCCTTCAGTGCAGAAAAGTGTTTAACCCTGTAATTCCCTAATACATTTGACCACTGGAACATTTTTTACTCTAGAAACACCACTCAGAATGAGTACTTCACAGATATTGAGACATTCTGATTGAGGGGAAGACAGTAGAATATGTGGTTGGGGCTTCTTGATTTATTAGAATACCCTATGGTGAATTTGGCAAAGCATTAAGTAAAAAATCTATAAAAGCCTTGCTCATTCTATTGTGCTCCCTGGACAGTGTATATACCACTTTATCTATCTAATTTCTATTCAAATATAAAGCTCCTTTTGTGTACCCTCTTCCTAGAATTGCCTTCCCTGGCTTTTACCCAACCATCCTCTGTTAATTAAAATTATACTTATTGAGCACTGATTATGTACTAGGTGCTGTTCTAGGTACTAGGATTGAGCATATAATAATCATAACAGTACATTGTTCTTATTCTTATAGAACATCCATTCGAGTGAGAAAGATATTGACCAACACATAAATGCTAAATAAGGTTTAAAATATGTTACAGAGGAAAACTAGCTAAAGGAGCTAGAATGTGAAGTTGAGGCTACTTTATATTCAGTGGTCAGAGAAGGCCTCCTCATAGTGGCATCTGAATATCATGACCTGAAGGAAGAAAGATAATGAGCCACGTAAGTCAGGGGGAGAAGGGCATTCCAGACAAGTCCATGATGAGTATCAAAAACATAAGGCAGGGACTGTCTGGCTTATCTGAGGCAGTGTAGAAAAGATGGCGTGGCTGGAGTACAGTGAGCTACGTGGAGGCTGACAGAAGATCGATTAAGAGGTTAAAGAGAGAGTCAAATTACATAAGGTGATGTATGATTTTAGTCTGAGTGAGATGGGAAGACATTGGAAGTTTAGCAGATGAATCACATGATCTGATTTATGTAAGTCCACCTGCCAATTTGTAAAAGAATAATAAGGGCACAACAGTCATTGCCAGGAAACAGAGTGAGAGGCTTTTTCAAAAGTCCAGGCAAGAGCATTAATGGTTTATATGATAGTGGCAGAGGAGAGATGGTCAGAGGGTCCTGATTCAAGATATATTTTGAAAAGAAAACTAGAGGAATAATTTTTAAACTTTTTTTAAAATCTCAGGACCATTTCATACCCTTAAAAATTACTGGAAACACTAAAGAGTTTTTGTACAGGGGGGTAATATCTTTAACTATTTAGTATATTAAAAATTAAAACTGAGATACTTTTAAAAACATAGAAATCCAAATGCACATTTCATTAGCCATCAGAGCTATGATGTCATTGAACATCATCGCGCAACAATGGAAAACTCCATCAAGCACTTGTACAAATAAGAGTGGAAAGGAAAAAATATGTTTGTATTATTATGAAAACAGTTTTGACCTCACAGACCTCCTGAAAGGGTCTTTGAGACTGCCAAGGGGTCCTGAACCATAGTTGAAAATTGTCGGCCCTAAAAGGTTTTCTGATGGACCAGATGTGACAGTGTGAGAAGAAGACAAGAATCAAGAATGGGATCAATTTCTTTACCCTGTGCTGCCCTGAACTGAAATGCAAAGTTTAGTGCCACAAATTTTAAGCTTAAAATGCTTTTTAGACATTTATTTGAGATTTAGGGTAGCTGGCTACATATGAGCCTGAGTTCAGGGAAGTGGTCGGGGCTGGAGATAGAAGTTTAGGAGTCATCGGAATATAGACAGCATTTAAAGCCCTGGAACTGGATGAGAATACACAGGGAATGAATGTAGATTGAGAGAAATCTCACAATAATCCCTGGATTATTCATTCAATCAATGAATTCCATCAGTGAAAATCTAAATGTTATCTCTTTAGAACACAGTCTCCCGCAGTCGATTAAAGGTTCTTTGAGGTCATTTTTATATGTAAATATCATTTTATGATGCTCAGCATCCAATAAGCACTCAACTCTGTTTACTGAATAAATAAGCAAATAAAGTAACAATGTGCTCTGTGGTACATTCATAGCTAAATTCCAGAATTTTAGAACAGGCAAGAGTAGGAAGTTGAAGTGATCAACTTCAGATTCATATATTAGGTATGAATCACGCAGTCAAACAGGTTCCCATGAATTGAGAGGCAGAGGTAACTACTACAGGCCTTTAACTTTACCCAGTGCAAGTCAATAACAAGGGATGAGATTAGGTTTCAAATTCTAATCTGCACTGAAGACATTTAAAACAATAATGCCAGCGCTAGTTTCTAGATATTTTATTTTTTAAGGAAATTTTTCCCAGAGAAATTTACAACTATGCATTCTTATTCAGACTGCCTAGAAATGCTCTAGGGAGAAAGACATGCCAAAGAATGGAACCCACTGAGATTTTTATGTATGCGGAAGAAAAAACCTGAATAACCAGACAAAAGAAAAAAAAACAACCATTTAATAAAGTCTGCTGCTGTAAAGGGCATTGTGGCCACAAAATTCAGAGAATCAGATTTTATGCTTAGAAAAGGAGATGAATTTTTTTTTACATGTAGAAAGGGTCAGCAATAAATCATTCCCCATTTTCAATGTGGGTAAATACAGCCAGAGTTTCATCAAAAGAAATGAGGATGAATAATATTCTACTGGCATACGACTGGCATGGCATCTATAAAGAATGATGGTGATTTTATTCATTAACTAGAGGCCCGGTGCACAAAAATTTATGCACTCAGGGGGGCCCCTCAGCCTGGCCTGTGCCTCTCGAAGTCTGGGATCCCTTGGGGGATGACCACCTGCTCTTTTAGGCCTGCTTCCTGGGGAATTGGACCTAAGCTGGAAGTCAGACATCTCTCTGGCAGTCTGGGAGCCCTCGGGGGATGTCCACTTGCCAGCAGGAAGCAGGCCTAAGCTGCAGTTGGACATCCTTAGCACTGCCGAGGAGGCAGGAAAGGCTCCTACCACCACCGCTGTACTGGCAGCCAGCAACCTGGCTTGTGGCTGAGCAGGGCTCCGCCTGTGGGAGTGCACTGACCACCAGGGGGCAGCTCCTGCATTGAGCATCTGCCCCCTGGTGGTGAGTGTGTGTCATAGTGACCAGTCATTCCCAGTCATTCTGCTGTTAGGGTCAGTTTGCATATTACCCTTTTATTATATAGGATAGAGGCCTGGTGCATGGGTGGGGGCTGGCTGGTTTGCCCTGAAGGGTGTCCCGGATCAGGGTGGAGGTCCCACTGGGATGCCTGGCCAGCCTGGGTGAGGGGCTGATGGGTATTTGGAGGCTGGTCACACTCCCTTCAGGGTGGGGGTCCCCACTGGGGTGCCTGGCCAGCCTTGGTGAGGGATTGACGGCTGTTTGCAGGCTGGTCACACCCCCTTCAGGGTGGGGGTCCTCACTGGGGTGACTGGCCAATCTGGGTGAGGGGCTGATGGCTGTTTCCAGGCTGGCTACACCCCCTTTAGGGTGGGGGAGTCCCCACTGGGGTGCCTGGCCAGTCTGGGTGAGGGGCTGAGGGCCGTTTTCAGGCTGGCCAAGCCCCCCAGGACGGAAGCTCCCAGCCTCTCCTTTTTTTATTTTTTTTTTATTCTGGGATTTATTTACCTTCTATAATTAAAACTTTGTTGCCAGCTCCTGCTCGCTCCAGCTCCGTGGCCATGGCCTGCTGAAAGCAGGTATCTGGGGTTTATTTACCTTCTATAATTGAAACTTTGTGGCTTTGAGTGGAGCTCAGAGCCAGGCGGGAAGCTTGGCTTCCTCCATCATTGAGGCAATCAAGCCTCCTGCTCGCTCCAGCTCCGTGGCTGCTGGCCGCCATCTTGGTTGGGTTAATTTGCATATAGTCACTCTGATTGGCTGGTGGGTGTGGCTTAAGGCGTAGCAAAGGTGTGGTCAATTTGCATGTTTGCCTTTTATTAGTGTAGATGGAAGATACAGCTTGTAGTGGGTGCTTTTTGGATTCTGGCTTTTCCCTTCAGCCTGGCCCAATTCTGTGTCCATCTTTATGGGCTTCTCTCACATCCCAAATTTCAGTTCATATCTCCATGGCTCACTTATGCAGACACCTCTATGGGATGAAATGCTGGAGGTTGGGAATACCCCCTAGTTAGCTAGCAGCATTCTGGGTAGATTTGAATGACTTTAGGAACTTAAAAGGCTCCCAAACACATTTCCTAAAAGCCGAAGTTGCTATCATCAGAGCCACTGTGGATGAGACAGCAAGAGAGGAGTGTCTCTCAAAGGTCATATTCCAAATGTGGACAAACACCACTTTTAAATCACTGTAACAGCAAGTCAGGCTGCTACAGAGCCTTACAATTTACACAGCACCACTGCATATTTTATCTGATCTGAGCTTTACTGCATCCCTGAGAAGGACGCAAGGCAAATACCATTCTCATGTTGCTGACAAGTTGAAGGGTCAGAAAGGTTACATAGAGGATGACAAGCATGATTAGAAATGAATTCCTAGAAAGAGCAGTGATAAGGATTTTTTAAAAAATACTTGTCTTCAGAGATACTGATTTAATTCGTGTGGGGTAGGGTCCAGGCATTTTTTTTTTTAATCTTCTCAGGAAATTCTAATTTGTTGAGGACTACTGATTAATTGTTGGGGCCACTGATTTCTTAATATCTTTTTCTTTCCCAATTGTTCTTTGTTTCACCTAAGATTATTTTCTATTATTTTATTATCTTTCTGTTTTTAGCTTTCACGTCTCACTTGGCTTTGGTTTAAGGACTCCAGATTACTGAACAGAGTCTTCTTTGGTTTCCTCCATTAGATTACAAACTACAACCATCTATGTTTCTGCTCTTCGTCCTTTTTCCAACCTATTATTCTCCTCTCAAACTTCATCATCCCTTTGGAATACAATGTTCCATCTTGATGATTTTCTCCCCGAGGAGCTAATTAACATGAACAGATTACTGGAGTTAGGAGACCAGAGTTCTTCCAGTCAGTGACTCTGAAAGACTGGGAAAATTATTCAACCTCTTTAAATCTCAAACCAAATAATTAAAATAAAGAAAAAAAATACTTACCTTGTAGGGGTTTTTAAAGGGCAGGAGTGGAGTGGAAGGGGTCAATGGGGGGGGAGAAGGGGGGAACAACTGTAATACTTTCAACAATAAAGATAAATAAAAGCAAAAAAGAAATAAATGAAACACATGGTCAATAATAGAAATAAATGGCCCAATACACTAAAAGAAAAATATTTTTCAAAGATTATCTTTTAAAAGGGCTTTTTATTTCTTATCTACTTTTTGCTTCAACCCAATACAATATTCTGTACTCTGAGTTATAGGACTCTGTTTTTTACCCACTCTCATTTCTAATTTTAAAATTTAGCGTATATATTCTATAACCCCACAGTGCCCAGTAAAATAGTATTCTAAGTTTGGCAAGAATTTTATATACCACAAATTCTAAACTCTTAATAATGGAAGGGAGAGATGGTATGGATTATTATTAAATTACCTTATTATTAGCTCATTAAACACCCCCAAAAAAGTCCAGAAGAATATCTAAAATATTGATTTCCTTCCGGTTTCCACCTGATTTAAACAGAGTCTATCGTGGATAGGAATTCAGGAGCAACTCATCTTTCTTCAAATCATCTGCCTTAGTCTCTTGAGAGACCTGGGCCCTTGACTTTTATCTTTCTATGGCCTCTGTGTGCTTCTTTTTATAAGATCCCTCCATAGCTGTGAAAAAGTGTAGCCTTCTCACTTCATTGTGTCAGATTCTACTATGGATGGGGTTTAAAGTATGTGGTGGGATCTGTACCAGGAACAGCCCCAAGATAATCAGAATTTCCAAATTTTTCAGGCTGACTTGCTGTTAATATCCACCTATGTTCATTAAAATGTTATTATAAAATTCAATATTAAGCACCTAATAAAATGATTCATCTGTGATATTGTGCCAAAATTGTCTTTTTTTCTGCCTCCACCTTGGTTCACTTCTCAAACATCCCCATGCCATGAAAAAGGAAGAGTAGAAAAATCCATCCAGCTGAAACCAACACCAAGGGTGCAGCCCCAAAATCCAACACTTTAACAGCCAATTCCATATCCAAACTCTCCAGGAATGCCAGTGTTTGAACTTTGGAGCCAATTAGATTTAGTCACTCCTCCTATTATAAATTTAACATTTCAGGCCTCATCATTCATGTCTCTCCCATCAACTTTTAATCTCCTCTTTCCCATTCTTTACAACCAGATTTAATTTCATGCATCCTGACATTAACACACACACACACACACACACACACACACACACACACACACACTGGTTTCTTAAATTCTGTCCTTCCTTCAACACCTGTCATACTTTCCTTTTACCACCAAATTATTCAAAAGCTTAATCTACAACCAGTGCATTGCTTTTCTTCAACTCTTCAACTCTTTGCAATTTAGCTTCTACCTTCTCCACTTTAAATCGCTTTCTTGAAGGTGTTTGAACTCATAATCACCAAACAAGTTGACATTTTGAGCTTCCTTCTGCTTTGCATCCCAACCAGTTTTAATAATGTTAACTAATCTCTTCTTTAAATTTTCTTCTCTGTTCATATTTAGGATAATAGTTTACCTTTCTTGTTTTTTTTATCTCTCAATGCTCCTTCTCTCTCTCCATTTGCTAAGGCCTTCTTTCTAAAGTATATGTAAAGAAATTACTTAAATGTACTGACTTCCAATTTCCTCATCTATAAAATGAAGATAATATCCATTCTCAAAAGAACCAGGAAAATTAAATTGTATTTTGTACTTAACAAATATTAATTATACTCTTAAGAGTGAACATTTCTAGCATTCTGTCTTTGATACTATCTCCCTTCACCATCTAATTCTATAAATGACTATAAAATATTTACCTTAAGCTTTTACCTCTCACCAGAGCTCCACATCAATATTTCTAATTTGTAATATCATGCCACACACTCAATAAGTTTACAAAACAAAATTTATCATGCCACCCTCTTCCTCATCAAAATAAATTCTGCTCAGGTCTTTCCTATTGTTATTAAGATCACTGCAAAATCCCAGCCAGGACCAGATCATTAGTCATCTTTGACTCCCTTAGATTTAATCCATCTATTTGCATACTAATGCTTTATCCAAAGTGTCTCTTGAACATCATAACCAAGTCAACTTATCCCAGAAATGCAAAGTTTGATTAACATTAAAAAATAAAACAATGTAGCCCTAGCCCGGTGGCTTAGTTAGTTGAGTGTCGTCACATACACCAAAAGGCTGAGGGTTCAATTCTCAGTCAGGGCACATACCTAGGTCAAGGGTTCTATCCCCAGTCAAGGTGTGCATAGGAGGTAACCGATCAATCTTTCTTTCTCTCTTCCTCTCTTTCTTTCTTTTTTTTTCTTTCTTTCTCTCTCTCTTTCTCTCTCTCTCTTTCTCTCTCTCTCTCTCTCTCTCTCTCTCTCTCTCTCTCTCTATCTCTATCTCTATCTCTATCTCCATGTCTTTCTAAAAATAAATGGGAACATATCCTCAGATGAGGATTAAAAAAATAATTAAAACATAAAAAATAAAACAATATAATTTATCACATCAACAGAACAAAGGAAAAATCATATGATCATCTAAATATACACAGAAAAATTTTGAAAAATGTCAACACCCTTTTATGCTAAAAACTTTCAGTAAATTAGGAGTAAAAGAGTATAAATAATAAACATAGGTTACATTGTATTTAATGCTGAAATATTGAATACTTTCCCTTAAAGATAACAAATAAGGAAAGGATTTTGGGTTTTACCAGTTCCGTGCACAATTGTCCTGCAGTCACAGTAGTATTATATTATCATATCTAATAAAGAGGAAATATGCAAATGGACTGTCGCACCATCACAAAGATAGCTGTGCCCACAGCAGAGGCGGGTTTTTCTGTAACAGAAGATGGCTACCCCACAGCAGAGGCCAAGTTCCCTTAATGAGCCTTAATGAGCAATCAGCAGGGACCTGAGGCTGTGTCCCTGCCTGGTGGGGCTTGACAGGGGACCTCAGGCTGCACCCCCTGCCCCAGTGCCAGGCCAAGGGACCTCAGGCCATGCCCCCTGCCCTGGCACCAGACCGGGGGACCTCAGGCCACGCCCCCTGCCCAGCAGGGCTTGACAGGGGACCTCAGGCTGTCCCCCCCCCCCCCGCACCTGGCGAGGCTTGATGGGGAACCTCAGGCCGCACCCCCTGCCCAAAAGGGCTTGACAGGGTACCTCAGGCCACGCCCCCAACCTGGAAGGGCTTCACAGGGGACCTAAGGCTGCGCCCCCCACCACAGCACTGGGCCGGGGGACCTGAGAATGTGCCGGGGGCCCTGCGGCTGTGCCCCCCACCAGGCAGGGCTTGACGAGGGACCTGAGTCTGTGCTCCTTGCCCGGCGCCAGGCTGTGGGACCTGAGGCTGCGCCCCTTGCCCAGCTTGATGAGGGTGGGGCTGGCAGGGTCTGGATATTGCCCAATGGGAGTGGAGCCAGCCGGGTCTGGGTCTTGCGTGATTTCTTTTTTCTTTTTTTAAATATATATCTTTATTGATTTCAGAGAGGAAGGGAGCGGGAAAGACAGACAGAAACATCAATGATGAGAGAGAATCATTGACTGGCTACCTTCTGCACGTCTCCTACTGGAGATCAAGCCCGCAACCCAGGCATGTGACCTTGACTGGAATCGAACCTGGGACCCTTCAGTCCATAGGCCGACGCTCTTTCCACTGAGTTAAACGAGCTAGGGCCTTGAGCGATTTGAGGTGCGCATGGGTGGGTGGGGACTTGACTCTGGGTCCCGCAGTGCACCCCAGATTCTGACAGGAGGAAGATTTTCATATACATTTTACTAATTTTCTTTCATCTCTGACATTTCGATTATAGAGAAAGGGCAAATAGCAATATTAAAATATTTCCTCTAATTAATTCCCTTTAATGTGCATGAATTTCATGCACCAGCCACTAGTTAATAATAACAATAGGCATAAAGACTAGAAAAAGAAGAAATAAAACCATCATTATTCTCAGAGGACAGAAGAAAACCATTAAAAATTATTTTTAAAAGGAACTACTATAACTTTTCCATAAGTTTATCCAGGTGGCAGGACACAGGATAATGGAAAACTCAACAGCATTTCTATATACCAACAATGAACAATTGGAAAGTGAAAGTAAAAAACAATACTAAAGCATTAAGTCAACTCAATGAGAAAACTCTTTTTCTATGTAGGAAAAAAAAATGAATCTCAACTCTTACCTCACAACCTACAAAAACAATTTGAGATAGATCATAAAACTAAATATAAAAGCCAGAACCAGAAAGCAACTAGAAAAAATATGAGAGCACATATTCACAACCTGAACAAAACACAAAAAGCACTAACCATGAAAGAAAAAAACTGATAAACTGGATCTCACCAAAATTAAAATATTCTGTTCATCAAAAGTTATCATTTAAAAAATGTGGGTAAATCATCCTGATAGAGAAGCTCAGCCTTGTAGGTTAATATACTGGAGGAAGACAAAGAGAAACCAGTAGTATATAAATATTTCAGTCTCTATGAGTTGAAAATAGAATATTTCATAATCTGAAGAATTTTATGACATGAAAGAATCCAAAGAAGCGAAGGTAAAAAGCTCAAACATGGGATACAGAACTAACAGCTGTGACTTAGTGAGTTAGTAAATATGCCACGCCCAGCCAGTGTGACTCAGTGGTTGAGGTCGACCCATGAACCAGGTGGTCATGGTTCGATTCCCAGTCAGGGTACATGCCCGGGTTTCAGGCTTGATCCCCAGTAGGGGAAGTGCATGAGGCAGCCGGTCAATGATTCTCATCATTGATGTTTATATCTCTCCCTTCCTCTCTGAAATCAATAAAAACATATTGAAAAAATAAATAAATATGCCAAATAAAATCAAACAACAAAACACTGCAAAATCTGTGGCTTCTAAGTAATTAACAGTAATTCCAAACATGCAATGTATAATCAGCCCTACCACAAATTGAATGCAATGAGTCCTTGTTTACAATGGATATTCTCATGTATAGGTAGAGTTATGGAAAGTAGACTAGATAAAGACATACAAAAAGAGAAGGGGAAGTAACTAAACTTGCTCTATCTAAGTAGTATATATTTGCAGTGAATGCAATGAAAATTATGTTTTTATTCCTCATCAATTCTATATCATTCTCACAATAAAAATGAACACATGTGCCAATGCCCAGGCAAAGAAATGCAAATTCATGAACACAGGTAGTTTTAAGAATGAAATTATCTTTTCAACCATGTTATTAATTTCTAATTAGTAAATTTTAAAAGTGTTTTAATACCCATAAGTCAATCTAACTTCACATTTTTTGCATTTCCAGCCAGAATTAGCAAACACTTTAGAGGATTAAACTTGTGATCAAAATATAGGCTCTTATATAACCTAACAACAATTATCTTTTCTTTGGAACAGTTAGATCTCAACCATTCTCCATCCCTCACACACCTGTGACTTGTCAGAACACCCCAGGGAGTCCCCTGTTCTATCCATCCAGCTGTCCCCCACCCACACTCTCTAGTCTCCAAATCCTTTCCTGAAATCACGTGTCCTACCCTGATTCTCCCTAATAATTACTTCCACTAATTTTCTATTCCCTGCTCTCTACAGTGAATGAGGGGCCCCAGGAGGTTAGACATCATGAGGAGAGATAAGCAATCCACCACAGTCTCTGCGGTAAAAAGAAAATTGAGGTTATATTCTTTCCCAATTATACACCTTAGCAGTCATTGTTCTATTACATACAAACTTATAGGCTGCATTGGTTCTAAGTTAAATACCATAATCCTTAGTTTCCTGACTTGCTTCATTTTTTTCCTCCTCAAATCATCACTATGACAGCTAAGAAAGGAAGCTGGAGTTAGTTAGTTTCATAGACATTTACTAGTAATAATGAACCGAGGAATAAAGTCAAGTTGGAATTTCTGGCTTTAACACTACCTCTCATTTTCTTCAAAGTTTACCAAAATAAACACAGCTAAAGAATATGTAAGGAAGGATTTATGGATTAAGTTTCCTTAGGGTTGCATAGACTTCAGATATGTAGAAAGAAATCTGTTTTTCATTCATTGAATGACCACATGCATTTACATTAGAGAATTTACGTTGGTATAAAAGTAAATATGTTTATTAATGGATCTTATTAACTTACATATAGGACAATCTCTTACCTAAGACATTTTAAAATTTCTGGAAATGTTATGGCTTCACAGTAACACCAGAAACAGCTTCATATAATGAGAGAACCGATGACAGTTAATGTGGCATTTAGCATCTAAATATGGGGTTAATGAGGTTATTTCTTGAAGCAAATGAACTAGATGACATTTCCCTGAAGAGGAAGAAAGGGGTTTTGAAGACATTTTTCTCCTCTGCATATTGGGACTCTGTGTAAAATGTGACTGTGTCTAACTGACCCCAAACCTGTAAATTCCTCATAAAGATGTCATGTTGTGAGGATTTTTCCAGCCTCTGAACAGGACCAGAAGAGACAACTATTATATGAAAGAAAGGAAAAGAACTGCAAATTAGTTGTGCAACTTAGCCCCTTTGGAGTGCCAACATCCTTACCCAAAACACCAGAATATCCATCCCCTTGGAGTTAATGAAGGTTAACGGAAACAATTTATATGAAAGTGTCCCAAAAAAAAGTAAGAAAAAGAAGAAAATATTCTATAAACTGAGGTGGATATATAAGGTTTAAATTCCATTTTAAGAAAATTTTAGCCTTTGCGACAGCATGAATGACCTGGAGAACATTATGCTAAGTGAAATAAGCCAGTCAGAGAAGGACAAATACCATATGGTTTCACTTACATGTGGAATTTAATGAACAAACAACTACCAAGCAAAATAGAGAATAGACTCATAGATAGAGAGCAGGCAGTCAGCTCAAGGATGGGGGTGTTGGGAGGGGGGAATGAAGAAAAAATAAAAATAAAAGAGAGAGAACTCATGGACATGGACTACAGTGTGGTGATTGTGGGGGTAGAGGGGGAATAGAGGGCATAGAGGAGATAAAAGGTGATGGAAAAAATAAAAATTTTTAAATTTTAAAAGGAAATGAACTAAACTGCACATAAATGTGGGTGAATATTCATAACATAATATTGAGAGTAAAAGGCTAATTCCAGGTAAAAAATTAAATAAATAAATGCCATTTTATTAATGAGGATGATGATTATAATAAGAATCGTCCTAAACAAATCATATAAAAGAAGATAAAATATTAAGGAAATCATGGCTCATTCACAGCAAAACAGTCTTAAAAGGCACATCTGTCTTACAAATTAGCTCAAAGGACTTGTTCATACTATATACTTAAGTAGATGGTGAATGGCATTGATTAGATCCACAGTCCCCCTCTCTTGGGTTTTATGAGGCCCATTCAGAATGAGCCAGGTTTGAGAACAAGACCAAGTCCATGTTCTGAGTTCTCCTGTTGGCAAAAATATAATGCTAACAGCTTTATAAGTGCTATTTTCAATGAAATATCACAGAACAGCTTGTCCCAGTGATATTTCTAAAGCTTGCCTGCAAACCGCCTACTGGGAAATCCAACTGAAAGAGAAGAAAGAGGGAAGCGAAAGAAAGCCACACAGACAAATGACAGGCATGAGGGAAAAGAACAAAAGGTAAAGGGAGACCAGCTAGGCGTGAGCACTGAAGGGAAATAAGGAGCAATGAGATGTAAAATACCAAACACAGGCAAAATTAGAGACCGTAAGGAATAGAGAATGTAAAGAAAATATATAAAAACAACTGAGGCTGGAGGATAGGGAAGTGATTACAAGTAATGCAGCATGTTCAGAGAAATGAAGACAAAATGAGCAGGAGACACCAAAAAAAAGTAACAACTTAATAACTGGACTATAATTATTAAAATGTTATGAAAGGAAGATGATGTGAAATAGCACATTTCCTAAGCTTCATTTGTGTTTTTTTTTCTATAATATACAAATTCCTTTTGCTAAAAGCTGATATAGATTTCAGTGTCTACCATCAACTCCAAGGGCAGAACATCCCCTTCCAAGTCCCTTCTTTTAATCTAAAAATCAATGTACATATCATAAAATAGGCCAGGCATTGCAATGTCAGTTTTGCATGCACTGATTCAGAAACAAAATGTGTTATGGTGTAGATAATGTCATTCTGGGCACTTACCTGAGGTCGAATAACTTTTACAATATTTTTGAGGGCAGTATCGGGGGATGGAGGTGAGCAGTCAGGTGTTGGGCCTGTAGAGCTGTTTCTATGGTTACTAGTTCCTGGAGCAGTAATTGCTACCTCAGAGGCATTATCTGCGAATAAAAATAGAACTGCCATGAACCTAATCACTCAGTTTACCTTTTAAGACTGCAAATTAGTTTAATGACCAGGAATTGAGATTTCAACTTAAAACTGGTATCAATTACAAGATCATACTGAGGACTATGCTCAGCAGTATGTTTTATAGATAATGTTTATTGAATGCGTTGCTCTCTTTTAGAATAATATCACCCCCTGTGGTATTATCCCAAGAAAGAAGAGTATTATTATTCAGTTAATAATGATAAATTAACCAACATGTCTGTGAAGACTATCACAATTATATGAATGACTAAAACTTTAACTTTAAAAAGAACATGATTTTTTAATATATTATGGGGCTAAGTTTTCTTCATAATCTTTCAAATGGGTATTGATCTTTATTAAAGTAGATGTTTCATAGCTCCAATTCATAAAACCCCAATTCAAACCTCCCCAAAGCATTTCTCTCAGAAATCCCTCAAGCTATAGGAAAATATCCCAGTGAATTAACCTTGATGAGAAACTGACATTTGTACAAAACATTTTTATAATACAAAACTATTACCCCACAGATAAAGATATCCTCCTATATGGTCAAAACTAAATGAATGAAATTTCAAAAATCTAAATTAGTCTTCCCTTGTGGTAACTGTTTGGGGGGTGGGGTGGAAGGATAAAGAAAGTAATGTCTTCAAAATCAGCAGCATGTGAAACATTTTCTTCTTAAGTTTATATAAAAACAAAATAACATCAACGATGCCATTTGGAATGTTTAAAATACTTGGGAAAGGATGACAAATGTTTTATAAATAACTTCTGCTAGCACAAAGAGAAGTTATATTATTTTAACAACAATTTGGCAATCCTCTGTGGCTTTTTATGGAAACGATTGCAAGTTCAAATCTGCAAAAACATATACTTCCCTGTTATAATTTTAATTAGTTCCCAATAATGTTCTGTCCTAGACAGCTAGCTGAATTGATGCAAAAGGGACCGAAACTGTGAATTGTTTATAGACCAGCAAATCTCTCTGTTCCACAGCTACTGTCTACAATACCAACCGAAAAGCAATAATTTATGAAGGCATCTCCTGCTCATAATAAGTGAGGATATAAAAACTCTACCCCCCACATAAAAATATAATTCAGTCTTCTGGGGAATCTAGACATAGGCTTATGAAAAATACAAGTGTGGCACACTGAATTAAATAGATCCTTCATTAAATATGTCTTTAAAATGTCCAGAGTTCTCTCTTGACTTCAGTTTAATGGATCAGGTGGGAATTAGCATTTCAAGAACAGGCAGGTTTGTATGGGTGGTCTTCTGAGTAAAACAGAATAGTATGAGTCAATATTGAAACAGAGACAAAACATCAGTCAGCAAGAGGGTGACAAAGATGCCCTGCTTCTCTCCAATTTGTCCTTCCTTCTTTCATTCATTCAACCATACATCCAAAAACATTTATTTGGGGGCAAGGATGTCAGTTATTATGTTCCTTCTAAGGATAAATTTTAAAAAATCTCTAGCCATGGGTAGCAGGTAGGGAGGGATTAAATAGGTGGAGCAGAGAGGATTTCTAGGACAGTAAAACTGCTCTGTATGATTCTATAATAGTGAGTGCCTGACATTTTAAGCCCCATTAGTCTATACACCACGAAGAGTGAACCCTAATGTAAACTACGGACTTTGGTCCATAGTTTGGATAATGATGTTTCCATGTAGGGTTGTTATTGTATCAAATGTATCCCACTCTGGTGGGGGGGTGTTGATTGGCGGGGGAGGCTGTGTCCATGTAGAGGCAGAGTGTATATGAGAACTCTCTGTATCTCTACTCAATTTTGCTGTGAATCTAAAACTGCTCTAAAAATAATGTCTTCAAATATTTTTTAAAAAATCTCTGCCCCTGCCCTAGCCGGTTTGGATCAGTGGATAGAACATTCACCTGTAGACTGAAGGGTCCCAGGTTTGACCTCAGTTGCAGGCTTCTCTCCAGCCCGGGCCCTAGTTGGGGCGCATGCAGGAGGCAACCAATCGATGTGTTTTTCTCACAATGATATTTCTCTCTGTCTTTCCCTCTCTCTTACACTCTCTCTAAAAATAAATGGGAAAATATCTTTGGGTGAGGATTAAAAAATATATATTTCTGCCCTTGACAAGTATACAATCAAATGTGGCATCCGAGATGCAATTTATAATGCAATATAACTTGAGAATTGATAACAGATCAATGAAGCATGATGAAAAGGCAGGGGAAGACTGTGGCTGGAGAGGAAGGTGGTTGTAAAAGACTTCAGTTTTCAGGCAAGAAAGCTGGAGTAGAACATAAATCATAACAACATGAAGGTAGAACAAGCATAGATGAGCTATTTTATGTTAGGAAGAAGTCGGAGGTGAGTTTAAATGCGTTAGAGGAAGGTTTTTAGTATAAGAATTTATATTTAATTCTGTAGGCAATAAGAAATATTGAAGGTATTTAAGCAGGGAGTGAGTGACCTAGTAGTAATAATAGTTAAAGTTTATTGGACTACAATGAAATGATGTTAGAGTTTTATTTTCCTTATCATTTACCATTGATTCTCTCTTCTGTACTTTTCATTGTTGTCTCTCTGTGTTGTATTCTGAATAGTTTCTTCTTTGTTGAATTTATTGGGGTGACATTGGTTCCCCAAGTGATACAGGTTTCAAGTGTACAAATCAACAAAACATCATCTGCCTAGTTTCTTATATTTATTTTCCGGTTTATTGGTTCTTTCTTCAGCTCTGTCTGGTCTGCTATCAAACCATTTTCTTCATTTCAATCCTATTTTTCAATTCTAAAATTTCTACTTGTTTCTTTTTCAAATATACGGTCACCATTTGGCATTTTTCAGTTCCCTAACTTTTTCAAGCTTCCCTTTATTTATTAGAAAATGTCAAGGACATTTGTTTTTGCTGGTTTTTTGGGTTTGTTTTTTTTTAGCATCCGAGTCTAATAATTCCAATATCTGAATTCTCCATAGACCTGTTTCTCTATACACTGTCCTATTATCTATCTCATCTTTAATTCTTTATTATGTGTCACTCAACTTTTTGATAGAATAAGATATACAACATTAAATATAATGCTTTTGTCTTTTAGTAAATGTTAATTCAAAGAAGCATCCCAACATACATTCTAATACCATATGCTGAAGTCTTTAGAAAACTTACCTGTTCAGTGTTAGATAATTTATTTAACATCTCAGGATTTCAGTTTCCTGAACTTCAAAAATGTAAATGGTTAATAACTATCTTCTTGGGTTTATGCGTGCATATAAAATGAGAGAACACACATGAAAAATAACTAGCATGTTATCAGGTTTAATAAATTTGAGTATTGTACAGATTTAATAAATTTGAGTTTTTTTCCCCTATCAAACCAAATATCATCAGAATTAAAATAAAATATGGAAATGGAAAGAAAATCCAGAGGGAGAAGCAAGAAAATAACTACTAATGTGTTTTAGATAATACATCTAGATTAATGATTGTGAGTAATTGGGTAGGATTTGAGGCCAGTACCTTTAAGCTATTAATACAAAGAGGTAGGAACAGAATTGAATTCCAGGAATAAGGAATGATCCACTGAGGAATGATTTACTGCAAGGACTGGCCCTGTTGACTGCCTTTGGATCAAAGACAGAAAAACTGCTGGGTACTCTAAGCAGACTATAAAGCAAAAGTTTATGAATGTTTCTTACAAGTAATTTAACACACAGTATAAGACAGTGGGTAATGAAGTACTAAATTCTTTAGAAAAGACTTTAAGTGTCTCTATCTCCTGAATCCATGATCTCTGCCATTATACCAATAATTTGGTTTTATACTACTGTGCACTGTTCATTATCTCTTCTAGACTAGACTTTATTACCTCAGAGACTTATATTTCCATTATCCCCTCCATAGCTCAATGCACACCTTTAAAAGTACTAAGTGAAATAAAGCAAAGAAAGCAAAACGTGTGTGTCAGTGGCAACCATCACAATGCCCATGGTGACATGAGGAAAGGTGACCTGGCTTTTATAATTCCACGGTCCTTTTCTCTAATGTTTAGAGAAAATTCAAATGAAAAGCATAGAACATACATAAGAGCGTTAGGAAACAGATTTATGCCTTCAAATAGCCTTTATTATACTACTTATAAAAATACCAATTATCCAGTGGACTTTGTAAAATGGCAGCCTGTGTCAAAGATATACATGATCGACCCACATCTCACACCTGCAGCTACAAAACATGGCTGATGAAAATGAAATGAGGTGTGTAAAAACTGTTTAGAGAAAATTACTGAATATACTGCAATCTTAGATTGCAATAAGAAACATCTTCTAGACAGATTCCCTTACTATTCATTAGATTATGCGTTATGATTGTCAGTTTCCTCTACAATAATAAGCTTATAAGAAACCTCCTAGTTTACTTGGGCTTTTAGAGGAAAGCATTCTGTGAATACAAAATAACGCATGGGCAGTGTTATAGAATTTTAATATCATTCTTTAGCATGTACAGAGCAGTTAAAGGACACCAGAGGCCTTGTTAACTGCTGTGTAGCTGACAAATAGGACTGAGATTGCTTCTGGCTGGAGATTCAGGAAAGGTGTCATCGAACAGGTGGTGATAAAGGAGGTCTCTGACAGATTAGTACAATTTAGATATAAATAAAGGGGTGGGAAGGTTGGAAGTAGGGTGAGAAAAAAGCAGAGGGATTGGAAAGAGCCACATTGGTAGAATAAGGGAGAGCTCATTTTGAATAAAATATAATATTCATGGAAAGTAATACAGAGAAATGGAGGAGCCATATAGTACAGATTTGGGCTTTGGAACTGGACAAACCTAAACTGCAATCCTGGAATATTTAATCTCAGTTTCCTGTGAAACAGTGTTTTCTCATAGTGCTGTAAGAATAAATGGGGTATCTGTGTATGTATGTCTGTTTAACATACTTCCTGGCACACAGTAGGTGCTCAAATAAATGTGGCTACTATTATCATAATGATCTTGAATGTAACACTAAGTAATCATCAAGAAAGTATTTAATAGTTATTAGTCTAGCAATTCCTGAAGTACAAGTTTTAATTGTTGGCCTTAAGTCAGGAATTAGCAAACTTCTTTTGCAAGGGCAGATAGTATTTTAAGCTCTGTAGGTTATACTGTCTCTTTCATAACTACTCAACCTGCTGTTGTAGCACAAAAGCAGCCACAGACAATATGTAAGCAAGTGGATGTGGCTATGTTCCAACAAAGTTTTATATATAAAAACAAGTGTGGACCAGATAGTTGGTTTGTACACCCCTGTCATAGTACTTCCCATGGAAATATTTTCCCTCTTATGGACAAACCTAGGAGAATGGTATATTATACATTTTTTTCCATATTCATATTAAATATGAATATTCTCCTCACTATGTAACTTAAAACTAAGATTTTCATTATAAAAGTAGAAATGTACTTATTATTTAAAAATAAAAAACATTATATCTAACACAAGGGCTATGCCTTGTCCACAATAAGTGTTCAATAGATGCTCATGGGATGGATAAATAAAAAATGAATAACCAATTGAATCTTTGTATTTTAAAGTAATTTTGTTTTGCCTTAGCTGGTTTGGCTCAGTGGATAGAGCGTTGGCCTGCAAACCGAAGGGTCCCGGGTTCAATTCTGGTCAAGGGCACATAACTCGGTTGCAAGCTCCTCCCTGGCCCAGGCAAGCCCTGGTCAGGGTTCGTGCAGGAGGTAACCAATTTTTTCTCACATCAATATTTCTCTTTGTCTTTCCCTCTCTCTTCCACTCTTTCTAAAAATCAATGGAAAAAATATCCTCGGGTGGGGATTAAAATAAAAATGAAGTAACTTTGTTTTAGTAATGGGACATGACCATCATTTCTGAGACAGGCTGTATAAGAATCATAAGTAAAATAGTCCAAATATCTTCTGTTTCAATATTTCCAGTGAGAAGAGCCCACTATGTACTAGTTGAGGAAGTTAATATCTAATAATTGTTTTAGAGCATTATTTAATATTCCAAATAGTTATTACATTTTTACTTTCTCCTAGCGATGGCTTTTTAAGAATTAGCAATTCTTTAAAATCTATTGAAAACTGAAACACTTGAACCTTCATTACTTTCCCCAACAACAGCTGTGCATATTCCATAGTCTTGACCAAGTAGCTACTTGACCAGATAAAATACATGGTGGGCAGCTTCTAAAATGGGCCAGATTGATCCCTCTCTGCCTCATGGCATTCATGCTTTTGTTAATTTCGCACCCCTGGAGTGTGAGTTGAACTTGTTGATGAACTTCCAACAAACAAATACAGAAGTGATGAGATGTCACTTCCAGGGTTAAGTTATAAACAGGCTTGGGTGTGTCATCTAGTGGCCCCCCTCTTTAGACATCTTACACTGAGGAAAGCAAGTAACCACACTATCAACAGCCACTTGGAGAGGCCCCCATCGCATGGCAAGAAACTGAAACCCTCAGTTTGATAGCCCATTTGGTCCAAAATTTGTCAACAACCATATGAGTCAGCTTGGAAGTGGATCCTTGCAGCCCAGTCAGGCCTGGAAATAACCATTTCACAGAGAGTCTGAAACCAGAATCACCGCCCTCTAAGCCCCTGGAAATGACCATTTCACAGAAAGTCTGAAACCAGAATCACCGCCCTCTAAGCCCCTCCTGGATTCCGGACCCACAAAAACCCTGAAATAACAAATATTTGCTGGTTTTGGTCACATGTTTTAGAGTAATTTTCCCTGTGTGCACACATACAATATAGTTCTGAAAATAGATTTGTCATATAAATTAAATATGTATTTCATAAAATTAGTGATTTTTACTCAAAATTTCAATAAGTTCTAGGAAAACTAGATGAAAATCACCACCTATATAGAGTTTTGTTTGAAGTCTACACTAGTCAGGAACCCATATTTACTTTGGTGATGTGGTATTTGGGCATAAAATACAGCCACAAATTAGTCTTACTCTATTATTAACATCTGAATTTATATTTTCTTTGATATGCTATTATACTCTTCAAGTTATGTGAATACTCATGATGACAGACTTCACATATTGTAAGAAAAATATATTGTATCCAATTGCAATTTGTTTAGATGAACTTTGGGAAAAGTTAGATTGCATTCCATATGCTTTCATAAATCAGATTGAAATGTCTTAGGATTCCCAGAAAGTAAATGGGAACCACCCAAGTATTATTTAAACCTAACTCATCTCTCCTCTTTTATACTCACAGCAGGAATACAATTTAACATGGAGCAAAGATTTCCATTTTCCCTTTTCTAGAGATGAATTCTGTATTCTCATCATTGTCCTCATTTCTTCTTTATCTACCCAGTTGGGAAGGTGGGGACTGGTAAGAGATGAGGCTAAATATAAAATAAAACAAAACAAAATAAAATAAAATACCACAAGAAAAACCAGCACATCATTCAGGGCTTTTTGAACCTTATTACAGATTTGGGTCATTTTTCTAAGAACAATGACAAAATAACAAGTCACTAAAAGTTTTTAATCAGAGAAGTGATGCATTCAGATTTGTGATTTTTAAGATGACTTTGGCTGTAACATAAATCATAAATTCAAGGAAGGCAAATAGGACAATTAATATTTTATTATTAAAATAATCCAGAAGAGTGGTTGGTGAAGGTAGAGATTAAGAGAAAATAGATTTGAGGGATAGTTGGATATATATATAATAAGTTACAGAATTACCCTCACCCTCCTACTTATTACAGTTAAGAAGTATAAGAACTAGTGATTTATTGGATATAGGAATTCATAGAGATGGTGATGGCAAGGATCCCAAGGTTTCTGAAGTCAGATGAGTGATTAAATAATTTACTGAGATAAGAAACCATGAATGAACAATAAGTTTGAGGGGAAAGATATGAGTTTAGTTTTTGATATGTTAGGATATGCCTTTGAGACATGCTGGTGAAGATATTCAGTAGACAATGGATGGATGGATAGATAATAAATGGATAGATGGATGGATGGATGGATGGTGGATGGATGGATAAATGAATAGATAGATAGATAGATAGATAGATAGATAGATAGATAGATAAAATGAAGAACAGATTATCCTGGAGTTGACAGAAGTGGTATAACCTAGAGAGCTGTATTTGGGAGTCCTTAGCATGTTGATTATAACAGAAGCCACACTGTGGATGAGGTATGAATAGGGAGGACTTTGAGCCTTGAGGAAGTCCCAACTTTTAGAACTTTCAGAAAAATCTCAGCTGTCATGGAGGATGTTAACAAAGTTCCATCTAATGGCTTCAATTTTCTTTATTAATTAAAATATGAGAATATATGCTGTGAGAGACGAGGTAGGAAAAAGTATCAGAGGTTTGAGAAGAGTAAAGGAGAGAAAGAGTGGAGGTCCAGCTTGAATTTGGTGAGCATGAATTTATGAATTAATGACTGTTAATTTCATAATTATACACAGTCTGACATTGTAGGAGAAACTGTTCCAGAGGGTACCATAAATGACATCATAAAAAGTCTATTTTCCTAACATAATCACTTTAAAGAGTCTGTTGTATTTTTAGAAATATTATTCTGCAATTCCTGTTATTCATATATTGTATAAGTAAAATTAATCTGAGGGGAAAGGAGTATAATTTGCTTTTTGTTTAGGGTATTATTTTCCACATATAGCCAAATTCCACCAATTTAAGCAAACTGAGATAACTACATTTTCAAATTGGTCAACTGTTTCTATGGGTGATTTCCCTGCAGGTACTGCTGCCCTAGTCTCCTCCCTTCACCCCTCTATAAACTAACATTGGGTTAAAAATGTACCGAGTGCCAGTCTGCTTTACTAAATGGCTAAGACAGCACATAACAAATGCCAAATAAATAATTGCTGTTTGATAAAAATGGCTCTTATCAGCAAGGCCAGTATTTATATGTAAAAGAATGATTCCAATGGGCTTAAAAACATTTGCTCTCTTAAATGAGTTAAACATACCCACAGAAATTATGTTGACATTACTCACTTGCTAAGCAGAGATAAACATTAGTCCTGGTCCAGTCGGAATTCTTTTAGTTTCAAAACTTTGGCACTAAAATTCAAAAAGCTTCACCATTCATTTCAAAAAATATTTTGGTATGCAGAAGTTACAGAATCACCATAGAAATGATCCATTTCAGGGTAGTGGTGGAAGTGTAGTGGGGGAGAGGAGGATTATTCACCAGATGACCTTTCCATTTCAAGTTGACCACAGCCAGTAAGCACATTAGCAAATTGCATCGAGGTAACCAAAATCCACACTATCCTGGCATGTACCTATGATTGTGTTCTTTTTTTATCAGAGATCATCTATTCTCTTCCAACAAGATTGGAAACAGTGTTGCTGCAAATTGCTCATTAATCAAAATGGATTTATTGAGCATCCATAGTGTGCAAAGCCTGTACTAAGTGATTCAAAATAACAGGTTGCCTAGTTACCATAAAATAGAAATATTCCCCTGTGAAGGTTAAAATTAAATGAAAAGCAGATAAGAAAACATTATCTTTGATGGCATCTGACTATTTCATAAGGGCTTTTTCTGCCATTACAGCCATTTTCTTTTAAAGATAATGGTCATTCATTCATTCACTCATTTGATTATTCATTCATTTATGCAACTGAGTCACCACTGTGATTATATGCGGTTCTTTTTTCCTGATACAATAAGGGAAAAATATTATTCAATACTGACTGCATAAATATGAGTCTCAGATAGCAAATTACCAAGGAAGTACTGGACTTCTGTTATTCTTTATTTAATGAGCCTGGTACTACAGCAATATCATGTCTTACTCTGTGTAAAATCTGTAGTCATTGAGGCATTAGTTAAAATGCACCTTGGGAAAAGCATCCCTCATTTTCTGGTTGGACTGCAAAACTTTGTTGAATATAGCCTTACTAATAAGGTGCTTCATATTTAAATCAAACCAGTGGAAATGCTGAATTTTTTTCCTTGTGGTCAGGGTGAGATAATATTTTGTACTAGCTCATCCTAGTTAATACATGGGACAGCCCACAGAAAGGTAACTAAGATGCATATTAACTGTGATTTTCTGAGAAACTGTATATTCTATATCTATGAATGACACTGCCGGTCACAGCCATGACCCTCAAGCTGCTTAGCCTCTGAGATAAGCAGGCCAGGCGGAGTCTGCCCTCACATCCCAGGCATTCTCATTCACCCCTCCCTTCTGTGTAGTATTGAGTTTGTGTGCTCAGTTTTGGTCCCCATATTTGTTCCCTTGAGCTGCTGTAACAGAGCACTCCCAACTAGGTATTTTAACAGAAGTGTATTATTTCACAGTTCTGAAGGCTAGATGCCTGAAATCGAGATTTTGGCAGGGTTGGTGTCTCCTGAGGCCTACAAGAGAGGTTTTGTTCTGAGCTGTCTCCTTGGTTTTCAGATGTATCTCTCCACATCATCTTTTCTCTTTCCATATCGCCAGTAAACAAATCTCCCCCTTTTTATAAGGTCACCAGTCATGTTGGATTAGGGCTCATCTAATGACTCTGCTTCAACATAATTATCTCTATAAAGACCTTCTATCCAAACACTCTAAATAAGGTCACATTTTGAGGTACTAGAATGTGAGTTGGATTCCATAAAAAGGAGAGGGGGAGCACAATTTAACCATAATAGTCCCTCTAAATATCTGATCATCCCTTCATCATATCTCTTTCCTAACTCTTCCTCCTCCCCCTCCCCCTCCTCCCCCTCCCCCTCCCCCTCCCCCTCCCCCTCCCCCTCCCCCTCCCCCTCCCCCTCTTCTTCTTCTTCTTCTTCTTCTTCTTCTTCTTCTTCTTCTTCTTCTTCTTCTTCTTCTTCTTCTTCTTCTCTCTCTCTCTCTCTCTCTCTCTCTCTCTCTCTCTCTCTCTCTCTCTCTCTCTCTCTCTCTCTCTCTCTCTCTCTCTCTCTCTCTCTCTCCCTTTCTCCTTCAGAAGCCAGTTCTTGTGTGTGTAGAGATCCCCATTTTATCTGTAAGCGTATGTCATTTTATCCAACACAAC
Organism: Myotis myotis; assembly: GCF_014108235.1. Taxonomy (NCBI): domain Eukaryota; kingdom Metazoa; phylum Chordata; class Mammalia; order Chiroptera; family Vespertilionidae; genus Myotis; species Myotis myotis. The sequence continues at coordinate 197,520,079 of NW_023416335.1, forward strand.
TAACCGAAAACTATAAAACACATTCCCTAACATGTAACACTTTAGTTCCCTTGGCTATTTATTTCACAGATGTCGGAATCCCTAAGGCAGGAAGGGATGAGCTTCACTCTCAGCTTTGTCCCTCTTCCCTCAGGGCTGCCATTGCGTCTGTCCTGTCCTCCATCATTTCTTGCTGAGACTGCACATTGATCTCCTCATTAATCCTCTTGCCTCTAGTCTCATCTCTGTCCAATCTATTCTCCACATTGCTTCCAGAGAGTCATTTTAAAACAAAAACCTATCACGTCACATCCCCACTTACAGTCTGTCAGTGATTTGCTCCTGCTGTGGGGTAAGGCCCAAACTTCTGCATGCCACTCTTATTATGCATTTTCCCTAAGAGCATTCCCTAGCCTGGGGGACATACAAGTCCCTCTCATCCACCCAACTCTTCCTTCTTTGAGGCTCAGATCAGGCAGCAGCTCCCTCAATAAGCTTCCACTCACTCTCTCCTGCCCTCCCATGAAAACCTCATGTTTACCTCTCTCATTGCACTTATTACCCATAATTTTAACACATTCTAAGCTCCTAAAGATCAACATTTGTACCTTTCACTCTGTTTCCTCTGCAACATGTAGTGCAATGTCTAGAACACAAGAGGCACTCAATAAATGCATGTTGAGTGGATGAGGAACTGGAGGGTAGTTACCCACCCAGTGCAATATGAGTGCCTTTAAAAGACTCAGATGCATCAAGAGGTGCCTCCATATCCAAAAGTCCTACTTTCAGTCAATACAGGACTTAGTAACAAAGGAAAAACATCCATAACTCCCTGAGAAGTCAGTAACTCCCTAATACAGTGATGGCGAACCTATGACACATGTGTCAGAGGTGACACGCAAACTCATTTTTTTGGTTGATTTTTCTTTGTTAAATGGCATTTAAATATATAAAATAAATACCAAAAATATAAATATTTGTTTTACTATGGTTGCAAGTATCAAAAAATTTCTATATGTGACACAGCACCAGAGTTAAGTTAGGGTTTTTCAAAATGCTGACACGCCGAGCTCAAAAGGTTCGCCATCACTGCCCTAATAGGTCAGTAACTTCCCTGAACTCATCAGCTTGGTTAGTTGGCCTGAGAGTACAAGGAAAAACTAAGGAAGAGGCATAGCAGAGTGAGAGACTTGGAAGTAACTGGATCCATGAAAAACCTAAGCTACAGGTTAATGGAATCAAGAGGAAGAGGACGCAATCTGTTTTCCCATCCAGCCAGAAGACAGGTATGCCGACGCTCTCTTCACCCTGCTATGGTGCTCATGGAGGCAAATTCTGTGGATTTCCAGATAAGGTTCCATCTATAATTGGAACAGAAACTGCTCTGACTTGTATTCATCCCTATTCCTAACATGAAAAATAAAATTTCTTCCATTCTAATACTGGACTCCCTCACCCCTAAAAATTCATAGTCACAGCCCAAAGGTCACTCTAGGCCAGTGATGGCGAACCTATGACACGCGAGTCAGAGGTGACACGCAAACTCATTTTTTTGGTTGATTTTTCTTTGTTAAATGGCATTTAAATATATAAAATAAATATCAAAAATATAAATCTTTGTTTTACTATGGTTTCAAATATCAAAAAATTTCTATATGTGACACGGCACCAGAGTTAAGTTAGGGTTTTTCAAAATGCTGACACGCTGAGCTCAAAAGGTTCACCATCACTGTTCTAGGTACTGTGGGCCAGCCTCACTTCTACATCTGAAAAAGCCACTGGACTGTGACCAATAATTATGAATTAATCCTGGGTCAGTTAAGCAAACTGACTTCTTTTATGCTGAATCCAGATGACTGAACACAATTGAGGAAAATCATATTCATGCAAATTAATTCTTAACCCACTCAGTTACAGTGGGATTTGTATTCTCCAAATGTGGCTATAAGAACATATTTTTATAATATAACTTTATCTTTTAATATATTATTTTATTGATTTCAGAGAAGAAGGAAGAGGGAGAGAGAGAAACATCAATGAGAGAGGATCAATGATCAATTGCCTCCTACAATCCCCCTACTGGGGATTGAGCCCGCAATCCAGGCATGTGCTCTCACTGGGAATCGAACCGTGCCCTCCTGTTTCATAGGTCGACGTTCAAGCACTGAGCTGCACTGGCCATGCTCTTATAATGTAACTTTAGTAATACATTTCCTTAAAGGGTTGGGGAAGATTAAATTACCTCCACTTAAATAAAGGCAGCCTCTTAACTACAATGAAATTGATGTTGTCTTTGAGGCTAAGTCATAAAATGTCATACCTAGAGCTCTGCCTCATTCTCTAAGGATGCTTGCTCTTAGAATCCCATCACATACCATGAGGAAGTCCAAGTTGACCATGCCAGCCATATGAATAAGGATTGGCCTTGCAACTGGATGCTCCTGAACCTAGCAACATTGTCCCAGTTGATATCACTTGGAGCAGAAAGAAGTTACCCCTGCCAAGCCCTATCCAAATTGCAGATTTATAAGAAAAATAAATGACTGTTGTTTTAACGCACTAAGTGTTGAGGTGGCTTATTATGCAGCAATCAATAAACAGATTGTGGTACTTGGAAATGGGGTGCTTTCATATCAAAAATCTGAGTGGCGTTCACTTGGTGATTGGGCGGCAGGACAAGCTGTAAGGGCCTCCCAGTGAGTGACTGTGAAAAGCTAAATGGCCTTTGGGAGATGATTCATGGAAGCCCAAAGCACTATGAGGAAGCGGTTTGTAAAGCTCAAAGGACAGAAAATGCAATTGGAAGCTCAAGGCAAGGATTCATGTGTCATGTCATAGTAGAAAGTTTGGCAACATTGACATCTGCGGTAGCATAGAAAATAGCAACTGAACCGAATGAACTCTATGATCTAGCTAAGGAGATTTCCAGGCAGAATATTTAAAGTAGAACTTAGCTTCTTCTGGCTGCCTATGATAAAATTCAGAGAACTGCAGAGTGGCCTGCTAAAGTCAAAGGAGCCAGGAATTTCTGGGTATAAAAACAAAATTGGTTTCTTTTTTACAGCAGCTCCACATGGCAAATAATTAATAATAATAATAATAATAATAATATCATCTCAAATTAAGAAGGCCAATGATCAAGTCTGGGTGGGAGTACAAAATCATTCCTTAACACCTAAACAAGATCTCAGGAAGAGCCACATAGAAACTTTAAGCCAAACAGAAAGGCCCTTTAAGGATTTTTAAGGGCATACCTTATAGATCCTCTCGGTTCAACAATAGGACTTCTAAGAATCTCAAGGACATTGTCTCACAGAAGTCACCCAATATTCAGAAGAGCTTATCTGGAATATAAGCTTTTGTCTAATGGGGTGTAATATAAATTGAAACACAAAAAGTCCACGAAGTTTTAAAAGAAATTATATCAGCTTGACCTGGAAGGAACAGAGATAGTACACAATGAAAGATCTTTTGACTGCTCAAATTTTTAAGGCAGGAAACAGGTGAGAAAGACATTAAGCTGTAAATATGGGGGGTTTTTTATGGAAAAGGAAGAATGACTCAGAGGCTGGAACCTAGAGCCCCAGAGAATAATTTCTATGCATAGGACTGACCCTTAATCAAGGAACTGTGTCTGATTAGCTTCATAACAGCCACAGGCTGGGACTGCTGTGGGCCCTGTTTTCCCTGTGTCTGAATAGGAATGTCAATTGTGGCCTTCCTACGCTTGTTCCACTATTATAAGTTGGGTGTGTAGGAGAGGAGACTGATAAATTATCTCTTTAGGTCATCGCTGCCAAGAGCAAAAGTAATCAAGAACAGTAAGTACCATGGAGAGTCATGCACCTAGGCAGTGTCATTCCTATGAGGCCTCTTGCCAGGAAGTTAAGAGACTTCACATCAAATCCCTCTGACTTACCAGGACTTACTTCAAAATGCAAACAAAACAAAACAAAACAAAACAAAAAAAGAAACAGGTTATCATGATTATATTGGGGAATTTCCATGTTGAAAATATTGTGGGAACTCAAAATATGAATGACATATCTTCACATACACAAGCATGCAGATCAAATTGTAAGACACATTACCAGTTCTTGGGGAAGGGGCTCTTGCAATTTCTAAGGAGCAGGGTTTCTTGGTAACTGCTGTGTCCGTGGGATCACAGAGAAAGTTCTCGTTTTCTGAAGGAAACGTATCCAGAGAAGCAGATGGTACAATTTCCATAGTGTAATTCCTCTTCTTTGGATAGGATTCCTGAAAGGAAGGAGAAAAAATAAAAATAGCTTTGTGATAAAGACACAGCCTGTTTAATTTATAAAAGCTAGGAAAGATAACGGGTTCATCAGCGCTCCCAAAAGTGATTGACAAGGGATGATTCATCTGTTTGAATAAGTTATGCAATCATGTTACTCCAATATTATCAGCAATCTTTTTAGAAGAGTCTTTGTAATTTGGCTCCCCAGAATTTATCACTGAACTAGTAAAGTTCAGAATCTCTTGTCTTGATCTCTCTTTATAATATACTAGTAGCCCGGTGCACAAAATTCATGCACTGGGGTGGGGGGGGGGCCCTCAGTCTGGCCTTCACCCTCTACAATCTGAGGCCCCTCAGGGAATGTCCAACTGCCTGTTTGTGCCCACGCTTTTAACGGATAACAGCTCCATTGTTGTTTCTTTCTTATGCTTAAAACCATTGGAATTAGCAGGTATTCAAAGTGTGTATACATTTTGGGGGGACACCCTGTATATCCCTAGTCAGCGGTGAAAGAAACCAACAGCAGATTTGGAACCCCCAGACAGGGAACCTTGCTCACTCCCCACATGTCTCCCCACTTCACTTTCCACCTTCATGGGCAGCAGGAGAATCAACGCTTTCTCTCATTAATTCGGAAAAGCACGTACTGTCACCTGCTGCCCGGCAGGAATGAGCTAGGCCCCAAGCAAGCGAGGCTCAGTCAGGGCAGCCTTTGCTCATGGGTGCTGGCACCCAAAGTGCACATTCCTCCTCTCCAGTCGCCCCGACTATCCCACTGTTTCACTGAGAGGATGGAATTCCTCTCCGCCTCTGGGTTCTTGATCTTGAATGCTGACCGAAGGCACCTCAGCAAGGGCCGCCCGTGCCCACCAGGTGTGTCTGTCTGCATCTGCTCCTGCCTCAGCACCTGCATTAACCCCCTAGAGGTGATCTCGTAGCTGCACTGGCCTCCATGGGAACAGCATCACCACTCCGCCCTCTCACTGTCATCTCACAGGCGCCCACCCTCAGCACCCACCAGAACACCCAGACACTCTCCAAAGGACGTGAGCGCATCAGAGGGGATGTGTGCACATCCTGTGGGGGTGTTAGGCATGCTGGGTTGATGGAAGTGTGGTGGAGAGGTGGGGGAACTTGTGCACGCCTTGGTTTACAACTGTTGAAGGCGCGGGAGGGTGACAGTGTGCTGGGGGATGTTAGCACGCCAGGGGGGGGGATGTGCACACCAGAAGCCTCTGGCTTTGCAGATCTGCAAACCCCCGTGGTGTGGCCAGGAGGACATCAGTCTGGCCTGCCACAGTGGCTGTCCCTGCGATCCTGCACCTTCTGGGCCAGGAGGTGGATCTTGCGCAGCCACTCCTGGGCACTGATGGCCTGCAGGCGCTACTTCAGCTCAGCCTGCAGGCTCCGCTTGGCGCGCTCACAGCTGTCACCACCGCCATGTGGGGAGTACAGGCCGCCCTCCGCTGGCCTGCCTCCCCTGTCCAGAGGCTCTCTGCACTGCTCACCTGCCCAGAGTGACTGGGGCTGGGCGGAAGCCAGGCATCCTGCCCTGCCCAACCCCGGCCAATCAGCCCCTGTGTGAGCTGCCGCCCGGCCGGGAAGGGTCACGGATCCGGGTCCCGGGACCGCAGACAGCCTCAAGCACTGCCCCCCGCTCAGCAGGGTCACAGATCTGTGTCTTGGTCCCGTAGACAGCCTCAAGCGCTGCCCCCGCCTGTAAGGGTCACAGATCCGGGTCCCAGGACCATGGACAGCCTCTAGCACTGCCCCCGCCTGCCAGGTCATGGATCCGGGTCCCAGTCCGCAGACAGCCTCAAGAACTGCCCCCCGCCCGGCAGGGTCACAGATCCGGTCCCAGACTGCGGACAGCCTTGCCCGCTGCCGCCCGCCTTCAGTATGCAAATTAGCCGCCATCTTGTTGCTTCAGGGTGGGGGTCCCGCTTGGGTGCCTGGCCAGCCTGGATGAGGGGATAATGGCTGTTTGCAGCTGGTTACACCCCCTTCACGGTGGGGGTCCCCACTGGGGTGCCTGGCCAGTCTGGGTGAGGGGCTGGGGGCCATTTTCAGGCTGAGGGGTGACTGAAGCTCCCAACCTCTCCTTTATTTCTTTTTTTTTTTTTAATTCTGGGATTTATTTACCTTCTATGGCTGTCACTGGAGCTGAGAGCCGGCTTTAGCTCTGAGGCCCGGCTGCAGCTCTGAGACCTCGGCTACTGAAAGCAGGTATCTGGGTTTGTTCTATAATTGAAACAATGTTGCAGTCCTGCTGGCTGAAGCCCGGCTGGCTGAAAGCAGGTTTCTGGGGTTTGTTTAGCTTCTATAATTGCAACATTGTTTCAGAGTGCAAGCTCAGAGGCCGGCAGCGGCAGGCAGGGAACCTTAGCTTCCTCCATCACTGGAGCAAGCAAGCCTCCTGTTCGCTTCAGCTGCCTGGCTGCCGGCCGCCATCTTGGTTGGCAGTTAATTTGCATATCGCCCTGATTAGCCAATGGGAAGCGTGTCAGAGGTACGGTTAATTACCATGTTTGTCTATTATTAGATAGGATGTCTATTTTCTAGCTGTGGCCTAAACTGTTGTTTAATGAACAGTCATTCCCAAGACTCTACTCCTTTGCCTGCTTCCTGGAGATAGGCATGAGACTCAGTTTTGGTCAGTTGGATATAAGGGGAAGTTTGCTGGAAGAGTTCTGAAAAACTATCTTCCCCAGAGAAAAGAAATGCAAGGAGGCTGCTTCAGAGCCTCAGCCCTCAGGTTCCTCTGTCTGGATGCTTTTTTGATGCCCGGTGCTAGGGCAGGGACATTGTAACCATAAGGCAATAAGCCTAAAGTTAAAAAGGTAACAGGTCAACGACAGCAACAGAAGAATAAAAAGAGCTTGGGCCCATGATGACATCATTGAGCTACTCAAGTAGCCCAGGACCAGTTTCCCCAGGCTTCTTAAATAACTAATAAAGTTCCTAATGCTTGAGCCATTGTAATGTGGGTTTTCTGCCATTTCGAGGTAAAAGCATTCCCACATAACACACTAGTATTTTTCATGGTGAATAATCTTAACTAATATACTAAGGTTACTCCTTGCAAGTTAGAATAAAATTAAGGTCCAACTCTACTAGTATATTACTGATTCTTCACTATATTCTAAAAATTAGAATTATTTCATTTTACAAGATCTTAATTTCTTATATAGACATTAACTGAGCATCAGATATTTATTGGGCATCATCACATACAGCTAGGACTATGCTATTCGCAGATTTTTTAAAACTAATAAGAAATAATCCTTGCCCTCAGAAAGGTCACAGTTTACTAGAGGAAAATAAAACCAGATTATCTGCATTGTGAATTTAACAATTAACCATGTTTTGTTTTTGATATCGGTTACCTTTGTATAGTATAATTCACTACCAAAAGAAAAAGCCAAATAAGAAAAAACTAATAATTTCAAAAAAATTTTCCAAGACATATCCAAGGGTTGGTAAAGATGCAGCACAAGCTCCTATTTTCCCCTATAATATTTACAATACCGAGAGTAAGTAGTCAAGGTCAGTGCAATTGCTTTCGGACCATACCAGACCCTCACACATCAAAGAGTCAATTATGTTCACTCTACTCTACTGAAAGCAGGAAATTGGGAGTAATTTATTTTTAACAACAAAGGGTGACAAAACAGAAAGCGTCCAGAGAAAAGCAATCAGGATGGCATGTGATTTAAAAACCATGTCACAGAAGATATGATGAAAGGGCTGCAGCGTTCCAACCCAGAGGAGCCTGACAGCAGGCGACAGTGCTCTCAGCATGTCTGAAAGGCTGCCTCTCAAGAACTATCCCACAAAGTGGGGAAGGGGAGAGGTTGCTGTGGTAGATTTAGTCCAATATTCTTAAAGGCAGAACAGCCCGGCTGGTGTGGCTCAGTGGTTGAGCATCGGCCAATGAACCAGGAGGTCACAGTTCGACTCTAGCTCCAGATGGGGGCACACACCTGTGTTGCCCCCAGTGGGGGGGAGGCAGCCGCAAGATGATTCTCTCTCATCATTGATGTTTCTATCTCTCTCTCCCTCCCCCTCCTCTCTGTGAATAAAAACATATTTATTTTTTTTTTAAAGGCAGAACAAAGATGGATATTTACAAGTCAAGGAGGGCAAATTTGGGTCAATACAAAAAGGAATTTTCTATGAATTGATAATATTGTTTATCTTTTGGTTAAGTTGGAAATCTGTGTTTATAAAGAATTATGAGCATTTAACCAACACAGCAGGGAGACCACACCAGAGCCCTCAGCTGGCAGGTACTGGGGCCCACATTTGAGCAGGTGCAAAGAACAAATGGACTATTTTCGCTGGACATGGATAAGGAAAGTGTTGAGTGTCAAACCCATGTCATGTGAGAAAAGATTGAAGAAAGGGTGCAGGGATACATGCATCACAAGTACTTGAAAAGTAGAAGGGTGAAGCCAATTGTTCTCTAAGGGGTACGAATGTGCAGATGGAGAGATGGTAACAAGGAGACAGATTTCAGCTCAAGATGAGCTTTCTAAATATTAGAGCTTCCAGGTGTGAAACTGGCTGCTTAGCAGATAGCAAGTTCCCTGCCACTGGAAGTCCTCAAGCCTAATGTGATCAACACAAGACATCGCCTGAGAACAGAAGATGGTGGTTTGACTGAAATGAGCTTTAAGATGATAATTAAGTAAGAAGATGGGAATAGAAGTATGTGTCAGCATAAGTTACAAGCTACCTGTATACTTTTGCTGCTTCCTGAATTCTTTTTCTGATAATGAGAAAAGTAATACTAACACAAGGAAGGATGGGTTTATGACTCTCTCAAAGTTAGTGATGACTCACAATTTCAAATGACTCAAAACAGGTGAAAGCTTTTGGAGGTGGTTTTAATGCTCTGACATGTCCTTCAATATAAAGAAATTATACCCTGAAGACTTACCCTGACATTTAAATAGGAAGGCTATACCATAAATGTGAAATACTAAGGAAATTATAAGGAGAGTCTTTAAGTGGGTGGGAAGAGATCATCCTGAATTATCCACTTATAAGTGAAGGAGAAAAGGGGAGTCAGTGTCAGAGTGATAAGCATGAGAGATTTGACTGGCCATGGCTGGCTTTGAGAATGAAAGGACTACAGCTCATAGAAGCTAGAAAAGGCAAGAAGATAAACTCTTCCCTAGAGTTTCCAGAAAAAATGCAGCTCCACAAACAGCCCTATACACACCATGAATTTGGCTTAGTGGGACCCATCCTCTATTTCTAGAACCATCTACACTAATAAAAGAGAAACATGGCAATTGGCGTACGACCGCTACCCTTTTCATTGGCTAATCAGCAAGATATGCAAATTAACTGTCAGCCAAGATGGCGGCCGGCAGCCAGGCAGCTTGAAACCAACATGAGGCTTGCTTGCCTCAGTGACGGAGGATCGTTGGAGGAAACCAACGTTCCCCACCTGCGGCTGCAGGCCTCTGAGCGGGCAGTTTAAGAAACATTGTAACAAATACCGCCGGACTTCAGCCAGCAGATTCGCAACATTGTAAGCAAAGGCCAGAAACCTACTTTCAGCCACGGAGGCCTAAGAGCTGGAGCCAAGCCTCAAGGTAAAGCTGGCCCAGAATAAAAAAAAAAAAAGAAGAAGAAGAAAAGGAGCGGTTGGGAACTTCAGTCACTCCCAGCCTGAAAACAGCCCTCAGCCCCTCACCCAGACTGGCCAGGCACCCCAGTGGGGACCCCCACCCTGATCCAGGACACCCTTCAGAGCAAACCAGCCGGCCCCACCCATGCACCAGGCCTCTACCCTATATAGTAAAAGGGTAATATGCCTCCCAGCACCGGGATCAGCGGAGCCACGAGGCCTCCTGGCACCGGGATCAGCGTGACAGGGGGCAGCGCCCAAACCCCCTGATCGCCCTGCGGCTCTGTGTGTGACAGGGGGCGGGGCCCCAACCCCCTGAGCAGCCCTGCTCTGTGCCTGATAGGGGGGAGCTCCCCAACCCCCCCCCCCACGGGCCCTGCTCTGTGTGTGATGGGGTAGAGCCATAACCTCCCCATTGGCCCTGCCCTGAGTGCGACAGTGGCGGCGCCCCAACCCCCTGATCCACCCTGCTCTGTTGGTGATAGAGGGCGGTGCCCCAACCCCCTGATGGGCCCTGCTCTGTGTGTGACGGGGGCAGCGCCCCAACCCCCTGATTTGCCCTGCTCTGTGCGTGACAGGGGGTGGCGCCGCAACCTCCCCATCGACCCTGCCTTGAGTGTGACAGGGGGCGGTGCCCCAACCCCCCAATTGGCCCTACCCTGAGCGTGACTGAGGGTGGCATCGCAACCTCCCAATCCGCCCTGCTCTGTGCATGACAGGGGAAGGTGCCCCAACTCCCCAATCGGCCCTGCTCTGAGCCTGACCAGGGGCTGCACCTAGGGATTGGGCCTGCCCTCTGCCACCCGGGAGCAGGCCTAAGCCAGCAGGTCGTTATCTCCCGAGGGGTCCCAGACTGCGAGAGGGCACAGACCGGGCTGAAGGGCCCCCCCGACCCCCCGAGTGCACAAATTTTTGTGCACCGGGCCTCTAGTAAATTAATAACGTTATGTTTTTTTTAAGCTACTAAGTGTGTGGTAATTAGTTACCGCAGCAATAGAAAACGGACAGGGTAAAACCAGCAGAAGCCATCACATAGAGAGGCAACAGAAACTATTAAAGGCTGAGTGGGGGACATGAAAATTGGAGTCCAGTGGAAAATACTCTTTGTTATATTATGACTAGAGGCCCAGTGCACGTAATCGTGTGCGGGTAGGGACCCTAGGCCTACCCTGGGATTAGGGCCATCGTCTGCTCACTTGCCAGTGCCCAGGCCTGCCCTGCCACCACTCACCCCAGTTCCCCATGGTTCTCCATTTGTCATCCAGTGATCGGAGCTTGTGGGCTGTGGGGAGGGACCAAGAGGTCTGCCTTCCGCCCACTCGCCAACCCCCAGTCCCGCTCCACCGCCACCCCGGTTCCCCCATGGTTCCACGTTGGCCATCCAGCTATCGGAGCCTGCGGAATGGGGAGAGGGACCAAGAGGTGGTCAATGCACTTTATAGCAACAGGTCAATCAGTCGTTCCAATTGTTACACTGTTATGGTTACTAGCCCTTTATTATATAGGATGTGATTCAATATTTTAAAGATAATGATTTTTTTTCACTTTCACTTAGTCTTAAATGTAATGCAGTACTATTGTAACAGAGTTTCCCTCCCACTCTATCTTGGATCTTGACAAGTAATTCTGAAGTGAATTTGGAAAAATAAATGTGCACGATAGCCAGGTTATCAATCTGAAGAGAGAAAAGTAATGGGGCGATACAGATCAGCCTTTACCAGACATTTAAATAAATTACAAATGGCTGTGATATAATAATCAAAAGGCAATAGAATAGAAGAGAGAATTTAAAAAAGCAAAGCTCAATGTTTGTGGAAATTTATTATATTATGAAAGTGTTAGGTCAAATCAGTAGAGAAAGAATAGATTATGTAATAGTTGCCAGTGAGATAACTGACTAGTCATCTGGAAAGAAAGAATAAAGCTAAATAAATACTTCATTTCTTATATGAAAATAAGTTCCAGAAAATATTTAAATAGCAAATAAATAAACTTGTAATAATAATCTCAAAATAGGAATAACCTCTGACTAGGAGGGATAACCAGACACATAACCAGAACTGTAGAAAAAAAAATTGATGAATTTGAGTACATGTAAATATTTCTATAAAGCCACTAAGATTCCAAATATTGAGACAAATGACAGATTTGGGGAAATTCTATGACAAAGGATAAATATCTTCATTATATCAGGAGAATTAAAAATTGAGATGAAAGAGATCATTATCTTAAGGGAAAAGGCGGGCAAAGGATAGGAGCAGTTCATTTTCTTATCTGAATAGATGCTTGATCTCATTTATAATTAAACTAGAGGCCCGGTGCATGCATTCGTGCACTGGTGGGATCCCTCAGCCTGGCCTGTGGGGATCAGGCCGAAACCGGCTCTCCAACATCCCCGAAGGGTCCTGGATTGCGAGAAGGCAGTTCTCGGGTGACACAGCCCGGAATCGGGCTCCCTCTTCTCTGGCAACGGGTGCATCACCCAAGAACCACAGCTGCCAAGTCACTGCAGCTCGGCAGCTCCTGCATTGAGTGTTTGGCCCCTGGTGGTCAGTGCACGTCATAGCTACCGGTCAGATATCTGCCCCCTGGTGGTCATTGCACATCATAGCTACCAGTCGGACAGTTGGACAGTCAATTAGGCTTTTATATATAGGGATGTAAATAAATTAAAGTAACACATCATACACCATTCTTGATCAAGTTGCTGTAGATAACAGATAGTGTTAGTGACAATTTGGAAAAATGGGTACCATTAGGTGAAGTGTGAATTGGTTTAAGCCTCTTTTAGGCTAACGTCAATTGTTATAAAAGACCTTTAGGAAGCAGATCTTGAGATAGCAACAACTTTTAGAGCTTTGCCATGATAAAAATGTTCTTCCTTCACCTGGAAACAGATGGATGGATAAAGTGCCATCATTATTCCTAGAGCATGGTACTGCAAGGCACTATTTATATGTACTCCATAATTATCACTCTTACACTCTAGAAAATTATGTGCACTTGCTACTTTTAAAATATTTTTCATTAAATTTACTGGAGTGGCATTGGTTAATAAAATTATATAGGTCTCAAGTGTACAGTTCTTTTTTTTTAAGAGAATTATTTTTTTTAATATATATTTTATTGATTTTTCACAGAGAGGAAGGGAGAAGGATAGAGAGTTAGAAACATCGATGAGAGAGAAATATCGATCAGCTGCCTCCTGCACACCCCCCACTGGGGATGCGCCCGCAACCAAGGCACATGCCCTTGATTGGAATCAAACCTGGGATCCTTCAGTCCGCAAGCCGATGCTCTATCCACTGAGCCAAACCGGTTAGGGCAAGTGTACAGTTCTATAATACACTAGAGGCCCAGTGCACAAAAATATGTGCACTCGGGGGGGAGAGGGGGGCCTCTCAGCCTGGCCTGTGCCCTCTCGCAGTCTGGGACCCCTCAAGAGATAACAACCTGCTGGCTTAGGCCTGCTCCCGGGTGGCAGAGGGCAGGCCCAATCCCTAGGTGCAGCCCCTGGTAGGGCTCAGAGCAGGGCCGATTGGGGAGTTGGGGCACCGCCCCCTGTCATGCAGAGAGCAGGGCGGATTGGGAGGCTGCGATGCCACCCTCAGTCATGCTCAGGGTAGGACCGATTGGGGGGTTGGGGCACCGCCCCCTGTCACACTCAAGGCAGGGTCGATGGGGAGGTTGCGGCGCCACCCCCTGTCACGCACAGAGCAGGGGCAATCAGGGGCTTGGGGCACCACCCCCTGTCACACACAGAGCAGGGCGGATCAGGGGGTTGGGGCGCCGCCACTGTCGCACTCAGGGCAGGGCCAATGGGGAGGTTATGGCTCTACCCCATCACACACAGAGCAGGGCCCGTGGGGGGGGGGGGGGGTTGGGGCGCCACTCTCTATCACCCACAGAGCAGGGCAGATCAGGGGGTTGGGGCGCTGCCACTCTCACACTCAGGGCAGGGCCAATGGGGAGGTAATGGCTCTACCCCGTCACACACAGAGCAGGGCCGATCACGGGGTTGGGGCGCTGCCCCCTGTCACACACAGAGCAGGGCCCATCGGGGGGTTGGGGCGCCGCACCCTGTCACACACAGAGCCGCAGGGTGATCAGGGGGTTGGAGAGCTCCCCCTATCAGGCACAGAGCAGGGCTGATCAGGGGGTTGGGGCGCCTTCTCCTTCATGAACAGAGCAGGGTGGATAGGGAGGTTGTGGCCCTGCCTCCTGTCACACACAGAGCCTCAGGGCGATCAGGGGGTTTGGGCGCTGCCCCCTGTCACGCTGATCCCGGTGCCGGGAGGCCTCGAGGCTCCGCTGATCCCGGTGCTGGGAGGCATATTACCCTTTTACTATATAGGATAGAGGCCTGGTGCATGGGTGGGGCTGGCTGGTTTGCCCTGAAGGGTGTCCTGGATCAGGGTCGGGGTCCCCACTGGGGTGCCTGGCCAGCCTGGGTGAGGGGATGATTGCTGTTTGCAGCTGGTCACACACCCTTCAGGGTGGGGGTCTGCCGGGAACCGGTCCATGCTTGCTGTTTCAAGGGACCTGGCATATATGGCATACTGTTCTTAATGTTTGCTCACCTTCTTGGCACTATATGTTTTAACCAAGGTCTCTGAGAAAGGTTGTTTCCCCAGGTAGGGATTTTCCCCTGAAGTTAGGGAGGGAATAAAACCTCTTAACTAAGTGCCAGGCGGGTAATTAATCACTTTAACTATGAACAATCATGCTTAAGCTACATAATCTTTACTCCCTGGAATGGAGATAAGAAACGCCCTAACCTTTGTAATAGAGATTGATAGGATTGAATCAACTGGTATAAATACAGACGTAACAAGACAGCAAGAGTCAGAACTTAGAACACAGAACTTAGAATACAGAGCTTAGAACACAGAACTAAGAGGCACAGAACCTACACAGAACGTTCTCTAGAGACAGAAGAACTTCGCTGGAGAGAACATGGCAAAAGATCCTGGACAGAAACTGGCCTCAGAACCTAGAGACAGAACCTAGCGAGAGAACATGGCAAAAGATCCTGGACTGAACCTGACTACAGAAATTGGCAAGAGAAACTGACTAGAACCTGGTAACTGAACCTGGCTGGAGAACCTGGTGACTGAACCTGGCTGGAGACAGAACCTGGCTGGAGAACCTAGCGAGGGAACATGGCTACAGAACCTGGCTGGAGAACCTGGAGAACCTAGCAAGAGAACATGGACACAGAACCTGGCTGGAGATCCTAAGCAGAACCTCTCTGGAGATCCTGACCAGAACTTGGCTGGAGATCCTGGCTGGAGATCCTGGCTAGGCTGCTGATCAACTGAACGCTGTCTCCGTGTCATTCCTTCTTCGCCGACTCCCTCCTCACCTATGGGGAACCCCTGGACCTGCTGGGGTTGGACCCCGGCAGGGGTCCCCACTGGGGTGCCTGGCCAGTCTGGGTGAGGGGCTGAGGGCTGTTTTCAGGCTGGAGGGTGACTGAAGCTCCCAACTGCTCCTTTTTTTCTTTTTCTTTTTCTTATCCTGGGCCAGCTTTAGCTTTGAGGCTTGGCTCCAGCTCTTAGGCCTCCACTGCTGAAAGCAGGTTTCTGGCCTTTGTTTACCTTCTGTATTTGAAACAATGTTGCAATCCTGCTGGCTGAAGCCCGGCTGACTAAAGCAGGTTTCTGGAGTTTTGTTTAGCTTCTATATTTGTAACATAGTTGCTTAGAGTTACAGCTCAGAGGCCGGCAGCGGCAGGCAGGAAATGTTGGAATCCTCCATTACTGAAGCAAGCAAGCCTCATGTTCACTTTAAGCTGCCTGGCTGCCGGCAGCCATCTTGGCTGGCAGTTAATTTGCATATTTCCCTGATTAGCCAATGGGAAGGGTAGCAGTCGTACGCTAATTACCATGTTTCTCTTTTATTAGATAGGATTGTCTGCATATTGCATTATGTGTTTATCACCCACATAAATTTCCTCCTGTCACCATATATTTGACCCCCTTTATCCTTTACTCCCTCCCTATACCCCGCTTCCCCTCTAGTAACCACATAGTGTTGTCTGTGTCTATGAGTTTTCACTTGTTTATTTGCCTTGTTTGTTCATTTGTTGCTTTCAGTTTTCTATCCCACATGTGAGTGAAAGCATATGGTTCTTGACATTTTCCATCTGACTTATTTTGCTTAGCATAATATTCTAAGATCTTTTAAACCTTCTATTAAATAATGAAATGGAGGGAGGGTATGTTAAGGGAAGCTTGCCTCTTAGTGTCATGAATGAGAAAAATTGTGATCAGATTTTACCAATATCAATCATCTGTGTTCTGAATGGGTGTCAGGATATTTTCCCCTCCAGAAAATATTACCAATTAATGTCTGTGGAGCTTGATTAGTTAAACCTTTCTTGATCAGCCACTTCAAAGTTGGAGGTGTCAATTAAACATTTGAAATCACAACAGAAATCTCACCAGCAAAGCGCTGAGAAACCAATGTAAGTACCACCTAACAAACATTACTTTGAGTATGTTATAGATTGAGTTGTGTCTCCCAAAATTCATGTGTCAAAGTCCTATCCCTACTACCTCAGAATGTGATCTTACTTGGAAATACGGTTGTTGTATATGTAATTAGCTAAATTAAGATGAAGTCGATAAAGAGGGGAAATTTAAAATAGGCATGTACACAGACACGTGTATATAGTGAAGATCGGAGTTATGCCACCACAAGCTAAGGAATGCCAAAGATTTTGCCAGCAAACCGCAGTCCTTAGAAAGAGTCAACCCTACACATACCTTCATTTTGGACTTCAAGCCTCCAGCACTGTTGAGGCAATAAATTTGTGTTGTTTAAGCCACCCAGTTGGTGGTACTTTATTAAAGCAGCTTAGCAAACTAATACAGGGTAAAAAAAATAAATCAAAGGAACTGCCTGAAAAACACTTTTGACTAATCTCTTTTTAGTGTTCAAAATCTTTACTCCTTGGAAAATAACTAGTAATTAACCAGGGGCTAGCAAGGAAAAAAGGACTATCTCTGTTCTTGATAAAATTCCCAAAAGTGTATCAAAATTTTAAGTGCACATACTCTTTTACCCAATAATTCTACTTCCAGAAATCTTTCCTACAATTACCCACAAATACAAATAAACATGTATATGTAAGGATGTGTATTGGGCATTGATTAAAATAGTAAAGTACTATAAATTATTTTTTAGATTTCTCATTAGGAGACTGTTTAATAACTATAATTCATACAAGGAGGTAATGTAATATAATACAGAGGTGCACAGATTTTTACACTACACAAAGTCTACTTGGATCATTTGTTAATAATTAAAATTTGTGACTTTCCCCCAAATATTGACTAATTCAGAATCTCTGAGAGAAAACCTAGAGATCTATGTTTTACTACTATCATATTGATGGAAATGGTTAATGAAATATACTTGAAGAATATAATAGTTAAAGAGTGTGGATTCAGAGCCCCAGCTCAGCCATTTTTGGCAAAGTTACCTTGGCAAAGTCTCAGTATCCTCATTTGCAAGAATAGAATACTAATACTATCTATTTCATAGGGTTGTTGTTGGTTGTGAATGACATAACAAAATCAATGAAATAAATTTGAAATAAAGTGAAATGAAATTTATAAAGAGTGTAATACAGTGCCTAAGATTCTAAATACTCAATAAATGTAGCCATTATTACTATTCGGTCATTCCTCAAAATGAGATACATGTATAGGTACTGATATGGTGAGATAAAACAAATAAAGGCAAGAACAATAAGTAATGTATGTCCATGTCTGTGCAAAGATAAAATATGTTTGTATATAATATAGGCATAGACTATTTCTGGAAGGAATGATGAAAAATTTGGTGATCAACATTGGGGAATGAGACAATATTCTCTTCTTTTATTTGGTCTTTTTAAAAAATTTATTTTTATTGATTTCAGAGAGGAAGGGAGAGGGAGAGAGATAGAAACATGAATGATGAGAAAGAATCTTTGATTGGCTGACTCCTGCACACCCTCTTCTGGGGATCGAGCCCTCAACCTAGGCATGTGCCCAGTCCAGGAATTAAACTGTGACCTCCTAGTTGATAGGTCGATGCTCAACCACTGAGCTAAGCCAGCCTGGCTTACTTATGTTTTTTAAAACTATATATACACATTATTATCAGGGGAAAAAATCCACAGTCTAAATACCACCTGAGAAAGGTGATGATACCATTTCATAAATATAAATGAACTTTGATTTTTACTTCTGGTACTATTGTGTAGAAATGTACATACCGCAGGTAAAACTGAAGATAGTGAAATCCCAGAAATAATCTCCTTAATAAATCACACAAATGCAACTGAAAATATGCCAAATGCCAAGTGAAGCTAAATGTGAATCAGCTCAGTACAAATCCATAAGAAAAGACCTAGGTAATCTCCATAAGAAGTCAAAAGAAATAAAATGTAATTCACCAAAAACAAGATGACAAAAACAAAAACTGCATCATGTGAAACAACCTTGAGACTAAAAGACTAAAAAAGTGTACTGTCTGGGAGCATTAATGACAGTGAAAAAGAGAAGAAAAGAAAACGAAAGAAGCCAAGATGGTTTATATTAAAAGATTTCTTTACAAGGTGAGTAGTTTAACACCTCGTACTCTTTACTGGAAAGAGGCAGGGAACAAATTATGAAAAAAAAATGATTAATACTGAACAAATAAAGGAGTTAGGAGATAAACCAGGTGTCTATTAGAAAAATACTGAGATTTAACTTAAGTATTGGGAAGACAAAAAGGCATCAGCAAGTTCATTAGAACAAAATGCTGAATAGATGCTGAAGTTCCACAGACAAATGCTCAGTGTTGATAGGTCTAATAATAGTGAGGGGTCCTGCGTGACTGATGTTACTAGACTTGGAGCCTTTACACCTGATGTTGGTGAATGTGGGACCTAAAGGGCCAGAGGCAAGCCAGATAGGTAGAGTAACAAATACACTGTAAGAGCTCCCAGGATATTAACCCAGTCACCTAGGCTTGAATTCTTGGAGACATTTGCTTTTTTCCTGTCCACCTTGCTTACTGCTACTGTGAAGAAGTAGGCATCAACTTCCATGTAATTTGCACTTCATAATAACCCCTAAACCCTGTATTACTTTTCTATTTTCACAATCACCAAACTAGTTCAAACCTCACTGGCTCATACCTATGTTACTTGAATAGCTCCCATCCCTGACTCCACTTCATTTTTACACCAAGGATTTCTACTATTTTGAATAACAAAACATGTTTTCAAAGTAAAAATTTTCACCAATCCCTACAGGATAATGCTGGGATTAATTTAGGAATCCAGGGAGTACAAATAAATGACTTCCCTGCCCAAATTATAAATGAGAGTCCAGGGGTTGATGGATCTTTTCTGTAAAGGGCCAGATAGTAAATATTTTAGGCTTTTCAGATCTCTGTTGCAACTACTCAATGCTGTTGTTGTAGCAATAAAGCTACACACAACATGTAAATGGAAAAGTGTGGCCAGATTTGGCCTGCAATGAGTCAAATTTGGCCCAGAGACAGCTGTTAGCCAATCCATGAATAAAACAAAAGATTTAGGCAAATGGATTAAAATGTCAATTAGGTTAGTGATGGAGCATATCCTGGAAAATGTAGTTTAGGTGCAAGGTCACATAGACTTCCCGCTACTACATTCCAGGATTAGAGAATTCTAGCATCAGGTCTCACCACCCTGAGCAGGTTCTTCCCTGCTAAATTTAACGGATCATTCTCTCTGCAGGTAAGAAGATAACAGAGTATTAGTGACACATGCTCAGTTCCTGCTTCCAAATTTACAAATCAATTAACTCCCCTGAAGAGTGAGTAGGAGCAGAGAGAAGCTCAGTTAAACTAATCAAATGTCTCTCCATATGAAATATGACGCAGAAAGAACCCTAATTCTCTACCAAACTCCAATAGGTAAGTTACAGTTTTGGATTTGTTGCTTGAAAAAAAAATATGTGACCAAAAAAGCAAAAAAAAATTCCTATTTATTAATCATAGCAAAACTCATGCATGATTATTGAAAATAATGAATATGGATATGGGTAAGGATTATATTATTTATGTCATCTACAGACTAAGCTTGGTGCCCATATGAAACTGCAAGCCCTTTATAGTACCTCCCCTCCATACAGTGGTCCAGTTTCAGAGCTACAGCTTCCTACCATTCCAAAAATGTATGTATTATAGCCTTGGATTATAGTATTATCAGAGGACACTAATAATCATTCAATAAATATTTGTTCAATGAAAATATGAACTTTTTATAATTATTCTATTTTTTCAAACGTCTGATGCTGACCCAAGAATACCTTTCAACACTTTGCTCCCATAGGCTGATGCACCCAGTAGCCCCATTCCTGAATGTCCTTTTGCTTATGCTGTCTCCATCCCTTCTGAGCATCAGGGGGCTCTTCCAGGCCTATCAAAATTCTCCTTTTCTTTCACAACCAATCATAAATTCTGCATAATCAATGAAGCATTTAATGAGTACTCTTGCCTGCATGGCTTGCTTTCTTCTCTGAATCTAAAAACAACAGTAATATTCTGTATTGATAATTCAGTATCTCATGACACACTAGATTTTTCAGATCCTATATTAATGCTTAATATTTTTATTGTTAGCTACTTCTAAATTCTGTCTTCTCAGAAAACAAGTGCTCCATATACTACCTCTTTGTATGTGTCATAGAACTCAATATAGTATTAAAGGGTTGAATTAATTAATTTAAAGGAGGATTAAATAAATAACCAAGATTAAGAAAAATTAAATATTTCGAATAGGGAGAACAACCTGAATGGCCTCTCAAAGCCTTCCTATCCCTGTGCTATTTTAACAGAAACATGAATTATAAGATAACTCTTTTGTAAACATTTACTTCTCTACCCACAGAGACAAGTAAGATAATAATGATACTGTTGTAATTAGCTGATAAATTGGAAAAAAGCAAAGGGAAGGCCAGACTGGGGGAAGGAGACTGGTCAAAGGGAAGATAGGTGCCTACCCAGTAAAGTTGGGAGGACTAAGAAAGGTACTTGTTGTCAGTCACACTTGGGGACAGAGATAGTTGGCCAGAATGTGTGTGGCCACTGCAGGCCCATGAGGATTTAGGATACTTAATTCCCTGAACAAAGAAACTTGCTCTCTTGGTGCTCTTATGCTCTTGTGCTCTTCATTCCTCTTGGCATGCTTGGCTCCTGGCATTCTCCCGTGGGGCCCACACCATGTGGACCCCACACACAATGGACTAATGGACTGCAACTGGCCAGATGCTGAACTGGAACCGGCTCCAACATGGAAAGGAAACTCTGGACTCTGGCTTTGCTTCTAGCTTTGCTGAAACTCCAGCTATCCTTTTTCTATGACTGGACTCAAGGAAATGGGACTTGAGAAACACAGGGATTTCATTCCTCAAAAATAAAGATTACTCATTCTCCCACGCAAGCCTCAGAAAATTCCTTTCCTCGGAATACCATAAGAAGTCCACCCCCAGCAACACCCACTGGGGAAGAGAAACCCCCACTTCGTCCGGTATCAATACCAGAATTGAGTCTTGCTCTTCTAGCTTCTAAATAAAAGTAAAGAATACAAATCTGTGATTTAATGCTTTAAACAAATTGGGAAGAACACAAACATTGATAAATAATATAATTAAAATATTGAAGAAGATGATGGTGCAATGGTAATGTGGAAATATGTACTGTTGTCTCCAGTTTCAGCCTTGTTAGAATTACACACAGAAGTAAACAATTGAATGAGAAATGTTCACAGGTTAAGAAGAGTCCAGAAATCTGACTCTGATCCCATATCGGAATGAACATTTCTCAATTACATGGATTACAGCAGTCATCTCATTGATAATCACCTCATTTTTCATTTATTGCTTTCTCTCCTTGAGGATTATGAAAAAAATAAAGGAGGGAAATGATTTGAAAAATAATGATGAATCTGCATGCTGAAAGAACATTGTGTTCTAAGTAACAAGCAGTGCTAGAACGCAGGACTCAAATTTATAACAGATACATTATTAATATACATTCTATTAATGCACATTCAAGGCTGTGAACCCACCACTCCTATACACATTAATTAAATCCCATTCATATAAAACTTTAACTTTCTGATGTCTGCCTTCCCAGAGAATTGCATGTTAGAAAGTTAACATGATTAACATTTTGGAATATCTTTAGATTTTAAAGAATCTTTCCTTTCCTTCTTCTTTTTCTAAATGAATGTGATTTAAGAGGCCTCTTGATGATATTTAGCTTTTGATAGCATAAAACCCTGATTTTAATAACCAACACCTATTCATTTGATCTTTATGAGTCTTATTGACATGTCTGCAAAGAGCCTAAGAAGAGACTTAGTTAAATGAAGGAATCTCTAAGATATCAAAATAAAAATTTGCCACATGCCTTCCATTATCTTCATTATCATTACTATCATTTTTGCAAAGCAGAACAGCAACATTTTTATCTTTTGAAACTCCTCTATTCCCTTATTCCCCAGATCCAGTCTATCACCAAATCCCATGATTGATTCCCCCTTACATTTCTATATCCACCGCTGCCATGTTAAGCTAGACCTCAGCATCACAGATATAAAATTTTGCCACTGCCTCTGAACTCACCTCCCTTCTCCTAGAGCTTTATTTCATCCTACCACAACCATCTGAATAATCTACAAACATCATTATCCTCACATTATCCACGGTCCAAGAACTCAAGTACCTTCTAAATACTTTTCATTCAAAACTACTTCATGTTATTTTTCAGTCAACTCTATGCCATTAATCTGCTTCATCTGAATTCATCTGCTTATTGGTTCAACTTAAAACTGAATTTGAACATGACATACTCTCCACCTCTTTAGAGGATGGTGAAGAAGTACTTCTGAAAATTGTATCTCTGAAAATCCACTCCTCCATAAGAGCAACAAGAACATTCACAAAAGATGATAAAGTCAACTTTTTCAGAACTCTAAAAATTAACCAATGGTTTGCAACAATCTGTGTAGAATTTATTCCAGAAAAGTCAGCAGAACCTTTGTTCAAACAGTAAGCATGTGGCACTTTAACTTGTCCCGTCTCCCATCCCCACTCTCTAGTTCCACAGGGCAAAATATAACAGCCTCACAATAAGAGTGAATCTTAATTTACTGGGGTGGGTGGGGTGGGGGTGAGTGGGTTTGGAGCACTACAAACATCTTCGCACCCACAGAGAATTCTCATGAATTAACCTGTTCAGCAGCCCCCTGGAAAAGGCTCATTTACAGGGCTTGTTTTTATTTTACCTGATGCAGAGCTCATGCAGTGGGAAAGGCCTTATCCTCTACCAGTGGTTCTCAACCTTCTGGCCCTTTAAATACAGTTCCTCATGGTGTGACCCAACCATAAAATTATTTTCGTTGCTACTTCATAACTGCAATGTTGCTACTGTTATGAATCGTAATGTAAATATCTGATATGCAGGATGGTCTTAGGTGACCCCTGGGAAAGGGTCGTTCGACCGCCAAAGGGGTCGCGAACCACAGGTTGAGAACCACTGCTCTAGACGTTTGTTAAAATGAATCTGTAGCAACTGCTTAATGTGGTAGCTACTAGCAGCCTGAGTCAGTGATAATAGCAGCAGCAAACAAAAGGCTGCTCAAGAAGCTTTCAAAAAAAATCTGGGAAATGATATATCCATATCGGTCTCTGAAAAGTTTCAACATATTTCTACGGACCAGAAAGACCACATGCATGTGCATGGCTGTGTGCATACCCAGGAAAGATCCTAACCTCTTACTTGTGGTTGAACTTGAAGCTCTGTAAAAAGAGGAAATGAAGGCTAAGGCAAGTATGTAAACTGTCAAAACTTGAAGACATATCTCAACACACAGAGCCCATGGTTATTGTTTCAAGATATTTAAGGAAATGTCTATCGAATCATAAGGTAACCGCTAAGATAACCAAGCAGATACTTAAGTAACCACAATTCAGACTTGCCAGAATTAATCCAGGAGAGTCACTAACCAAACAACAGCAACAAAACACACACACACACACACACACACACACACACACACACACCCTGGGAAGAGAAGAATCTGATTTCCACAGTTGCCATTTTATACTATTTCAAAAGCCCAACTTTCAACAAAAATTACAAGACATCAGAAAACTATGGCCCATATAGAGAGGGGGAAAAATACAGTCAATAGAAACTCTTCCTCAAGGAATAAAGATTTCTACTTACTAGATAAAGCCTTTAAGTCATATGTCATAAATATGGTCAAATAACTAATTGAACCATGTGTAAAAATTAAAGGTAAGAGAGTGGATGTTAAAGTGAAATAGAGAATACCAATATAAATAGAGATATAAATTATAAAAATGGAACAAAATAATTCTGCACTGTAAATTATGTTAATTATATGAAACATTTGCTAGAGGGACTCAAAGATAGATTTGAACTGTTAGAAAAATGAATCAGCAATCTTGAAGATAGGACAATTGAAATTTTCCAATCTAATAAACAGAAAGAAAAAAATACAAATAACAGAATATTAGAAAACTGTTCTGCATCTACAAGTACACCAACATGTGCATTCTGAGAGTCTCAGAAGGGAAGACAGAAAAAGGAAAAACTAGTATCTGTAGAAATAATGGCCAGAAATCTCCAAAATTTGATGAAAAAAATTACTCCACACACCAAAAAAAAACCTCAACAAACTCAATGTAGGATAAATTCCACACGTGGACTGTTAAATAACAAAGAAGAGACAACCATGACAGCAGCAAGAGAAAAATTATTAACAGCTAACTTTTCAGCACTCATGGAGTCTAGAAGGCAGTTAGTTGAAATATTCAAAATGCTAAAAGAAATATAATGTGAACCAAGAATTCTACATTCAGCAAACCTATTCTTCAGAAATAAAGAATAAATTAAGGCATTTCCAGATAAACAAAAATCGAGAGAATTTATTGCTAGTAGACCTGTCCTAAAAGAAACACTAGAGAAAAAAGACCTACAGGAATAATGAAATTATTAATTGGCTATAGCAACAAGCCTTGTTGGCTTTTTGCTATTAGTTATCCTTAGTTTTCAACTTCATAACCTTGAGGCATGTACAGGCTTAGATTTTGGTTTTCTTATGTAGGCTGCCAGTCTAATAGCCTCCTTGTTTAATTAATTTAAAATATATATTTTTTTTTCAAGATGGAACAAAAGTAGGTTTACAGTTGTGAGTATGCAAAGCAGAGTTTATTCTTGTATTATTTGTTATTGCATTCTTTTCCGCACAATTATAAACCTACCTTTGCCCCACCCTATATATTATCACTGCCATAAAAAAGTAAATCTCACCATTTGCAACAACGTGGAACCTTATGCTAAATGAAATAAGTTAGAGAAAGATAAATACTATATGATCACACTTACAAATGGAATGTAAAAAAGAAAAAAAAACTAATAGATTAGCATAACTTGGAATCTAATGTATTACATATTTTTTTTCTTTTTTTTAATTGAGAGAGAGAGAGAGCAGAAACATTGATGTGAGAGAGAAATAATAATCAGTTACCTCCCGCACATGCCCCAACCAGGATTGAAACCGCAACCTGACTATGTGTCCTGACCAGAAATCAAACCTGCCACCTTTTGGTGTTCTGGACAAGGCTCCAACCAACTGAGTCACACTGGCCAGGGCTATATTATAAATGTTTGATACAAGCAAAGTGTGCTTTTCTTGCCCAAACTATGAAACAAGAAACTACTGAACTTTAGACCTTAAGAATTATACTATATTCATATCAGAAAACAGCATCTTCCTATAAAATCATATAATTTATTAAAGAGAATACTTTTGGAACTCCCATACAGTTTTGTGAAAGAATTAACTTTTCTCTCACAATATCTGGAATCCCTGAGTTGTTTTGATTGTCTCTGGAATAGTGACCTGAGTCTCACTCATGTATGCACAGAATCACCAGGATTATACTATCCTGAAATATACATTTTCCTTTCTGAAGGTAGATCTCAGTTAGAAAAAAAAAAAAATCAGCAGCTACCTCTGTTAAAGTCTATGACGGACATTTTTTTTTCAGCAACTCACAACTCTTCCATGCAAGATTTGTGAACACAGAGACATTCATTTTCAAAGCTACTCATGGACAACTGAGATGTGCAAGTGATTACTGACTTCAGTTTTGACCTATGAGGAAAAAAGATACTTAAAATTTCCGTAAAGAATCTGGGTAAAATAACTCCTTAGGCATAGCCCAGGCTTTATAGATGGATTCCTCCAAAAATTTATATTATGTTGCCGAAGGCTGAATATTAAAAATTAAAGTGGTAAAATTGTCAAATACTAAAAGAACATGGGAGTAGGATATAAACCTACAGTGCAATAGTCACAAGGTTAAATGCTGTCACTGGTAACAAGAACCAAGCTTATTGTCAAATACCCCCACCTAAACAGCACAGTCCTCAATAATTCACTAATAGATAGGAATATAAAAAGCAATAATGCCAGCATACCCTTTTTTATAAATAAGCATGGCACTGATAGAACAAATGGATCACTTAGGTCTCAGTCCCAAGATAATTTCAAAAGATAGAGTTAGTTCATCAAAAGCATTAAATATAGTGATTATTCTTCAGTGTGTTTCTGTAGACATATATGTAAGTAATAAAAAAATGATTTGTGGGAACTGCAGAAGACATAGAAATCAGGTCAAAAAATGTCTCTGGAACGGAAATCACTTCTTTTCCCAACAATCTAAAGGGCAAGGCTAACCTTTTAGTGAGGAAAAAAAAGACCACTATGGGACACCCAAGCTAACAAGCAATAGGAAAATTAAATTATCAGTTAGTAAGCACAGGAGGAACCTGTAGCATTAGTAAGACCAAGGTCAAATGACATTTAAAAAAAGTAAAATCAGAATTTCGCTGGGGATCAAGATTGGTAGTTGAACTTGAAGATGCTGCCACTGTGTGTGTGTGAGTGTGTGTGTGTGTGTGTGTGTGTGTGTGTGTGCAATGACTATGAAATTTAAAGTGTTATGAAAAACAGAAAAGAAAGCAAATTCTTCCCCTAAACTGCTTTGTATTTGGATTGCGCCACCTACTGCATAGCAACATCCAAATAAATGTGGATAATATGTAAATAAGCATATAGCTTGTGGCCATGGGAAAAAATATTGAAATTAGTACATTTCGCCGGTTATCAATTATTTCCATCCCCTCCCCTCAATTCTAATACCAGTCACACTCAATCTGGTAGATTTTCTTTTAAATTCCAATCTGCCTTAGATTTTTTTCACATTCATTTTCTGGAGCAGATTTCAAAGTCCAGCCGTCCCCGACCTAAAAGGCTCATGACTGTGCTGTTACGTGTGGCAGGCCACTGCAGCCCTGCGAGCGCCTCGGCCTCATTTGTAGAGTGGAGGTGATCAGATCGTTCCCAAAAGGCTGTTTTTGAGAATGACGTGAACTATCCCGTGTGAAAGATCTAACTCCCGCCCTGGAACACAGTATGAGCCTGCCTTTAGGCAAGCTTCATTACCACTGCCGAAGAGCTGCACTCCTCATGACAAGAGACCTCAGAATATAAGGAGTCAGAAACACCCACCTATTTAGTCAGTCGTGATGGGAGGCTAAGTGACAGGAGCAATTGTTCCCCACCCTAGCTGTGAGTCTGGAACATAGGTGACGTTTTTAAAAAGCCTGTAGTCTGAGCCGCACCCACCCTCTGCCCCCACTGAATTCTAATTCGGGAGCTCTGGGGAGGGGGAGGGGGGACCTAAGCATCTGTATTTTTGGAAAGCTGCACATCTGATTTTGATGCACTCTGGGCCCATGCTGCTACCCTTTCTCCTGCATAAAAGTCTTGTCTAGTTTTCAAAAATATTCTTTAAAAAGTCCTCTGTGTTTTTCTTCCTGGGGCTGAAAAAGCCCTGCTATTTTAACCCTTCTTCTGCAAAATACATTCTGTGTTTATTCTTGTAGCTCTCCTTTGAGCCTTAGCTAAATTATCTGACTGTCTCTGTGGATAAGTGGCTCCATTTATCATCGGGTGAACTTACTGGAAGTGAGAGAGAAGGTTACTGTAGTCGTTAGAGTTATTGATGTTCTCCTAAGATACTGTTAATGCACAGGACATTTTAATTATTGGATCCTGTGTTCTTGAAAGGAGAGAAACAGGTCACTCTAGGCACCATCGGCCAGCCTCATTTCTACATCTGAAAAAGCCCCTGGACTGGCTTTTCTGTTCTCTTTCCCAGCAAGAGTGTTATATCACACGCTTGGTCCTGATGGCGTACAGCAAATGTATTCAGCATTCAACCAACATTGATTGATTCCTTCATTTCATGAGGGACTAAAGGAAGCCCAGAACTTTCCCTGTCTTTTATTCCTTGAATGTTTCCCCTCAGGAGATAAACAACTTAGAAAGGGAAACAAAATACAGAAAACATTCCCTTGAATTATTCAAAAAACCAACCTCCAGCCTTTCCCTCACCACGCTCCTCGGCGGGCGGCGCCTTGTGAGCCTGGATGGGTCTGCGTTCTTTTTGTGTGATTGTGCTATTCCCAGGCAGAGGCATAAGTGGGCTGTGGAAGCTTGTTTGCTGTTTGATAACAGAACTAAACCTCAGGCAGGCATTCTTGCATCTGCATTTGTCCATTTGCTTTCTAGCTTTTTTACTTGAAGCAAGTCACCTAAACACTGGACATCATTATATATATACATACACAAACACACACACACACACATATATATACATATACATATATATATGTATATATATATATATATATATCTTTTATTTCAGAGAGGAAGGGAGAGGGAGAGAAAGAAACATCAATAAGGAGAGAGAATCATTGATCAGCTGCCTCTTGCACACCCCATACTGGGGATCAAGCCCACAACCCGGGCATGTGCCCAGACTGGGAATCAAACCATGACCTCCTGGTTCATAGGTCCATGCTCAACCACTGAGCCACACCATCTGGGTGTGAACATCATTTTCTTAATCATTACCTTTGTATAATAAATAACATTTACATCAAAGGACTCTTGTGAGGTTATATAAGCTAACATATGAAAAATGCCTGGCACTGTTCAATCGTTCATTCTACTTTTTCTTTTCTTTTATTTTTATACTAGAGGCCCAGAGAACAAAATTTGTGCACTCAGGGGGGTTTCTCAGCCCGGCCTGCACCCTCTCGCATTCCAGGAGCCCTCAGGGGATGTCCAACTGAAGGCTTAGGGGAGCGGGCCTAAGCCATCAGTTGGACATCCTTAGCGTTACTGCAGAGGCCGGAGAGGCTTCCGCCACCTCTGCTGAGCTCACCAGCTGTGAACCCGGCTTCTGGCTGAGCAGCACTCCCCCTATGGGAGTGCACTGACCTCCAGGGGGCAGCTCCTGTGTTAAGCGTCTGCCCTCTGGTAGTCAGTACACTCATAGCAACCAGTCATTCTGCTGTTTGGTCGATTTGCATATTAGCCTTTTATTATATAGGATAACATGCAAGGTCTTACCTTTTCAAAGCTTATCTTTCTGCCCAGTGGAGATGACCCAAATCCCAGTACATAAAAAAAGAAATAGGGAGAACATGGGAACTTAAACACGCCGAGGGGCTGTGCATGATCATAAGGCACCAGGCTTAAAGGCAATTGGGAGCTAAAACTGTAGCCATAACTCCACAGCCAATTAAGGATCTAGCCAGGGGCTGAATCCATGCAAAGTGAAGTGCCCTTCTCTAATTTCTTCAGAGACTCTACATGGGCTACTGGGTGACTGTGAAAGCGTTTCCCTGGGAGAGAGCCTTTCATGTTCCACATTCCAACACTTCAGTCTTAAGTGGAATTGAACCAAGTGTTGAGTAAATGAATAATCCTCAAGTTCTATGTACATTAAAAAAAAATCTACTAGAAATACATTGTTCAAATATTCTGAAAGATCAGTAATTTCTTTCTCTTTACCCTCAGTACTTTATTTCTCATTGCTGTCTCTCAGAACCACATTTCAGAAGCAGGCCTTAAAAGTAGAAGGCAGAGGAGATTATTCTATATTTATTACAGTGGATAGCTTCATACAAAATAAACACAAAATTACAAATTGCAAAAATGTTTGTAGGAGAGTTTTCTTTTGTTTTTTTATTTATTTATAATCTTAATCTCTTGTATGATGTTTTCCTATACTCCAAAGAGTTAAAACAAAAATTATAGTTAAATAATATGAACTATGAATCTGTAACAGCAACAAAAAATGCCTTAAATAATCAAATTAAAATGTCAGACTGATAGTGCAGAACAATACTGAATTTCCTGTTGCTCAGCTAAAATAACTGGTCTACCTTTCTCTAACTTTTGTTTTATCTTCTAAAAGGTAAGCACCAAATATATAAAAGTGTATCGTCAGAACTTGTTCCACTGACTTGGCCTAAGTAACTCCTATTAATGTTGCTGTCACACTCTAGCAGTGAAGAGGGCAGTAGTTCCGTGGCATGGAATACTAAATCCAAATTCCTCTGCTCTGTCTTGCAAGGCCCTCCACCAGGTGGCCCTTTCCTTCAAGGCCTTTTGCTTTCTAACCCCCAATAGTTTAGCACATTAAATACTCAGAAAAACATCTGTGGAAATAAAGAAGGGAGGCGGGGAGGGAGAGGCAGAACTACTAATGTGTTTTTCAGAGAATACAGGAATCCCTGCTCCATTCCACAAAGTACCTTCTCCATCTCTGATAAGTATATGGAATTTTATCTAATGATATGCCATCTTTCTGGAAATAATTTCTTTAAAGACATAAATATTCTTGGAGGGTCAACATTAATAAAGCAATTTACTCATCAGTACTCTCCAGAGGGAAATTTGGGAGCCAGAACAAGAGACGGGATGCAGACATGTGAAAAGAAAAAGTAATACAGAAAAGGAGTACTCTGGAAAAGACAGTAATCTTTGCCTTTGTTCTTGCTGAACACATTCATTCCTTTGACTGGTCATTCAACAAGTAGCTCCTAAACATATGAGGAACATAGACATCTGATTATTAGAAGCTGGAAAAACATTTATTGCACAAATATCATTGGGTTCCCATTATATGCCAGGTGCACCAGTGTAGGGAACAATATGTCTAGTCAGAATTGTAAACACTAAATAAATAATTCCAAGTGTGATATGCATAATAAGGACTGCCACGGGAACATGTAATGAAGAGATGTAACAGCGGAAAAGTGGAGGTGAGGTGGAGCTTAGAGACCATTAATAGGTAATAATTCACCCATGTCTTTTTTACCAGTTATTGTTCATAACTGTGTCACATCTATCAAATTACCATTTCAAGCCTTGCTTAAAGTGCCCTCCAGCACCAACCGATTATTTCTTTTTCCTTTTGCCCCATAGTACCTAAATGTTTAGTTCAAGCAATAGGTTATAAGAGGTCCATTTCCAAACTGAGTAATATAATATATAAAATGTTAAATGAACTTAAAATACATAAAAATCCAGTTTACTAGCTATATTAGGGGAACATTTTTATTTAGAAAAATCCTATATAATAAAACCCTAATATGCAAATCGACTAAATGGTGGAGCGACTGGTTGCTATGACATGCACTGACCACCAGGGGGCAGATGCTCAAAGCAGGAGCTTCCCCCTGATGGTCAGTGTGCTCCCACAGGGGAAATGACACTCAGCCAGAAGCCAGGTTGACGGCTGGCGAGCACAGCGGCAGTGGCGGAGCCTCTCCCGCCTCCTCAGCAGCGCTAAGGACCCCTTGGGGGATATCTGCTTGCTGGCTTAGGCCTGGTCCTTGTGGACATCCCCTGAGGGGTCCCAGGCTGCAAGGGGGTGCAGGCCGGCTGAGGGACCCCTCCCCCCCCCCCCCAGTGTACGAATGTTGTGTACCGGGCCTCTAGTATTTCAAATAAAAAAATACCATTACATAGTAAAAATGACTTCAAGAAAAACCACATGTAAATTTTCAGCAATTTATACAGCGCAATAATCATATGTTAACAAATACTGTAGAATAGCTATTAGGAAGTGAAATAGAAGTAATTTAAGGTTTTTTAATCAAATGTTCTCAAAACATAGTTTACCATTGTGCTCTGCCTTCCAAACTAGACTATTTTCCTCAAGCATTTGAACGCTCTATGTCATTTATATAATGGATGTAAAAGTATTAAGAGTGACAAAAGCCACTGTTATCCTGGCTATTAGCCACAGGAATAGGAAAGACTTACACTAACCATGCCAACTGCTTGAACAAAAGAATTGTGTTTTCATTTGCTGAGGGCAAAAGCAGTCCAAGTACTATATCCTGGGTCAAAACTAATGCTGAAAAGTTTAAGAAAAAAATAGAAATCAGCAATAGAGACAGAAAAGAAAAGGCCACTGAGGTCAGAAAAATACACAAAATAACAACAAAATAAACATAAAAGAATAGAGTTTACTGAACTGGAAACTAAGTGATGAAAACATGTCAAAGAGGAGAGACCAACTTTGTCAAATGCAGCCAATCCAGTAAAGAGTGAGGGATCTTGTGCAGTGATGGAATCGTTCTACAATGGGGCTGTGATGGTTACACGACTGCACGTTTTCAGAAAAATCAATAAAATGTATATTTAAATGAGTGAATTAAGACAGTATGTTATACTTCAAGAAAACTCTTTAAAGTAAAAAAGAATTTAGCATATATCTACCCAAAATTTCTTACTCCCAGGTATTCATCACACAGGGTAAATGGAAAAAACTGATTTTAACAAATGACAGCCAGCAGGCAGAATCAACCATATTCAATTCTGCTTCTATCTGTTCTAAGAAGAAGAATGATCTTCAAACTGGAAATAGGCTATCATTTAATATAAAGAAGAAACTGAAACTCGAGATGGTCATACAATAATTAGAGACCGTCCACCCATGTGAATGAAGTCCAAGACCGCAGCTTATGTACATCATACCTCAGGGCACTAAAAGAACTTACGTATACTGATTGTTGTGAATATTTTCTGTAAGTCTTCAAAAATCACAGTGAATGTGCTGGATGACAGAAGGACCAGATATGCACAAATTTTTACTCCAATTTTTAAAATAGAAATTGAGGCAAAAAGAATAGGAAGTTTGAGATCAGTCCCTGCCAAAATTTTGGGGTTAAGCAGATAGATGTTGAGATCTTAGTAAATGAACAGGTATCCATGAAAACCAATAGAATTTGCTAAATCAAGTTATGTTAGCATAACATAACTCACTCATTCTCCCCCTCCTCCTCTCGGTCCCTCCCTCCATTTCTTCTTTGTTTTCTATCTACTTTTATTTTTGTATTGCTTTGCTATCACTGTATAACAAATTATCATAAACTCAGCAGCTCAAAACAATACCCAGTTATTTTCTTCCAGTTTTTGTGACTCAGGAGTCTGGGCATGACTTAAAGCAGTCCTGGGCTCAGGGACTCCAAGGCTCCATTCAAAGTGTGGGCTATTGGTCTGTGATTCTCATCTAGAGATTAAGGTTCTCTTTGAAGCTCATTCAGATCATTGGAAGAATTCAGTTCCTTTCAGCTGTAGGACTGAGGCTCTCAGTTTCTATAGGCTACCTCTCTCCTAGTCATAGGCAATTTACAATATGGCTCATTTCTTTCTTCTCGATCAGAAGGAGACCATTTCTCTTTAAAGGGCTTCCTGATTAGGTCAAGTTCATCCAGTAAAATCTCCGCTTTTATTAACTCAAAGACAACTTAATTATATCTGATAACCTTTTTAAATGTATATATCCATGTATATATCCATAAAAAATTTGCTATCTCCTCATTCCCCCAACATGACACACATATACATACACACACACACACACACAAACACCTAGCTGTTGATCATAAACGTTTTCCTAAAATACACCCATTTGGTTGTATGATTCTCTTCAATGGTGCTAAACAGCCTTGGTTTAGCAACAGAAGATGTTGGTGGTAGAACTAATCTAGAGAAAAAGGATAAAGAAGTCCCTATAGGATTCTCAATATGCAGCAGCAAGAGATATTTACTAGTAAAGGAGGAAGAGAGGTCTCTATCAGACACTCAGAGTAGATAAAAACATTAGGACCAAGACAATGACACTCAGGGCCAGCCCATCATCCTGCAGTTTAAGTGGAACAGAAACCTTAATGGGAAGGCTTTCCTAAGAAATTCTGAGAGGAGCATAACTGCCCATATCCCACACTGACCTGGTAGCCAACAAGTGGTAACAAGACAAACCTCGGGGAGAGTTTATCAACTAAGACTGCACTTAATCTGGAGATACACAGAAGCATCCTAAGACACACTCCCACTTCCTTCCAGGTATGGTTCTTAGACCTGACAACAGGACAATTTATTATTTCATATGGACTTAGATCTGGTAGTTAAATGAAATGACAGCATTAGTTTCCTATTGCTGCTATAACAAATTGCCACTATTTATTGGCTTAAAAACACAAATTTATTATTTTATAATTTTGTAAGCCAGAACTCTCACTGAACTAAAATCATGTCATCAGGATTCCATTTCTTCTGGAGGCTCTAGGAGGATGTATTTTTTGCTTTGTCCAGCTTCCAGAGGCGAACTGTACTCTTTGGCTCATGGTCCCTTCCTCTGCCTTCAAAGCCAGCAGCAGACCACCTTAAAATCTCTCTCCTATTCTGATATTCCTATCTCCATTTTACAAGAACATCTGTGAAAACACTGGGTTCACCTAGATTGTCCAGGATAATATTCCCACCTCAAAATCCTTAGCCTATTCACATCTTCAAAGTCCCTTTGGTTATGTAAGGTAACATTTCACAGATTTTGGGAATTAAGATGTGGGCATCTATTTATTCTGCTTACCATACCTGTCAAATGCCTTTCTAATACTGAAATTCAATCAGTTCATTTGGCTGCTGACAAAAATGCCCAGTGATGTATTAATCAGTCTGTTTAAGTTTTTGCAATATATTTCTATAGAATTTTATATTCTCTAGAAAATTAATAGAGGAACTATAATCAACAAATTTGATTAGCTAACAGAAAGTGTTTTTAAAAACCACGATGTTTTCAAGTAGTTGTTTCAAAGCATTCACAAAGCAGCTCATCTATTCTTATAATTGTCATTTAAAGTAAGAGAAAGGTGGATATCATTACAGTAATTTTCAAGTAAGAAAATGAATGCATACAGTGAGTTAAGTGGCTTTCCCTAGATCACTTAGGGAAGAATACTGGAGGAGTTATGAATAGAACTCAGCTTTCCCTATTCCCATTCAGCAGCTAAAAGGTTAGAAATAATGTTACACTGATTCATACTGATTATCTAGTGTCTCTTCTCCAAAGCACAGAAAATCTAAAAGAAAAATCACCCCAGATACATTAATATGCCTTTGGTTAGTTTTTCTTACCTCATGGTTTCAATAAAGCTCTAAAGACATAGAAAATTCATGTTCGAACACGTCATCTCCCTTGAATTTTAAGTAGGTTTGCAAGGCCTTAAAATAACATGGCTTTAACTTTTTAAAACAGACCTTGCTTACCTAACTGGTAAACAAAAACAAAAAGTAAAGGAATATGATTGTGCTGTCTGAGGGCTTTAATTACTGGCGCACTGAGTGTAGAGAGGCTGTGCTGGTGGAAAGAGCTGGGGAGTAGGACATAATTTAATTGAAATCTCAATTCTTCCACATATACTAGCTGTGCCCTTGGACAAGCTGCCTGCCCTCTCAGATTCCTCATCTTGAAAATAATAAATCTCTTTTACGAAGATGATGTGAAGATTAAAGGTCATGTACAGGAAATACCTGGTACACAAAAGCATTTAATACGTTTCCAACTTAGGAAAAACCAAAAAATGTAGGAACAGATCTTCTTGCTAAAAAATATTTGGAGTGGATGCTCTGATGTGCTGCCCCATTCCACTTCAGGGAAGAAGGATATGCTCCAAGCTTCTAGGAGTGGTCCTGATGGAAAGCTATTTGTGTCAGTCCCTGTGGGGGTTGCCCTACCTGAAGAGAGCCTCCTCATCCAATGTCCACCCCCTTCCAGGGTGACCAGACCCCAGTAACTGATCACAGGGCTGTCATCTCTGATCAGAATTTGCCAAAGGGTTGGTTGAGATCTCTGCTGGGACTACTTATCAGCTCAACTCCTTCCTCTGTCCCATCTCACTTCCTTCTTTTTGCTTCCCTTCCATAGGTGTTGATCTGAATAGCACTCCTCATAAGCATCCTATACCCTAGTCAGAGTGGGAATTTAGTCTCCCAGGGAACCCCACCCAGGAACAAGGTTGCAGGGTATGTTGCTCAGCCTCTCATGTGGGCCTTACCATCATCATTCCCCATAAGGGCATGAGGGCACATGACACACCCAAGCATTGCTGGGCTGCTCTCACAGGAATTGCAGAATAAGGCTTCTTAAGTCTGGAAAGTCACTTCTGCTGTTTACCAAGAAGCTAGAATAAGTATGAACCCTTTGCCCTAGCTCTACTTTACCCCTCTGAATGTGTTTCACTCACCAATTTGTGTACAGATTCAGCCTATTACATTAGAAATGTTGCTAATCTCACAACTGAGAAAATTTTAATATTATTTATGCAGTGATTGATACTAATAACTAATAATATTGCTTTATAATAATCCAGAAAATGAAAGGGAGGACAAATGAAACAAAATTGGCAAAACAGTTGATCACTAATGAAGTGGGGTGACTGGTACATGGAAGTTCATTATACTATTCTCTTCTTCATGTGTTTGAACTTTTCTTTTTTTCCTAAATATATTTTTATTGATTTCGGAGAGGAAGAGAGAGGGAGAGAGAGATAGAAACATTAATGATGAGAGAGAATCATTGATCGGCTGCCTCCTGCAAAGCCCCTACTATGGATTGAGCCTGCAACCTGGGCATGTGTCCTGACTATAAATCGAACCATGACCTCCTGGTTCATGGGTCGATGCTCAACTACTGAACACACTGGCCAGGCATTTTTCTTCTTCTTTTTTTCTTTTAATCCAACCACATTTATTATCATTACAACTACATTTTACTTTCTTTCATATTATTATTTTTTAAATGTTCTTTTTATTTTTCTGGTCCTCCTCCTACTCCCTTTCCGGCCTCTAATTCAGAAGGTTTATGAAATATTTTAAATTTGGCTGTGCTTACATTCCCTAATTAAATCTTCTTTGAAAATGTGTTCATTTTTTATTAGCATGCTGTATTCTCTTTCTGCCCTCTTTTCTCTTTTAAAATATCAAACATGTTTTCCTTTTCTAATTCGTTTTCTGACACAGACTGATTCTACCTGAGCTGATAATTCCCTAAACATGGTGCCAACCGATGGTTATTGGTGCCAAGTCAATGCCAATAAGTATCCCCAATTTGGGGTGCAGTGAACAAGGAAGCTACTCGGGGCAGTGCTACAGCCCGGCTGTGATAGAGTACAGCTGTGGAGCACCTCTGTGGGGCCAGCAGCCCTCTCCAGCCAGAGAGCTCTGCTCCTCCGGTCTTGGCGCCCCCTGATGGTCTGCCCCACTGCCCTACTCCACTCCAGAGTTGTTGTTGTCATTTGTTGTTGTTATTTACAGGTATTCTTTATATAAATAAGACTTGGCAGACCTTAAATAAAAAGAAGTAATGGAGCATTCTAAAAACAAATACATAAATGCTATGAATTAGGAGCTAGACCAATAGTCAAAGAAGGCTGAATTTTCAAAGCATTTCATTTACTTATTTTTTTTTTTTTTTGGTAAAATATATTTTTATTGATTTCAGAGAGGAAGGAAGAGGGAGAGAGAGCTAGAAACATCAATGATGTAGCAAATCATTGATCGGCTGCCTCCTTTATATAAAGAAGTCTTGGTGGACATGAAATAAAAAGAAGGAATGTGCCGGAGACCAATTCCAGCATGACAGCAGGGCTGCATCTGGGAATGGTTGAAGGCATTTCCCCAAACCTGAATAGGATACATTAAATTGATTCTTGGCTGCCAGACAGCTCAGGGCATCTTAATCTACATGTTATCGCCTCCTACTGGCCAAACACCTGAACAGCCGTAGGCTAATTCCCCCATTCTGACAATGGACTCTGTACTGAAACCCCGACCCTTTGAAGTGTATATCTCTGCCTTGCCTCAGGACAAATTGTGTTAATAAAAAGCATGGGGTCCTGGGACGAGGAGACCTGAGAACTTAGATCTTGGATCTTAGCTCCTTTAGCTAAGCTCCTCTGACCCCCAAATGCCTTTCAAAATTATACTTCGTCTCTGGACTCTTATTTAAAATCTACGCACAGCCTTCTCCAGATTCCTGAACCCTTCTTGATGCTGGGACAAGAACCCCAGCAGGAATGGAGCATCCTAAAAACAAATACATAAATGCTGTGAATTAGGAGCCAGTCCAATAGTCCAAACCTGGGGATCAAGCCTACAACCTGGGCATGGGCCCTGACCGGAATCGAACCGTGACCTCCTGGTTCATAGGTCAATGCTCAACCACTGAGCCACGCCAGCTGAGCTTCAAAGCATTTTAACCTAGCTCACTGGACTACCTCTAATAAAAAAATGAGGAAATAAAGCCTAAATATGTATAAAATGTATGTCTGCTGAGCCCAG
Source organism: Myotis myotis (assembly GCF_014108235.1). Lineage (NCBI taxonomy): Eukaryota > Metazoa > Chordata > Mammalia > Chiroptera > Vespertilionidae > Myotis > Myotis myotis. The sequence goes on from NW_023416335.1 coordinate 197,558,575, forward strand.
TCCTATAGGAAACATGACAGATTTGAGAAGAATTTGGTGTCATAAAATATAATGAGATAGGAAAACAGTCAGGAAACTAGGTTCTTGCACTAGATTTCCCACCGACTAGCTCTATGACCCTGGGCATTGTCCCCACTGTATCTCAATTTCTCTATCTGTAAGATGAAGGACCCTTACAGTTATTATTTTCCAAGGTTTATGAATCAAGTATTATACTTTCAATATTAATAAGCAATCATAAACATGTTGAGCAATGGGATTAAAAGAATCTTGAATAGAAATTAAACAAGAATAAAAAAATCAATTTTTTCTAAAAGTTGAAAATAAACTTTACCACTTATATGAGTTTATATTTCCAAATATTATGTGTTCTGTCTCCCTTACTACATTTTCCTAAAGTTTTCTAAAATAGCATGAGATGGACCTTCTACCAGGAATTCCAGTGGGTGCTCTGTAAACCTGGCTCTACAGAAATTTGATCATTCAAATCTAAGCCAGCAATTTTATAATTCAAATCAATTTTATAGTTCTAATGTATAATCATAAGTTAAATTCTACAGTTACAGTCTCTAATACTTGGAAATTTCATCTTTAACCACAGTTTTAAAGTGTTACATTCTAGGTACTTGTGGGCTTATTCACAGGGAAATAACTTCAGGCTAGTAAAATAATAATACAATTTCATACTCTTACATAATTTTAAAGCAACATCAACTTGGCAAATTCAGGTGGTGAGCCTAAAAATCCAAGATATATATATATATATATATATGCATACACACACACATATATACATACATACACACACACACACACACACATATATATATATATATAGAGAGAGAGAGAGAGAGAGAGAGAGAGAGAGAGACAGAGACATATATATACACTTATGTGTATATATGTACATGGGCAAATATACCATCTGTAAATAAAGACAGTTTTAATTCTTCTTTCCAACCCATATACTTTTTATTTCCTTTTCTTACCTAATTGCATTAGCAAGGACTATACTTAGGTATAAATCTAACAAAATAGATATGATTTACTGAGGGGAAAACACAAAACTCTGATGAAAGAAATCAAGAAGAAATAAATAAATGGAGATCATGTCCATGGATAGAAGGACTTCATACTGTCAACATGTCAATTCTTCCTAACTCGATCTATAGATTTAATGCTATCCAACTCAAAATTCCAGCAAGTTATTTTTTGGATGTTGATAAAATGATTATAAGTTTATATGGAAAATCAAAAGACCCAGAATAGTCAACACAATATTGAGGTAAGAACTAAGCCAGAGGACTGACACTACCTGGCTTTAAGGATTACTACAAATTTACAGTAATCAAGACAGTATGGTAATGAGAAAAAAAAAAAATAGGCAAATAGGTCAGTGAAACAGAAGAGAAAGTCCAGAAATAGATCCACATAAATTTAGTCACCTGATCCTTGACAAAGGAGCAAAGGCAATACAATGGAGCAAAAATAATCTCTTCAACAAATGGTGCTGAAACAACTGGACATCAATACACAAAAAAAAGTTAATCTAGACACAGACTTAACACCCTTCACAAAAATTAAATCAAAATGGATAATAGACCTAAATATGGAACACTAAACTAAAAAACTCCTATAAGGTGACAGGATAACATCCAGATGACTATGTGTTTGGTGGTGACTTTTTAAAAATAACATGAAAAGCAGAATCCATCAAAGAAAGAATTGATAAGCTGACTTCATTAAGATGAACAATGACTGCCGAAACCGGTTTGGCTCAGTGGATAGAGCGTCGGCCTGCGGACTGAAAGGTCCCAGGTTCTATTCCGGTCAAGGGCATGTACCTGGGTTGCGGGCATATCCCCAGTGGGAGATGTGCAGGAGGCAGCTGATCGATGTTTCTCTCTCATCGATGTTTCTAACTCTCTATCTCTCTCCCTTCCTCTCTGTAAAAAATCAATAAAATATATATTTTAAAAAAAAGATGAACAATGAAATAACACTACACAGCTACTAGAATTCAGAAGACTGACAACACCAAGTGAAGGGGAGGATGTGGAACAAACAGGAACTCTCATTCATTGCTGGTGGGAATGCAAAATGGTACAGCCACTTTGGAAGACAGTTTGGTAGTTTATTACAAAATTAAACATATTCTTATCATATTATCAAGCAAGTGTGCTCCTTAGTATTTATGAAGGGAGTTGGAAATGTCTGTCCACACAAAAACAAATTGCACTATATCCATAAAAAGCAATGCTACAGAGCAATAAAAAGGACAAACAATGGAACAAACAAAAGAACAAAACCTAATGAAATTGCCTAAATTGTCGCTTAATGAAATATAACTTAACTTATTGGAATTCAATTTGGCAATCTACACAAAAGCCTTAAAAAAGATAATAACCTCTGCTCAGTGATTCAATTTTTCTGAATAAATGTAATCAAAGATATAAGGAATTGTGCATAAAGCTGTTCACCAGAACATAATTCAATACAGTAAACTACTAGAAACAATCTAAATGAATGTGTAGTTCTGAGTCAGTAAAAATAAGAATAGCAATAAGGAATGGTAAATAATTACTCCCAGTATATTCTTGTAATGGAATATTATGCAACCATTAAAATATTTATAACAATGGACATATGGATGGACTTCCAAAACATTATGCTAACCAAATACACCCAAGACACAAAAGAATGCATACTATATAATTCTATTAATATGGAAATCTAGAAAACACAAAACTATAGTAAAAGCAAACAAATCAAAGAATGCTTCACTCCACAACATAACATGCACTGCTTGTTTTCTTAATCATCGCTACTTCTGACTTCAGTGCCCTAGGTCCTGCCAGCCTTCTTTTGATGAAGTCATTTGCATTTCTCACAACCTAATGAAATTGCCTAAATTGTCGCTTAATGAAATATAACTTATCTTATTGGAATTCAATTTGGCAATCTACACAAAAGCCTTAAAAAAGATAATAACCCCTGCTCAGTGATTCAATTTTTCTGAATAAATGTAATCAAAGATATAAGGAATTATGCATAAAGATGTTCACCAGAACATAATTCAATACAGTAAACTACTAGAAACAATCTAAATGAATGTGTAGTTTTGATTCAGTAGAAATAAGAATAGCAATAAGGAATGGTAAATAATTACCCCCAGTATATTCTTGTAATGGAATATTATGCAACCATTAAAATATTTAAGAGGTGGGGGAGGGGGGAGGGGACATATGTAATACTTTCAACAATAAAGATTTTTAAAAATATTTAGTCACACAGGAAGGTGTTCAAGACAATGTTAAATGAGACAAATATACTAAGTATATAGAAAGATTCCAATTTTAGGTATAGTATATGAAAATTTTATGTTTATCTACATGAATTAATATGAAAAAATGCAAATACTATTTGTTCACTCCTTCAGTGTTCTTTCATTTAAAACACATACACATTTATTTATTATTTAACTTCTCTAAACAAAACAGAAATGGTCCTTACCCTTTGGAGATGATTATCTAGGGAGGAAGATACTCTCACAAGTAATTACAACAAAATTATGTGTACACATTTCTTTTATTTGTTTGTTTCCTATGTGTCCACTATAACTGCCAACTCCATGATGGTAGCAATCTTATCATGTTTGTCACTGTATTCCCAGCATTCACCAAGTCCAGGAGTATAAATATTTGATGAATGTGGAGGAAACCCACAGACTACACAGGAACATATTAGCTGGAGTACCTGAAAAATTCAGGAAGTTTAAGAACTTTTTTGAGGCAAGTGCCATTTAAAATAAGACCCTGAAGGATGAATAAGAATTAAGAATTAGCCAAGCAAAAAAGGTTGGGAAGACTGTTCCATGTAGAAAATTGCTAAAAGGGTAAAAGGAAAAGCTAAATTCAAGAAGCAAACAATGCTTATTTCATGGTAAGGGCATATAAGCAATTTTCTTTTCAAATTTTCTTCAATTATGTATTTTTGTGGTAATTGGAGAAATAATATTCTGAACAAAATAGATTTAAAACCTCTGACTTCTTGGAGATCACCCTGATTCTACGTTCATTTTCTTACCTTGAATTGTCTCTGCACTAAACATATAATACTGAACAAATTATTCTAAATTTAATGTTTTTCTCTAGTAATTTCTTCCTAGAGTTTAAGTTTTTCTTCCCAGAGTTTAAGTCCTTTTAGGTCAATTATAATTTTTTATTTTCTTTACTTTGTATCTTCCATAGCACTATGCTCTATACCAAATATGTACTTAAAGCCAGTTAAATAATTTCTACATATGGATATAAATAGGAATTGAACCCATGAAACCTATCATTCTGATCTTATTATATGACTAGAGGCCTGGTGCATGAAAATTCATGCACTGGAGGAGGAGTCCCTCAGCCCGGCCTGCTCCCTCTCACAGTCCGGGAGCCCTCAGAGGTGGGAGGCAACCCGGTGATCAGGGGAAGGCAATGCCCCATCACATCTCTGCTGCTGCTACTGCCGGCAGCGCAAGCCTCAGCTAGCCCTGGTTACCTGAGCCTTGAGGCTTGCCTGTGCCTCGGGCTGGCCCTGGGCGGCTGGGGGGCTGAGGGGATTAGAGGACTCCAGAGGCAGATGCGCGGCAAGGCTGAGGGGATTGGGCGCCACCATCTTGTGGCTGTGGGCGCCGCCATCTTTGAGGGTGTGGCAGGCAATTAACATATTCCTTCCTTATTGGCTGTGGGCACCGCCATCTTTGCAATAGCGGGAGGGCCAATTAGCATATTCCCTCTTAATTAGATAGGATGGCTGTTGTTCCAATGACTTTGCAGAACTAGTCCTGGAGTTATCAGAAGAATTATTAAGTTTTCTTTTATATATCTTTGTTGAAGAAATCATCTCACTTGATATAAATACTTTATACTTGACTTGGAACAAAAAGTAATACTACTGTTTGTCCTAAAATCTCAGAAACAGATGTTTTGATTTCTTTCCAAAATGGAGGAAGAAAAGAAATTCAGATGGTCAAAATGACCATGACTATAATTTTCGGTACATAACAAGTGTTATTTTCATACACTTCGTGTTGGTTAAAATAATAGCCTATTCTACATAAATCTTCCTTTCATAGTACACCAACTTAAAATTGTTCATCAATCCAATAACAAGTAGCTTCTAAGAGTAATTATTTTTCCACACTGGAGAACTCTTAAGAGAGTAGAAGTACCCTGCCTCCAAAACATTTAGGACTGTTACTTTGGTCAATATTAAGATCATAAATCCCTTTTTAAGATCATTCTCTCCATTTTCAAGGGTGAGGAATGATTCTCAGCCTTCCCATTCCAGGCAGATGGGAAAGGTGGCACAAACTTTAGGGTTTTCAGGGGGAAAGAGACACAGGGCAGTCCTGGTCACAGCCAGTGATTGCTCCCCGCATTCAAGTGGCATATAGACCCTCGTATCTATGATGACATTTCATAGAGAAAATAATGTGCATACTTACTTAAACTAACACTCAACTGGACTTAAAATGGGTTGACATTTCCAAAGAGCCTCTGTGAATAAGTTGAGCATGTCACAATACTTTAAGACTGGCCCTCTATTCATACTAATATAATAGTAGCTTTATTACTAGGAACAAGACTTTTCCAAACTCCCTACCTCCTCCTCCAGCCTTATTGTTATCACTTTTATTTTTCAGGTACAAATCCTTTGTGTCAATGTAAATAATTTATGAACCACTTCTTATAAGACATGAGCATTCCTGCTTACCTCCTCATATCACTCCTTCTACCTAGAGCAGTGGTTCTCAACCTTCCTAATTGCTGCGACCCTTTAATACAGTTCCTCATGTTGTGGTGACCCCCAATTTCATTGTTACAAATTGAACATAATGAAAGCATAGTGATTAATCACAAAAACAATATGTAATTATATATGTGTTTTCCGATGGTTTTAGGCAACCCCTTTGAAAGGGTCATTCGACCCCCAAAGGGATCACGACCCACAGGTTGAGAACCGCTGACCTAGAGTGTCTTCCCTTCTCACTGCTTTCTAAGTTTAGTCTGCAGGTTGGGTTCTACTTAATTTATGGAAATTTGCTGGAACCCTAATACCTCTTCAATATTTCTGCCATAATTGTAAAATTTAGAATTTAGCAAATGTTTCCCTGCATTTGTGGATCTGTTCTATGCCTCTAATCAGATGAAAAGCTCCTCTGGATAGTCAGCATATAAGATCATATTGTGGTACCAGTACCCAGTGGGTCTCAATAGATGATAATGATAAAGGTCACCTAAAAGCAGATTTCAAAATATAGAACAGGCTTCTAGTCTAGCCTATGAATATGATATTTTAATTTTTTTACCAAATTTTTTATTCTGTATAAACTTTTCCAATTAAAATTTCCACCTCCTTCTTACAAATACAGTTTGATTTTCACAAATGAGATTTCCTTGCTATATTTCCTTTAATAGCTCTACTCCATCTGTCAAATTTTAATGCTGCCTGGAAAAAAAGATTATTTTCTGGAATAAAATTGTATTTTTCACTTAATTTTCACAGTATCTCATTATATTAAGGAAAAACAGATAAAGTAACTAAGAGATTGCTTCTGTGGTATTCTTACATATTCAATTTGGTCTCCAAAAAAACAACGCATCCTAATTTAAAGCATTCTATATAATAAAAGCCTAAAATGCTAAGTGTTCAGTTCACCAGTTGGCCATTCAACCAATCAAAGCATAATATGCTAATGATATGCTAAGGCTGCTCAACTGCTCGCTATGACATGCACTGACCACCAGGGTGCAGACGCTCCAACCAGGTTAGCTTGCTGCTGGGGTCCAGCAGATCAGGACTGAGCGAGACGGGCTAGACACGCCCTGGAGCCCTCCTGCAGCCCCTCCCCGGCTGGCCAACCTCCCACGTCCCTCCCCAGCCCTGATCATGCACCGGTGGGGTCCCTCAGCCTTGCCTGTGCCCTCTTGCAATCTGGGATCCCTCAGGGGATGTCGGAGAGCCGGTTTCGGTGGAATGACCGGTTGCTATAGCACACACTGACCACCAGGGGGCAGACGCTCAACACAGGAGCCAACCCCAGTGGTCAGTGCACTCCCACGGGGGAGCACCACTCAGCCAGAAGCCGGGCTCACAGCCGGCGAGCGCAGCAGTGATGGCGGTAGCAAGAACCTCTCCCACTTCCGAGGCAGCACTAAGCCATCAGTCGGACATAGTGCATGAATTTCGTGCACTGGGCCTCTAGTTAGTTTATAAGATTAAACCTCTTTTATATCAGAGATATCAGTTGGGCAAAGGCTTGTAATCTGAGATAACTAGCTAAGTGGCGGCTTAGGCACAGTGAGATTAGTCCCGAGTCCCCTTGCAAAGGGATCCATGCTCTAGCCGGCCACAGTCCAAGCAGCTGCTTACTCAGACACCTCCCAGGGAATGGCTGACATTGGGACATGTATGATGCTCAATTAAAGGACTCCTTCTTTAAGTTCTATTAGACTGTTTTATTAATTATATTATGATCTGCTTTCTTCTATACAACATGTCATTAAACATAGCAACATGGAGAAGAAAATGATGTAACTTATTTCTTACAGTCCACAAGACTCGGGTCCTCCCAAGAGTTGGACAACGTTCAGTGTCCCCAGAATTAATGTTGTCATGTGCCTCCAAAGCAAGATATCACAGAGGTATTTAAAATTAGTAACAACAAAATCATTTTTAAAATCCAGTGAAAATGAAATATATAAGAATATATTTTAAAGGACTATAAATATGGAAAAGGAACCTCAGAAAAATTAGAAATAGGAAATTATAACAATGATATTGACACATTAATATAAAATAAAATAATTACATTAAAAGACAGGTAAAATTGGCAACTCATTCAATATCCTGTCTGTTCTTTTGAGGCACAAAACAAAATGGTCCTCAACAGAAACACCTCTAATATGCCAAGCCCTTTTGGAGGCTAATTTAAATACACAAGAACTGAGTAAGTGTAAATCTTATTGTACATAGATGAAGAAACTGGGGCATTAAAATAAATCAGCCTCACTGTGTCTGAGAAGCTATATAAATAGTTTGTCTTTCAAATATTCTGACCTGCGACAGTCAGGTTACATTAAGAACTGAAATACATATTTTTATCTCTAAGCTAAATATATGTTGCTAAAGCGCAAAACAATATACGAGTAAATTATAAACTTAATTATCATAAGATGATTGGTACTTTTCCTATGTATTTTAGTGCCGGGGTCCAACCCCAGCAGGTCCAGGGGTTCCCAAAGGCGTAGACGGAGTCGGCGAAGAAGGAAGGACACGGAGACAGTGTTCAGTTGATCAGCAGCCTAGCCAGGATCTCCAGCCAAGTTCTGGTCTGGATCTCCAGAGAGGTTCTGGTTAGGATCTCCAGCCAGGTTCTGTGTCCATGTTCTCTTGCTAGGTTCTCCAGGTTCTCCAGCCAGGTTCTGTAGCCATGTTCCCTCGCTAGGTTCTCCAGCCAGGTTCTGTGTCCATGTTCTCTTGCTAGATTCTCCAGGTTCTCCAGCCAGGTTCTGTAGCCATGTTCCCTCGCTAGGTTCTTCAGCCAGGTTCTGTCCAGGTTCTCCAGCCAGGCTCAGTCACCAGGTTCTAGTCAGGTTCTCTTGCCAATTTCTGTAGTCAGGTTCAGTCCAGGATCTTTTGCCATGTTCTCTCCAGCGAAGTTCTTCTGTCTGTGTAGGTTCTGTCTTCTAAGTTCTGTATGTAGGTTCTGTCTTCTAAGTTCTTTCTTGTTACATCTGTATTTATACCAGTTGATTCCAATCCTATCAATCTCTATTCCAAAGGTTAGGGCGTTTCTTATCTCCATTCCAGGGAGTAAAGATTATGTAGCTTAAGCATGATTGTTCATAGTTAAAATGATTAATTACCCACCTGGCACTTAGTTAAGAGGTTTTATTCCCTCCCTAACTTCAGGGGAAAATCCCTACCTGGGGAAACAACCTTTCTCAGAGACCTTGGTTAAAACACATAGTGCCAAGAAGGTGAGCAAACATATTAAGAACGGTATGCCATATATGCCAGGTCCCTTGAAACAGCAAGCATGGACCGGCTCCCGGCATTTTAGGTAGCAAGCTATTCGCTGTTGCAATGAAAAATGGCTCACCAAAGGTATATAACATTCTGTAATTTCTTCTCTACGTTCAGGTGACAATGACAAAGTGCTCGAGTTTCCACCTTTTATTCCCATCATCACTACATGTTTGAAAAATTGATATCTCACTTGTGGCCAAGGATTACAAATGCAACCCACATTCTTCCTTTTCATTTCTTATTTTTCTTCTCCATCTAGCCTACCATTTCTCTGTCATTATTATCCATCTATTTTTCATCTCCCTTTTCATTTGTTCTCTCCCTAAAGCTATACATGTCATTTTTATGACCACCCCCAAATCCTTATCCTCATATCTAACAAGAAGCAATTTTTTAACTCACTTTTCTAAGAACTTAAGCTACTAGCTAGGAGGCCTGGGGACTGACTGCTACATACCACGGTGAATGAAAAGCCATCCTAGGATGCTGGGTTTGGTGAGGAGCAGGATAACAGCGGAAAGGGGCACATGAGGAGGGAAGGTCAGTAGACCAGCCCAAGCAGTACTGGAGAGCAGAGGCTCACAGAGTCATGGGCATTATCATAACTAGGCACATACATGTGGCAGAAGCAAAGAAAAAAACAAGGCTGGTGATACCTTTCATCTCTTTATGGTCGTTTCCTCCTTCCAGTACAAAATTTGTACTGACAATTATTAGTCCGTAAAAAGGACATAGATACCATGCTCTCTTTTCCCCAACAAGTTCCCTTATAATTCCTGTCAATTTTACCTGTTTTTAGAATGGAGGAGCCTAATCAGTAGAACCAGAGCATGAAAGCAAGAAATAGAACTCCTTCTAGAAGTTCAAATTAAATTTAGCTTTATTTTCGTTGCTATAGTAACTTTTAAAAGTACAATGGATAAAATATTTGTTGACAGATGCAGAAAACAATATAACATTTCAGAGATAAAGGAAGACGTACGGTAAACAAATGGAAGAATACACTGTGTTCATGGGTTGGTATAATCGTCATTAAAATGTCCATACTACCGAAAGCAATCTATATATTTAATGCAATCCCCATGAAAATACCAACAGCATATTTCACAGACCTAAAACAAACTCTCCAAAAATTCATATGGAGTAAAAAAGACCCCGAATAGCTGCAGAAATCTTGAGAAAGAAGAACAAAGTTGGGCCCTAGCTGGTTTGGCTCAGTGGATAGTGCATGGGCCTGCGGACTAGAGGGTCCCAGGTTCAATTCCGGTCAAGGACACATGCTCGGGTTGCAGACTCAATCCCCAGTAGGGGGTGTGCGGGAAGCAGGCAATCAATGATTCTCTCTCATTATTGATGTTTCTGTCTCTCATTCCCTTTCCCTTCCTCTCTGAAATCAATAAAAATATTTTTTTAAAAAAAGAAAAAAGAAAGAACAAAGTTGGAGGGATCACAATACCAGATATCAAGCTACATTACAAAGCCACTGTACTCAAAACTGCCTGGTACTGGCACAAGAGCAGACACATAGACCAATGGAACAGAACAGAGAATTCAGAAATCAATCAAGACATTATGCTCAATTAATATTTGACAAAGGAGGCAAGAGCATACAATGGAGTCAAGACAGTCTCTTCAATAAATGGTGTTGGCCCTTTCTTGATAAAAATCCTCAGCAAAATGGGAATAGAGGGATGATACCTCAACATAATAAAAGCCCTATATGACAAACCTACAGCCAACATCATACTCAATGGGCAAAAGACTAAAACCATTTCACCTAGGAACAGGAAGAAGACAGGGATGCCCACTTTTACCACTCCTGTTCAACATAGTTCTGGAAATGCTAGCCATAGCAATTAAACAAGAAAAAATAAAAGGTATCCAAATTGGAAAAGAAGATGTAAAACTGTCATTATTCGCAGATTGCCAGGGTTCTTATCCCAGCATCAAGAAGGGTTCAGGCATCTGGAGAAGGGGCTGTGCATAGATGACATAGGAATCCGGGGACTAGTAAAGAGTCCAGAGACGAGATATAATTTTGAAAAGCATTGGGGATCAGAGGACCTTCAGCTAAAGGAACTGAAGACTACCTCCCTGTCTAGGACCCTTGCTTTTATTCACACAATTTTTCCTAAGGCAAGGTGGAGATAATACACTTCAAAGGGTAAGGTTTCAAAGGGTACAGAAGCATTGTCAGTTTGGGGAATAGCCTACAGCTGTTCAGGTGTTTGGCCAGTAGGAGGCAATAACATGAAGATTAAGATGCCCTTTAACTGTCTGGCAGCCACAGTCAGTTTTCTATTCAGGTTTGGGGAAATGCCTTTAGCCATTCCCAACAGGTGACTACGTGTGTGATTCAACCCTGTTGAGTCCCCAAGTTTCATCAACCTTTTGATGAAACTCTTGAAATTATGACATGCTGGAATTGGTTTACGGCAGCAGATGACATGATACTGTACATAGAAAACCCTAAAGACTCCATCAAAAAATTATTAGACTTAAATGAATTTGGCAATGTAGCAGGATACAAAATTAATGCCAAGAAATTTATGGCATTTTTATACACCAATAGTGAACTTACAGAAAGAGAGACTAAAAAATATATATATTATTTACCATCACACCAAAAAAAGTAAGATACCTAGGAATAAACTTAACTAAGGAGGTAAAAGACCTGTACTCGCAAAACTAGAGGACACTGAAAAAAAAGATAGAGGAAGACATCAACAGATGGGAGAATATACCGTATTCATAGATTGGTAGAATCAATATCATTAAAATGCCCATACTACACAAAGCAATCTATAGATTTAATGCACTCCCCATTAAAACACCAATGGCATATTTCACAGACCTAGAACAAACTCTCCAAAAATTCATCTGGAACAAAAAAAGACCCCAAATAGCTGCAGCAATCCTGAGAAAGAAGAACAAAGTAGGAGGGAACTCAATACCAGATAGAAAGCTGTATTACAAAGCCACTGTTCTCAAAACTGCCTGGTACTGGCACAAGAACAGATATATAGATCAATGGAATAGAAGAGAGAACCTGAAATTGACCCAAACCACTATGCTCAATTAATATTCGAAAAAGGAGGCAAGAACATACAATGGAGTCAAGACAGTCTCCTCAATAAATGGTGTTGGGAAAATAGGGCAGATACATGCAAAAAAATGAAACTAGACCACCAACTTACACCATACACAAAAATAAACTCAAAATGGATAAAGGACTTAAACATAAGATGGGAAACCATAAAAATACTAGAGGAATCCACAGGTAGCAAAATCTCACACATATGCTGAAGCAATTTCTTCACTGATACAGCTCCTATGGAAACTAAAGAGAAAATAAACAAATGGGACTACATCAAAATATAAAGCTTTTGCACAGTAAAAGAAACCATCAACAAAACAACAAGAAAGCCCACTGCATGGGAGAACATATTTGCGAAAGTTATCACCGATAAGGGTTTAATCTCCAACATTTACAGGGAACTCATACAACTTAACAAAAGGAAGATAAACAACCCAATCAAAAAATAGGCAATGGACCTAATTAGATACTTTTTGAAAGAGGACATAAGGAAGGCCAAGAGACATGAAAACATGCTCAAAGTCACTAATCATCTGGGAGATGCAAATCAAAACGACAATGCAATACCTTCTCACACCTGTCAGAATGGATATCATCAACAAATGACTGCCTGGGTCCAACCCCAGCAGGTCCAGGGATCCCCAAAGGTGTGGACAGAGTCGGCGAAGAAGAAATGACACAGAGACAGCGTTCAGTTGATCAGCAGCCTAGCCAGGATCTCCAGCCAAGTTCTGGTCTGGATCTCCAGCGAAGCTCCGGCCAGGATCTCCAGCCAGGTTCTGTGTCCATGTTCTCCCGCTAGGTACTCTAGCCGGGTTCTGTCTCTAGGTTCTTCAGCCAGGTTCTCTCGCTAGGTTCTGTCTCTAGGTTCTGTTGCCAGTTTCTGTACAGGATCTTTTGCCATGTTCTCTCCAGCGAAGTTCTTCTGTCTCTAGGTTCTGTGTAGGTTCTGTCTTCTAAGTTCTGTCTTCTAAGTTCTGTGTTCTAAGTTCTGTCTTCTTACATCTGTATTTATACCAGTTGATTCCAATCCTATCAATCTCTATTCCAAAGGTTAGGGCGTTTCTTATCTCCATTCCAGGGAGTAAAGATTATGTAGCTTAAGCATAATTGTTCGTAGTTAAAGTGATTAATTACCCGCCTGGCACTTAGTTAAGAGGTTTTATTCCCTCCCTAACTTCAGGGGAAAATCCCTACCTGGGGAAACAACCTTTCTCAGAGACCTTGGTTAAAACACATAGTGCCAAGAAGGTGAGCAAACCTATTAAGAACAGTATGCCATATATGCCAGGTCCCTTGAAACAGCAAGGATGGACCGGCTCCCAACAAATGACAAGTGCTGGCGAGGATGTGGAGAAAAAGGAACCCTTGTGCACTGCTAGTGGGAATGCAGACTGGTGCAGCCACTATGGAAAACAGAATGGAGTTTCCTCAAAAAACTAAAAATAGAACTCCCATTTGACCCAGTGATCCCACTTTTAGGAATATATCCCAAGAAACTAGAAACACCAATTAGAAAGGATATATGCACCCCTATGTTCATAGCAGCACAATTTATCATAGCTAAGATTTGGAAACAGCCTAAATGCCCATCAGTAGATGAGTGGATTAAAAAACTGTGGTACATCTACACAATGGAATACTATGATGTGGCAAAAAAGGAATTCTTACCATTTGCAACAGCATGGATGGACCTGGGGAGCATTATGCTAAGCAAAATAAGTCAGTCAGAGAAAGATAAATATCACATGATCTCACTCATTTGTGGAATATAATGAACAACATAAACTGTGAACAAAAATAGATCCAGAGACAGAGAAGCATCAAACAGACTGTCAAACTTCAGAGGGACAGCATGGGGGTAAGAGATCAACCAAAGAACTTGTATGCATGCATGCAAGCATAACCAATGGACACAGACAACAGGGGGATGAGGGCATGTACTGGGGGATGGGGGTGGCCAGGGAGAGGTCAATAGGGGAAAAAAGGAAACATATGTAATACTATATGTAATACTTTAAACAATAAAAATTTAATATATACTGTCATATATATATATATATATATATAAAACATTTCACTAATTCATACTCAAGGAGATGATTGTTGACATTTACATATGAATGGGCTACTAATTAGTCTTTTTAAAAATTTTTTATTGATTTTGTTCTTTTTTTTAGAGAAAGGAAGGGAGAAGGAGAGATAGAAACATTCCTGGCAGAGAAACATTAATTAGCTGCCTGCTGCAGGCCCCCTACTGGGGATCAAGCCTGCAACCTGGTATATGGGATAATGCTCAACCAACTGAGCCACACTGGCCAGGCTATTAGTCATTTTAAAAACAATCCCATCATATAGTGGGTTAAACAGAAAGTTGACTACATCCTTTAGGTATAATGAAGGCTACTGTTTTATGTGTTAGGTTTTCTGTTAGGCGCTTGACATATGTCAACTCATTTAATCCTCAGAAAACAATTCAATGTTGGAATTATCCTCATTCTGTAGATGAAGAAACTGAGGCTGATTCACAGGTTAAGTATTTTGTGAGCAAGTGAGCAAGTCGGCATTTGAACTTAGATTGCCAAAGAAAAGGCTTTTCACGCCATTCCAGCTTGCTTCCTGTGATAAGAGTGAAAGAAAAATTCATAAATCAACAAGCCTAGACAGAGTGTCTCCTGCGTACAAGGCATAAGCAGGGTGTGTAGAGAACATAAACATTTGTCAGACACAGACATTGTCCTCGGATACCTTACAAGCGCAAATAAAAGATGTTACATAACTACACAACTATAACATCAGGGAAAAGCCACAGATGTCAAAAATAAGTTATTTGGCTATTAAGAGAAAAGAGATTGTTTCTGACAGGGGAGGACTGAATAAGGCTTTGGGAAGAAAGTGGCATTTGAGTTGGGCCTTCAATCCTACAGAATTAATAGCTTTGCACCAACTAGTTGCACACTAACATTTGGAAGAAGTACCCCCCTCACATAAGAAGTACCCACCTCACATACCACAGAGCGTATTCATCTCATTTAGAATTTAGTTTTTTCAAATCCCGAGTGGCACTGTATGAACTCTAATCTGGTTTCGGTTGCTTAGAAATGTGTTTGAGCCGAACATCCAAAATGATTTCTGTGAAACTGTGCTTTGAGCTTAAAAGTTTAAAAACTGACACTTTGGAGTCTTGTTATATATGAAGAATGCATTTTTGCCTTTTCTCCAACCTCCAATTTTTCTGTACAGGATAAAACATTTTCCCATTTGAAAATATTTTCAATTACACTCACATTGATGTGGCTTTCATTCTAAGTACTGGGAATCTAATTTTCTTACTCTGTAGACCTGAGGTCAATAAACTTCAGCAACAATCCAGCTGATGACTATTTTCATAAATAAGGATTTATAAGAACACAGCCATGCCCACTCCTTCTCATATTGTCTATGGCTGCATTCGTGCTATGCTGAGTAATTGCAACAGAGACCATATGGTATCAAACCTAAAATATTTACTATCTGACACTTTATAAGAGAGAGTTTGCAGACCCCTGCCATAGCCAATTCGTTCAGCAAATATTTATTTAAAGGTTTATGAGGGTAGGTGGCTGGTGGGCAGCTAACGTGGGTTGCTAACTAAAGACGGTAGCCTCATTAAACCAAGTTAAAAATTAATTCACCATGCACTGTATGCTTCATTATAATTAATCAACACACATAAGGAAAAACTGAAACAACTTTTGCTGTGGAAAAAAATACAGCAGGTGACAAAATGTAGCATTTTTAGGAAGTATTCTACTGCTAGTGAACATTTATTGAGCATTTACTGAGTGCTAGACACTATTATAAACATAATATCAACAGTATATGTCATTTATTCCTCTCTACAACCCTAGGAAGTAAGTACTGTTATCATCCTCATTTTACAAAGAGTCAAAGTGATTTATTTCTGAGGTCCCACAGCTTGTATTTGTTAGAGCTGGGACTTTACAGAAAATGCTTTCATCCCTGGTGATATTTAAGCAGGGACTGGATGACTTCTTAACTGGATAATGGTGTCTGCTTTTAAAAAGAAGCAAAAGAAATAAATAAAGGCTACCATTTATTGAGAAGCGACTATGGGTTTGGCATTGTTCTATGTGCTTTAATTACATTCTCTAATTTTTATATCTCCCTACAAGGTATGTATAAGTTCCCTCTTTTACAATTGATGAAATAGTATAGGTAGGTTATTTGATTGACCAAAGGCATATATCTAGTAAGTTGCAAAGCTAAGATTAAAATTACGTATACCCGACTTTCAAGTATATCAAGCTATATTCATTTTTTAAAAAATCTTAGCTGTACTTCTATAGTGTATGAAAAGGAACCACATTTAAAAATGGAAGCAGCAGATATTCAACAGCTAAACAATGAAATACCAGTCAGGGCAGGATAACTATTCAATTAAAATATCAAAGAGAAAAATAGGTAAATATGAAATGTATTTCTAAATGTAAATATAGAGTCTATTCCGAATTGTAACTAAGATTAAACTCAGAATAAGCCACAATGAAACTTGCTGGAGACACTAAAATAATTGGAAACCTTCATTAATTCTCTATCTAATAGAAATAATGATCCATTAACATTTAGCATATGTTTCTGACATGATCAGGTACCCTTTTTTCCAAGAGAGGGATCTGGTCAACCTATTTCTACACTATTGTTGAAGAAACAACAGAAGATGTGAATGTGAACAACATTCTTTTCTTAGGAGGCATGATTGAATGATAAAGAGAAAAACACAAGGTGCTCTAGGCATTAGGTCCAAATAGACCGGTGTTGGAATATTCACCTCTGCTACTTCGTAACTGTCACCATACACAAGTTAACAGACTTCTCTGCACCTTAGTTTTCTCATCTAATAGGTTCCTGGTGACAGGTTCCATAGAGGCATCAAGCATGCCTTCCTAGAACATATCCAACTCAGGCTATTATTATTCTTTCAGTTATAATCATTTTTCCTTAAAAAAGAACTTCAAGAGAAAATATTAGTTTCTTACGTATTCCTATTACCACTATGTAAATAGACTCCGTATGTCTCCTTGGTTTGAAAGGTTTGAGAAGAAATATTTGTTGTGTGCCTGCTATGAATAGGTGGGTTCATAGATGCTGAAATAAGGTAGGGCATTTCGGGTACTGGAAAGGACTCATGGTAACGCCCAAAATCTGGAAAGCTGAAGTGTGTTCCCGTTCTTGGCAATCCCTCTAGTTTAAGTATGACAGAGGGCAGAGTAACAGGAGTCAGACTGCAGACAGCTCTCAAACACCACATTTATGAATTAGGATCCTGATAAAATGAGCACAACCTGCACATCACTAACAACTCATATCTTGCAGTATGTATCCTACCCATATTCTGTGGTCATGCACTTGTCACCTCTAACACAGCCAAAGAGTTACTTCCTTTACAGGCTAATTGACCAAAATCCTCTTAAGTTCATTTATGTCTTCCCTTTCTCTGGTAGGCATGAAAGCATCCTTTTCTGCACTGTGACTCGTTTTACGAGATTTGAAATAGAGTCTTACAATACTTTTTTTTAATATATATTTTTATTTATTTCAGAGAGGAAGGGAGAAGGCAAGAAATCTTACAATACTTCTTACAAGTAGCTATCCACTCAGAAAGTACAGAACAGGGTGCTTTGAGAAAGACACAATCAGAGAATAAAAATAAAAAATAAACTCTTAGAAAGTAAAGCTGATTGCTAAAACATACAAATCAGGAAAGTATTGAAAAATAAATTGGAGAAAAAAACAAAGATATGAGGGAAATCAAAATATGAAAACAATTAATGTAGGGGCTTTAACATCTAATTAATAGATACTCTAAAAAGAAAAGAATGAGAATGAAAGGAAGAAATATTTTTTTAAAGTAGAAAAGTATTTTCCCAGAGCTGAAAGATACAATTTTAATATTAAAAGGGAAAACTTACATGCACTGTGATACATTTTTAAAACCCCACAACTAGACATAAAATTTTAGAACACCAAAAATGTAAAAATCAGACCTTATAAGCACTGAGAGAGAAAAAAGAACAAGCCATAAGCACAGGAATAATAGCAATAGACAGTAAAGAAAGTTGTTCAAAACTTTCTAACTTTGAGGCAAAAATAAATTTTAACCTAGAAATCAAACTGACAATCAAATATGAGAGAAAAATAAAAGTTTCCATCACTCATGGACTATAAAAGCTCTTCCTTGAGAGGCTACTTAATGATACTCAAGGATAGCCAAGAAAGAAAATGAGAACAAGAAATGAAGCTAGGAACAAGGATCCAATCATGAAAACAATAATGAAAGATTTTTCCAGCAAGCCCAGAAAGCAAAGGGTAGAGACTGAAGCAGAGAAATACACAATTTTAGTATTGAGTTATCCGGGGGGGAGGAAGGGGGAGCGGAGAAGAGAGACTCAATAGATGGTAAGGAAGAATTTAGAAACTTAATGAGGATATGATAACGGAAAATTGTACAAGGAAAAGAAATCGATGAAAAATGCAAACAAACAAAAATCTGACTAGAAAGTTGTTAGGTTGAAAATTTTCATTAAAATGTTAAACAATGCCATAGCCGGTTTGGCTCAGTGGATAGAGTGTTGGAATGCGGACTGAAGGGTCCCAGGTTCGATTCTGGTCAAGGGCATGTACCTTGGTTGTGGGCACATCCCCAGTGGGGGGTATGCAGGAGGCGGCTGATCGATGTTTCTCTCTCATCGATGTTTCTAACTCTCTATCCCTCTCCCTTCCTCTATGTAAAAAAATCAATAAAATATATATTTTTTTTAAAAATGTTAAACAAGCAGTTTCATTAGAATGAGAGAAACAAAACAAGGATATCAATCCACCCATGTACTTTTAAATGTATTATCTCCATTACTGCCCACATTAGGAAGAGAGATGGAAGAATTTATAAGCAGGGTTACAGTCTCCCTCATGTCAACACACTTTCCTGGTTTTTATACTACGTAAATATTATGGTGGTGTGTTCCCACATGCTTATCTTTTAGCAGTATCCTGGAAACATATCCCTCCTAAGTATACTAGTACATATGGTATATCCATATAATGGCATAATAAAATGTATATATATAATCTAGAAAAGGGAAGGACTTAGGATCTGAGTATTAGTATTAAACAAAGAATCTTTAGGGTTTTAACAAATTCTATAAAATGATATTATTATTATAATTTGAGTACCCCTCCCATTGATGGCAACCATTTGGTCATCCCTGCTCTGCTCTCAGCTCACACGTCTAGTACCACAAATGGTGGCTTATGCATCTCAGCTTGCAGAGCTGCTGAAATTAAAAAGAGAAAATGGAACTCCCATTTGACCCAGTAATCCCACTTCTAGGAATATATCCCAAGAAAACAGAAACACCAATCAGAAAGGATATATGCACCCCTATGTTCATAGCAGCACAATTTACCATAGCTAAGATTCAGAAACAGCCTAAGTGCCCATCAGCAGACGAATGGATTAAAAAACTGTGGTACATCTACATAATGGAATACTATGCCACTGTAGAAAAGAAGGAATTCTTACCATGTGCAACAGCATGGATGGACCTGGAGAGCATTATGCTAAGCAAAATAAGACAGTCAGAGATAGATAAATATCACATGATCTCACTCATATGTGGGATATAATGAACAACACATACTGATGAACAAATACAGATACAGAGACAAAGAAACACTGAACAGACTGTCCAACCTCAGAGAGAAGGTAGGGGAGGGCAGGTAAGAGATCAACCAAAGGACCTGTATGCATGCATATTAGCAACACCAATGGATACAGACATTGGGACCGTGGGGTCTTGTCCTGAGGAGTGGGAGTGGCGGGGGTGGGGGGTCAATCGGGGGAAAAGGAAACATATGTGATAATTTAAACAATTTTAAAAAAAGATTCTAGGATAAAATATAATGTAAGCTGAAATAAAAAGAAAATTAGGATCTAAGAAGCTCTTCTTCTCTAGAGTGTTTCTAGAACATGAGTTACATGGCTTTGCCTTCATGGCATGGGAAATCTAAACCATGAGGCTTCGGAGAAAAGTACAGAGCCAAAAAACAATGATTAACAGGACAGCTACAGAGCCTAAGAGGTTAATCTAACCAATATCGCAAGCCAAATATGAAGAAAAGTACATGCTGGTAAGATATTAAGCAATTAATGGCGTGCAAAAAAATAGAAGCTATTTCATTTTAATTCTAGATACATTCTCCTTCAAATTAGCTTAGGGTCTTGATAGGAAAATAATAATATCAGCATGCCATCTATAAACATAAATATGTAAATGTGACTCACTAATCATATTTTGCAGTGTCAGCCTATGAACAAAACATGGAGAACTTAGCCAATGTCTCAGGACAGAACATAGATGTCTACTAGCTTGACAGTGTGTAAGTAGAAGTGTACCTTAAAAAAAAGACAGTGGGTAAAAACAAACAAACAAAAAATAAGAAGACAGCAGGTAAAGAGGGGGATGAAAAATGAAAGAAAGAGCATAGGAGCTAATATCTTCATTTTTAAAAATAGGAAGTCAAGAGACACTGTCTAAATTCAATGAAATAACAAAAAAATATGATTTAAAGTTAATTATAATATTATTTAAAGCCACCAAGCTAACCAGTAAAATTTATCATAAAAAATAACCACATTTTGCCCTGGCCAGTGTGGCTCAGTTGGTTAGGCATAGTCCATGCACTGAAAGGGTGCTGGTTCTATCCTCAGTGAGGGCACATGAATCCATCCCTGGTAGGGGGCGTGTAGGAGGCAGCCAATGGATGTTGTGCTCTCACATCAATGTTTCTCTCTCTTTTCCTCTCCCTTCATCTTTCTCTAAAAATCAATTTAAAAAATAACCCCATTTAGAGGAGGAGAGAAGGGATATAAGTATACTGTGAGTAAATTAAATACTTAAATCTCAGAGAAATAAGATACACCTATGTACAATGCCAGGTGGGTATTTAAAATACGGGTGGGACCACTTTGTAAGGACTGTCTAACCACTGTGATGTACACCTGAAACTAATACAAAATAATACTGAATGTAAAGTGTAAACAAAACATAATTTTTAAATAAATAAAGTTGATGAACCAAGAATCTCAGAGACATGTGTTATTTAGAGATGTGATAAACTTGAGATTCATTCTGGGGTGTGACACATTCAATATTTATTGATTGCTTGCTATAAAGCAGGTGCTGTGATAGGTATCAAAGATTTGTAGATAACTATAAAGCATTGCTTTAATGTAAAAATGCTTAGTCATATAACAAGAAAACTAATATAATTTAAATGACAAATTACTAATAATGTTAAATGGTTTTGTTATCATAGGAGCTAAATATAGAGTGATACAGAATAAATATTGAGATTCCAAAATTTATGTTCTAAAATCAAAAAACCCATGTATAAGAACAGAGATACAGAGGCAGAGCTGCCTCAAACAGATTGTCAAACTGCAGCGGGAAGGCCGGGGAAAGTTGGGGGGCAGGAGGGAGGGGTATAAGAGATCAACCGAAGGACTTGTATGCATGCATATATGCATAACCAATGGACATTGGACGCTGGGGGGTGGGTGAGGCCAGGGGATAGTCAAGGGCGGGGGGAAAAAAAAAGACACATATGTAATACCCTTTGTAATACTTTAAGCAATTAAAAAATAAATAAATAAAAAAAATAAAGCCCCACAAATTTATATACTTATACAATAAAGATTTTATCATATTTAATAAATAAATAAATAAATAAATAAATAAAGAACAGAGATAAAAGAGACCTTAAGAGCAATGTTAGAGACACTATTTAAATATGTAGGGAGGTCTCATTTTAAGATTGCTGAGTCCACACTACCAATATTCCACTGTAATGTAAGATCCAACCAATTGATTAAGAGATAAAAATCAAATGATTATGAATATTGAAAAGTCAGAGACATGATTACTAGCATCTCCAGATGATATAACTGCCTAACTAAAAATTCAACTGGAGCATTTTTATAAAACACAATGTAATTCATAAGATAACAAAGTATAGGGAATATATTCAAAAGTCAACAACTTTCCTATACCAGCAACAACCAGTAAGAAAGTACAATTGAAAAAGTATCTATTCACAATAGAAACATATATTGTGAAATAATCAGGAAAAAAACACACAACAAATGTAGATGTTTGTGTATTTTAAATTACTATTTAACTACTTAACAACATAAAAAGAGACTTGAAAACATAGAAATTTATATTATGCTCCTGACTGAGAAGATTCAACATGTAAAAATGACAATTTTCTCCTAGTTGATTTGTAAATTTGACATCGTTCTATTAAAGTTCAATAGATAAGGTCTAACCCTTTAAAAAAATCTTAGAAGAAAACATATGGGGAAATCTTCATGACATTTGATCTGATAATGACTTCTTACCAAAAGCACAGGCAACAAGTATAAAAATAGATAAATTGTGAGGAGTCAAAAACTTTCTGTGCATCAAAGGACACAATCAACAGCATGAGAAGACAACCTACAGAATGGGATAAAATATTCACAAATCATATATCTGATAAGGAACTAATTAAACTCATAGCTACATAATGAGTCATCATGATTTTTTACAACTCATGGCATTTATTGTTTTTATACAATATAAAATATGTATTTCAAAATAAAATCTTGTTTTAAATAATTCAAACATTATGCAAATAAGTAGGAAGTGAATTCCCTGGAAAATTATGCCTTAGATATAAGTTATTAACAGTGTAATATATGCATTTGCAGACCTTCTAAGCACACACAAATAAACATTACATGTAATTTAATGCACCTATATGAGGGTGGTTTGCACTATACATAGTACTCTTTAACATATGAATACTACCAAAATTTCCAGAGTCCAACAAACCCTAACAGGAAAAAAAAAGATCAATTTGCATTGGTATAACAAGGAATTTATATAGGAACTTGCATTTATATTGTAAGATCTTCATAACAATCCTATAAATAGGATCTAGCCTCCTCTTTTTAAAAAATAGGAAGCAGAGGATAAATTTCTCTTCCAAGGTTGTACAGAAAATAAATAGCAGTCGGGACAATTACTTCAAGTAAATTGTAATGCTCATCAGAGCAAAATCCATATAGAATCCTTATTTTATATCATTCACAATACCTGGCACAATATTATAAGAAAACTGAGGGTATGATGAATGTTTATATTGTTTTCTGTGCTAAATCCTACACATAACAAATAGTCAATAAGTTCTTGTGGTATAGATGAGTGGGTGAATGCATAAAATAGGAAAAGGTGGAGGGATTCTAAATGAACTAAGATTCTTATCAAACCATCCTTTTTTTTTTTTTTAACCTGTAAGATAAATAATATATTCAGTGGCTCAACTACCCTGGAAGTGCAAAATAAAACTGAATACACCCTTGACAAAAGTGATTTCAGCTCTATCTAGTTTGGCTCAGTGGATAGATAGAGCATTGGCCTGCGGACTGAAGGGTCCCAGGTTCGATTCCAGTCAAGGGCACATGCCCAGGTTGTGGGCTCAATCTCTAGTGGGGGGCTATCCTCTTTAACAGAGAAATGCTACAGTGAATAATATTGGTCAGTAGATAGTACACAAGTTTACTTACTGTGAGAAAGAGGGCATTCTTCAAAAAAAGTTTTTTATTTCATAGAAAAGTAGTCACATGAGTTTTGGATCAATAATAATAAGCAAACCTGAGCAAATTAATCTCTTTAAACTCAATTTTCTCAAGGGCAAGTGAAAATATTTCACAGGATTGTGGTGAAATTAAAGGGAGATAAAACTGCAAAGTGCCTATCACTGTGCGTGGCATATGCTGGGGACTCAAAAATTGCTAGATATCACTATTAACATTATTATTATCATAACTAGAGGCCCGGTGCACGAAATTTGTGCACGGGGCGGGGGGGGCGTGTTGTCCTTCACCCCCGACTGCACTCCCCTGCTGGCCTGGTTGCCCCCAGCTGCCCTCCCCTGCAGGCCTGATTGCCCCCAATTGCTCTCCCCTGCTGGCCTGGTCACCCCCAAATGCCCTCCCTTGCAGGCCTCGTTGCCCCCAACTGACCTCCCCTGCCAGCCTGACAGCCCACAACTGTCCTCCCCTGCTGGCCATCTTGTGATGATGTGAGGGGGGCCATCTTGTGGCAACCATCTTGTGATGACGTGAGAGCATCGCATGAGGGCGCGGAGACCACCTAGGTTTTTATTAGTATAAATACTTCCCTAAAATACATGAAATGGAGCCTTTCCAATGATAAAGTTTTAGTTGTTGTTTTAAAAGTTATAAAAATGACTGCATAAAAACCTAGATCAAAATGAATGCTTGACAGTAAAGCAAAAATACATTCTTTTATAAATGTCTACATCTGCCTAGATACAGCAACAGGCATCTGCTCCTTGAACAAGTATGCAATAGATAAAATGTCTACTGACCTAATTTCCATAGCCATTGCATTAATTCATTTCCTTTAGCCACTGTAACGAATCACCATTAACTCAGTAATTAAACACAACAATAATTTATTCTCTGACAGTTATGAGATCAGAAGTCCAAAAGGAGGTTCACAGGGCTAAAATCGTGGTGTCAGCACTGGTTACTTCCTGAGGCTCTAGGAGAGAAACTGTGTCCTGCCTTTTCCAATTTCAAGACACCTCCTGCATTCCTTGGCTCATAGCTCCTTCCATCTTCAGAGCTAGCATCATAACATTTTTATATTCTTCTCTACTTTCCTCATCATATCACTTTCCATTATTCTAAGGACCCTGATGATTATATTGTGTTCACCTATAAAATCCAGGAAAATCTCCCCATTTCAATATCCATATCTTGATCACATCTGCAAAGTCCCTTTTACCACATATTCACAGGTTCTAGGTACTAAAACACTAGATATTTATGGAGGGAGGGAGAGAAGGAGGGAGGACAGGAGTGAAGGAGAGAGGGAAGGAAAGAGGGAGGGAATTAGGGAGGGAGGCCTTATTCTGTCCCTCATGGTCCATTCTCTGTTCCCCAAAGATTCACATCCATCCACATGTAAAATCTATTCACTCTATCTCAACATCCCCCAGTGTTGAGGATATTGAGATTACAACATCAACTTAAACTCAAATTCTCATTTAGATTTCATCAGCTCCAAAGTCCAAAATCTCATCAGCTAAAACAGGTATGGGTGAAACTCTAGGATATCCTGAGATAAAATCCCTTTTCATCTGTGAATCTTTGAAATTAGAAAACAAATTATTTGCTCCCTAAACACAAAGGTAAGCTTAGGATAACAATTATAGATACTCTCATTCAAAGACAGAAATAAAAGAGAAAAGGGGACTCAACAACCACAAGGAATTTAGAAAACTAACTGGGAAAATCCCATTAGGTTTCAGGCCTAAGAATAATCCTTTGTAATTCTCAGCTCCATCTTCTGTGTCCTTAGCTCTGTCCTCTGAGTCTTACTTCCTGTTTCATAAAGGTTAATATATATTTACAGTTGAACAGTTTTACAAGACTATTTCTTTTCTGAAACAATCCATTCCTTTAGGAATCTAACAGCCTCTTTTATTTTGTGTTTTTCCTGTTCCTTTCAGTCCAAGCAGGCAGTATCTCTACTGATATTGTAAATTCAAAAACCTTGTGGGTCTCCCATGTATGTCACAGGAATGTATTCCAGTAAACTAGAGACTCCTCCATAGATCTTGCCTGGTTAATCCCATCCCTAAATTGTGCTAAAATGAATTAAGAGATCTATGAGACACATACCTAATCTCTTTAAAGAGTTTTCTGTGTGAGTGAATAATCTGATATTTTGATGCTACTGAGGAACTAAAAAAAAAGTTATCCAGCCTCCCTTTTCTCTTCTTTTCCAAAACACACTTTCTTGACAGTTAATCTACAAATTTTAGCATCTTTTTTCAATCTGGATAGGTTGAGAAAGTCCCAAGTCATCAAGTCCTGGTCCCTTTTTGCTCAAAAATTCTTCATTCAATTTATCTCTTTCCTCTCACATTTTGCTATAGCCAACAAGAAGAACAAGGCCGCACCTTCAATATTTTGCTCGGAAATCTCTTGAGCCAAATATCCACGTTCATCACTTACTAGTTCTGCTTTCCACATAACTACAGAACACAATTCTGCTAGGCTTCTGCTACTATATAGCAAGTATTTCCTTTCCTCCAGTTTTCTTTTTTTTTTTTTTCAATTTTTTAATATATATTTTATTGATTTTTTTACAGAGAGGAAGGGAGAGGAATAGAGAGTTAGAAACATCGATGAGAGAGAAACATCGACCAGCTGCCTCCTGCACACCTCCCACTGGGGATGTGCCCACAACCAAGGCACATGCCCTTGACCAGAATCAAACCTGGGACCTTTCAGTCCGCAGGCCGACACTCTATCCACTCAGCCAAACCGGTTTGGCTCCTCCAGTTTTCAATAACATGTTCATTTAATTTTCAGTCCTTACCAGAAATATCGTTAACATTCATGTCTACCAACATTCTCTCTATGATGACTAGGCTATTCTTTAAGACAGCGATTAAGAGTGCAAGAACTTTTACAACTTTCAGTACCTGACTATTTAGTCAGGGGCACTGACCTCTTTTCCCTTTTATTCCTTTTCAAGTAAAACAATGACAACAGCCAACACAACAATAGCCATCCAGTGTAAATGAATCAAAATTATACTGTGGGGGGTTTTTTTTGTCAAAAAAAACCCACAAAAAACTTTTTTCGTGTGTCACAGAATTTTAGTAATTAGTTTATGTGTGCCATGAGATTAAAAAAGGGAGGGGGGGGTTGAAAATCGCTGCTCTAAGATAATACAGGTTCTCTACCATTCTCCTCACTTTTTAAGCCTTACCAGTAGTGCCTTTAATATCCATGTTTTTAAAAATATTCTATTTGTGACCATTTAGGGATTCCCTAAGACAAAATAGGTTTTCTCTACCTGGCACTTCCTTCTGAGCCCTCGCTGGCAGGACCTTTAAGATTCATATTTCTGTCCCAAGCAGACTAGTCTTATTCTCCCATGCCACTCAGAACTCTTCCGGCCTCTCCCCACTGCACAATTACAAAGCCACTTCCACATTTCAATGTATCTGTTACAGCAGCATCTCACATCCTGGTACCAAAATCTGCATTAGTTTCCCAGAGCTGCTGTAACAAATGACCACATACTTAATAACTTTATTTATTTATTCTCTTACAGTTCTGCATGTTGAAAGCTCAAAATTATTTTTACTGGGCTAACATCAAGGTGTTGGCAGGGCTGGTTCCTTCAGGAGGTCGTAGGGAAGGAGCCATTTCCTGTTTTTCAGGGAACTCCATCCCCAGTCCTTGGTTTATGACCACATCACTTCCAACTCTGCTTCATCATCACATCTCCTTCTCTGACTCTGACCCTCCTGCTTGTCTCTCAGGAGGGCCATAATGACCACATTGGGTCCATCTGGATAATCCAGGATGTCTCTCCATCGCAGAATCCTTACCTTCTTCACGTCTGTAAAATCCCTTTCCCATGAAAGGTCACCTATTCTCAGGTTGTAAACATGAAGATGTGGACACGTTTTGGGAGGATTAATCTGCCTACCACAGCCATGTTCATAATCAACTAAATTCTGTTTAAAATATGTAACCCATGCCTGGCTCAGTGGTTGAACATCGACCTATGAATCATGGTTCAATTCCTGGTCAAGGCACATGCCCAGATTATGGGCTCGATC
The DNA here is from genome assembly GCF_014108235.1 of Myotis myotis. Taxonomy (NCBI): domain Eukaryota; kingdom Metazoa; phylum Chordata; class Mammalia; order Chiroptera; family Vespertilionidae; genus Myotis; species Myotis myotis. Next base: position 197,586,533 of record NW_023416335.1, read on the forward strand.
CTGATTGTGGGGCATGCAGGAGGCAGCCGATCAATGATTCTCTCTCATCATTGCTGTTTCTATCTTTTTCTCCCTCTTCCTCTATGAAATCAATAAAAATGTTTTTAAATTTTATTAAAAAATAAAATATGTAACTCATATTCAATTACATAGTTTCAAGCACTGCCCCCACTAAACTCCCAGCTTACTAAGCTACCATTTGTGTCATTTCCACATTTCAAATGTTGGTTCTTTTAAAAGTTTCAGCAAGAAGAAAATCAGCAACAAAATAAGACTATGTGTTGAATCACAATTCCCAAAGCTGTCGATATCTGAGTAATTCTTTGACTCATAATTATTGTTTGGAGTATTCAAACCCCTATTATGAAATCATAACTATTCTGGAGTTGAAAGATACCTAAAGGAGCATCTCAATTTCAAGGATGATGAAAATAAGGCCTAAGGAGGTTAAATGATTTACCCAATGACATAAACTCTAACATAGAGGAGGGGGAACATAAATTTAGTTTAAGAATATCTAATGAGAAGCTGTATGGAAATCTGTTCTAAGAGCAAGCGTACAGAAAGGTGCTGCAGTTACATAAAAAGAATTTCTTAACCTCAGGTCGGTTTTTATTTAACCACCTGAGCTTCTTAAGTATTGAGACAAATACAAATAAGGTAGTTTTCTAAATAGCAAGAGGGATTTCAGAAAAACGTCATCAGATTTATGAAATTAGAGACATACTTGCCAGAATACTACACATGATGGTTATCAAGCCAAATAACAGAGATTCTACTATTGTCTGTCTAATGACTAGATTGGAAAAAATTCTGAAAGTCTGTGGACCCTACAAGCAGAATAGTTTCTGGTTTCTCTGGATACAAGGCAATTAACTCAATGCTTTAATGGAAACCTAAGATAAATATCTGGTAATAAAAGTGCATGGCATATAAGTGCTTTTAAGCAAATGGATATAGCTTCATTTTAATTTTTAAATAGCACCCAAATTATACTGTGCCCAATGCTACCTACTTCTTTCAAAACAACACACACCAGAACCACTTGATATAAGGACTTTGAACAAGCCAGTGAGAACTGATACTGATATGTGAATAGGCCTTTCAATAAATAAAGGAAAAATACATTACCATAAATACCCGATATTTTAATCTGAAAGGAAGAAAAATGTCCTTTTTGACGTATAGAACAAACTAAAGACTCAAAAACTATAACTTTGGGCTATCAGAAGAAGGCAGCATGAGTTTCCCTGGTCTCTCCCCCTTGAAGTTGCAACAAATTGAACAGCTATAACTCAAGAAAGGATTCTCTGTTCGACACACCAACATAGCTGAGCTGTGAACATCAAAACATCTGAAGGTGGGCAAATCAGAATGAACTGGGGAGGGCAAGGGAGAGGAGCAGAGATGGGTGCCACAGACACAGCGCAGAGCTCACTGTGAGTCTTTAGAGAGGGGAAGAATCCCTGAGGAACAGACAGATACAGGGAGCAATCCTGCCTTGAGTAGTCCATATGTGCTGGGCTGAGGCCAATGACGGGGTGGAGATGGAAAGGCTTGGGGAGAACGGGGAGATGGAGTACATGATGGAGGTGAGGCTGCGGTTGTCTGGTGGCTGCCATTGTCAGGCAGAAAAACAAAGCCATGGGGCCTGGCACTTCTCCTCACCCTCTCACGGCTAGCAGAGGGCCCCAGAAGAAGCTGTAGCACCGAGGACCTGCAGCCTGGAGAACTGGAGAAGCAGAAGCATGCTGCAGCTAATCCCAGCGTCAGGGATGGAGATAAGTGGTGAGGCAGCTGAGGTCTGGCAGTCGCCATTACTGGGAGGAGAACAAAGCCACAAAGACACCAGCTGGCCTCTCCCAGCTCACCCTGTCCCCACCCATGGCGCTGCACTGCCAGCAGCGTCTGGTGGGGGCAGCACTAGGATTTCTTGGGCTCAGCATCCAATCATCCACCACATCTCCCCATGGGGTTGGTGTCCTAAAGTGACTTGGTTACCTAAGAGACACTCACCTCCCCAGGGAATAGAGCATTTTCCACTGCCCCTGAAGAGATCTTAGAAACCAGATCAATGCAAGAGAAACAAAAAAGACTTATGCTTTAGCGCCACCTACTGAGAAACAAAAGAAAGACCTCTTGATCTTCTAAATAGAGACATGCTACACTTTTAAAAAAAAATCCTATATAATAAAAGCCTAATATGCTAAGTGTCCGGTCGTCCAGTCGGCCGTTCAACCAATCAAACCATAATATGCTAATGCTATACTAAGGCTGCTCACTATGACATGCACTGACCACCAGGGGCAGACCTCCGACCGGTAGGTTAGCTTGCTGCTAGGGTCCAGCCGATCAAGACTGAACGAGTCAGGTCAGACATGCCCTGGAGCCCTCCCGCAACCCCTCCCCAGCTGGCCAACCTCCTGTGTCCCTCCCCAGCTTCGACTGTGCACCAGTGGGGTCCCTCGGCCTACCCTGTGCCCTCTCGCAATCCAGGACCCCTCGGGGGATGTCAGAGCCAGTTTCGGCCCAACCGCAGAACGACCAGTTGCTATGATGCACACTGACTACTAGGGGGCAGATGCTCAACGCAGGAGCTGCCCCCTGGTGGTCAGTGCACTCCTACAGGGGGAGTCCACGCAGCCAGAAGCCAGGCTCATGGCTGGCAAGCGCAGCAGCGGTGGCGGGAGCCTCTCCCGCTTCCACAGCAGCGCTAAGGATGTCCAACTGCCAGCTTAGGCCTATTCCCAGTGGGGAGCGGGCCTAAACCATCAGTTGGACATCCCCCGAGGGTTCCCAGACTGCGAGAGGGCACAGGCCAGGCTGAGGGACCCCCTCCCCCCGTGCAAGTGCACAAATTTCGTGCACCAGGCCTCTAGTATACTATATATCCCTATGTTCATTGCATCATTATTCATGGTGGCCAAGATGTGGAAACAACCAAAGTGTCCTTCAATAGATGTGGTACATGTACACAATGAAGATGCTAAAGAAGATGTGGTATATGTATACATGGAATATTACTCAGCCATAAGAAAAAATGAAATACTTTCATTTGTGACAACATGGAGAAATCTTGAGAATATTATGCTAAGCAACAGGAGTCAGACAGAAAAAGTCAAGACCCATGTGATTTCACTTATATGTGGGATATAAAACTGAAAACAACAAATGAGCAAGCAAGATAAACAAATAAAAACTCATAAACACAGACACCATTATGGTGGTTACCAGAAGGCCACAGGGTGGGAGGGAGTCAGTAAATGGTAAAGGGGGTCAAATACATGGTGATGGAAGAATTTATTTTGGATGGTGAATACACAATGCAATAAACAGATGATAATTTTATTGACCAATATTATCCCAATAGATTTAATTTAAAAACCTTTGCTTTATATACGTATATGTGTATGTGTTGGGTATATTGTTGTGCCAATAAAGATATTTTAATCTTATTAAATTGACAATATTTAAAATAGTTGGCAAAATTCCTCAGACCATTTTTATATACAATCTGATAATTGGTGAAGACTAGAGCATCCTATCTAATAAAGAGGGAATATGCTCATTGACCCTCACACTGTCACAAAGATGGTGGCGCCCACAGCCAATAAGGAGGGAATATTCTAATTGACTGCCATGCCCTCAAAGATGGCGGTGCCCACAGCCACAAGATGGCGGCACCCAGTACCGTCAGCTCTACTGGGGCGGCAGGTGCATGGCAAAGCCGGGCCTGCCCCTAGGCGAGCCCAGCCGCTCTGCGTGCCTGCCTCCAGAGTCCCACAGTCCCCTCAACCCCCCAGGCCCCCAGGGCCGGCCCGAGGCATAGGCAAGCCTCAGATGTTGGCTGCCCAGCCACCCAGGGCCAGACCAAGGCTCAGGTAACCAGGGCTGGCCGAGGCTTATGCTGCCAGCAGTGGCAGCAGCAGAGATGTAATGGGGCGTTGCCTTTCCCTGATCACCGGGTCAGCTCCCGCCCCTGAGGGCTCCCAGACTATGAGAGGGGCAGGCCAGGCTGAGGGACCCTCCTCCAGTGCATGAATTTTCATGCACCGAGCCTCTAGTAGCTTAATGTTTGAGGATCTTTTCACTGTATAGTCAGAGTGAAGCTGTTTAGGGAAAAGGTTAAAAAATCTCATCAGCAATTTAAGGGTGTGTCAAAATATAAAAATTATCATGGCTGTAAAAATTAGACATTGCTTATAAAAACAGCTTTATTTTCCCTGTTAACAGAAATAATTATCCTAATAAAAATAGAAAGTAGAAAAAAGAAAATCAAAATCACTACATCCAGATAAGCACTTAAACATTTCACTGAGCATACTTTCAAACCCAAACACACACACACACACACACACACACACACACACACACACACACACACGCACACACAGAGAGAGATAATTTTACATAAATTGGACCATGCATATAATGCTAGTTTGAAATATGTTCACTCTGCTCCTTTAAAAGTCAGGGGTATCTTTTCATTTCAATAAATTCAAAACAATATAATCATTTTAATGGATATAGAATATTATATCATAGAATGCTCCATAATTTAACAAATCCCTATTGTAAGATATTATTCTTGGTTATTGTCTTTTTTGATACAATACACCTTGAAAAACATCCTGTGCTAACCTGTTTACCAACTTGCCCAATTCCCTCCTTAAGGTAAATTCTACAATTAATTCTAATTGTCTACAATTAGAAGTGCTGGCTGAGAGACTATAGATATTTTAAACTCAGACCTAACAGAAATTTGCCTAACGCTTATTGAGAGCAATTTTCCAGTATTTATTAAGATTCTTAGAGGGGCTCTGGTGAGAGGGGGTGGTCTGCTGAGCTGTGGGGGGCAGGATGGCAGAGTGAGGTCCAAAGGACAGTGTCCCTGCGATGAGGGAGGGGCTGCAGGGCAACAGAGAGAAAAGGGTATGTGATGGGCACAAGTCACAAGGGGCAGGAGAGTTAAGAGCACACCCTCGGGGTAGTTTGGGCGTAGGTGGAGAATTTGGTTTCCAGAAAAGAGGAGCAGCGGGACTGGCAGTTGAGGTTGCTAAATCAAAGAGCAGAGGTTTTTAACGAACCAGTGTGTCTGGCTTAAAAGGAAGTCCTCACCGAGTGAACAGCAATGTCTCACACCTGGACTTCTGCGCACCCTGACATGTGCGCGGACCGGAGATCTGCAGACCCCCACAGGGCACAGTCTGGTGCAGGAGCGATCATCTCTAAGCCTGCGAAGTCAGTAATCAGCGCCCCCACCCTGTCCTCAGTCACTCAGAGACAAAAACACCTGCAGAAGACCACCGCTAGCCCACCTGCTACAAAGAGTGGGCAACAGGACGCTCTGGGAGCTGTGATAAGGAGGTGTGGAGGAGCCGTCTCAAAAGAGAGCCATGGACAGCCAACCATGTTTCTGCATCGCACACCCTAAAGAGGCCCGCAGTTGGGCATGTTTAATACCCCCGTGGGGAAACTGCAGCGGCAGTTGTACAAGGAGGAGTATACTACATTCAAGTATGCACTGATGTTTGAGAGTGACTTCATACAAAAGAGAAGTGATTGATGTGGACAACAGTGACCAAATAGTGATGGTGGGCATTTGGATGTAAAAACCCTAAGTGAAGAAATGAAACCCTAGAATATACACATTTGTTACTTAATTCTGACAATATACCAGGGACTATAATGGCATTAGACCTTGGATGGTGAGCAATACATGCTCCTTACTTTTATGGAACTCACAGCCCAGCACATATTGATAATAATTATGTAATAGTTAGGATAAATTGTCTTCAAGTCCTATAACAGTTCATATTAAGGTGAAGAGATTCTTTAAGTACAATATGTTGATTTGATTATCCTATTTAGTTTTCCACAACAAATTAATATTGGAATTTGAGTGGGTATCACCAAATTGTCCATTGACATGAAAAATGCTATGGTTCCTTAGATACAATTGCTTCATATTTGTTACAAAATAGGAAAGAATAGTTTTGAGATATAACACTATTCTGGACAATTACTGGATTATTTCCTGTCCTGCACTGTTTTTCTCCCCATGCTTTATGTCGGTACACAGACGTACCTTTGCTATTACACTGTTTTTTGTTTTTTTTAATAACATGCTTTTTCATTTTGGTGTAGAAATATTTCATTGTGGTTTCCAATTTCTTCACTCTGTTTGGCTTATTTTACTTTTTCTGAAACTCCCCTAAGGGCTTGTAGTCCATAGCAGACAATAGGAATTTGAAGGTGATACAATCGAATTAAAATTGACTTAATGAAGAGCAAAATGGGTTCAAAATTATAGTCAGTGTTTTAGTGTTCACCTCTCATTTTTGGGTTGTACTAATAATGCCACACATTATTCTACAATGTTCCATTGTGCTAAGAAAAAAATCACTATGCTCTTATAGAGCCCTAGTATGTTTCTTTGTAAATCATTTTATTATTATTTTAATACAAATTATGATTTAATTTCAAAAGAGCATTTTTAATAAATATTTCTGGATCATAAATATTAAAATTGAGTAACTCCATTTTTCTGAAACTAGCATCATGACCAAAATAAAACAACCACATAAAATTATGTAAAATATGTGTTTGCATATGCATATATGTATAGCAAGTTATATAAATATATTACTGACCTTAACTGAAGAAAAATTACAAAGCGAACAAGATACTAACTGGATTTCCAGAGGGGAAAAAGGATTTACTTAAAAACATAGGCAACCGTTTTTATGTTTTATTGTACCTTAAGAAAAGCAAGCTGTTACCTGTGCAAGAATAGGGAAGCCAAGGTTCCTACATCCATTGCAAGGAGTCAACGCTTCCCAGAGTCCTGAGGGCCCACAAGTGTTTTCATCATCATCTTCTTCTTCCACTTCTCCTGGTGACAAATTTATTGTAGATGAAGTTCTCTGAAATTAAATTTATATTAGACCAATGTATTATATCAATGTTATTTAGATATCTTAACATCAATTAAATTTAAATTTTTATGGTGTATTGTAGCAAGCAAGTCAGCTTAATTCTAGCCATAGTTATGTGATTGCACCATCTGGCTCAGCCAAAAAGAACATGTATAATTCAATTTTAAGCTGAAAGTGAAAAAAAAAAAAAACGGGTGGGAAAGATTGATAAGATACAAAGTTCGTAACAAAGAACAGGACACGAAAATGACCCAAGTAATAGCTGAATAGCAACAAATGAGAAAAATCTTATGATTTCTAAATGCAATCAGAATAGTGTGCAAATACTTTTTTAGAATAGAAATTACTTAAAAATCCCATTTTTTCACTATGTCACCAAAAACATAGTCTCCTTTTTGAAAAAATGATTCATAACATGTTATATTATCATATAAAGGAGGGTAATACTTTTTAAGCGAATCGTAGGACTTCCATTTTCAACATAGTCTAAACCATAAGGACAAGGACAAAAAGAGTCTGCTGAAAGATGATGAGCAATATCAAGAAAAGTTTTGGATAATAATAAACAGATGAATAGATAGTACCCGATTTAGAAAGTTTGAGAAACCTGAAAGCCAAGTGCCTGCAAGAGGAGAGAATAAGAAGCAGGCCTGTTCATGCCTCAGCACCCTCCCAATGGCTTAACGCATGGAGAGATTCACCACTTCTAAAGGTGTAGGTGCAGATGGGGCTAAAACAGGATGGACACTATACATTAGAAAAAGTTAGACTCCCTAGACCTACCCTCTCACCTAGCCAAGAAACTAAATCTTTACCACCTGACAAGAAATTGGAGATTTACGTTCTGGTGAGGTTGAAGCAAAGGGATTATGAATTCTAAGAATCTAGGCACAGTGAGCAGAGGGGCCCCTCTCTAAAAACAAAGGAATGAAGTGAATATCTATATTATAGATGAGGAATCCCACCCGACCCCAGTGCCTACCATATTTACCTTAGAGAATATTGAGGTTATATCCCTCCAGACAGGAGAGTAGAGTATATTCCTCTCTACAAAAATTAACCTCCTAAGAAAAAAGATCTATAAGTATGTAGGAATATGGTGGGGATCTGTGCCATAATGCCTGCTATGAAGGCCACATCTGGACAAATTCCACCCGGATAAATAGTTTCTAAGTTTTCAGTTAAATTTGACCAAAAACCAAAAGCTCACTGCAAATTTAAAGGAAGTCTTTAACAGAGAACAAAATAAATATACAGAAACAAAGTTATAGAAATAGAAGATATTTGCATCCCTGAAAAAGAACAGAATGCTATCACACAAATACATAAACTCCAACAGGAAAGTTGGAAAGTAACTGTGAGGACATTTCCGAGAAGACAGAACAAAAGATGAAATAAGTTAAAAGCTAAGGTAAGTAGGGGTCAAGCTAAGAGATCCATGTTGAATTAGTAGGGATTTATCTAAGAAATAAGGTGAGAAATTTTGCCAGAAATGAAGAAAAAATCCATATTCAAAGAACCTGCTAAATGCTCATCAAGGGGAATTTTTTTTTTTAGAAAAAAAGATAGTAAGTTTGCCTAAAAATCTTTGGAAAGTAGCATTCAGCACAATACTGACAGATCATGACTACTGAAGTTAGTAAAGATATTTTATATATTGAATTGCAAATAGCACCCCCACACCTCCCAAATGTTGTTGCTTTTAAAAATCAAATATAAAGCTTTATACAACTATTTTTGGCATCCACATCTTGTTTCCCTTTATCAATTTTCAATAACTGAGAAATTATGAAATTAGTCTCCCAATCATAAGTTACTGTCTATAAGACACAATAATAACTACAATCTTTTGAGCACTATTATTCATTATTTTAATTCACACAACTACCCCTTGAGGTAAATACTAACAGAGAGGTCAGGTAAAACCCAAGGTCACAGAGCTGGAAAGTGGCAGAGAAAGGATTCCTTCCCAACTGCCTGACTCTAGAGCTTACCCCTTAACCTTGTGTTGCATGGCCTCTCACTGAGCACAATGACCTGTGAAGGCAGTATATTGAACAACCAAGCTGATACCACTGCAGTTTAAATTGAAGAAGCATATTTGTTAATATATTTCTACTGTATGATGATATTCCCCAAAGCATTTTGTTATCTGTGACAGCCAGTGAAAATTTCTGCAGTCTGGTACATAGCCCCATACTTTCATAAGTACACATTTCTCAAATCAGTAATATAAGATGATTACCACAGAGATTTTTGGTCCTGCAGATCATCTGGGTGAAAATATTGGGGAATGTCCAAAACCTTAATATAGCAAGAGCATCAATATGATCAATGCTGTCTACAAAAATGAATAGAATGATCAAATAGGCATCTCCTTCACTAACTCACGATTGGTTTGACCATCAAGATTGAGACGGTATGGCAGTATAGGTCATTACATTCTTGGCTAAGAATTATCAATATTTCATAGGCTAATCAGTTCTTTTCTTCCAATGTCTCTTTCTCCTTCCCAAAGAAAAACTCTTATGTCTCTACCCTGTTCATACATCACCAATTATATCACATATTCTTATTAATCTTCAGCTTTCTTATTTGCAAAGTAGGCATTATAATAATTCCTACTCAATAGGGGTTTATGAGGATAAAATTAATTGCTTGACAGTGACTGGCAAATAAACAATTATCAATAAATATTGTTATTTATATCATTATTATCTTTATCTTATGTATATACACATAGCAGACACATACAAGTATGGTTTGCTTAGCCTACTCAAGTGTAAGTTATCTGAAAGCAAACATTGCCTTATTCACACATGTGTTATACATAATGGATTTTAATAATTGTTGGATGAATTATTAAATGACTAAATTTCAATCTGTCATTCGCCTTTGACTACCTAGAAATTTTTACAAATATTAAGAGGTGTACATAATTGCATCCCAAATCTCATTATTGTTATCTTAATTTTATTTAACGGTGGTCATTACCAATAGCATTAGCAAAAATAAAAAAATTTATCAGTGGTTTAGTACTGCCCCCTAAAGACAGTATATAAATTAGCTGTTTAAAACCATAATTTTCCACTTCACCGCTTTACAATTAAAGATGGCTAAGAAAGGTTTTATCAAACTAAATATAATCTTCAATTATATGAGGGAGTAAGCCCCATGAACATACAAACTCATAAGTTTCTTTCATTTCAAATGATTAAAACTTTTTACTGGAGATCCAACTGTGTTCCTAAAGTTCTAGATGTCAGGTAATTTTTCCATAGAATATGAACCTAAATTTACATAAAATTTCAACCTATTAGATTTATTGGTTAATACATAGAGATTATGCAGAAGAAATATTGGACCAATTCTATACTGTTTCAAAGAATAAATGTCATAATACATAAATACCATGGAGAAACAAATTTAAGCTCAATCAAAGAAAACTACTTCTAGAATAACTACCTTAGTCTAACATTTGAAGACATGGGATTTCCTTATGAAGTGATATCTGAATGTAATATAAAAATGTTATTATATGAATATATAAAATATTTTATTTAATTCGTTTAACATATTATAATAGTTTATATATTTAACTTGCTCTCACTGTGTTCATCTCATATTCAAACTAGTGTTGAATTCAGCACCTACTTTATTTCATAACTAGGGGCCCGGTGCACGAAATTCGTGCACTGGGTGGGGGGGGGAGTGTCCCTCAGCCCAGCCTGCCCCCTCTCACATACTGGGAGCCCTCAGGTGTTGACCCCCATCACCCTCCAATTGCAGGATCGGCCCCTTGCCCAGGCCTGACGCCTCTGACAGAGGCGTCAGGCCTGGGCAGGGGACCCTCATTTCCCCCCATCACTGGTTCTGCTCCCAGCCCAGGCCTGATGCCTCTGGCCCAGGCATCAGGCCTGGGCAGGGGACCCCCAGACCCCTCCGATTGCTGGCTCTGCCCCTTTCCCAGGCCTGATGCCTCCGCCAGAGGCGTAGACCCCCATCACCCTCCGATCGCCTGATCGGCCCCTGGCCCAGGCCTGACGCCTCCGCCAGAGGTGTCAGGCTTGGACAGGGGACCCCCATCTCCCCCCGATCACTGGCTCTGACCCCCTCCCAGGCCTGAGGCCTCTGGCCCAGGAATCATGCCTGGGTAGGGGACCCCATCTCCCTCTGATCGCTTGCTCCACCCCCCGCCCAAGCCTGACGCCTCTGACCCAGGCTTCAGGACTGGGCAAGGGGACCATCATATCCCCCCAATCCCCGGCTCCGCCCCCCACCCAGGCCTGATGCCTCGGCCAGAGGAGTTGACCCTCATCACCCTCCGATCACCAATCACCAGATCGGCCCCTTGACCAGGCCTGAGGCCTCCGGCAGAGGTGTCAGGCCTGGGCAGGGGACCCCCAGCTCCCCGCGGTTGCAGGCTCCGCCCCTGCCCAGGCCTAACGCCTCTGGCCTAGGCGTCTGGCCCAGGCGCGGGGACCCACAGCTGCAGCGGGGGGCGCCGCGATCGTGGGCTCCGCTTTAGGCCCAGGCAAGGGACCCCTAGCTCCTGGGACTGCCAGCTTAGACCATGCCCAGCTCCCATCGCTGGCTCCACCCCTACTTCCTGCTATCACTGGCCAGGGCGGCAAAGGCGCCTGATTCCGATCATGGCTGGGGGGCAGGGCAAAGGCGGCCCTGGGGCCGCTCTTAGCTCCCCCCGGGTTTCCGATCACTGTCAGTGGCAGGGGGCTTCTTCCTGCTTTCCCTTTCGCCTCCCTGCATTGTGCCTACATATGCAAATTAACTGCCATCTTGTTGGCAGTTAACTGCCAATCTTAGTTGGCAGTTAACAGCCAATCTTAGTTGGCAGTTAATTTGCATATAGCCCTGATTAGCCAACGAAAAGGGTAGCATCATACGCCAATTACCATTTTTCTCTTTTATTAGTGTAGATGAGAGCATTCACACCAATCATTAGCGAGCTACTTAGATTTTACCAAAACCTCTACAGGATTTAAATTGCACAACTAAACCCCTCCCCAGCAAGTATTTTTCTCCTTGGAATGATGGTTGAGTAGAAGGGTGTTATCATACCCCCTTCCACTAAGAAGTGCCCAGGTTCCTTGGTATCTATTTTCTCCCACAGGTTTTTTTTTCCATTTGCTCTTCAAATCCCTCTAACCTTTATTATGCAGAGCAGTTTAACTCCGGTGTACACCTAATCTCCACATTTGCATAGCCGATCCCATTACACGGGTGACCTTACATAAGGATTATTCATTTTTGTCGATTTGAAAGGCAACACCAAAAGAAGATATACCCGTGTTATTTTTTTAGAGCACTTTTTAAAACTGGAGTCCTAAGAGCCTACTGGGCCACTGAAAGAGGAGGAAAATTGTAAGATGTTAAGGTGGTTTATTTATATCAAAACTATAACAGTGCCAATGATCAACCAGATGCAGGTCAGTAATGGTTTTTACCCCGGAGGAACAGACTCACTTATCTTACATTCAGTCCTGAGAAAGAGATCACAGTTTAAAGCATTAGCCATGTTCAAACAACTTAGTGTCAAATGTGATATTTTTATCAGCTCATAAACACTAAACATCTGTTCAAAATTTTCTGAAAATAACTCTGCAATGCTACCCTATGCTATCTTTTCACCACAGCCATTTCCTCCAGGTTACTGAAATTCATCAACCCTACAATGTGTAAGTCTTCTAAAAAACAAAATTTCTCTTGGAATCATTTGAAATTAGCTATCAATTCTAAATTGCATTTATAGCTGCATAGGAAAAAACAAATCTTTATGCAATGAGTACACTAAATCCACCTCCTAGCATCCACACACAAAAATTATGTTACTGTGCACGGTGACATGCTAAACTCAGGGATTTGCCACTATCAAAAGTATTTCACATTTATTAAAAAGTAGAATTGCTATTAGAGCAATTATTTTAGTTGCACAAATATTGAAAGATAGATTAAGAAGAACTGTTCTCTCTTTTTTTAAATATATTTTTATTGATTTCAGAGAGGAAGGGAAGAGGGGGAGATAGAAACATCAATGATGAGAGAGAATCATTGATTGGCTGCCTCCTTCATGCCTCCCACCAAGAATCTAGCCCACAAACCAAGCATGAGCAAGTGCCCTGACCTCCTGGTTCATAGGTTGGCGCTCAATCACTGAGCCACATGGCCAGGCCAGAGCTGTTCTCTTTCTAATAGTACATGAAGCAATCCTTACAATTCCTCTAAGACACTCAGTTCCAACACATTTTGTCCCCACCTACTACCTGTTTATATAGTTGACATCCTTTCATAGTCATCTGGGAAACTTTACAGAAGAATGCATTTGGTTTGCTACTCTACTTTAATACAATCAATTTGCATGTTCTTTTTAAAATTTTTATTAAATTTACTTGGGTGACATTGGCTAATAAAATTATATAGGTTTCAAGTGTACAATTTTAAAATACATCATCTGTATGTTCTTTTTTCTCTTAAAACATCTGTGCATTTATCAGACTCTAGCTTAATGATAGTATTTATTCTTCCAAAATTAGAAAAAAAGCCTAAACTAATGTCAGGTTTATGCACAAGAGACAGGAGCTAATGTCAAAAAAGTTAAAGGTTACTCTATAAAGTTTATTCAAGTTTAGTTTGCAATTTCAGCAAGACTGAGTATGAAAGGCAAAATGTGTAACTTTTGGAAAACTAAACTATCCTTCATGGCAGATCATTTTATATAAATAAATACTATTTGGGAAATGCAAGGATAAGGACACATATGCAATCCCTTAATCAATAAAGAAATTAAAAATAAATAAATGAATAAATAAATACATAAATAAATAAGTAAATACTATTTTTCAAATAGTTTTTTCTTTAGGATCAAAATTATAAAGGTCTTATTTAAATACATAATATGCACCCATTTTAAATGTAGAGTTGGGCATTTTGACAAATGTATACACCTGTGTAATGACCACCACAATCAAGACACATGATGTGGAGCATCTTTGCAGATGGTATTTGCCATCTGTATGTCTTCTTTGGGGAAGTGTCTGTTAAAGTCTTTGACCCATTTGGTACGGTGTGCGCAGGATGTTTCTCACATCTCTATTTCTCTCTCCTCCCCCCTTTTTCCTCTCTAAAAATCAATAAAAACATATATTTTTAAATGTCTTCATTTTTACAGTAATGTTGACCTCATACAATAACTTGGGAACAACCCTCATCCTTTATTTTAAGAAAAGGTTTTTAACAGTAAACCACCTGGGCTTGAAGTTTTCCTTTGTGGGAAAGATTTTAGTTAATAGAAAATTAATTACCTCTTACATTAATCTAATTAAAATTATATTGTTTACGTCCACTATTTCAAACCAGTTCACTACACAGTTTTAATTATCTATTGATCAACAACTGCTGTCTACAAGACTAAACTTGAGGGTGGGGGAAAGGAATGATAAATATGTCATGAACTCTGAACTCAAGGCATAAAGAGATGTGTAGATAAGTAATTAGAAAGTAAAACTAGGCCAAATGATGAGCATTACAGAGATAAAGAAATAAGGTGTTAGGAGAACATAAAGAAGGAATAATTATTTCCAACTGAGTGTGAAGAGGAGAGAATGCAGAGAAGCACCTGCATTTAAGCAAAAGCACCTCCTGAGATACAAGTTCTGAGGAGAAGAAGGGGGTGAGAAGAGGTGGGGGCATCATATGATCCTGGTATGTGAATGTGCTTACCACATCTAGCAAATCCGGTGTCAGGAAGGGCATAGTGAGGAGGGAAAATACATCGGGACTTTATTGTGGAAAACGGTTGATTTGAAACCCAGTTCAACATCTGCCAAAACCTAACTTTCTACTGTTAATTCTATGATGATTATAAATTTTTTAAAAGCCTGTATTTGGCTGGATACAAAAAATTCAGAGACTATTTCTCTTCTCTGAATTTCCATAGTACATACAAATGATCTTGGCAACTCAATCTATTGTTTTTAACTATTTGCTACTATGCACTGTAATATATTTTATCTTTATGATTAGGGGCAATATTTTCTATTTGTGTGACCTGCAAAATGGCCAGCACTGTTCTAGGCACATTATATGCATAGACTTTTGACTAGACAACTCTGGCCCATTCTCATTCTCTATATTTTCTTTTAACAATTATAAAACAGAGAGGCCCTCAGTGCTAGTGTGTATGTAAACATATGCTCACCTGTGTGTGTGTGTGTGTGTGTGTACTGGACTGAGAAACAGATAATAAAAGATATGTTTGATAAGGAGGACATGTGAAAAAAGACTTTCAATAACTCCACAATCAAAAAATTAAAATTATCATTCTTAAATGATAATATTTTACCATTTTCAATATATAACAGCATATTACTTGCATTCCTCAAATTTATATTATATACAAGGTTATTTCTAGTCTACTTAGTTTCATCCATTTTCAGAGGAAGCAATTATTCAGTTATATGAAAAAAATAGAATAGCAAAGAATGTGATTGAAATGTATATTAATTAAACCATCAAAAAGTAACAAAACTTAACTGAAGCATTTTATATTAAAAATTAAATGAATACAAATTAGACATTAAGTCTGTTAGATCAGCAGAAAACTGATTAACTCTAGGTCATACTGACATGAAATCAAAGTAGAATAAATAAAATGGGAATAGAAATTGGGGATTTTGCACACTCTTATTAATATTAATGTAGCCAAGGATATGTTAAGGACATATACTGCTAAGAGATGTAAGACATGGTTTAGACTAATGATTTGATACTTCGTGGTGACTTCCATGATTCACATTATTTGATGGAGAAACTACACAATAAGCAATGGTCCTCAATTTTTTTTTTTTTAAAAAAAAAAGAGGCAATATATTCAATTAAAAGTCTGAAAGAGAACATAAATTCTTAACTTTGTAATCTCAAAGGAGAATAGAAATAAAAAACATATAATCAGCTTCAGTTCACACAAAAAACAAAACAAAATAATAAAGCCGCAGAAAGACTAAAATACAGTAGATGTTAGATAGGTTAATATTTGCAAATTCTATTGCAAGATCAAAACATTCTCTTAACATAGATAAAGTCCAGAAAAGAAATCTAGTAAGTTTAAAAATGCATGGAGAACATAACAATCGAAAACTACAAATGGTCAAAAGAACAATGGACACAGAATCTTTTAAATGTATCCAATTTAAAAATTTATACCATAACAAAAATAAGCCCAAAATGGATTAAAGATTTAAATGTAATACTCAAAACCATAAAACACCTAGAAGAAAACATAGGCAGCAAATATCTTAGAAATATTTTTTCTGCTGTTTCTCCTTAGGCAAGAGAAAAAAAAGAAAAAATAAATTGTACTACATCAAACTAAAAGGTTTTTTGCACAGCAAAGGAAACCATAAACAAACTGACACCCTACTAAATGGAAGAAGATATTCAACAATGATACAGCTGATAAGGAGTTAATATCAAAAGTTTATAAAGAACTCACACAACTCAACACACAAGAAAAACAAATAATCCAATTTAAAAATGGGCAGAGAACCTGAACAGACAATTCTCCAAAAAGGACATACAGATGGCCAAAAGATATATGAAAAGATGCTCAATGTACTAATCATCAGAGAAATGCAAACTAAAACCATAAGAAGATATCACCTCACATCTGTCAGAATGGCTATCAATAAATCAACAAACAAGTGTTGATAAGGATGTGGAGAAAAGGAAACCCTCATGCACTGTTGGTGGGAATGCAGATTTGTGCAACCACTATGAAAACAGTATTGAGTTACCTCAAAAATTTTAAAAAGGAACTGCTGTATGATCCAGCAATTCCACTTCTGGGTATATATCCAGAGAAACCCAAAACACTATTTTGAAAGAATATACAAGGTGGGGCAAAAGTAGTTTTATAGTTGTGAGTATGTAAAACACAGAGTTTATTCTTATATTTTTTTAAAATTTTATTTTGTTTAAAGTATTACAGATAGTAGTACATATGTCTCCTTTATTTATTAATTATTGTATTATTTCCCAAACTTAGTTTTGCCCCACCCTATATGCACCCCTATGTGCATTGCAGTGTTATTTACTATATTCAACATATAGAAACAACCCAAGTGCCTATCAAAAGACAAGAAGATAAAAAAGTAGTGGCACATATATATGATGGACCATTACTTGGCCATAAAAAAAGAATGAAATCTTACCATTTACAACAGAATGGAAGGACCTAGAAGGTATTATGCTAAGTGAAATAAGTCAGACAGCAAAAGACAAATGCCATATGTCTTCACTTATATGTGGAATCTAAAGAACAAAATAAATAACAAACAAAATATAAATAAATTCATAGATACAAAGAACAGACTGATGGCTACCAGAGGGGAGAGGATTTGGAGGGCTGGGTGAAAAAGGTGAGTGGATTAACAAATACAAGTTGGTAGCTATAAAACAGCCACGGAGGTGTAAAATTCAGCATAGAGAATATAGTCAATAATATTGTAATAATTACTTAAGGTGCCAACTGGGTACTGGGAATATTAGGGGAAACACTTGTAAAGTATATGATTGTCTAACTACTATGCTATACACATGAAACTAATACAAAATAACATTAAATGTCAACTGTAATTGAAAAATAAAATTTAAAAAAAATTTTAAATGCTTGTTATTCACAAGCACTTTCATGAACAATTACTAAATATATTTTTAACCTAATGAAACACAACCATAATATTCCTGATGAGATGTGTGTGCTACTAACTTCTATATATTGATATATTACTCTCATATGGCACTTTTTTTTTTTTTTTGCAGAGGCCCTTTGATATAGTACTTTTGATTTTTTTTTAAAAATTGCTTTCATTTACATAACTTTAGAATGAATGTGTCAATTTGCATAAAGAACTAATAAAATAATTACGAAAAAAGTCAAATTTTCTTTGTACACAATAGAATCACAACAACCATATGTCTAAATAATCCCTTACCATTTACAGCACACAATTTACAGAATCTTAATGAGTTTTACAAGCATTAACAAAATAAGTCTCAAGGCCTCCTCAAGAATAGCTATGATTTCCATTCCTCCCAGTTGATACACTGCTGGGGTCCGGCCCCAGCAGGTCCAGGGGTCCCCAAAGGTGTGGATGGAGTCGGCGAAGAAGGAAGGACACGGAGACAGTGTTCAGTTGATCAGCAGCCTAGCCAGGATCTCCAGCCAGGATCTCCAGCCAAGTTCTGGTCTGGATCTCCAGAGAGGTTCTGCTTAGGATCTCCAGCCAGGTTCTGTGTCCATGTTCTCTTGCTAGGTTCTCCAGGTTCTCCAGCCAGGTTCTGTAGCCATGTTCCCTCACTAGGTTCTCCAGCCAGGTTCTGTCCAGGTTCTCCGTCCAGGTTCTCCAGCCAGGTTCAGTCACCAGGTTCTAGTCAGGTTCTTTTGCCAATTTCTGTAGTCAGGTTCAGTCCAGGATCTTTTGCCATGTTCTCTCCAGCGAAGTTCTTCT
This sequence comes from Myotis myotis, assembly GCF_014108235.1. NCBI lineage: Eukaryota > Metazoa > Chordata > Mammalia > Chiroptera > Vespertilionidae > Myotis > Myotis myotis. The sequence goes on from NW_023416335.1 coordinate 197,604,996, forward strand.
GTCTGTAGGTTCTGTGTAGGTTCTGTTTTCTTAGTTCTGTGTTCTAAGTTCTGTGTTCTAAGTTCTGTGTCTTGCTGTCTTGTTACATCTCTATTTATACCAGTTGATTCAATCCTATCAATCTCTATTACAAAGGTTAGGGCGTTTCTTATCTCCATTCCAGGGAGTAAAGATTATGTAGCTTAAGCATGATTGTTTGTAAAGTGATTAATTACCCACCTGGCACTTAGTTAAGAGGTTTTATTCCCTCCCTAACTTCAGGAGAAAATCCCTACCTGGGGATTGAACCTTTCTCAGAGAGGTGACCTTGGTTAAAACACAGCGCCAAGAAGGTGAGCAAACATATTAAGAACAGTATGCCATATATGCCAGGTCCCTTGAAACAGCAAGGATGGACCGGCTCCTGGCAATACACAAAGCCAGATCACACTAGTCCACAGAGTGAAGTATGTATATGGTATGTGAAGGTCATAGAGGTGAACAAAACAGGAATCTAGATCACATTTTTGGTAACCATGACTCAAGAGGCAAAAATTAGCAACAAAAACATATTAAGGAATTTTTAAACACTTAAAAATAATTGAACTTTTTGTGAAAAGATGTGAAGCTTCTTTTTTAGAGTGCATACAACATTGCAATATAAGAAATGATGTCTCCACAGAAGGTATTTTTAATGCTTGTTTTGTGTACCTGTCTTTCTGTGTGCGTGAAATAAACCGGCTGAGTTTGTTTTCCAGTGAAGAGACTTTCTTGTCCTGATAGGAATGTTCCAGGTCTTTGGCTTTAGTTTGTCCTTGACTTATATGCAAGGTAAGTTTAGAGTTAGGTTCGTTTCTAATCCTTCATCAGTTTTATCTGTCGCAGTGAACATGACGGTGTGCATACTGAAGAGAAGAAAAGGTCTCAATAAAAGCTTCGGAAGCAAGGCTTTGAGGCTCATTTCTCACTTCAAGGTCCAGTTTGGAACTGAGTGAAAGTAAATAAACAATACTGTCTAAAATAGCATTCTCTCTCAGAGGTAAGAACTGGTAAAGGAAGTCTATATCTGACTTTTATGTCTGTATTCCTAATATCCACAGTATGTGGCACAGAGTAAGTATGCAAAGGTAAATTTAACATGCTTCCTTTATATGCTTAACAGCACCAATAAATGCTTTTTGATTGAAATATTTTGCTAATTTACACTAGCAAAGGAAATAAAACTTGATCATGTTTTCTCAAAAAAAAACAACAACTACCTTTAATAAATAACCAGCTTAACAATGCTGGGTGTTTTTAAAAACGTTTCTCTTTTATAATTTTTTTTAAGTAGAAAGGAAGCTTCCAGATACATCAAGACAAGTTGAAAAGTATAGCCATACCCCTCAGCCTGTGCAACATTCTTGCCATCTGCCGGTATTTAATGAACTCTCTCAAATCCAACATCAAATGCCCGACTTGAAATGCCTGAGCCACATCCTGTCTCGCTGAGACATTAAAAACCCATGCTGGATTAGTCATCTGTCTGAGATACTCAATTGGGAGGTATCAAAAGCATCAGCAATCTCTGATTTACCAGATGCTACTGTCGACTCATTCCCCAATGCTCCACCTTGATCATCCTAAAGGAAAACTAATTTCATCTAGAAGAAATGAATTATTTTGCTCCCTAGCTATGGAGTTCTATCATCTGAAAACCCCTCTCAAGTACACACAACTCCAACCAAACAGAACTACTCCAAACAGGTCTGGCCCCATACCACTACATCTGCCTCTTACATCACCAGAAAGTCCCATCCTGTCATTGCCAAAGCACAGCCTCTTCCTGGGGCAGCCTGCGTGTAATAACTGGTCAGTGAGGTCAAGCCACCTCCTCCCAACTCAGGACAACTCTGAAGGGCCAAGCTGAGAGGGACCATAGAGTGGCAGCAAGGAATACCTTCTCCAATGAGGCCTGAATCACAGCCTTGCAGAGAAGGACTCTCCCCCAAGTTCGACCTTCCTCAGGTGCTCTCCCTCGGTCATTGAATACTTTTATATTTTGTTCTACATCTTTATAATTACTCTCCTATCATGGTTTCAAAATCGTTTCTTTTAAGCTTTGCCTTTTTGAATTTCTATGTGGCATCTGTCTGCTACCTGATTCAGACTGAAACAATACCTTTAGTAAGGGCAGAGCCAAGAATGTACCATAGCTGAAAGTAGAAAGCAATGAGTGGTGCTTGACCCTAGAAAGGGTAGTCAGTGACTGAAAAGCAGACTGAATAGCTAGTGTTTCACACCCAGGGATATATTCCTTAAGATACATTTTTCAAAGAACAGAAAACTGTATTTGATTCCCTAGCCTAACCAGGAAAACACAAAAGCCAGAGTAAGAGGTCAAACTTCATTCTAGATGTCTCTCTAGATGGATGGCTGCTAGGCATTGCAAATTGAGTGCTCATATCAAAGTAAGACAGTATTGAGAACATTAACAATCTCAAAGTTTATTTTTCACTCATTCATTAATTCAAATTCATTCAACAACACAGGCAATGGGCTGGTGATTCTCCCAGGTTTCATTCTATACTTGGAAATGCAACAATATTCCCCATTCACCATGGACACGCACATGCTTACACATACTAGTACATATACACAAAAACGGAATATATGCATACACATTTTAAAATTCCACTCCTTCCATAAATTCTTCTCTAATTAATGAAAGCACATCTTTCCAATGCGCGTTTTCCTATCTAAAACTGCAGCGCCCTTGAATCTAACTCTTGAACAATTCTTTTGATCAATATTGTAATTACTTAATTAATTCATGCATTCATCTAGTATTGTTCATCATTGCCGCCTCAGTGTTGCCTTTTTTAAACAATAAAATCCTTGAGAGTAAAAAATATGCCTGAGTCCAGCAACTGAGAAGACTTCCAGCAATACTTGGTGATAACATTGGAGCACTACGCACAGTGGTGGCACAACAGAGGCTGACTGACAGAATGGAAATAATACCCTTGACAAATGTTGAAGGATGAGGCCTTCTTGTATTGTAGTTTTAAATACCCTATAACTTCTGGTCAAATCCCTTTACTTGCTATAAGATGCAAAATAAATAATTGGCAAGGCTTGCTCAAGATTTTATACTTTGGGGGAGAGAGTATATATATTCATCAATGCAGGCAACTGAAACATAATACAGTAAAATGAAAGAATTTTGATACAGTAATTCCATTTTAATTTCAATGCACAGGTGCTGGCACTGATAAATGTAACCTGGAGATTTAATTCAGTGAAATCTTCTCCTTCAGGCATATTTAAAAGGAGCTGTTTGCATTTTCCTGCATATGATTATTCTAACCCTGAGAGCACCTTTTAAATATGAATTATAAATCCAGCTGCCTTATAATGAAACTAAAAGAGTTTTTCCCCCAAGTCTTTAGTAAATAAGAAATTGATGTCATAGAATTATTTTCTGTTTAGAGAGCTACACCACCTCCTGACTAGGTAATTCATGTTTAATTTTTAATGTATTGTGAGTTTATCAAAGTTTGTACAGAAGGTAATTTTTAAAGTGTTAAAATATTGTAACATTTGAGTTTTTAGTGCTGTAATTTTTCTAATGTGTTACCCCTCCTCCAAGAAGGACATTTCATGAAAGGAAGCAACCCTTGTCAGGCAGGATGGAGGAGAGCATGGGAGGGATAAATAGTGATGGAAGGAGACTTGACTCAGGGTGATGAACACAGTACAGTGTACATATGAAGTGTTGTAGAATTGTACACCTGGAGCCTGTATAATTTTGTCAACTAGTGTCACCCCAATCTATATATATAAAACCCTAATATGCAAATAGACTGAACAGTGGAACAACCGAACAGCTGAACAACCGGTCGCTATGATGTGCGCTGACCACCAGGGGGTGCACGGAACATGGCAGGTGTCGGAAGCAGGTGGAAACATGGTGGGCATCAGCTTCAGTGGAATGGTGGAGCAGGCTAGTGGGGGCGCCAGACCAAGGCGGGCGGCTGGTCGCTGTCATCAGGGCAAGCTTCTGATAGTTACTGAACATTCTTTCCTCCCATACACCATGGTCCTGCCTGGTGCTCACAACCACTGCTGGTGCCAGAGCTGCCACTCGCACCCACTGCTGGCGCCTGGCACCAGCCCCCATGATCACTTGGTGCTGTCAGCGGATGCAAGTGGTGGCTGCCGGTCCAGATTGCCCCTCAGGGCTTCTCCATCTCCCCCTGGTCGGATGTAAGTGGGGCCAGTGTCATCAGCGTGTGGGAGCGGTGGGAGGAGCAGGGCTGCCAGAAGAGAGGGGACCAGAGGCCATGGTGGGAGGGACCAGAGGGGGCGTGGAGGATGGGCCGAGACCTGCCCCTGTGCCCACCGCAGCCTTGGGGCCCAAAGTTCCTTTCAAAGTGCACGAATTCATGTACTGGACCCCTAGTAAATTCAATAAAAAGGAAAAATAAACAAACTCAGCTCGGTCATCACTTTTGTGAAGTCATTCTGAACCCTGCTCTCTCCTAGAAGATTCCCTGTGTGGTACTCTATTCCCAGGATATGTTTCTATCTTTATCTCATTAATCCTTTCTTATGATAATTTCTTTACAAATGTGTCACCTTGCTATCCTGTATGGCCCATGAAACCTCATCTCTATTCCCAGTAACTAACAGAGCCTGGCACAGTGTAAGTGCACCATAAAAGTCTGATAAATTGAATAATAAATCTAAAGTAGAAATATTTTTAACTTGATTTTGGGTATAAGTTATTGTGTATTATTGTTTCTGTGATTAGTCTCTGTAGAACAGCCATTACATTTGGCAAATTGTATTAATATTTAAATTATAAAGGACAATGAATTAAGAAAAATAATTGCTAAAATCAGTAGCACAATTTGGGCCTTTTAAGCAGTTCATTTCAAGCTTGACTTTACTGTAGGCCCACCCAAAGTATAGTTTTTGTTCCCAAATCGAAGTTAAATAATAGCAATATAGATGTGTAAATAAGAACAGAAAGTATGAACATAATCAGCCCAGTTCTCTGACAGGTGGGTTGGAGCTGGGGTACATAAAACAGAAAGGAAAGTTCCCTGTGGGCTAACTTGGGAGGGTTCATTTGGCTTCCTCTCTCCATAGGCAGATGGAGGCATGTTTCCCCTGCATAGCTTCTGAGAATGCAGTGAGGAGAGAGGATTGGGACGCTCCTGGGGAACAAGCATAGTACTGTTCCCTTAGATTACAGCTTAGATTTAAAAATAGATTGAAATGAGTATCCCCAGGAAGAACTAACCCAAGACAAGACATTCCAACATTGATTACTCATTTCCCTGTTACTGAGCCCACAACAGGTACTAATATATAATATATAAATATTAAGTATATGTACACATACACTTTTCCAAAGGAAACTGTGCCAATTTCAAAATAAAGCTCAATTGGATCTCAATTCTGCCTCCTCTCATAAGGAAATTAGGTTCTCCAGCTTAGTACTGGCATTCCTAAGCCAGGGCAAGAAACTGGAAGCTAAGAAGCTGTTGGTGGTTCCCCAGTTAAATCCCTAGAAGTGTAATACATGTCTGATAGCCCTTCAAATTAGAGGATGTTTCCAGGACTTGATAGGGGGGGGAAATGACAGATTGAACTCACACGCGCACACACACACACACACACACACACACACACACACACACACCTACCTACCTTCCCTGGCTCCCCAAATGCCATTAAAATAGCAGAAACGTAATTGTAAAGGCACAAACACATAAAGACAAGCAGAATGAGAGAAATCTGAAGTAATGACATTCTGAAAGCTATAGATACATGACAAATGACTAAGCTGATATGAGAAACATTCAAAGGAGCCTATGGGAAAAACAAAAAATCAACCTGATGATAGCTCAAAAGTCCCACAGATTTCATACTAGACATGCCTAGAAGATTGTCTAAAAGCAAAAGAACTTCGGCAAGAACTGAACAACTATTTGAAAGGGTATTTAAACAGCAGTTAATTCCCATATGTTTCCCCTGCTCTTTCATAGCCTGATGATTATTTCTCCTTCAATCTTTCAAAGACTGAAGTTTATTCTCCGGAAAGAGTAAAATAACTGTCAAACAGTCAAAGGTAAGGTAACATACTGAAGACAGGGTGGTTGAGAAAACACAGGCACACTGAATCCTGGCATCCCCGAGCCCCCTTTCCCTAACTGACCCCAATAACATCCCATTAGGACCTTGCAAGAGTAATTCTAGGATATATGTCTAGCTCAAGAGTAAACATCTAATGATACTGACATCAAAGTTTCCCCAACAAAACAGCTCCATTGGACCAACCTAAAGCCAAGCTCACAGTGACAAGAGTATCGAGAAGATAGTATGGTAATCACCTTAAATTTCTCAAGGAAACTTGTTTCCAACTCTAAAGTTGTATACCCAGTCTAACTATCAATCAGGGGTTAGGATAGCACAGAGGTATTTTCAGAAAATTACTGGGAGATGTGCTCCCTCAAAGCAAGAAGAGGCACAGGATGTAGGGAGTGAGATCCAACATAGGGAGAGGCAATAGGAATCCCCCGGTGATGTTGAAGAGAGTGTCAAGTCTGATACCTGTGCAGGAGCAGAAGGTGACCGGTCCAGGTCTGAGCAAATAGAAAGACTGGGGTGACATTCTTCAAAGATACCCAACGTACAGAATACCTGATGGATCAGAATATCTTGAGACAATATGAGCTCAGAACCATATTGACTATATCTATATGCATAGAAAACTTACCATAATGAAAAAATAAAGACAATTATTAACTATGGGGAAAACAAAAACATTATAAAGAAAAAGCAATCAGTGTAGTATATGGATCAGTAAACTTTATTGTTGTCAACAAACATAATAAAGTAAATGGAGAAAAGTGATAGAAATGGAATTATGCAATGAACACTGGTCACATGTACACACATATGTGTGCCTGTGTGGTGTGTAGGGAGTTAGATTAATCTATAGTGGGAAGGCAATAGATAGTTCCTAAAACTGAAAAAGTTAATAACAAAACAAACCGGTTAGGCCAGTGGCTGGCAAACTCATTAGTCAACAGAGCCAAATATCAACAGTACAACGATTGAAATTTCTTTTGAGAGCCAAATTTTTTAAACTTAAACTATATAGGTAGGTACATTGTTATTAACTTAATTAGGGTACTCCTAAGGCTTAGGAAGAGCCACACTCAAGGGGCCAAAGAGCCGCATATGGCTCACGAGCCACAGTTTGCCGACCACGGGTAGGCCATAAAAGATAAATACCTGAGATAATTCAGGTAAAAGAGATGAATGTGACAGGGAGATGAGAAGAAGATGCACCGGAGACGGCTGTTTTTAATAATTATAAGTTTTATAGAAATATTTGACACTTTAAATTATATCCTTTAAAACATCATTTCAACTAAAACTAAAAGGCAAAAGTACTCTCTAGCTGCTGTGGCAGAAAGAGCATGAGAAACCCAGCCTACCTCAGGTCCACTGGAAATTCATGTCAGCCTGTCACATCTCCAAAGAATCCAAGCGGAAAATTATGGTAGAAAGGGCCCTACATTTGGATCCCAGCTTTAACAGGTACTAGTTTTGTCACCACGATTGTTTCCCTCTCTAACATAGAAATGCCTGCTTTACCCTCTTCACAGAGCTGTTACAAGGAAGAAATCAAATAGTGTCAGTGAAAGCTCATAATGTATCAACAGATTTGCAAGTATAGCATCAGTGTCATTGCTCAAATATTTATTGAATCCCTAGGATATATCAGGCATGGTTAACATCATTATTCCATTTCATACATTGCTATACACTGAGCCCTTCAGTCAAGAACAGAGGGCAGCCTGAGTTTGTCTAGAACTCAGACAAACCTCGGCTGACAAACCACAGAAACTGAATCCTGTCAACAAGCGTGTGAGCATGTAAGTGGACCCTGCCCGGCTGGACCACAGAGGAGACGCTTGCCCCAGCTGGACCTTCATCATAGCCTGTGAGAGACCCTCCAGTTGGATTCCTGAGACACGAAAACTGTGATGCCACTTAATTTGTGGTAACACTGTCAACGGCAGATTCGTAAAGGACCTAACGTGAAGAGACTGACTGCAGCACCTCATCGGCGGGTAATGTTCGGAAAGAGGTTGCGGACTTCTGCTCGTCACAGAGGTGTGGAGCCTGAGTGCGCAGGCCCAGCCTCCACCCACCTGCACCACCCAGTCTCAGGAGCTCACACTGTGGCAGCCGAGGATCAGCGGGGCCACCCCAGCTGACTGCACTCGGGTCACATCATCTAATCATCCAAAGTCATAAAGTTATCTCCCCAATACTAAAGGACTGACACCAATTACTACGCTTAGCAGTGTCAGTCAAATGTCACCCAAAAGGTAAAGTAATAGTCATTTCAAGATTTTAGAGGAAAAAGCCATAAGAGGTGACACACCAATAGAAATCTTCAATTTAATAAAATGTGCCCTGGCGCATCATCCTGTACACAAAAAGGTGGTGGATTCAATTCCTGGTCAGGGCACATACCTAGGGTCGGTCTTTCTCTCTCTCTCTCTCTCTCTCTCTCTCTCTCTCTCTCTCTCTCTCTCTCTCTCTCTCTCTCTCTGCATTCCGCACTCTAAAATCAATTTTTAAAAATTTAAATTAAAAAAATCAGTATTTAAAAATATCAAGTTTTTTACTTCCCAAAAACTATACACTGTAATTCTAACGCATTGAATATTTATCAAGCTCTGGTCTCTGGGTAAATGGAAATGAAATTTCCTTTGCTTTTAATCTAGAATAAAAAGTGATGTGTGGGTGGCAAATGGTGCAGCTTACCGAGCATACATTATTGCACAGAACGAAATGGCAGCAGGGAACCAGAACTACAGAAGCAGGAGAAAATGCTGTGCCGACCAGGTGGGCAGCAGAAGCCATTTGACTCCACTTACTAGCTCTCCTAGACTTCCTCGCTTTAGTGTAATCGTAACCACATTGTTAGAGAAAAACTGTAGTTATCTGCTGTTTCAATGTCCTTTATCACGCTGACTCACAAAGTATGTGTATAAGTGGGAAAATGTTCCGAAGAGAATCCATATACAGCTGTGAATCACTCGCCTGAGGAACAATGAGCTGCATGGGCAATCAGGACAGACTGTCACTTGTCAAACCTCCTGCAAGGGACGCACAGGTTAACGTGGGGGTCGGATGCGTCAGCACCCAGGTTCTGGCAGCTGTCACAGTTGCACAAGCTGTCTCCATCCTGAGGCTTGTGAGCCAGATTCAATTGAGTGAGACTCGTAAGGGAAACCTGAAATGCGACAGCAGCAGCCTTGCTATCTAGATGGTTTCATAATCAAGTTGGTGACAAGGTTGGAAATGACAGAATACATCAGTGCGGATGTCTCTCTTCGATGACTTCATGTCGTGAAGCGTAAAGAGCAAGTAGGTAAACATATTGTTCTTATCTAGCTCAGTAGTGAGGGCGAAAATACGTTATTTTGTATTATTCTCAACAGGTGCTGTTTAGATCTTGCATTATTTTACTTTGCTGCTGTAATCAATTACCACAAACTTGGTGGCTTAAAACAGAAAATTTATTCTTCTTATAGTTCTGTAGGCCAGAAATCTGAAATGGATTTCACTGGGCTAACGTCAGGGTGCGGGCAGGCCTGCTTGCCCTAGAGACTCAGGGGAGAATCTGTCCATGGCTCGTTTCCTTCCTTCATCTTCTTCCATCATCACACTGAGTTCTACCTTCTGTGGTCTACTCTCCCTCTGCCTCTGTCTTATAAAGACAGTTGTGACTACATGTAGTATTAGCCAGAAAATCCAGCATAATCGCCACTTATTAATACCCTTAATTTAAATCACATCTGCAAACCCCTTTTGCCATATAAAGGAACATTCGCAGTTTCTAGGAATTAGGATCTGGGTACTTTTGAGAGCCACTATTCAGACCACCAGAGGTTCTGGTCTCATAAAGGTCTGAATCAGAAGTTACCTGTCTATGATAAAGTAATTCATTACTCATATACAAAGCCATCTAAAATACAATAAATGAAAATTGATTAGAAGTTGTGAGTCAATATTATGTAGGCTCCCAAACTCTTTAATAAGTTGATCTGAAATTTTTATGATTCATTCCTCTTGGTAATCCCAGTGTGGAAAACTAAACAAGAACAAATGTAATGGGTGAATGTTATCTTAGAGGTGAATCCCTGAAGGATTCCAATAATACTTGCAGGCTATATGCATAGAATGATTCAGACTATAATAACCACTGTTGGCGCTGAAAAGCATCAGGTAATTTTAATTCAAAATCCAGATTTTGAAGCAGTTGCTCTGATACCTAAGGATGTAACTATGTGTAAAGGTGCGTGGGATGTGGAGAGGAGAAGGAACTAACCTTTATTACATGGCCACTAAGTCTCGGGCACAAAGCTATAAAGGCTTTACAAATTTTAATGTTAAATCAGTTAAGGCCCACAATACCAGATGATGTAGGTATTCAAAGAAAAGAAATAATACCCAGAAATAATAAGGTAACTTTCTCAAGGTGTCAAGCTGGCTAACAGTACACCTAAATTCAAACCTACATTTGTTGAAATCTAAAAATCTATACTGGGCTTTTCCCGCATACTTTAACATACAGAAGAGGTCAAGAGTTAAAAACAAAAAACACCCAATAATGGTTCTTTCAAAAGAGCTCCACTACCCCCAAAAAAAGGATGAGATATGGGGAACTTCAGAAATATTATCACACACTCCATGATTTGACAGTAGCAGTAGCTCATGACTGTATATCCATGTGTTGGGCCCCATGTACTGACAATATCACAATATACAACTCTAAAGCGTGTTTCCACTTCTGGGTTGCAGCTTCACTGTTCTGACCCTACTTCTCCTACCCAGGCACAGAAAAGTCATGGAATCTTCTCTCCCCATAAAATGGGCCCTGCAAACAAGCTCCATTTCCCACTTCATCTCAAATACAGCCATAGACCTTTAATTGAACTGAGATTAACTGCATGGATTTTCCATAGTGGGGTTTGTGCATTTTTCCCTATTATAGCATCTACTTCCTAAAGCTGATTTAACTGAGATATAATATTCCAGATCAGGCTGCTAAAGAGATGACGGCTAAAAACTTGATCCAATAGGAATCTGAGCCATTACCACAATGAGAAGGCATTTTTTTACTCATGATGCTGACATTGCACCATAAAGAAGACAAGGCCTCATCATACTTGTCTTTTGATCGGACTGCCTTTTGACTTTAGACCAGCCTTCTTTGATGGGACATTTGCAACTCATTTACTGGAAGAAAAAAATGAAGATAAAACCACCAGTAGACAGATAATTAATTTCTTGGTGCAAACAAAGCTTTAGGGACCATCCCTCCAGGAACAATTAAAGAAGTGACTGAATTTTTATCCTGCTTGACTAACCTAAACTTCATTGGGTAGAAGAGACAGACTCAGGGGGCAAATCCAGGTCAAGCCTTGACTGAGATCTCAAGTGTAGGTGTGTGTGTGTGTGTGTGTGTGTGTGTGCGCGCGCGCGTGTGTGTGTGTGTGTGTGTTTTATTAGGAATGGATTAGGTCAGGCATGTCATGAAAACAAGAACTCAGAACCAATGCTTCTTCCTTTTTAATGCCCCAATAGCAAAATTCTGCATAATCATAAGGAAGAATACAATTCTGGCTCTTTCAGTCAACATCTCAATAGAGCTGAAAACACAATGCAAGGAAGAATTGCTTCCCAAAGTCCCTTTTGTATTTCACTTTATTTGCATGTGCACCTTTAGACCCATATAGACCTAAAGTAATCTGAGAGAAATGTTACTCATATCTGTATTCCTCAAGCATGCATCAGAATCAACAAAAGCCCATTACATTTGAGACTTACTGATTAATCACCATCTTTCTCCTCTGTCCTTTAATTATAATTCAGCTTGCTTTATGTTAATCACTATCTTCATATCCTCCCAACTCCTCTTTGAATGAAATTACCACTGCTCAAACCACCCAGGCTGAAAAATACAGACATCAACAAAGTCCCTCTCCTTCAAGTCCCACAACCAATGACTAGGTCAACGGAATATACAGCTTCCTTACGCTAGTTTCTCGGGTCTTGATGGAGTTGTATCTATAATAAAGTCAAGAAAAGGGCTATCATCCTTATAATGAAATAATCTTAAAAACTGGAATGTACTGTGCTAATGTTATTCTTTTCTTTAGTTGAAAAGTATTCATTGATTTCCTCAATATAAGATACAAGACTTGGAGACACAGATAAAATAAAAAATTCAATAGTATATGTGTTTTATAAAGACTTTTTATAGAAAAAGCTCTTGTTTAAAAGACTAAGTTAGAGGATACAATGAATAAGGCTACCCCAAACTATTTGTTTCTCAGATTATATGCTTCTCCTCCCAGGCAAAAATCTCTGAGACTGTCCTCTGAAGCTAGGGATATAGACAATGACACATGTCTGACTGGCACTTCCCTGTAGGAGCTGATCACTCTGAGGAGACAGGGAGAGGTTAGGGTGGACAGCAGCCTCATCACCTTACAGGCCATGGCAAGGGTGATCAGGGCCCCAGTATTCACAGTAGTGCCACATCCAAGATGAGAGTTCATCCCATGAGTGGGATTTGGGTTGAAGAAAAGAGCCACACTTCTTGGCCACACTCTCCAAATTTAGCCTCAGAAATAATAGCTGGGGAAGGATGAGACATGGTGATGTCCTGCCTGTGCCAGAAGATAGCCCTCGGAGTGGAGCTGGAGGGTGAGGGAGCCCATTGGTTTTGGTGTCACCAGTACTGAGTTTCCATCTTGCCAAGCTGAGATGGGGGAGAAAGAAAGTGGGTCTCAGTTCAGATACCATAGAGTCTCACTGTTCTTATGAAACTACAGATTTTTTTTCTTGAATAAATGTTTCTTCCTTTATTGTATACACCAGTGATGGCGAACCTATGACACGCGTGTCAGGGGTGACACGTGAACTCATTTTTTTTGGTTGATTTTTCTTTGTTAAATGGAATTTAAATATATAAAATAAATATCAAAAATATAAATCTTTGTTTTACTATGGTTGCAAATATCAAAAAATTTCTATATGTGACACAGCACCAGCGTTAAGTTAGGGTTTTTCAAAATGCTGACACGCCGAGCTCAAAAGGTTCGCCATCACTGGTATACACTTAGGATCATTTACAGAGACATTAAATGGTTTTTTAAATGAATTATTTCCACCAGTTTTTCTGGGGAGTAGGTCCACTGAGCTCCTCATGCTGCTGTCATGCCAGAAGTACTGGTCAATTGATTAACAAGAGTAGTGAGGTAATTAAAAAACTAGAGTTTTTTTTTCAAAAAGTGATGCTGGACAAACTCAATGCTTCCTCACTCCATATACAAAATAATTTTAAATAAATGGTATCTTAAAATGTAAAACTATAGAACTTCTAGAATAAAACATAGGAATAATGGAAAAATTCTCTGAGACAGTGACTTTGGGATAAGCCAATATTTCTTAACTAGGACACAAAAAGCATGAATCATACACCAAAAAATTGTTAAATTGGCCTTCAACAAAATTTATTAAAGTTTGTCCTTCAAAAGATACTGTTAGAATAAAAGAAAAGGCAAGCTAAACACTGTGGAAATAACTTTGCAAACCATAAATCTGATAGAAACTTGTTTTCAAGATATATAAAGAACTATTTCAACTCAATATAAAAACATAAATAATTTACTATTGATGCTTAAATATCAATTGTCTTCAGAAAATGCAAATTAAGACCCCAATAAGATACCTCTATACGCTAATTAGAATTGCTACAAGTAAAAAGATTGGTGATATTATTCATGAAAAAATAGGGAGCAACTGGAATATTTATACATTACTGGTAGGAAGTTAATAAGTCACAGCCATTTTGGAAAGCAGTTTGGAAAGTTATTTAAAAGTTAAAATACATGTAATATATGATACAATAATCCAACTCTTACATGTTTACCACTCCTACAAGAGAAATAAAAACAGGAAGACTTGCATGCAACTTTTCATAGCTTTATTTATTATAGCTATTATAGCCAAATGTCCACCAATAGGTGAATGGATAAACATAATGTGTTATATCTATACAATGGAATACTATTCAGCAATAAAAAGGAATAAATATTTAAGTGAAAGAAGCCAGACACAAAGAAGTGTACAATTATATTTATATGAAATTCTAGAAAAGACAATGTTATAGCGATAGAAAGCAAATGGGTGGGACTGTTGGGTAGGCACTGGCTGTAAAAGGGAATAAAGGATCTTTGGTAGGATGAAAGAAATATTCTATATCATTATTGTATTTCTGGTTACATTACTATTTACCTGTCAAACTCATCTAACTGTACCCTTAAAGTACATGAATTTTATTGTATGTAAACTATATCTCAATAAAGATTTTTTTTAAAGAGCAATAGAAGGAAATGGTTAAATAGCTCATTAGTAGAAAAAGATCAGCGAGATTGAGATGCTCAGTCCCCATACACTGAATAAGCTAACATACTGGAGATTCTGAAATTATGTTAGCAAATAAGTACATTTTCTTTCATCAGTCATTTTCTTCAGTTATAAACCAACATTTCTCTTAAACAAGATTTGTGAAAATTAGATTTAAAAATAATCAGATTATTTCAGCTAGGTGTTATTTTTCCTTGCTAATTACAAGAAAAAGTATTGAGATATCACAGCTAACAAAGCTGAGTTTTATTCAGCATATATTCACTTACTTCCTCTCCCCCATGAGATATAGGGTGTAATTCCCACTCCCCATGCCTTTATGCTTGGCCACAGACTTCATTTGGACACTGGAATATAAAGCAGGATGTTTGCATAGTTTAAATGTGCCTGCAGAGCCCTAACCAGTTTGGCTCAGTAGATAAAGCGTCAGCCTGAGGACTCAAGGGTCCCAAGTTCGATTCCGGTCAAGGCCATGTACCTTGGTTGCGGGCACATCCCCAATAGGGAGTGTGCAGGAAGCAGCTGATTGATGTTTCTATCATCCATGTTTCTAATTCTCTATCCCTCTCCCTTCCTCTCTGTAAAAAATCAATAAGATATACTTTAAAAATATATGTGCCTGCAGAGTTTGGATTGCTCTTGAACTCATACATTAACATATGAATACAACCAGGTACCCCTTTCAATTGGGCTTCAGAATAAGACATGAGGAATAAATCTGAACTTCCCTCAAAACCTGGGACTGAACCACAGCTTAAATCAGAGCCACTTAAGAGAAAATTCAGTTTGCCTTGATCTGAGGAGAGCTTGGTGGAGGTTTATTACACAACATCACTGTGGCAACAGTTGACTAACACTAACATTTGGGGAGAATTTACATTAAGCACTGACTACAAACTTTACATATACTGCCCATTCAATCACCACAGTGAATCTGTATGAGACAATGTCTTCCTTGGTCTAAACTGGCCAAGCCTTGGTAATAAATCTTTGGCCTCATGAGACTATATCAACTTCCTCTAAGTGCTCCTCCTAATTTATAGCCTCACTGATAGAAACGCTGCCTTAATTATTCAGATAGTATCTGATTTAAGCAACCTCTTCTAAGCAGGTCCTTAATTACAATAAGTCTCTCTAGAAAACTGACTTACTATAAGACTACAGATATGGGAAAAGACTTTTGTCACAATTACAATGAAATATAAGGGTACACTTAAAATAATAGACTAGAGTAAAAGACCTCTGAGTCCATATGAATACTGTTTCCTTAATTATAACATATATGCAATTTATCACTGACCTAATTTAGCCACTCATTCTTTATAAAGTGATTTCTAAGTATCTTCATTATGAATATGTTTTTATAAGTCTATTTCTAAAATCGCCTTTTTTTGGAAAGGCAAGTAATCTTTTGTCTCAGAATACAATTCAAAACACAACTTTAAGCTTTTATTTGATAAAGAGGAAAAGAGGATTAATAAAGTAAATCTTATTCTGGTACAAATGGGAACCTATATGTGACTGTAGCGGTACATTTGTACTATATAATTTTAAAGTTTTATGTAACTTATTTTGCAATTTTCTATTCCTGTGAGACTCTGACAGCAGTTGAAGTATTTGTCACCAACTATAAAAAGTGGTTAAAATAATAACACCACAAAAACTAAACTGGTATCATATTTAGTAGCCATTTCCAAAGATGGCAGCCATCCAATATAATAAAAGGGTAATATGCAAATTGACCCTAATGGTGGAATGACTGGTCGCTGTGACACACACTGACCACCAGGGGCAGATGCTCAATGCAGGAGCTGCCCCTGGTGGTCAGTGCCCTCCCATAGGGAGAGCTCCGCTCAGCCACAAGCTGGGCTGACGGCTGTGAGTGCAATAGCAGTGGTGGGAGCCTCTCCCACCTCCTCAGCAGCACTAAGGATGTCCAACTACAGCTTGGGGAGCAGGCCTAAGCCACAGTCAGCCAACCCCCGAGGGCTTCCGGGCTGCCAGAGGGATGTCTGACTACCAGCTTAGGCCCAATTCCCCAGGGAGAAGGCCTAAGCTGGAAGGTGGACATCCCCCAAGGAGTGCTGGACTGCAAGAGGGCACAGGCCAGGCTGAGGGACCCCCCGAGTGCACAAATTTTCATGCACTGGGCCTCTAGTTAGAAAATAAAACAGTGTTAATGTCAGCTAAAATTCTCCACAGTGAACTATATCTTAGAAAGAACTATGCCTGGGCACTAAGTAATGAGTTTTGGAAAAAAATTCATGAATCTTGATAGTTTCCCTAGCTTTAATTGTGTGGATTCTGAAAGGCATGGCATTAACAATCTTAATGAGACAAAGATGGTACTGGGAAAATATTAAAACATCAGGAAAAATAAAATGAGACAGTAGAGGTGACAAAGAAGGAAGAAAGGGAGTGGGGTGAAGAGTTTTAAATGGATTTTTACATTTAAAAATTCATATAAATTAATTAATTTCTCCTTTCTAAGAGTCAATCATATGATACGTTTAGTGTAAGATTTCTCAACATACACTAAATAGTATATACTTTGATATGAGGCAAAACTACTCTGGATTTGATCAACAGAAGTTTCTAACTTAAGGAAAAAAAAAAAAGACCATTATTAAAAGTTTCACTAACAACAGCAACCTCAAGACACAGCACAAACTCTACTCACTGTTCTCATTATGTCCCTATGTTCCCCAGTCCCTGTACAACCTCATTACCTTCTGAAAGGCATCTGAAATCATACATAGAACCTACAGCTGCAGGGGTTCCTTTCTTACGGGGCTCAGGTCCTCTGTGTTCAGAACTGTAAAACATTGATAGAACAGACTAATTCAGGCAAGGGGGTGTCTCTTAAAGCGGAAAGCCCATTATACAGTGAACCTTTCATTTCACAGACCTTAATTTAACAGACTTCAGATTTAACAGACAAAATTCCCGGTCCATGTGCCATATGTGAAAATTAACACCCTGTTAATTATAAAATGCTTTTAGCCAAGATTTTCTTATAATTAAATTAACAGGTTATTATTTTTTCTTTGCTATTAATTCACTGTTATTTTTAACAGATTTTATTTTTAACATATGTTGGGGAAAAAACACCATAGTAACTTGACTGACATAAATAAATATTACATATCTACAACTATAGTCTACGTATTTAAATGCAAAAGCCACACCACATCACGAGTGGTAATTGGTTCTATTGTCACCTGGTGGGACTTTCTGCAGCAGTTTTAACACTTTTCCCAATGTTCCCATGTGTGTTAATTCATATCTCAGCCTTGTGCATTTGTTTACTCGGGTGACTGGGCAGAGTGTTTAAAATCTATTCCTTTTAAAATAAATTTTTTTTATTAATTTCAGATAGGAAGGGAGTGGGAGAGAGAGACAGAAACATCAGCGATGAGACTCATTGATTGGCTGCCACCTGCACACCCTTCTTTGGGGATCAAGCCCACAACCGGGGCAGAATCGAACCTGGGACCCTTCAGTCCATAGGCTGATGCTCTAGCCACTGAGCCAGACTGGCTAGGGCCAACATCTATTCTTGATGGTTGTCATAGTGATGATCTCTGCTATCCTCCATGGAGTCCTCCCCTGGCTTTGGGAACCCATGCACAGTGTTCTGCTTAACACATGTCTTTGACAAAAGTAGACCAAGCTTCACCATAGAACCTAGAGTGTGATCATAGGACTGTTTCAAAGTAACAATACCTAATTCTCCTTAAGGAAGTCAATAAAACAAAATGAGGTCCAAGGCTATATATGTGATTATCAGAAACTAGGGTTGCAGAAATAGTCTCTGGGGATTGAAAGATCTTAAATCAAGATAGATGAAAAATGTTACTTTGGGGAGGAATCAGTATATAGAATAAAAGCAATTCTAAAACCAAATGAAAGCAAATATAGTTCACTATAAAGAAAGTAACCAAAGATAGCATATCCAGGTGTGCTATCAGAGATAAAGGTAATAATCCAAATTTTAACTATGATATTTAGAAGTAATTACTGACTTATCTACCAGACATATCAAAAATCATTAACATTCTATTTTAATGAGGAAATTTTTAATGTAAAAAAGAAACAAGTCATTTCCATTTGTATTTTGGAAAATAAGATCTGGGATTCTTTCTTACTCAAGCATATTAAAATTGCTGATTTTATTTATTTAAATGTGTGAATTAGTGAATGTAGCAGTTATTTATAACTTGATACATATAAGTAAATGCATCAAAAATTATGTGTAAGTGTTCATAATTACTCTAAAATATATAAAGGACCTTTCATATATATATATAATAAGCCAATGAGTAGAGATAACTATAATTTTCTTTTGGAAGAAATTAAAGCTTAAAATTGTCTTGCATAAAGGCCTTGTTATAGAAAAATATTCCACAATTTTAACAGGGAAGACTTTAATTAATAAATGCATTCTTAAATGTGGAACTACCTATAACTATAGAAAAAAGTTTTGATGAATGAGAACTATCAAAATCAGTATCTATATAGAGAAAAACTATTTAAATTATAAAACATATTTTGCAGCCAATTCTGGTTAGGTGATTACCAACCTGCTTCCTCTACTTCTTGAGAAGATAGCTAGACTATACTTCTTAACTTCCCATGAAGATTGAAATGCTGTAACTATATGACTGAGTACTAGTCAAAAAAATATGAGTAGAAGTGTTGTTTGCTGTTTCCAGACCCATCCCCTAACCTCCTACCTGTATCCCCCATCAACTTTACCTTTTGCCACCTTTTACAGATGAGCCAGGTGATCTTGGATCCTGTGCCCAAGGTGGCAGAGCCATCAGATGTAAGGAATCTAAGTTCCTGAATTCCTACTTGGAGGAGAGCCACCTGCTGATCAGGAACAACTGTTACAGACTTGTAAGGAGTGACAAATTAATTTCCATTATATTTGAGCTATTATTTACTATATGATTTGTCTTAATTTTTTCTAAGCCAGCTAGCATTGCCTTAATATAGCTTATGTCAATGACATATAACCATTAACATTCATTTATTACTCTACTAATCTAAAATTTTAATATCCCCAAAATTCAATACAAATACATTAACTTCAATTGAGAAATATTTTAATGTTCAGAAGCAGTCTACATTTCAAATAAAATTAGTTTTCAAAGTTTATTCTTTGCTTAATCCCAGCAGATCCTAAACTCCTTTAACACTTAATTAAGACATCAACCATATTAATGACTTTAGTGATCAATTAAATCTTTAACCTAAAGATTTCTCTTTCTTATAAAAAATCAGATAATGTAACCTCTTTTTTACTAAAACTAAAAATAAGGACCAGTCTTACCAATTTTATCAAATTCCCATGAAGCATCTAAAAAGTAACAAAATGTTTTTGAGAACACTACCAGAAAATAAATTTAGATTAACTTTAAAAGAAGTAAAAATGGTCCCACCAGACTAGCTCTCATTTAGTAAGAAGTGGGGTGAAATCATTCAAAACAGATGAAGGAAAAAAAGCACACACCACTTGACAAGATTTTGAAGTAGGGGAAGTTTTTCTCAATGTCCAGTCAAGCGTTAGTGCTCACCTTCCTAACAATTATCCATCCATCCATTCACCCATCCATCCATGTATTCATTCTTTTCTTTATTGAGTCAATGAAAGTATATTGGTTCCCCTCCCCACTTTTTTTTCAGTCCTCACCCAAGGATATACCTATTGATTTTAAAGAAAGAGGAAGGAGAAGAGAGAGAAAGAGAAACATTGGTGGGTTGCTCCCATACACACCCTGATCAGGCATGGAATGCAAAACCTTTGGTGTACAAGACAACGCTCCAACAGCTGAGCCACCCATCCGGGGCAATTGGTCTCCTTTTATTTACAGGCATTATATTAGAATCTGCTCATATAGAGATGAAATATACATAGAATGCCCTTGAGGAGTTCATAGCCTTGTAATTTCAAGAATAAGAAACAAACAAAATTTTTAATTACTCACCACAATTACAATCACAATCAGTACTATTACAGAGCACGGGCAAGCACTGGAGCAGCACCTATTTCAGACCAAGGAGAGGGTTCAAGGATGGGCTACGCTTGGAAGAAAGTCACATCTGAGTCAAGCTTTGATGGATGAGGAGAATTAAAAACAATAAAGTTGATGTGAAGTGAAAGAGAGGGTCAGAACTTCAGGTATGTAAAGACAGGTAAAAAAGAGTATGGAAAATTCATAGAAGTACTGGTTAGTAGGGAAAGTAATGAGAGATGAACACAGAACTATACTAGAGTCAGTTCATGACATGCCCTCCTTATTTCATAATCAAATAGTCGGTGTCATCCCACCTTTTAATATCCCTCCCATACTCTATTCAAATGGAACAGGATCACCTCTTCATTTTCACTGATGAAAACACAGCTCTCTCTTTTTTCAACATACTTATTTTGTTTCTTGTTTGTTTTTTTGTTAATCCCCACCTGAGGATATTTTTAGCCATTGCTTTTCAGAGAGAGTGGAAAGGAGGTCGGGAGGGGGAGAGAGAAACATCGATGTGAGAGAGACACATCAACTGGTTGCCTCCTGCATGTGCCCAGACCGGCGACAGGAAGCGAACCCACAACCCATGTATGTGCCCCTGACAAGGAATTGAACCTGAAACCCTTTGGTGCCCGGGCCGACGCTCAAACCACTGAGAACACTGGCCAGGGCTCAACATACTTTTATGGAATAGCTAGCATGTGTCAGACAAGATACTAAATTATTTCTCTTTTTCCACAGCACCTCATACTAACATTTACTGGATTGTTTGGTAAACTGATTTATCACTCCACATTTCTATTATTTAGCATGTATCTGCTTTCTCTGCCAAACTCCAAGCTCCTGAGAACAAGACAAATGCCTCATTCATGTTTTATCTGCCTTAAAACAGTAGCTGGTGCATAGTAGAGGTATAATGAATGTTTACTGAGTGAATGAACTGAAGTAATGCAGAAAAATGGATCACCTGTAAAAAAAGGGGGGGGGGGCCTCTCATTTTAGTTTTTTCAAGGTATAATGAGACTTTTCAAGAATATAAAATATTAAAATGTATTTTTTATTTTTTGCAGAATATTTACACTAACTTATTGGTAAATAATATGTTCCTATTATAGTACTCTTTCCCTATATACCTTTATATTCATAATTTTGATAATTTCTAAAAATTTATATTTGAATCTTACTCAAATATTAAAGATATGAGTAGAATTCGTGTTTTCATCCATCCAAAAAAATACCTATTGAGCACTTGCTATTTGCAAGTAGGTATTTAAAGCAGGGACACTCTTTGGTATGCTCCTCGTTCCAAAGGTAGAGATAAAATTATAGAACTTTTAAATCAAAGAGCAAATATACAAGTTCCTACTGCTAATACTGATCTGTCTCTGCCACTCTTACACACACACACACACACACACACTTTTGTCATGTGTGGTATGTTGGTTATACATTCTATTTGAAAGGGAAGTACAGCAGTAGAAGGACAATTAAAAACCAATTATAAACATGAAACACAATCTCTGTGAACGTTTCCATTCCTGAGGCCTTATCTAGAACTTCACTTAACTCTCACAGGGAATGCTACTGAGCCAGTACAATCTTTTAAGATTATCCTGGTAAAATGACCTCATCTATTTATGTTGCCCAGAACCTGGGGGTGAGGGAGTATGACATAGCTATGAGGTGATAGGATGAGCTTTGATTAGCTATAATAGGATGAATGAGAAGAAAGGCTTTGGTAACGTTGAATTTTAAAAGACTTACTGGTTTGAAGATGGCGGTGTAGGTAAATGCCTGTACTTGCGGCCTCCCACAACAACATCAAAATTACAACTAAAATACAGAACAACCATCATCAAGCACCTCTGGAAAGCTGGCAGAATGAAAGTCTTACAACTAGAGGAGTAAAGAGGAAAGCACACTGAGACTGGTAGGAGGTGCGGCGGCACGGAACGGGCTGGTAGTCCCGCACCCACGTGTGCCACTTTTTTAATTGGGAGGGACACTGTCTCTGCAGAAGCTGCCCATGAGGAGCAAGGGGTCCCAGCCCAACACCAGGAGTCCAGCCCAGAGTCCCAGAGCTGGGAAAGTAAGTCCCCATAACTGTGAGCTGTAAAAACCAGTGTGGATTGGGGCAATGTGACACAAAGGCTGCTGGAGACCCAGCTGTTCCTCTTAAAAGGCCAGCACCATGAAACTACAAGATCCCACTTCCTCTGAGCTCCAGCACCAGGGCAAATCCCCAATGAACACAGACACATATGAGCAGAAACTGAATTGTCTGGCATTGGGGTAGGAACTCAGGGGCGGCTTTCTCCCAGGTGGAGGTGCTCGCAGGGATCATTGTTCCTATGCTGGGACCTCCCAGGCTGCAGGGCTGACTGGCAGCCATTTCTGTTCGCTCCACCCTGGTGATTCCCTAAGACCATGCCTCATCCAATTTACAACCTCACCCAAGCTGTGTGTAGTGGCTTTTGCATATAAATGGCCTGTTGCTCAGGCTACAATCTCTCAAACAAGCTTCAGCTGGGTCAGGGAGCCCCAAACCTATCAATAAAAGGCCCAAGACTTGGCACTAGCACCAGCCTGCCTTGCTTCACAGCTGGGCCTCATCTGGGCACTTCCAACCCCAATACAAAGAAGAGGAATCTGCAGGTCTCTCTGTAGCTCCTGCTGGGTGGCCCCTGGCAGTGGCTAACTTTGTACCTTCCCGGAGACCCAAGAACCAGTGTATGCAGTGGTCAGTGTCAGACCATACCAGATTACAACTCTACACATCCATAAACGACACACTCAAGGGGCAGACTCAGTAAGCACCAAAGCCCCACTGAAGCAAGTCCTGCCCCATAAGGGTGTCTCCTGCACAGCAGCTCTCCCACTGTAGTCGTAGCTGGTCCTCAAAGCCAATTGGCCTGGAAGTCAATTCCTCCCAGTGATACCAACAGCAATCAATTCTCAACTACAACAATACTGTTCTCACAGCCCACAAAGCGGTGCACCTAGAGCTCCTAGCTCAGGTGACTGAGGAGCCTGAGCCCCTACTACACAAGTCCACTCTACCAACTCAGTGAGACAAAGAAGTTCTACCCAATACATATAAACAAACACAGGGAAGCAGCCAAAATGCAGTCAAAGAAACATATCACAAACAAAAGGAATGGAAGAAAGCAAACTACTGGATATCAAGTTCAAAACAATGATTATAAGGTTTCTCAAGAATCTTCTAGAAACCTCCAAAAAAATTGAAAAGGACAGGTCAGAAATTAAGCATACACTGACTGAAATAATGAATAATATACAGGGATTCAACAGTAGAGTAGAGGATTCTGAGAATCAATGATTTGAAATATGAGGAAGCAAAAGACACCCAACCAGAAAAGCAAAAAGAAAAAATAATCCAAAAATATGAAGATAGTGTAAGGAGCCTCTAGGACAATCTCAAGCATACCAACATCCGAATTATGGGGGTACCAGAAGAAGAGAGAGAGCAAGATACTGAAAACCTAGTTAAAGAAATACTGACAGAAAACTTCCCCTACCTGGTGAAAGAGACTTATAAGTCCAGGAAGCACAGAGAGTCCCAAACAAGAGGAACCCAAAGAGGACCACACCAAGACACATCATCATTAAAATGCCAGAGGCTAAAGACAAAGAGAGAATCTTCAAAGCAGTGAGAGAAAAGAAGTTATCTACAATGGAATGTCCATACGACTGTCAGCCAGAAGGGAGTGGCAAGAAATATTCAAAGATGAATAGCAAGGACCGAAAACCAAGATTACTCTATCCAGCAAAGCTATCATTTAGAATTGAAGGTCAGATAAAGAGCTTCATTGACAAGAAAAACCTAAAGAAGTTCATCACCACCAAACCAGTATTATATGAAATATTGAAGGGTATTCTTTAAGAAGAGGAAAAAGAAGAATAAAAAGAAAAAGATCAAAAATATGAACAACAAAATGGCAAAAAATAAGTAGCTATCAATACTGAATCTAAAAATCAAAATAAACGTGTAAGAAATCTAATGAACAGAATAAACTAGTGAATAAAATAGAATCAGAGGCATGGAAATGGAACAGGCTGATGATTCTCAGAGGCAAGGGGGATGGGAGGGTGGGAAAAAATTAAACAAAGATCTTATATGCATATATTCATTACCTATGGACACAGATAATATGGTGGCAAAGGCCTGGGGTGGGGTAGCAACTGGGTGGTAAGGGGCAAAGGGGAGAAAAAAGAGGCACATCCATAATAATCTCAACAATAAAGATTTTAAAATAAAATAATATTTTTAAAAGACTAATTAAATGACAAACATTTATTGAGAACATTATTATATGCTAGGAATGATAATAGGCACTCAAGAGAGACAATTAAAAGTACAACATTGTTCCTGGGTTCATTCTTATAGAGTTTTATTTAAATGAGGAGGAGAGCAAAGAGAAATAGGCAGGGATAGAAGGGAAGAGTTATAAAGAAGGTAGAACTTCAAGAAACAAGTAAGCAGCAGTGAATGTAACTATGAGTTTGAAGAACTGAAAATTAAAGAATGATAAGGATGATAATATATTCTTTCGAATACCACTTTATACTTTATTTGGTACTTTAACATCATTGTCACTTAATTTCAAGTATAAAGATTACAAAAAGGTAAGTTATATACAATGTCAGATAAAAATCACATGATCATTTTAATAGATACAGAAAAAGCACTTGACCAAATACATCCTTTCAGGATAAAAATGTTCAACAACTTGGTTAGAGAAGAAACATACCTCAATATAATAAAGCTCACATATGAAAAACCCACAGCTGACATCATATTCAACAATGAAAGGTTGAAAACTTTTCCTCTAAGAACAGGAATATGACAAGGATGTCCACCTTCACCACTTCTATTCAACATAGTACTGGAAGGCCTAGCCAGAACAACTAGGCAAGAGAAAGAAATAAATGCATCCAAATCAGAAATGCATCCAAGAAGTAAAATTATCTTTGCAGATGATATGCTCTCATACCGGCACAGGCAAACGTAGGTTTCCAGATGTGAGTATGTAAAAGTTTATTCCTATATTATTATTTACTTACTAATTATTGTATTATTTATTTGAATTGTCTCCTTTTCTTTTTCTTCTTATTGTTATTATTTTGTATCTATCCTTACTTGTGACTTAGCTCTTAGGTAATGATGGCTGGTAATTTAACTTGTCTTTTCCCAAACGAACAACTGTAAACCTACTTTTTCACCCCTGTATATAGAAAATCCTAGACTCCACCAAAAAACTGTTAGAACTAATCAACAAAATCAGTAAAGTTGCAGGATATAAAACCAACATACATAAATCAGTTGTGTTTCTATACATTAACAATGAAAAAGATAATAATCCTATTCACAATAGCCTAACACACACACATACACACACACACTAGGGACCCAATGCATGAAGATTCGTGCACGGGGGGCAGGGAGGGGTGTGGAGGGGGGTCCCTCAGCCCAATCTGCACCCTCTCCAATCTGG
The DNA here is from genome assembly GCF_014108235.1 of Myotis myotis. Classification (NCBI taxonomy): domain Eukaryota; kingdom Metazoa; phylum Chordata; class Mammalia; order Chiroptera; family Vespertilionidae; genus Myotis; species Myotis myotis. The sequence continues at coordinate 197,631,037 of NW_023416335.1, forward strand.
AAGCCCTCAGGGGAGCCCTCCCCAATCTGGGAGTTTCCGTCTGTCTTTGCAATCATATGAGCGAATTGTCTGAGACCCCCCAACCCAGTTTGGTTTGTTGCTCACAGAATAATAGAGGCTTTCTTTTTTCTTTGCTTCATTGGTGGAGATTTCCTGGAAGTTTTAGGATATCTTCCCTTTAATTTTCCCTAGACATTCTGACTTTACTTATGTCTCTCACCTTTGCTTTCCCTCCATCCCCCACCGCAACAGTTAACTTGCTCCAGGCTCACTTTGCTCTAGTGCAGGGATCCTCAAACTTTTTAAACAGGAGGCCAGTTCACTGTTCCTCAGACCGTTGGAGGGCCGGACTATAGTTTAAAAAAAAAACTATGAACAAATTCCTATGCATACTGCACATATCTTATTTTGAAGTAAAAAAACAAATGTTTTCGGCGGGCCACATGTGGCCCGCAGGCCGTAGTTTGAGGACCCCTGCTCTAGTGTCTAGGAGATCTGTCTGCCACCAGAACTACGATTCCCAGCATTCCTGGTGCTCCCAGCACTGGGAGCAACCGAGGGAGCCATGGCCTCCCAAGCCTCTGGTTCTCCTACTCTGCTCTCCACCCGGTGACCAAGGGAGCCACGTCCCTCCAAGCTGCTGGCTCTCCCACTCTGCTCTCTGCCCAGTGCCTATGTATGCAAATTAACCCACCATCTTTGTTGGGTTAATTTGCATACTCACTCCTGATTGGCTGGTGAGCATAGCGAAGGGATGGTCAATTTACATGTTTTTCTTTTATCATATAGGATCTACACACACACACACACACATACATACATACTTAGGAATAAATTTAACCAAGGAGGTGAAACATCTGTACAGTGAAACCTACAAGACTTTGGTGAAAGATATTGAAGGCACAAACAAATGGAACAATTTGTGTTCATGGATTATAAGAATTAATATTAAAAGTTGCATACTACCCAATGCCATCTACTAGTATAGATTCAATGCAATCCCTAGCAAAATTCCAATAGCATTTTCACAGAAATAGAAAAAATATCCTTAAAAGATAAATTATTTTGCCTTGATGACCCATTAAATTTGCATCCAGGGGAGCGCAAAAGAAAGGCAAAGGCAAATTAGGGTCAAATCATTGGAATCTAAGATCAATAGTCTGTGTGGGCAAAATGAAAATGGATCTGAGTAGTTGACTATCTATGAAGTCAACATTTTAAAAATATTCTAGTGCAGTGTGCACAAACTATGAAGCATAAGCATGACCTAGGGAGTTTATTAGTCTGGTTCTGTAGAAGAAGGTGAGGCTTTTTAGGCACTCTATTTTTCAGATGAGAAATATAAAGATCAGAGTAGTATTTATCTAGGGAGAACTGGGATCCAAACAAGTCTGTTTGACTTTAAAATTCCTGTTCTCTATAATGTCATTCTGAGTTACAACTACTGTATATGTTTTGAAAAAATTAGTATAATTCTTTAATGGGGGGAGTGTCAGTAACTTGGTAAGGATGGTAATAGTGACTATGACAATAAAGATACATTAAATATTTAGAAAAGAGGCTCAAAGCTAGGAAAGAGTAGGATTATAGGGCAAAAAAATGTTCTTCCAGGCTGGAATAGATTTATTTCTGCAACACAGAATGGATGATTATAGTAAAAAAAATATCATGGCGATGTTTGTCTTATTTATTTTGGGGCAAGCTATTTCCACTTTACTGGTTCATTATCTTTTTCCATTGCAGAGCTTTTCATTCCCCATCAAATTCATATTCTTGGCTACCTCATTCTTTCTCCAAATTAAGACTTTTTTATCATTATTAATTATTTGATAGCAGAGCCTGACAGCTAGCAACTAAATGGAACTGTTGTGAAACTGTAAGCCACCAAAATATTTGAGCTTTAAAAAGCATAGATGGTTGAAATAAAAATTCTGGCAAAGGAAAGTGAAAATAAAACTAGAAATAATTGCCTGGCTGGTTTTCTCAATGGTTGAGCGTCAATCTATGAACCAGGTCGATTCCTGATCAGAGCACATGCCAGGGTTATGGGCTCAATCCCTATTGGAGGGCATGCAGGAGGCAGCCAATCAAATGTAGCATGCAGCTGAGTGTTGTCAAAATTTAACTTCATCATTATCTGGAAAGTGAGGTTAGAAGAACATTGAATTATTATTAAAATTATTTTAAAAAACACATTAAAATTAGCTCCTGCCAAGCTGGTGTGGTTCAGTGGTTGAGGGTCAACCTATGAGGTCACAGTTGACTAATTTTTTAAAATTAGCTCCTAAGAGTAAAGTATAACTTGTCAGGGACATCATAATAGTTGAGGTCTTCTGTTAGGAAGATTTAAGTTCAAGTCAGAGATTTTAGAGAGATCAGAGAGAATGAAAATATCAAAACAAAAACTGGCTGGTGTCATATCTGCAAACTAGATAAAATAATAACTTCCCAAACTTCAAAAAAAATTCAAATACTTAAAAGTTTAAACACTTTGCTCATAATATTAAGAGGCATTTTAGTGTGAAACACAGTTTAAGAACATGCAAACAATAATACTGTACATCAGCTGGACACATCATAATCAGCAAGAATCACTAATAATCGGGGGAAACCAGGGTGCCGGCTTAAGCCTATTTCTTATGATTAACTGAAAAAAAACAAACAAACAAACAAAAAAAAACCCAACAGCCTGGTTCAAAATAGCCAATCTCAACTTGTACAGAAAGAAAACAGATACATTTTAAAAATATTTATCACAAAATATTGAAGAATTTGAAAACTATTAATGTGAGACATATGTTCCTATATTCTCATAGTAGATTCCCATTATATATGTTATCAGGAATCAAACATAGTGTTTGTAATATAAGATTTCCTTGATATTACTGAAAGAACTGTATTGCTACCTAAGAAATATATAACTTGACCTGTTCTTCTGAAATTAGAATGACTCCATTTTAGAACTCTTCCCTTAGGTCTGCATCTAAATTCAGGTACCAAACAGACTTTTTGATGTCCATGGCCTAGCATACCTATTCAACAAATGTTTATTAAGCTTGCGAGTGAGGAACTATGCTAAGGATAAACACACAGAGAGATCAATATATCCCCTGACATCAAGGAGCTTACCATAAAACCAAAAACAAAAATTCATGCATAAATAATACAGAACAGACTATGAAAATATGCAATGATTTTTAAATAAAATGTAATATTTGATCCCAATTGTTGGATCTAAATAGGAAGATCAGCATGGCCTGTGTGGCTCAGTGGCTGAGTATAAACCTATAACCAAGAGGTCACAGTTTGATTCCCAGTCAGGGCACATGCCCAAGTTGCTGGCTCAATCCCCAGTAGTGGGGGTGCAGGAGGCAGCCGATCAATGATTCTCTCTCATCATTGATGTTTCTATCTCTCCCTCTCCCTTCCTCTCTAAAATCAATAAAAAATATTAAAAAAAAAAATATATATATATATATATGATCAAAAAGGGTTTTGTAAAGAATTTTTTTCAATAGTAGAGACAATAGGGAAAAGAACTATATATAGATTAAGCTCTGTGAACCATTACAGGACATTTGGTCCTGTCTACAATGTCGAGACATCTGGTCTATGACAAAAGGTCCTTGATATTTAATCCTGTCCAAACGTCCACACTCAGAAGACCTTTCTGCATGAACAACTCCCCCTATTAAATCTCTCCCATTTTATATTTATGCCACTGAATTTTTAGGAATCCAAATACAGGATTTTGTTCTAACTCCCACTGAGTTCTGTGTTTTTACTTTGAGCCAAGAATCTCAGTTTATTGAGATATTTTTCATGTAAGTTGTTATTTGCCATGTTTGCAATTCCTCCCTAACATCTGACAAACCTGACAAGAATATATGATTGTCTTTTACAAAGTAAAATATTTACTAAGACCAATCCAAGAACAGAGTATTTAGCATTTCACTTGAGAAATCCCTAACATGTAGACACTGAGTGATTATTGAAAGTCCTCATGTGTAACTTCCAATCTCATACTCTTAACTGCTAGACTAAATTCTTCCCTAAGAAACATAGTTGATTCTCCATGCTTGATGAGAAAAACCTGTCCTTGGACTCTGTAATTCATCTCCAAATAATTAATCATGTGTTTCCATGAAAATGGTGTGATTACAGCAATGGTTTATGTGCACCTTTACATGCAGTGTTTGTCTTTTTATGCATTTATTCATTCAATGAATTTCCATGAGAGACGACTACATGCAAGGCACTGTGTAGGCAGATGTGATTACAGAGATCAATCAAATATAGATTCTACCATCAAGGAGTCTGTAAGAAGTAATATAAAAATGTGTATAACTACAAGGGAAAGCAGAACAAAGAGATGTGTCATGAAAGTAAAATCAATTGTATTATAAGTTCAGAAGAATGACTTTTTATCTCAAGGATCCTCCCAGAGTCACTACAGATACAAAAAATTTTTTCAGGTGACAGAAGGGACAAGAATTTTACCATACAGATTCTGGATTTTTCCTTGCATGTACATATATAGGGTTAAAGATATTTGTTTTAAAATATTAATGTAAGTCATCAGAATCTACACATTCTCTAAACTGTGGAAAAATCTGTCAGGACAATCCAAAACTGGGCCTAGTACACCGCAGCCTTGAGTCGCCACTTCCAAAAAATGTGTGCAACTATGTAAGACATGAATTATTGAAGTTAGAATATTCTCTGAACACTATCTTCCCAATAAGACAATAGTTACCACGGCTTAAGACTTGGCTCCACTATAAAACACACACACACACACCAACAACAGCAACAACAACAACTCATATCCTAAAGAATCAGTTATAATCCTTTAAGAAGAACTTTCTGCTTATGTTACAGAAAATCCATTTCCAAAGTGTTCTGAATCTTATGGGAATTGGATGGGAAAGCTATTGCAGTCTCTCACAATTCTGAAATTGATGCACTCTTGATTTTAAGCTCTAGAAATTGTGTTGAATGGCTCTGAAAGTAAACTTTGTTTCAGAAACACCATCTGAATTTTAGACATTTGATTCTACTGACCTTTAAGACTTGAATTCTGGTACCAAATTAAGTATATTTTCCGATAGAGACTCCCCACTCCCTGCCCCCCAACTCCCAAGAGTATTCTCAAGCAGTTTATCGAAGCTTGGTATAAAAACTGAGACATTGAATCTGGAAATCTTGAAATATTCAAGGAAAAGACCTCACACTTATGAAAGTTTACATGTAATTTAAGATTTTTGCATTGAAAAAGGAAGTGAAATAACAGAAAAGAGGTGTACTGGCTGAATAAAATTGCCCAAAACCTACAATTGCACAACCACTTTCAAACAACAATTCTTAGATGCTGCTTGTTTCTAGGTTTTTTTCCCCCTCAGGAGAAAAAATATATAATGCATTTTATCCCTGAAGCTTCCTGTCTATTTCTTGGAGACATAGACTAATGAGACAATAATGCTTTTTCTATTTTAAATATTTTTTAAAATTTACCTTTATTGTACTACAGATGTCCCCTTTGTGTTTTTTTTTTCCCCATTGACCCCCTCCACCCAGCACCTACCCCTCCCAGGCCTTCACCACACTATTGTTTCTATTTTAAATTTTTAAAACATGTTCTCCTGAAGCCTAGATTCTGATACCTGTTCTAATGATCTTTATGTTACCATCAAATTTCTCTATATCATGGTGTGTTCACGTTTAAGAGTTGTGCACAGCATTTATACACATAGAGGGGAAAACTGAATATATGAGTTGGGAAAATAAGTGAAGAACATAAATTTTTTCAGATTGTTTTATATTCTTCCCAAAACCTAAATTTCCTATGTTAAAAAAAAGTGAAGATATTTATATTTCTTCAAAATTTACATTCTAGATTATATAATCTCTTAATTCAATTTAGGAAATGGCTCCACATGCACATTATAAAAGCTTTTAAAAGAGACTAACTTTTGAATTAAAATTTATGCAAGAGAAAATGTAATTATAACTTGAGCTGGTTTTCATATTAAATGCAAAATTTTTAATCAAATACATTCAACCACAATAAGAATTTAATTTTTAATTCACTTATATTGGTAAAATTTTTCAAACTACCACCTTAAGGCTAATTTTATATTTTAATAAACCAAAAACCTCCAATTCAAAAATAAAGTTCTTACATAAGATGACTGATTTTGTATTTTAAATTACTGAATTAGAGTGCCCTCTATTGGAAGAAAAAGGCAATAAAAGCTAAACTGAACTAAGAATAGTTAAAATAGTTGCAAAATTCAAGCCACATCATTAATATATAATACATTTATTAATAATATGAATGCTACACAACACATTTCCTTACATTTTAATTCCTTCTAAGTTACTTTTGGATTTGTCATATTACAATGAAAAGTGGTATGTTTCATATCATCTAAAATTAAATTTTAACTGAACCTAAATGCCTGTCCTTCAGCCAGTAATGTGAATAAACCAACAAAAATGTTCACATTTAACATTCTGATATAATAGAAATAATTTTAATTTAGGACTATGACTGAATGGTAGTTGGAATTTGCTTGATGAGAACTTTAAAATGTGCCTAACTCAAGAGAGTTTTAGAGCTCTTTCCCTGGGGAGTAGAAATCGGCCAGATTCTAGGTCTATACAATTTAGTCCACCTCTGAGAGTCTATAATTGTGTGCTGTTATCAAGACCTCAGCTCAAACTCAGCACCTCAGGCCTGAATTACCTCAGCAGGGACCTGGCAGATTTGGAGTCCTCTAGACCAACAGTGTGAATGTTAGAAGAAGCTCTTTAAAAGAAGAATGCTTAGAGCAGGGGTGGGCAAACTTTTTGACTCGAGGGCCACAATGGGTTCTTAAACTGGACCGGAGGGCCGGAACAAAAGCATGGATGGAGTGTTTGTGTGAACTAATATAAATTCAAAGTAAACATCATTACATAAAAGGGTACGGTCTCTCTTTTTTTAGTTTTATTCATTTCAAACAGGCCGGATCCGGCCTGTGGGCCGTAGTTTGCCCACGGCTGGCTTAGAGCCACCCAAAACATTCTGCTTTAGTTGGTCTGACATGGTATATGAGGGCCTCCGTGTTTCTAGAAGCCTCATCGGATAAGTCTACTGCATAACCACTGCTGAGATTCACTGAGCTTCTCCCCAGAACATCTGACATTCAGTTACCATTTTCATCTTCCCCAAATCTCATTTTCATGAGAGAACTCTCCTTTTCAAGTGTTTATTCTCCTCAGCATCAATATTAAACTTCTGACTAGCTTTCCAAATATAATTATCTGGCCCTAGCAAAATATTGTCTGGTAAGGGGTATGGCTCCAGCCCAGACTGTCTGTGTTCAAATCCTGGCTCTGCTACTTACCATGTATGCTTGGGAAAATCATAAAAGTTCTCTGTGCCTCTGTTTTCTCATCTGTGAAATGGGAAAAATAAGTCTACCTATCTCATAGGATTATTGTGAAGATCAAACCAGTTAATATAAATAAAGGGCTCCCTAAGTGTAAGGTATTAATATAACTCATGCAAATTTGTTTCCCATTACTTTCTCAAATCAACTCTCATGGAAAACTACTCTCCTTAAATTAGATGCTACGTCTCACCTCTGTACTATCTCTGCAGGCTGGAATCCTCTCCCATTTATTCATTCATTCTAATACAAGTACAAGGCACATCTCCTCTTCCACCAGGACCCAGTTTAGTTTCTCCCTACCTCCATGAAGTCTTCAATGAATGCCATTAAATTGTCACTAATCTCTTCCTTCTTAAAAAAAAAAAATCCTTTGGCCACAGTATAGTTTATTATGAGAAATATAAGACATTGGGTCTGAGTTTGAATCCTGAATCTGCCACTTGCTGAGTCATTTCCCAAGTCTATAACTCACTTAGGACCACTATGAGGATCAAAGTGACTTAAATCATCGAAAGCGTTAGAATAGCAAACAGCAAGCATCTAATAAATGTAGCTCTTATATAGCCGTTGCTTTATTGGTATATGTTAGCATTGCCTACACACTGTGACTAGAGACTCCTTGGAAAAAGTATTTTTAATTCCTTGAAGTCAGGCACTGTCTCTCATTATTGCTATTATAAATCCTACTAGAGGCCTGGCACATGAAATTCATGCATGGGTAGGGTCCCTAGGCCTGGCCAGCGATCAGGGTTGATCTGTGGGGAGACCAGCAGGGTGATCGGGGCTCCTGCTCACACCCATCTTGGCCAGCCTGGCACCGCCTGCTCGCTGGCCCCGACCCCCGCCACCACTGCCAGTCGCCTCTCTCTGCAGGGTGACTGGCAGGGCTGGCCTGGTGCCGCCCGCCCAGCCCCTGCCACAGCCACCAGTTGGAGCCTGCAGGCTGGGGGCAGCTCCTATGTTGAGCGTCTGCCTCCTGGTGGCCAGTGCACGTCATAGCGACCAGTTGTTCTGCCTTTTGTCTATTTGCATATTACGCTTTTATTATATAGGATAGCTCACAATGTAGAGATGACTTATAGGTGATCTATAAGTACTTGGTTAAATTGATGCATAATTTGAGAGTATAATTCATAACAAAACTCTGAAAAAAACATTTTTGATGAATGGAAACAAATATTCAAACAAAACAGGGAATGAACCCAAACAAAACACAGGCTGCAGACAAGGGTAAAAATAATTTGATTACATTTTCAACATTCAATAACAAGTTCTACCACATTTATCTTCTGAAAGGCCACTTCCATTGATGTCTTACCTGCCCAAAATCCTTTAGATTTTTCCTCATTCCCTACGAAATAAATATCAAAATTCTCAGCATGACATTCAAAATCATCCATGGCCTGACCTCTACCTATCCTTCTATACCTACCCCCTTTTCCCCCCATCTCCTCTCTTTATAAACTCTACTAGTGGCCCGGTGCACAAAAATTTGTGCACTTGGGGTGGGGGGGGAGTGTCCCTCAGCCCGGCCTGCACCCTCTCTGGGACCCCTGGAAGGGTGTCCTACTGCCAGTTTACAGGGATCGGGCCTAAACTGGCAGTCGGACATCCCTCTCACAATCTGGGACTGCCGGCTCCTAACCACTCACCTGCCTGCCTGCCTAATTGCCCCTAACCCAGGGGTGGGCAAACTTTTTGACTCGAGGGCCACAACGGGTTCTTAAACTGGACTCAGAAGAAGGAGCTGCAGCCGTGTTTCCCGACGTTGCCATGTTAACACTGCTGCTGGTGAAGGAGCGGAGGGGAGAGGAAGAGAACCCTTCGCTCTTTTGGCTCCCCGAGCCGGATAGAACAGCCGAACGGGCCGGATCTGGCCCGCGGGCCGTAGTTTTCCCTCGGCTGCCCTAACCACTCTGCCTGCCAGCCTGCTTGCCCCCAATTTCCCCCCGCCACCAGCCTACTCGCCCCCAAATGCCTCCCTGCCAGCCTGATCACCTCCTACTGCCTCCTGTACCAGTGTGCTCACCCCAACTACCCCCCCTGCCGGCCTGCTTGCCCCTAACTGCCCCCCCCCCCGCTGGCCTTCTTGCCCCCAACTGCCCCCCTGCTGGCCTACTCACTCCAAGTGGCTCCATCTTCTATTCCATTTGTGTCCTTTCCACCCCTAAGTTAATGCCGTGTCCTTAATATGTGGTTATGAGATGTCTCTGTGACTGAGCTGGGAAACCTTTTACGTTTCTCTTTCCTTTCCTTTCATCTCAGGATAACTGAGCTCTGCGGTTTGTGTGGGACCAAAGGCCCTGGGCATACAATGATAGCCCTCTGAACTCATTTTATTCTTTATTGTATTATTTGATTCCTGGGGCTGAATTAAACATGAAAACAGAAGAAAATATACCCTTAGATATAGAATCTGAGTCATTACCTGGAGATTTCTGTGGGAGTTAACACTGAGGCATGAGACACATGTGTTTATTGGTCAGTTTCCTCAACTATGGAATGAAGGTTGATCCTGCCCCTCAGATCCTTGGGAGGTTGGATATGATGCATCCAGAGGGATTAACTGGCAGCTCAGAGAATAAGATCAGAAGTCAACAGACACTTGTTTCCTTCACCCAGACAGAGTTAGAAAAACACAACTCCTTTTATCATAACAGCAGCCAGGGCCATGCCTGTGGGAGGAGGAGCAGGGAACCAGGGCTTCCCCCTTGCTCCTTCCCCGCCCTCCCGCCCTCCATCCCTGCACTGGTCCAGCTGCTATGCTATGGTGGAACCCCTCAACTCAGGCTCTGGCCCCGCCCATGTCACAGGGAGGAGCATGCGCAGTTTCTTGCAGACACAGAAGCAGCTGTGGAATAGGGAGGTGGCGGTTATTCCCCTGAGCAGGCGCTGATGTCCTTGTTGAAGTCTCCACTCTGGAGCCTGTGAGTCCTGGGAGGCTGCGCAGTGGAGGCACCACATTCCTTTCAGTAGAAACTGAAGATGGATAGGAGCCTGCCGGCTGAGGGGAAGGACCAGGAGTTCTGCCTTGCGCCCATACCCAATCCACAGTCCCGCTTTGCTGGTCGAGCCTCCTGAGCCCAACGCTGATGACCAGGGTGCACACGGGACAGGCTGCACAGGGGTCGGGGGCCCCTGCCATCGCCGCGTTCCCTCTGAGCCCCGCACTCTTGGCCCCCACCATCCCCTCGTTCCCTCTGAGCCCCCCTCGATGGCCAGGCTGCACACGGGGCGGGCTGCACACAGGGTGGGGGGCCCCCTGCCATCGCTGTGTTTCCTCTGAGCCCCAGGGCCGCCTTTGCCCTGACACCCGGCTCTTAGCTGCCACCTGGGTTTCCGATCACGGTCAGGTGGCTTCTTCCATCCTTCCGCTTTCGCCTCCCAGCATTGTGCCTACATATGCAAATTAACCGCCATCTTTGTTGGCAGTTAATTTGCATATCATCCTGATTAGCCAATGGGAAGCGTAGCGGAGGTACGGTTAATTACCCTTTTTGTCTTTTATTAGATAGGATTATTCCAAATAAAACAGAACTCCTTGCTCTTATTCATCTGTTCCTTCTGCTTTTCTGCCTCATGTAAAGTTTAATATTTAAAATGGCAGTATTTTTAAGGAACAAAATATAAAGGTTTGTCACAGAAACAAAGAGCGATTGCTTATATGAAAGTATGAACTTGAATTTGAAGAATTTCAATTTATGCGCATTAATTTCTCTCATGCTACTATCACAATACAGTCTTTGGCTTACAGGGGGCGGGGAGGGGGGGGTTGGGCAGGACTGGCCATCGTTTCCTCAAATTATGTCACCCCAGCAATGCCAGATGCCCTTCCATCACTATCTAAAAGCTACAAATGTGAATGAGCATGGTCTCCAAAGACAGTGTGCAGACCACAGGGGGCACAGATTACCCACTAAGTAAAAGAATAAAATTAGAGCTTCTATTGACACTTATTCTTTATCCTCCTCCCTCGAGTTTCTTTTGTAGTATATTACTCATAATTTACATCATATATTCTTAGGATACTAGTAGATATATATATATATAATTTATAAATAAATGCATTTGGGATGTTTGCTCAAAATCTGTTTGCTACTATGGTACATACAGTAAGAAAAGTTTAAGAAAGGAACTGGTCTAGTAAATGAGGGCTTTCCAAAAGTCTGTGGGTTTAAACATAGAGGGTCAGAAACAGCAAATTTATATAAATCTTTAGGGACAGATATAAAAACCTAAACACCATGGATTGTTAATGCAGAAAAAAATGTGGTCTCATTTCTAACCTATTTCAAGAAAATATTGAAATGTAATTGCTTTGTAATTTGAAGACAGCATATACCTTTTTACATTTTTAAACAGGGAATTTTCTCCTGACATTAAGGTTACTATCATAAATATTTCATTAATATAAATTCTTTTGGTAAAACCAACAAATATTTACTTCTGTGCATATATAATTAATCATCATCATTCATAAAGACCTTCTATTGGAGCCAACAGTGTGATGTTTTACAAAAGACAGTGCAGAAAACAAACAAACAAAAGCAAAAGCAGGCTATGTGGTAAAACCAGCTGTGGACCTTCCAGACTAAGAGCTGCTACCTGAGAAAGCATCACAGCTCACATTAACTAACTAAATGAAGTAAATAGTCTCATACCAGTCATGATACTTAGCTATTTATTTTTGTTTTCATAAATCACATGGCATCCCTTTAATACAATCCACTCCAATGGCTTTAGAAGAAAATGTTTCTAAAACAAATTAAGTTATAAAAGTATCATCACAATATATTTCCTTTAATGCCAGTGCATCCTATAAATCCTTCCTCTATAGGACACAAAATAGATACGCAAATCTTAATTTTAAACTGCTTGATTCTCACCGTTTTTCTTGCTGTTGTGCTAATACAAAAATCCAACTCAGCAAGCATCTGTAACTCATGATTCAGAGTCTAAGCTTGCAGGTTACAGGCAGAGCCCTTGGGATTATAAAAACATGGAGGTCCAACTTCCCACCATGTCTCTCTCCTACAATGACATGCGGGGTGACCATACCCACAGGGCTCTGGCTTTCTTCTTCAAGACGGAGTCAGACTCAGTTCACAGACAACATGGGGAAGAAAGACAAAAGGAAACCAGTATCCTCACACCCAATAAAACTAAAAGGACATAATCAAAGAAACTATGAAACTACGAATGTCTAACAGTAAGGAGATCATCACAAACTACAAGTGATTTATCTAGCATCCCTTCCCCTCCACACGCAGTGAGAATAAAACACCAGTGAACATGAGGGAAAAGTAATAGGCAGCCTGACCTTTGACACTGGCCGAGTCGGCAGGTAAGGTAATGCACAAGCCCATGCCTCTTCGGCACACACTGAACTGGAAAAGACAGGCGAATTGGCTTCTTGCCCCCCTTACTTACTACACTCTGGCTTCCATTTTTCCCAAGTTCTTCCTCTGAAATCTTGCTCAAATTATCTAAGTAGTGGTCTGATATTGTGTGGCACAAGTCTTCAAAAGAATAATCCTTTTCTTGGCAGAGTTTTATTTCATCCAAGAGTTTTGATAATTCTCCAGTCACAGTTTCACCTGTTAAGGGAACAGTAGATTTTTTTCAAAGTTCCAAGAAAGGTCACTGATAACACTTAATGTTAGATAATAGAAATATGAGTTGTTATGGTAATAGAACTCAAAATATGGCAAACAAGGTCAAGTACTCAGAAACTATTCTGCTAAAAACAAGATACTAAACTATAAATAGTACAAGAATATTAAAAGACAATGAGAAATTCTAATTTTGCCTATAATTATTATTTTTCAAAATGGAAGTAAGTATTGAAGGTTCACATATACATGGTACATAAAATATCTGGAATTATGATTCCTAAAGCTTCATTTATTATAGCATTTAATTTTCTACACTCTTTTATCAGCATTACACTTCACTGACAGAATTCACTCAACAATTCATTAGCAAATTTAAAATTATACTAGGAACCTACTTCCTAAGTTTAATAAAAATAAATAGAACATATTAAAACAAGTAATTAATAAATTAGAGTTATGATATGTGATATTAAGGGAAGACTCAGAAGAAATAGGTAAATAATATGCAGCATCTGTCAAAACATTGATATTTGTAGGTTGCATACAAATATTCATTTTTCTAATCATTCTAAGAATGGCACTTTATACTGATAATTTATTCTGGGGGGAAAAAAATCCAGTAGTTACAATCCAGAGATCAGTATTTTTTATTCTGCATTAAAAATTCATTTGAGGAAAAAATAACCTACTATGAAATATCCACTCCATGTAAACTTCATGGCAGCAGGGATTGCTCTCTACCTTGTTCATCCCTGAACCTCAGGACCAAGAGTAGGGCCTGACAAATAGCAGGAACTCAATAAATGCTGGTTGAATACACAGATAAAATATGGAGGATAAGGTAGAACTTATTAGACTTGAAATTTTCACAAGGCTTAGCAATTTTGTACAGATAGGACAAATTTGTACCTAAAAGTCCAGTACATCATTTCAAGGATTTATAATTAGCTACTCACTTTTGGTCTTTTGGGAAGGAGATTCAAGAGGAGATGAAAGGTGTGTTTCCTGTGTTGTACATTCCTGCACATGTGCTTCAAGGACTGCTGGTCTTCCCATGCCTTCTAAATACTCTGTGTATAAGTATTAAAATTACATATTTGAATTCATTTATTTTAAAATCTTTAACTAAACTTTATGCTTTACCTCTGGTGATCATTTTCCATGTCTTTCCTCATATCTTAAATACATCCTAAGTTTTTATAAGAACTTCATAAAGCCAAAAAAAAAAAACCCAAAGAACTTCACGGTGAGCTATTAACTTAAAGCTTTTAATGAGAACAAAAAAAGATATTTTGAAAGAGACTTATGGAACATTTTTCTGAAAACTAAACTTAACCTATTCTTTCCTTAAAAATAACTTCACCTGTTGAAAACACAATAACATCCGTGGTTTCCTTAAATGTATTCTACCAAAAGATTTAAAACTCAGAAAGATGCTTTGAATAGACTTGATTCCTAAGCAGGAATGTCAAATTCATTTGGATACAACCACCAGTCAAGTCACATAAATGAATGAAGTGGGATAAGTTTATGATAAAATGGTGTTGTCATCTAGTAAGATAAACATAATTGTATATTAAACTTTATTTCTACAAAGCAATAATGTTCTTTCTCATTATTCTTGGAGCAATGTCCCACACTCAATCTCTCTCTCATTTTTCTAACTTTAATGAAGACGTATTAGTAATAGCAGCTAAAATGAACATTTTGCTTACTATGTACCCAGCAATGTTCTAAGTATTTAATATGAGTTAACTCAATCCTCACAAAACTACAACTCAGGCACTATTACAATCTCAGTTTTAAAGATGACAACTAGAGGACAAGGACTTTAACTTGGCGACGTTCATACAGCTAATAAGTGGCAGAGCCAAACAGACACAGGACAAGAAAACATCTCACTTTTGAACATAAAGAAAACAGCACCTCAATGTAGGGAAAATGTCCACAAATATCACCAGTGTCATGAAAGAACAGAGAGCATACAGACCATGAGTAGCTAGAGAGCAGGTACACTTACCTAAAGTTAGGCTTCAATGAAGGAAAATGAAAGCCTGCATTTGTTAAAAGCTCTGGAGTTTTAACTAAAATCCTAGATTTTTAAATGTTGAAAGCTAATTCAATTTTTTTAACGGCAACAGTGTGAGCTAAAAATCTGTGATCTAAACAAAATGTATCTGCTATCTCCCCCAAGCATGCGGCTCCCAGTTTGTGGTTAGGATTAAATGAATAGATCCCTCCCTATGGGGATCTTTTACTTGCATTTCTTTATTCAGAAGAAACCTTTAAAAAAAAATCCAGTTAAGAAAGTTTGTGCTCTCTCGCCAGCCACTTATGTCCTCATATCAGCCAAAGAGTTTTTACCTAAGGGCAATTCTACTAGGCACATTCTACTAGGAAAAGAAAGCAACCTATAGGCTTCTATGCTTAAAAGTTTTGACTCATGCAGTAATTATGAAAAGTTAATTTCTCCTGGGGACACAAATAGTAATTTTATCTACTATCAATTGGCTTTATTGCTATAACAAACTTTTTCATAAGATTTAAAATGCACCAGTGAGCCCAGCCGGTGTGGCTCAGTGGCTGAGTGTCGACCTATGTACCAGGAGGTCACGGTTCCATTCCTAGTCAGGGCATATGCCTGGGTTGTGGGCTCAATCCCCGGTGTAGGGTGTGCAGGAGGCAGCCGATCAATGATTCTCTCTCCTCATTAATGCTTCTATCTGTCTCCCTCTCCCTTCCTCTCTGGGGAAAAAAAAAAAAAAAAAGATGCACCAGTGACTTGAAATCCAGGAATATAAAGAATATAGAACGTGTTCACGTTCTAAAGTTTTCCAATTATTTCAAAAATTCAAAGGTGCCCCATATATCCTATCACAAATTGGCATACCTAATGAATCATGATCATTTAAAAGAACAGTTAATCCTCTATAATAACATTTTATTTAAGTTGAACTAATGCGGCATCTTATAAAAATTGTCTGTAATTCTGTCATGCTCCCTTTTTAGTGTATATTTATTTTGCTTTTTCCAAAAAAAAACACTATGCACAAGTCTCAGTGGTGTGTTTTTTTAATCTCAGAGCCAAAAACCCAACATGAAATACAAATCACCTAGAGGGGGAAGACTTATAAAAGTGCTGCGTACTACTTTGATGTTTTAGCTTTGATTCGACTCAATTTTAATTTGAATTGATATGAAGAGCCACTCTTGTATTCTCTGATTTATCTCTACATGCACTTGACTTAAAATTAACTTCGTTATTAACAAGGAAATTGTAGGGGCCTGAACTTCCGTGAGAGGTTTTGGAAATTTGGAGAGAAGAGAGCATAATGACCTCCTGTAGAGTATCTATTCTCCTTACCTCTCTTTGGCCCCTGTTGACCCTACATATCTCCTGCTCACTTGGTTGTAATTCACTTATCTCCCTGCAGGACAAAGCCTCCCAACTGATAATCCAATGAAGCCCGTCCAGCCTCCCTCCTCAATTGCATTTGCAGCCAATCCGTAACAATTATAGGGACTAATCGCAGCTGTATAGTGTCTGAGCTGACTGGAATGGAGAGAACAAACCTCTGGGTTTTTAAGAAAACATGCTACATGCCAGGCCTAGCACCAAGCAGAAAGGGAGAGCATTTAAATCTAAATTCTTTTAATATTGTTGTTGTTTTTATTGACTTCAGAGAGAGGAAGGGAGAGGCGTAGAATCATCAATGATGAGAGAGAATCATTGATCCCCTGCCCCCTGCACACCCCTCACTGGGGATCTAGCATGTGCCCTCCTGGTTCAGGGGTTGATGCTCAACTACCAAGCCACACCAGTCAGTCTAAATCTAAATTTTTCATAAAAGTTTTCAATCAAACCGGGACGTACGTAATCCTACAAACAAAGAAGCAGTACCTAAATGGTTGTCAAATAACAGCAACTAACTACAAAAGTATTCAAGTGGCCTTTATCAAAAACAGAGCTGGCAAGATGGAACTACTGGCACTGCTGGATTAGGGGAAATAATCTACATGCCATTTTACTGTAGTTAACCCGGCACTTATGCACCAACTCTACTGCTCCGAGCAGAACATGCGAGTTTGGGCAAGTCCCTTAGACTCTCAGAACTTCACAACAATGACATCTGACTTACCCTCGCAGGTTAAAGAAATAAGGCAAGATAACAGAAATCCCTGAACTCTTTAAGGATTACTCAAATGTGATATAATACTTAATTACCCTCACTGTATAATCTTATACCTTCCAGCTCATAACTATACATTTAATATCTGTGTTTAAAAGAGACTAATATCAAGTGCACGAAAAAATATCTTAGCTTTTCTTAAAACACTGAGTAGCTTAAAAACCAAAATAAAGCATTACAAAGAATTTTATTTAGTTTAAAAGTCTACTAGAAAAAAAATTGCAAAGAAGAAGTTCATTCAAAGGTAAACATTAACTCAAACCCCCAGGGAAAACGAGGACGGTTTTCATTGAATCTTAACTTTAAGGCACACTCATCCATCATCAATACTGTTTACCTTGTAGGAGTGTTGCAATCTGGAGAGATTTCTGAGATGGATGTTCTTTCAGAATGTCTAAGACAGTTCTCCCTAAGCTATCCTTTATATTGGCATCAATTCCTGAAAGAAAAAGAAAACCCCACTAGATATACAACATTGGAGTGACCAGAAGACACTGTTAATATATAACTATTCTAACTTCAAACATATACATACACACTAAGCACGTTTAAAAAGTCATTTTTTAATAAAGTTACATGTGCACACCTACACATGCAAGATTTTAGTAAAACAGAAGGCGACGACTGCTACCAAATATTAGGAATAATCTTGATAATGAATTAACTCTTAAGAACTTTTTTCGGATTATAGCTATTTTAAATTGTAAACTAAATGGTACAAGCTGAAAATATTAATTTAGAATGTGAATTCCTAAAGTATAATGGTCATGTGATTTATATAGTCTGTGTGTCATAAAAATATTTTTAAATTATACTATTGTACCATGTGAGTAATATAAGAACAGTCTTAAAATACTTGAATAGTCACGAAAGTGGAAAGAGTATGATTATTTAGAACTCTTGTCCAAATACCAAAGTCAAATATTTCATACATTACAATCAATGTTAGCAACACTCATCGTCTGCATGGTGAGCAAACTTGCTGAAGTGCATAATTAAAAACCGTTGGAATTATTTTAATTCCGAAAATACATATTGCACTAAAGAACTTACTGTAATGTAGCAAATAGCTTCCGCCACCCTAAAAAAGTTTATAAATTTCCAAACATCTAAAGACAAGCAGAGCCACTTTACAGAATCTGGCCTCAAATGGTAGTTCATCATAGTAAGATTATATATTGTCTTCTATTATTTTTTCAGTTGTGTAGGGTTGTGTGACTAGCACACATTTAATTGATTGCCTCAACACATTTAATATATCACTGTGTCAAGTTCAATATACATGAAATTTTAACTTTGCATAAACACAATCAAAATGCCATAGTCTGCCAACGTTTTACACTTTTTTTTTTTTTACAGAGGAAAATAAAAGCATGAGATATACCCATAACACAAAAGACTCATCAATTGTTTCAAAGTATGAATTGGTACTCATGCCTTTTGATCCTGAAAAGAAATAATCCCTCCTCTGTACCAATTTTATTTCATTTTGATCACAATATGCCCACGAAGACAAATAAACCTACTTTGTTCCTTCAAAGCATTCCCCCTAAAAGGTCCCCTTTAAATCACTGCAGCTGACAAACAACAGCAACTCAGTTGATTAAAAAAAACCAGAAGGAGAATTTGCCTTAAGGACAGAGAACTCTAATTGCTGTTTACCACAGTTCACAGTATGAAAAGCGAGGGAAATATTCTGTTCTTTAATAAACAAAGCAATTGTCATAAATTCACAGGATCCTTCCTCTTGTGGAAAGCAGAGATTTCCTTTTCCTTTAGGAAGTTGCTCTAGTATATTTTACTGTGACTTAAATGTACATCATTCTAATTTCCAAGAGCTTTTTACTAAAACATCCACCAAGTGAAAGAAGGTACACATTTATATCAATTTTATCTAAACACTGAGGCTCAATTCTGCATGATGTGAATATAAAACTGCAATTTGGAGGGAAGATAAGAAGAAAGGGTGATTATGTAAAAAATAAATAAATAAATTGTTTTCTTTTACTCCTGAAATAAAAAATAGTATGTGCTAAGCCCTGACCGGTTTGGCTCAGTGGATGGAGCATCGGCCTGCGGACTGAGGGGTCCCAGGTTGGATTCCGATCGGGGGCATGTACCTTGGTTGCTGGCACATCCCCAGTGGGGGGTGTGCAGGAGGCAGCTGATCGATGTTTCTCTCTCATCGATGTTTCTGACTCTCTATCTGTCTCCCTCCCTCTCTGTAAAAAATCAATAAAATATGTATATTTTTAAAAATACTATGTGGTAGAATAAGCTCCATGGGGACTCATGATAGTTACCTGTTTCTAATAGAACTCTCACAACATCCACCTTTCCAAACAAAGCTGCTTCATGAAGTGCACTCCCCTTTTCTGTCTGGAAAAAAAAAAGAATCAGAAAAAGAAACACAGTTGCATTAGGAATGATTACAGTTTTAAAAAATTGTGTCATTTTATATATTCATACATATTCTCTGTAATATCAGCACTTCTCTTTTTTCTTTTAATATATATATATATATACACACACACACACATACATATATATATATTTTATTGATTTCAGAAAGGAAGGAAGAGGGACAGAGAGATAGAATAGGGGTATTGGAGATCAAGCCTACAACCCGGGCATGTGCTCTAACTGGGAATCAAACCTGTGACCTTCTGATTGAGGCTCAACCACTGAGCCAAGCTGGCTGGGCTCAGCACTTCTTGAGAGAAAGATAGTGTAAAGAAGACATTCCAGCCCTAACCAGTTTGCCTCAGTGGATAGAGCATCGGCCTGAGGACTGAAGGGTCCCAGGCTTGATTCTGGTCAAGGGCATGTACCTTGGTTGCAGCCACATCCCCAGTAGGGGGTGTGCAGGAGACAGCTGATTGGTGTTTCTCTCTCATCGATGTTTCTAACTCTCTATCCCTCTCCCTCTCCCTTCCTCTCTGTAAAAAATCAATAAAATATATTTTTAAAAAAAGAAGACATTCCAGTCTCACCCATTATCCCAGGCAACATCTAGTCAGTCCCTGACACAGAGCCACTTAAGTGACTTACAACTGACTCCAGAAGAATGAGAGAACCTTGCCAAGATGGAAGAACTACCCAGATGAGCTCAGACTAAACCACCAACCCCAATATTATGAGCTAAGTACACAGTTACGGTGTGAAGCCATTCAGCTTGGGCATAGTTTGTTATGCAGCAATAGCTTACTAATACACAGGGGAGAAGATCACAACCTGACGGGAACCAGAAGAGTCTCTAAAAGATAAGAATGCTACCACTGACTTGGGAGCCAAAAAACAGTCAGAAAAGAATAAAATTGTTTTTTAAAAGTTTTGGTAACTTGAGACAGATAATAAAAGCAGGTTACTCTTTCCTTGTGGAGAAACAAAATATATCCTAATGTTACCCATCCTTCAAAGCTCAACTCAAACCACTTCTCCAAAAAGCTTATTTCCGATAGCCTTAGGTACAATGGTCTTTCCTTCATTAGTTATGTACATACAGCCCATTGTTGTGAAAACATGCCTGGACTTTAAT
The DNA here is from genome assembly GCF_014108235.1 of Myotis myotis. Classification (NCBI taxonomy): domain Eukaryota; kingdom Metazoa; phylum Chordata; class Mammalia; order Chiroptera; family Vespertilionidae; genus Myotis; species Myotis myotis. Next base: position 197,651,819 of record NW_023416335.1, read on the forward strand.
CAGTAAGTCTAAATTCACATTCTGGGTGTATCAGCTATGTGTATCAGCTATGATCCTTTGGCAAGTTTCTTAAATCTTTGAATCTGATTGCTCATATCTTAACTGGAAGTTAACAGCTCTCATTCCCTCAGGACAGATGTGGAGAACTGGATTCTAAATGTGGTGACATATTAAACACAAAGTACATACTCAAAATGTTCAAGTGCATTTATTTCATTCATTCACTCGTTCAACTTTGATGGATCCCTCATGTGTGCTAGTTACTAGAACAAAAGAAACAATTACTAAGGTACCACACACAACTGCCATCTAAGAATAATTTTTCATGTATATAGCCCTCAAATTAGAATGAGGTTAGAGATCATGCCTTATATCTCTACATACTTCCCAAAAGTGTGTGACAGGGTGCCTTGAACTTAGTAGTTACAAAAATACTTGCAGACAATTTGACTAATCAAAAAATGGTACGATTTCTACATATAATGTTTTTTTTCTTTTTTTCAATATATATATATACTAGAGGCCCAGTGCACGGATTCCTACACCGGTGGGGTCCCTCGGTGTGGCCTGCAGAGATCGGGCCAAAACAGGCAGTCCAACGCTATCTGCCACTCCTGCGCATCCTGGCCCCGCTGTGTCTGCCACCACCACCACTCGGTAGGCTGGCTGCTGCTCTACTGCGGTCTCTGAGTTGAGGCAGCCAGCCATGAGCCCTGTGTCTGGTGCCCGTTGGTCAGCAGAGCGGCGCTCCCACTGTGGGAGCACACTGACCACCAGGGGGCAGTTCCTGCTTTGAGCGTCTGCCCCCTGGTGGTCAGTGCACATCATAGCAAACAGTTGTTTAGGGTTTTATATATATACTAGAGGCCCGGTGCACAAAAATTTGTGCACTCGGGGGGGTGGGGGGTCCCCTCAGCCCGGCCTGTGCCCTCTTGCAGTCTGGGACCCCTCGGGAGATAACGACCTATTAGCTTAGGCCTGCTCCCAGGTGGCAGAGGGCAGGCCCAATCCCTAGGTGCAGCCCCTGGTCGGGCTCAGAGCAGGGCCGATCAGGGGGTTGGGGCACCGCCCCCTGTCATGCACAGAGCAGGGCAGATTGGGAGGTTGCGATGCCACCCTCAGTCATGCTCAGGGTAGGGCCACCGCCCCATCACACTCAAAGCAGGGTCGATGGGGAGGTTGCGGCGCCACCCCGTCACGCACAGAGCAGGGCCAATCAGGGGGGTGGGGCACTGCCCCCTGTCACACACAGAGCAGGGCCCATCAGGGGGGTTGGGGCTCCATACCCTGTCACACACAGAGCAGGGCCCATCAAGGGGTTGGGAGCTCCCCCCGTCAAGCACAGAGCAGGGTGGATCAGGGGGTTGGGGCGCCGCCCTCTATCACCCACAGAGCAGGGCCAATCAGGGGGTTGGGGCGCCGTCACTCTCACACTCAGGGCAGGGCCGATGGGGAGGTTATGGCTCTATCCCATCAAACACAGAGCAGGGCCGATCAGGGGGTTGGGGCGCTGCACCCTGTCACACACAGAGCAGGGCCCATCAGGGGGTTGGGGCGCTGCACCCTGTCACACCCAGAGCCGCAGGACGATCAGGGGGTTGGGGAGCTCCCCCCATCAGGCACAGAGCAGGGCTGATCAGGGGGTTGCGGCGCCTTCCCGTCACGAACAGAGCAGGGCGGATAGGGAGGTTGTGGCCCCGCCCCCTGTCACACACAGAGCCGCAGGGCAATCAGGGGGTTTGGGCGCTGCCCCCTGTCACACTGATCCCAGTGGCGGGAGGCCTCTCAGCTCCGCTGATTCCGGTGCTGGGAGGCATATTACCCTTTTACTATATAGGATAGAGGCCTGCTGCACGGGTGGAGGCTGGCTGGTTTGCCCTGAAGGGTGTCCTGGATCAGGGTGGGGGTCCCCACTGGGGTGCCTGGCCAGTCTGGGTGAGGGGCTGAGGGATGTTTTCAGGCTGGTGGGTGACTAAAGCTCCCAACTGCTCCTTTTTTTCTTTTTTTTTTTATTCTGGGCCAGCTTTAGCTTTGAGGCTTGGCTCCAGCTCTGAGGCCTCTGCTACTGAAAGCAGGTATCTGGTTTGTTTGGGTTCTATAATCGAAACACTGTAACAACTCCAGCTCTGAGATCCCGGCTGGCTGAAAGCAGGTTTCTGGGGTTTTGTTTAGCTTCTATATTTGTAACAATGTTTCAAACTGCAAGCTCAGAGGCTGGCAAGGCAGGCGGGGAACGTTGGTTTCCTCCGTCACTGAAGCAAGCAAGCCTCATGTTCACTTCAAGCTGCCTGGCTGCCGGCCGCCATCTTGGCTGGCAGTTAATTTGCATATCTCACTGATTAGTCAATGGGAAGGGTAGCGGATGTACGCTAATTACCATGTTTCTCTTTTATTAGATAGGTCTAGAGGCCCAGTGCACAAAAATTTATTCACTCGGGAGGGGGGTCCCTCAGCCTGGCCTGTGCCCTCTCACAGTCTGGGACCCCTCGGGGGATGACCATCTGCTGGCTTAGGCCCACTCTCCGGGGGATTGGGCCTAAGCTGGCAGTCAGACATCCCTCTGGCAGCCCAGCAGTCCTCGGGGGATATCCACTTGCCACCAGGGAGCAGGCCTAAGCTAAGGTCGGACATCCTTAGCGCTGCTGAGGAGGCAGGAGATGCTCCCACCACCACTGCTGTACTGGCAGCCGTCAGCCTGGCTTGTGGTTGAGCAGAGCTCCCACTGTGAGAGCGCACTGACCGCCAGGGGGCAGCTCCTGCATTGAGCATCTGCCCCCTGGTGGTCAGTGTGTGTCATAGTGACCAGTCATTCCCAGTCATTCTGCTATTAGGGTCAGTTTGCATATTACCCTTTTATTATATAGGATAGAGGCCTGGTGCATGGGTGGAGGCTGGCTGGTTTGCCCTGAAGGGTGTCCCGGATCAGGGTGGGGGTCCCGCTGGAGTGCCTGGCCAGCCTGGGTGATGGGCCAATGGCTGTTTGCAAGCTGGTTAAGCCCCCCCCAGTGGGGACCCTCACCCCATGGAGGTTTGGCCAGTCTGGGTGAGGGGCTGATGGCTGTTTGCAGGCTGGCCACACCCCCTTTAGGGTGAGGGACCCCCACTGGGGTGCCTGGCCTGTCTGGGTGAGGGGCTGAGGGCTGTTTTCAGGCTGGCCAAGGCCCACGGCGACGGAAGCTCCGAGCTTCTCCATTTTTTTTTCTTTTCTTATTCTGAGATTTATTTACCTTCTATAATTGAAACTTTGTAGCCTTGAGTGGAGCTCAGAGCTGGCTTCGGCAGGTGGGAAGCTTGGCTTCCTCCATCACTGGAGCAACCAAGCCTCCTGCTCACTCCAGCTCCGTGGCTGCTGGCTGCCATCTTGGTTGGGTTACTTTGCATATAGTCGCTCTGCTTGGCTGGTGGGCATGGCTTAAGGTGTAGTGAAGGTACGGTCAATTTGCATGTTTGTCGTTTATTATATTAGATTTTTTTTTTTTTTAAATTTCCGAAAGGAAGGAGAGGAAGAGGGAGAAAGAAACATCAATGATGAGAGAGAATCATTGATCAACTGTATCCTGCATACCCCCTAAGGGGGATACAGCCAGCAACCCAGGTATGTGCCCTGACCAAAATGGAACTGTGACCTCCTGGCTCATAGGTGGATGCTCAACCACTGAGCCACGCTGGCTGGGCTCTATATATAACCTATAACATCTGCATCCCAAAGCAACACTATAGAGCACCATCACTTTTAAAGCCCAGCTAACAGAAGACTCACCTGACAGCTCACATCCATTCCTGCTTCCAACAGCACCTGAACGACTGCTTTGTGGCCGTTGCGTGCGGCGAGGTGTAGCGGAGTGTGCTTGCGAGTGTTGCAGCTCATTAAGTTAGGGTGCGCGCTGATGATCATTTTGACTACTCTCAGCCGTCCGTAAAGCGCCGCCAGGTCCAAAGGTGTTTCCAGCTTGCTGTTCCTGATGGTGGGATCCGTGAGCTCATCCAGGAGAACGGCCACGACTTCTGAGTGTCCGTATTGAGCTGCACAGTGTAGGGCAGTTTCATTCTCATTGTTCTGTTAACACAGACGCATAAAACGCACGTTTTCAGAAACTCAATTCCTTATCAAAATGTAAACTCCGTCATCTAAAACCTCAGATGCTTTGAAAATATGTTTAAGATTTATCTATTTTGATAAGTATTCCTAATAGAATTTTATATCTGATAAAAGTATGCATCATTGATTGCATCAAAAATATCACATTTGATTTTTATCACTTCAATAGGGAAAAAAATCTAACTTTTCCCTACATTATTTATTCCAATTTCCAAGAGTGATAAATGGTTTAGCCATGTTAGTCAGCGGCCCTGCTGGGCCCAGATGGTCGGTGTTTCAGTGTGATCTGCACTGTGCATCGCGCCTCCATGACATTTGTTAATGAGAGAGATTAATAACAATTATAACACACTTTCAATAGCCTGGCTTTCCAAAAGACAAATGAGTTCGTCAATTCTTTTTTTTTTTTAAGTACACTGATGCTATCTCAACAGAACTTCTTTTTTTAAAAAAAAAAGTATATATTTTTTATTGATTTCTGAGAGGAAGGGAGAGGGAGAGCAAGATAGAAGCATCAATGATGAGAGAGAATCATTGATCGGCTGCCTCCTGCATTCCCCCTATCGGGGATCGAGCCTGCAAGCCAGGCATGTGCCCTGACTGGGAATCAAACCCTGACCTCCTGGTTCATGGGTCAAAGCTCAACTCCTGAGCCACACCGGTCAGGTGTGGCTTCTTTATATGCTTAGTTTAGGACTTCTGTTCAGCTAGTCCTCAGATGGTTCACCAGGTTGGCTGTTCTGTATTTAGCTATAAATTTGATGTGGTCATGGGAGGAGGAGAGCACAGCATCCACCTACTCTGCTATCTTGACTGGCATCCCCCACTAATCAGTAAATTCTTGATAATGAAAGATTTACAGAGAGGTCTCCCAAATTAAGTTTCATTTTATTTTCCATATAAGAGAATGAAGACATATGGGTGCCCTAATATGAAACCAAATAGAAACCAAAACATAAAGTATAGAAGTGAAAAAAGAATCTCCTTGGGAAGACTTTTTTTATATTTTAATTGAACTGTTCAACATCACACAAAACAAGTGTTTCTCTTTAAAACATACCATTGCAGTCATACCCCATTTAAAATTGTCAAGTTTCAAATATAAATGAATTCTAGGTGTGTGTTTTTTCTTATTTTCATGTCATTTAAAAAATATTTTGTTTGTAAAAACTAATATACTCTTGTTTAACCTTGGATTATTTTTCCATCTTATTTCAGGTTTGCTTTGGGGCATTCAGACAATTATTCAGAATAACCACCAGATGGCTCATACTACAAATGATCTTTTAACTTCTGGTTTTCTGAAGAAGAGAACAGCATTCTCATACATTTCCTTTTAGTATGATACACTGAGCCATATCTGCCTTTTTTTAAGATCAGATTTATATGTTTACTCTCATAAAAAATATTCTGCATTTTTAACCTGTAAACACAGACATTTTTATTGTGATAAGTATTAATAAGACATTTCCAATTAATAAAACATTTTTCTTGATTAGTTCTTTCTATTGTATTTTGGAAAAATAAACTTTTTTTCTTCCTTTTGCTGTTTATAGCTAGTGATAGTGTTACTTTTTACTCTTTAGTCTGAATTTCATCCAAGGGCCTGCAAGGTCTGTATCTATTTGAACAATATGCTAATTATACTTTATTAGATGTGCCTGCCCTAGAGTAACCTACTTGCATTGATGTTGGACAGCTGCCAACCTGCAGCTTAATGCCATGGTTGAAATTCAATTGTTGGACTGCATGCTGGTTTTCAAATATTGTTTTACAAAATGGGAACAGTAGGGGGCATGCAGAGCTAAGATGTTTGTTATCATACTGCTTTAGGGGACTTTATTCTGCTTTCTGGAATGTGTGGTCTTATTTATTTAGAATACTGACAATGGCCTTCCTCTTTTAATATGTCTGTTTTGAGTATTACGAATATTATGCACTTGCAAATATTATAACTTTACCTGTGGTATCAACTGCTGTTAGTGTTTTACTCAACTTACTCGAGGCATATGTATATATTTACGTATATAGAAAAATTTTAACTTGATTTTTGACTAGCAACTCTATACATTGTATTTTGATTCGCAAAAGGTACTTACTGTGAAGGTGCTATGTAAATGGTAAAGCACTATACAAATGATAGTTATCATTACTTCCCTAGCATTTAAATTTTTACTAAGAAAAGCTCTAATTCACATTATAAATGTGAATTCCATTCTACCTTTAAATATTCAAGAGCTATAAAATCGATGCTTATATAAGGAAGGCAAAAATATCACAACTACTTCCCTTAGGTGGGGTTTTCTTGTTAACAAATATCTTAACAAATGCCCATATTAGTGCCTATGTACTGTATACAAATGCCAAAGAAATTTTCAAATTTCCCTTCAGCAAATTCAGTAGTGGAAAAGTCTTTGGCAGGGTAAAGACAGAAGTAATCAAATTTTTTCACATTCATTTTTTAATCTCATTTTAAAATAACTTAAGTTTTCACTTGTGGCTTTGCCTTCTCAAAACTCTAGAAAAAGTATAGCATGAGCAAACATTTGACAAGTGCACCTGTTCATTGACTCGGGAATGCGATGGCCCATGATGAATAAGAATCTTCACAATTTCCTCATCGCCTTTCCAGGCAGCCAGGTGAATCGGGAAATAGCCCTTGTTGTCTGCTACATTTGTGGATGCCTCATATTGAAGTAGTTTGAGAACTATTTCCCTAAGAAGAAAAAGAAGAAGAAGGAAAGTACACAACAGAAAAGAAAACGTGCTGAACAACACAGTTTTATCAAGTAGATCATTATTAAAGTACAGTAGATGCTGGGTGGCAATTTAGCATAATAATCCAAGGTCCTGAGGTGTAAAATTGGGTTTAAGAGTCTGCTTATTGAACATCTGGCTGCTGTACTCACCTGAAAAACCAACACTGCCACACACACTCACACAGAGTGTTGACTAACCAATGAAACGACTTAATAGAAGTCATTTGGGGGGAAAAAAATATCTAATTTCATTAACCGAATGAATTAAGTAAAATAATTTAAAAGTATACCTCTTCCTGTGTTTTTTTTTCTTAATGTAGTTCTTTCCAGATAGCCCATACCTGAGATTTAGCCTAAAGAAAAACCTGAGGTTCAAGCAAACTCCTTATTTTTTTAAAAAAAATTATTATACTACCAGCAGACATTTAGGGAGTTTATGTATCATTCCTATTGAGAACTGCAATATGTAACTGAAGATACATATACTGTACAAGAGAAAGCAGACAGCACAGTAAGAAAGGGACTTTTTTTTATTATTATTATTATTAGTTAAGGTATTACAAATGTGTCCTCATCCCCCCCCATTAACCCCCAACCTCCCCCCCACAAGGAAAGGGACTTTTAAGGTCTAGCTGCAGTACAAGCCCAAGGTTGGGGGTGTGGAGTTTAATTCATTTTCAGCCATAGCACACAATATACTTTGAATATGTATTGTCCATACTTCTGCACTCATTCACCTTTGTCCTCTCAAGCCTAAGAAATCATTTCAAGAGGTAAATTCATTTATGCGACAAGTTCTATCATTGATGCAATTTCAGTACATACTCAATATATCCTACCTATAGGATTTTGTACTAAATCCCACTAGGTTTTCAAAGTAAAAATTCTAAATTGCAATACTCAACCTCAGGCGGAATTAATTCATAATTACTAGTATAATTACATTGAACTTTGCAACAAACAATCAGAAACAACTGAGCAACTATATTTTCATTTGGATGCATTTAAAAAGCAAATTCTATTAATTCACTAAATGAAATCCTAGGTAGATAAACAAATACGTGCAGACAGACAATCACAACATATTCTAAAGTTGTTTCTCATATATAACAAATCACCAGTGGTAAGGATGAATGTAACATAAAGACCTACACTTAAATATTTCATAAAGCCTTGCTTTAAATGTAACAAATGAGAAAAGGTGGAGGAAATTTGAATAGGAGTTAGAATTCTGATAGCCCACTGTGGGGGTTTAGAATAATGTGCCTTTGTGATATGTGGATTTTTTTGAACTAAAGGCAATTGAGATCTTGTGGGCTTAAAGGAAACGTCTGCCCACCCCCACCACCCACCCACCGCCACCGCCTTACCCCAACTACCTAGAAGAACTGAAATTAGGGGCCCTGCCCATAATAAGAGTTATCAGAGATAACCTCTTTTGACCTATCTGTATGGCAGGACAAATATCTAATTACTAAACACCTGGTTTTTTATTGGATCTGTGAATGTCCTCTTGTTCTGAAGCCAGAGGGGTCAAACTGCCTTCCTTAGCTCAGGATGTCATCTGTACCTCATTTTGCCTCTCTCCCTCTGAACAATTCATGATGTGGGGTCTCTGACTCTAATGTATGTGAGGTTCCCATATATACGTATATAATTAAATTTGGTTGTTTTTCTCTTGTTAATAGTCTGCCTCATGTCAATTTGATTAGACCAGCTGAAAGAACCTGTAACGATAGATAAAAATTTCTTCTTCCCCCACATCACAAAAAAATAAACATGAAACAACACGATTCTAGCTCTACGATTCCATAAACAACACAAAATGACAGTAAATGATTAAAAAAAAACAAAACACAATATTGCCCAGAATGTGGCCTGGACTTGTGAAGGAGAGCAGAATATACCACCCAAAAATATGCCTATTTGGCACAAGGATAATGTTAGGCTGATTACTTTTAAGATTGGGGGGAGCTCTGAAAGCTGAGAAGTTACTCTGTTGTAAGAGATGGTTACATTGATCAGGGAAGTGTCTATTTGTAAGGGTATCTCCCTCTGTGTACCAGCAGGAGAAAGCTGACTCGATCTCTGTAAACTCTTATCAATGGGGAAGGCAGTAACCTAAAGCTGCAGACAACCCCATACTCTTGTTTACTGTGCTTTTTCTGATAACCTCCCGTAACTGGCTTCCTCCCTCACTGCCCTGCCCCAACATCTTTAGTCTTTAGCTAGAAATGGTATTAAAGGTAGTGGCTTTGGGGGAGTTACTCAGTTTTCCTGGGTCCCTACCATATATACAGGAGTATCCATGTTATTGTATTTCTGTTTTCTCTCCTCCTGTTACTCTTTTCTTTTTTCTTTTTCTTTTTTTGTCATTGCTGTCGTTAATCCTCACCCAAGGATATTGTCCATTGATTCTTAGAGAGAGTGGAAAGGAGGGGGAGATAGAGAGAGAAACATCAATGCGAGAGAGACACATCGATTGGTTGCCCTCCCCGCCATGTGCCTCAACTAGGGCCAGGGATCGAGTCTGCAACCACGGTTCGTGCCCTTGACCGGAATTGAACCTGCAATCCTTCAGTCTGTGGGCCAATGCTCTATCCACTAAGCCAAACTGGCCAGGGCCTGTTAATCTTTCTTATACCAACTTAATTATCAGACCAGCCAAATAACCTATAAGAAAAGAAGGAAAACTTTTCCACCCCTGCACCACTTCCCAATATCTCAATCAGAAAAGAGTAATATGCATGTTTATGCAATGGCCTTTGGTGAACAATAACATTTGATTAAATACTGTTATTTTTATTTACGTTTTTAAAATTTTATTCACTTTATTAAATTTGTTTATTTTTTAATTTACATTTATTTTTAATTTTTATTTAAGTAGATCTTTTCATCTTATTCAGAGATATCAGCTAATGAACTGGCTTGGCTTAGATTTCTAATGTGAAAATATGTTTGTGAAATATAAAGTTATATCTCTAATTAAGTAAGTGCCTTACTGAATCATAAAATATTAATCAACAAATTGTCATTAATCTTTTTTCTGATGTATCCATGTATGTTACATTTAATATGTACTACACAGGCCTTTTTCATCCAAACTCATTCAAATTAAATTTCAGGTACTTTCTATAATATTTAAATTTAAAAAGTAGTTAACACCAGGATCCCATCAAATCGGTATTTTCTCTTTTTTAAAAAGTATTTTCTTAATATCTCTTTAAGTTATACCTTATAGCTTCTAGAGGTATCAACAAATAAATAGGTTGACTATGCTTGGTTACCTAGTATAAAATACTGAGTTATATTGATGAACAAGTCTATAGAATGGCAAGCAGAGAAGTAATTCCTATTTATCTTCAACATTAAATGGCACTCTTTCTCATATGCATCATTAATAAATAAGAAATGATTTAAAATTCTAAAGTAAATGTGATTGCTGGGATCATAGAAAAAATAATCTCATTTCCCATGAGCTAAACAACATATAAAATAAATTTAATAATAATCCAATTCAAAGCAATGCAACATTTTGCAGCTTGAAGCTAATATATATAAGTTTGGGTAAAAATAGGAATTCTAAAAGTGTTGATTTCCACTACTATATCATTTTCTGATAGGTATAAATATACTGCCAATTAATATGAAATTTTTTTTTAAGAAGTTTCAGTTTATGGTCAGAGTAAAATTAAACTAATTGGGAAGATTCAAAATTCAAATTTTTTTACCTCAACAGCAAGTTTTCCTATAATTAAATTATAACCAAAGATTTTTTTTTCTTTTAGGATTTTTTTATTGATTTAGAGAGAGAGGGGGAGAAGGACAAAGAGAGAGAAACATCAATGTGAGAGCGGAACATGGATCGGTTGCCTCCTGCATGCCCCCTACCGGAGATCTAGCCTGCAACCTGGGCTTGTACCCTGACCAGGAATAGAACCAGCAACCTTTCGGTGCATGAGACGATGCCCAACCAACTGAGCCACACCAGCTAGGACTAACCAAAAATATTTATTTTGTTCCATCTCCCTTTGCTTATTGGCAGTCAAAAGAACTTTGAAATAAATGCAAATCATCTTCATATGGATATGGTATTAACAAAACTAATGAAATTCTTAAATTCATGAAGGTTCTGTTAATTTCAGACTTTCTTCAAGATTTTACTTCTCCTTGATGGAAATAAAGTGGCAAATTTAAAGAATTTAAATTAGAGACCTTGCCTGAAATAACAAGTATTACCAGAAATAACTTAGGACCTATCTCTACATAGGGCAGGGCAGACTTCTATTTACTGAACATCTGCTCTTCTTATCATACTGACAGTGACCTTTCTCCCCTCTGAAGGCCCAGGTACCTTACCTCATCCTGGCTCAAATGTCACATATACCTCATTTTAACTTTCTGTCTTTGAATCTCTCACATATATAGGGTTCCCATACATATGTCTGCAATAAATTTGGTTATTTTCTCTTGTTAATAATTTGTCTCATGTTGATCTGATTACTAGATGAGTCAGAAGAATATGGAATGATAGAGTAAAATGCCTTCCACCCCACACTGGCTAATTACTATGTAAATTAAAAGAATCAAATTTGTGCTGAAACCAGTTTGGCTCAGTGGATAGAGCGTCAGCCTGCGGACTGAAAGGTCCCAGGTTCAATTCCGGTCAGGGGCCTGTACCTGGGTTGCGGGCATATCCCCAGTAGGAGATGTGCAGGAGGCGGCTGATAGATGTTTCTCTCTCATCGATGTTTCTAACTCTCTATCTCTCTCCCTTCCTCTCTGTAAAAAATCAATAAAATATATTTTTTTAAAAAAAGAATCAAATTTGTAGTAAAAATACATGAGAGAGATAATGAATTTTCCATATTTAAAGAGAGAGAGCAATAATTAGGTCTATAGCCTATCTATTGAAATAATTTATCTATAATTGTTGCTACTGGATTTTGTTCTACTAACCATGATTTTTCTTATCATTTGAAGGCAATAATTTTCTAATCTTCAACTACAAATACCCCAAGAAATCATCAACAGAGTATATTTTCTATTGTGTCCTAATCTGGCTGAGTGGAGATGAATTGTCCATTATAAAATAATGGATTTCAGGTACAAAATGCTGCTCCACTTGTGGATTAACTAGTGTTGATAAACAAGCGCTACCAATAAAGCATACACAATAAGAGGAAACGGGCTTAGTATGCAGTAAGAAGTCCTTAGATTATATGTTGGGAGTAGGAAAAAAGCCTGCATTCAAAGCAAAAATAAAATAACAACAGGACCCTGTAACATTATTTCTAGCTCTACGATTCCATAAACTTCAGCCTAAAAATCACAATGTTTATGGAAACCTTCCAGTGCTGATGGCTACAACGACAATAGCAACCCACGTGGAAATGATGTGTTTCCATGCTGATTGCTAAGGCTCGCTTGGAAAGAATACAACACAATCAATAGTTCATCACCTATGCTAAGTGAGAATTGCAAAGGCAAAGAAAAGAAAAACCTTCTCTGGCTCTGAGATAGATTCTATGACATTTTTTTCTCCTTCAAATGTCTTAAGACAATAGTAAAATTCGCATTCCATGTGAACACCCTAGTTGATGATAATGGGAGGCAGCCCAGAAATGCACAATGTGACAGAGAAAAGCCAGCGAGAGCTTAGGAAACGGATGTGCGTGTGGACAAAAAAGGGAGATAATGTAGAGTGTTGGAAAATCATACACTTTAAACTACAACACTTAGGCTCTAAACACAACCCCACTTAATATCTAAGTGGCCACTCAGTCACTTATCCAGAAGGGCCTTATTTCTCCATCTATAAATGAGGGACGCGAGGAGGGTAAGGTGAAATAAATGATCTCCAATTCTAACAGTCCATGGGTAATTTAAATAATCTAAAATAGGGCAATCTTATACTTTAGATGAAAATCCAAATTTTAGAGTTGTAGTAGCATAACTGATCCACAAATAGTACGAAAACAATATACCACAAAATATTATAATTGGAAGAAACAAGGAAAAATACCCAGTATATTAAACTGAGGCCTAGAGAGGTTAATTAAATGGCTCAAGGTCACATAACTAACAGAGATGGGAAGACAGGATTAGAAATTTCCTGTTTTCCAATGCCTATAGAATGACACTGAGTAAAATCTCTCTAGAAAATGTTAAAAAGGTCAATGAGATCTTCAGATAAGCAAAGCAAAGATATATAATTCTCAGAGAATATCTGCAATTAGAGAGGTCTTAAAAAAATACCTAGGTATCTCTTTATGATGATCTTAATAAATGCTATTCAATGCACTTAAATTAGCTTCACTTTGTACATTGCCAACAGGAACTAAAAATTATGCATTGAACCAAAGAGCAATATATCTCAATGATTAGAATTTCATAGGCCATTATGGATACATCATTAACATTTACTGAACACAGAAAATCAAGGAGGGGTGTGAATGCTAATCCATTTGGGGACAACATTCTTTTGAGAAGGGCTTATACAGCAAGCTGAGATAAAAGAAAAAAGGGAGACTAGGTCACATGGTCAGGCCTCAGGTCTTAGGTCAGTTATTTGTCAGCTGGCGTTCCCAACTAGAACTTCCCGAAATCTAAACCTAAGATGGCCCGAGAGGCCGTCAGCATTGAGCACTTTGGGCTGACTTAATCTGGCTTCATTCCTGACGAGCCACATTGTATATGGCACAAAGGAAAATAAATAGCAATTCCTTTAAAACACTCAGATCGTAAGGATCTGGACACATATTCCACTCTACAGAGGGACAGCAATATAGTTGAGAAAGACCTGGCAAAATAAAACAGTTCTAAGTTATAAGATGACATAAAATAGGGAGCGGATGAAAAACATATATAATTTGGAAATACTGATACTAAGAATCCAAGTGATGAGACATTAAGTTTATGATATTTTATGTACTTCAGATGGCTGTCCAAAGAGAATGTTAGATTTATGCAATAATTTTTAAATAAATAAAAGGTACAGTGAAACATAATTTTTAAAAATGGTAAGTTTCCTGTGTGAGAACTATAAGGCCATAAAATGTGATCAAATATGACTAAGTCGCTTGTGTCTCAATTCAAAGTTAAAAAAAAAAAAAAGGTGGGAAAGCAAAAAGTAAGTAGAATTTTAAGGCAGTAATTACCACCTTCAATAAACTAAAGTGAGCCTGGCTGGCATGGCTCAGTGGTTGAGCAGTGACCTATGGCCCGGTCAGGGCACATGCCTGGGTTTCGAGTTCAATCCCCAGTGTGGGGTGTGCAGGAGGCAGTCGATCAATGATTCTCTCTCATCATGGATGTTTCTAATCTTTCTCTGCTTCTCCTTTCCTCTCTGAAATCAGTTAAATACACACACACACACACACACACACATATTTAAAAAAAAAAACAAAACTGAAGTGAAATGAAATTATCCAGACTTGGGAAGACCAACTTGGACCATGAGAACAAAGGAAAAACAGACAGGAGGAAGAGACACGTGAAAAGTGTCACTTTTCATCTGAATCATTCGGAGAACGCCTCACACTTTGACTGTCACTAACCCAGGAGGTTACCTCGCTAAAACACTGGGAATGAAATGGTTGCTATGGTTACACATTCTTTTGCTCTTCATACTGTACACTATCACGTTCTTTGAAGCATAATTCCATAGGTTACACAAGTTTAAAACCAGAAAGACCATCATGAATGACAAAGAAAAGGCACGTTAGCTAAATTTGAAGGATTCTGGAGTGGTTTGTGTAAGTGTCCGTGGCTCCTAACAGCAAGAATCTATTAATATTTCGCTCCTTGTGAATAATTCCATGTTAGGTGAAGACACCAAAAAAGGTAGGGTGGTGTTATTAAGTGGTTTGATCCCATTCCCTCCCCAAAGCTACACATGACTAGCATGTCCTGTCACTTCTTTCATTTTCTCCCTGTGTGACATCTGACTAGTTTAGAGCAGGTCTCTACGTTTACACTCTGCACATAATCATCCTCAGCAACGTTCCTACCAAGTTCAACGTGTAGGTGTTGCTACCTGATGCCTCTCCGAGTTTCTGTAAGCCCAGGGGACTCATGGCAACATGAGACAGCTATCGTCAGACATAATTAACTCCATCACATGTAACGAAATACACAAGGATTCCAGTCCAAATAAGTGGCACTTACTTATGTCCATTTAAGGCCGCATGGTGTAAAGCAGTGTAACCCGAACTGTCTGTGCAGTTCACATTGGGGCCTCGCCAGATGCTGCAAATAGAGCAGAAGCGCAGAGTTAGTGGTTAAGCAGAATCGTGCTTTAGAAAACAGAAGGATGGTCCCACAGCCAGCAGCCTGTGGCACATGAAAAGTCTAGTCATGTGAAAAATGACTGCCGTCTTTCATACACCCCCCTCAGATCAGTAACTTCATTTATTTGATTCAAGGAAATTATTAGGGAATATAACTTCCTCCAGAAATTATTAGCAAATGCAGGCCCTCTGCCAAAATCTGGATCCGCCCTAGCTGGTTTGGCTCAGTGGACAGAGCGTCAGCCTGCGGGCTGAAGGGTCCCAGGTTCGATTCCAGTCAAGGGCACATGCACGGGTTATAGGCTCAATCCCCAGTAGGGGGCGTGCAGAGGCAGCGGATCAGTGATTCTCTCTCATCATTGATGTTTCTCTCTCTCCCTCTCCCTTCCTCTCTAAAATTAATAAAAATAGTTTTTTAAAAATATCTGGATCCAACATTTCCCTATTACTTGATACCATTACTCAAATATTGGAAGCAATTTACCATCAGCTACCATATTATAGACTAAAGACTAAAGATTTATGACACCTGCCTCTTCCCGTTTAACACACTATTCTGAGATGGCACTGATTTATGTCACTTTTAGGATTACTTTTGCATTATGGGAAGAATATCCTGGAGATAACATGTAACTATATAAAAGAGTCCATTGTAACCTTGATCACTAAAGTTACAGAAACTATTTTTAGCTATTGAGTAAATAAGGCATTGAAAGACACTTTTCCAAAAGTAGACCAAAAAATGGCTTTATCTAATGCTCACGATGATATTAAAGCCATCCAAACTAACATCTAATAACAAGTTAATTCATGTACTCGCAAAATATTGATTGTACCCCAACTGCATGTTACATATTAAACTTAGGCACTGAGAGTAGAAAATCATCACTCAAGGTCCTTCTTCACAAGAACAGGGTCTACTCTAGACATATAAACTCACAATTACAAAGCAGTAAGATACCTGAAGTACCAGAGAGCACACAGGCTTCTCTGAGAAATAAATAGCTGTTCCCGATGAGAGATCATAACTGAATTAAACTAAGGCGGGACGACAAAAATGAACAGAATGTACTTATTCAAAATGTAATTAAAAGGATACTTTTTTTCTTTTTCAATTACAGCTGACATTCCATATTATTTCATAGTTGTTTCAGATGTACAGCAGAGTGGTTAGACAATTATATAATTTATGGAGTGATCCTCCTGATAGGCCTAGTACCCACCTGGCAACGTATATAGTTATTACAATATTATTGAGTACATTCCCTATGCTGTACTTTACATCTCCATGACTATTTCGTAGCTTCTTAATCCCTCCACCTTTTTCATGTGGCATTGCCCTCCAATCCGGCAACTCTCAGTTCTCTGTATCTATGAGTCTGTTTCTGTTTGTTCATTTCTTTTGTTCTTTACATTCCACATACAAGTGAAAAGACATGGTCTTTTTCTTTCTCTTTCTGACTTATTTTCTTAGCATAATACCCCCTGGGTCCATCCATGTTGTCCCAAATGAACACTACCTGATTTTAAGGCTATAATAAATCTCTAGTAAACAAGACAGATAGCTTGGTATTGGAGGAAAGACTGAATGAAGGAACAGAAAGTCAATTTAGACTTTCACACATATATGCAATTGATTTTTTACAAAGGTGCAATGGCAATTCATTAAAGAAATGAATTAGCAAAAAATTGTTCTGGAACAAATGCATATCCTTAGGCCAAAATAAATATAGTCTTGATTCCTACCTTGCCACATACAAAGATTAACTTTAAAATGAATCAGAGCTCTGGCCAGGTAGCTGGGTACATTGGGTACATACATAGCTTGAGGGTTCAATCCCTGGTCGGGGTGCATACAGGAGGCAACCAATCGATGTTTCTCTTCTCTCTCTCTCTCTCTCTCTAAAACATATTCTTAGTTAAAGATTTTTTTAAAAAAATCAAACTGCAGAATATTGTGTATGTTAATATTCTAAATGTTTTATGTACGTGTATTAAGTCATTTATAGCCATACAACTATAAAACAGATACTATCCTTTTTTTAATTAAACTGATTGGGATGACATTGGTCAGCATGAACTTATATGTTTAAGATACTATTCTTGCCCTAACTGGTTTGGCTCATTGGATAGAGCATCAGCCTGCGGACTCAAGGGTCCCAGGTTCGATTCTGGTCAAGGGCATGTACCTTGGTTACAGGCACATCCCCAGTAGGGGGTGTGCAGGAGGCAGCTGATCGATGTTTCTCTCTCATCGATGTTTCTAACTCTCTATCCCTCTCCCTTCCTCTCTGTAAAAAATCAATTAAAAAAAAATTTTAAAAAAAAGATACTATTCTTATTCTCACTGTACAGATGAGAAAGATTTGCATTAACATAGAAAAATGCATGCAAAAATACATTATCCACCTCTAAATTATTTGAAGAGTCAAAATTATCACGTAATTCTTCAAGGAAATACAAAAAAGACAATAAAATACAAGAAGAGAAAAGCCTAGGTTTGCTCTAGGTTGTGAAGAGCCTGATAACATGTCAAGAAGCTTAGTCTTGATTCTGTAGGCAACTTGGAGCTAGAGGGTTATCACAGAGATACTAAGCATGTTTCTGACATGATCAGGTCATGAGGGCTCTAGTGACAGCTGGAAGGGAAACAGTGAACAAGTTGGCGGCAGGGAGTCAGGTTCGTTGTCTGTTTTTACAGTCTCAGGAAGAAACAAAGGAATTTGGACGAATGGAGATGCAGTGGTGGATAAAGAAGAGGGAGAAATTCAAATAGGTATGCCTAAAATAAAACCTAAGGGAAATGGAATCCACATGATAGGCTAACAGTCAAAGGCTCCCACCATAAGTGAAATGCATGGATGATGAGATATCTCCGTGAAAGCAGTGGTGTCTTGTGGGGAAAGGCAAGTTTCCTTTAAAGCAGACTTGAACACTAGGTTGCTCCAGAATACCTCTGGCACAGGATAGAAAAAAAAAAGAGAAAATACTGTAAATTAACTCAAATTATTTTTTAAATTTCCTGTATGTTATGAGACCTCATAAATATTTAGGAAGGAAAGATATTGATATTCATAACTAAAATAGATTCAGGGTCGATAGATTTCATTTACCTATACCATCTCAGTTCCCCATTACCAGAAAAACAAGGAATTCATTATATTAGTATGAAAAAAAAATCTCCAATGTATTTCTCATTTCCTAAACAGAATGGAAGCGGATAGACTTTTTTTTTTAAACAAGGAGGTTTAGAATAGAAATTTAGCATTTGTATATAAATATATCTGACTGCACCTATTACCAGAGCCTCTAGGCACATATCCATATATTCATAGAACATACACACATGTTTTAAACACTATAAATAGGCCAGACCCAAAACTTCCAATTAAAGGCTTACTTTAAATAAACCTTGATGTTTAAAAGCTCAATCGGTGAGCTAATACCATTCCAGCTTTTTGCACTGCCCTCCTCTCGTTTCTCTTTGATGATCCTGGGACTTAAAAAGAGGGCCTGTGTTAACTTAAGGCTGTTCTGCAAAATGAAGAGTTCTAAGTACCTTTAAGGATGTCTCAAAAAGTTTTAAATAATTAATTACATATTTATTCAAAAAAGGCAATTTATAGATCCTTGGTCTTTAATATATTTGTATTGATTTCAGAGAGGAAGGGAGAGGGAGAGAGAGATCGAAATCAATGATGAGAGGGAATCATTGACTGGCTGTCTTCTGCGCACCCCCCACTGGGGATCGCGCCTGCAACCCAGGCAGGTGTCCTGACAGAAATTGTACCATGACCTCCTGGCTCAGAGGTAGATGCTCAACCACTGAGCCATGCCTACCAGGCATCTTCGGTCTTATTGTAACATACACACAATCTCATCTCCTATACCTACTTGTCAATATTTTTTCATTTTTTATGTGAGAAATCTTGCCCAGAATGAATGCTCTGAGATCATCAGAAATCCCCAATGACCAAAGATTCAATTTCCTTTGTTATACTATTTGTACTAATATAACAAATAGTTATATCCAATGATTAGTATGTTTTAAAACAAATATAAACAAAATAGGTTTTCCACAGAACTTTCAAATGACCAGATATTCATCAAAGTTTTCACTTATTAAAGAAGATTATTCCTAAATAAATAAAAAACCTGAGTTTGTTGGGCCAATATTCATATGTATAGCAAATAAGATTTAGGCACAGCTACTCCACAAATTGATCGTCATTATACCCTCTACCAACCTATGGGAAATATTCATCAGGAGCCACATAAGAGTGCTCAGCATTTCTTAATTCTCATCTGGCTCATGACACTTGAGATCACTCCAGGGCTTCAGATACGAAAACTCATACAGAATGTGCATTGAGTGCCGCAGGCCAGGTCAGAGTATGTAGGAATGGTCTTCTGACAAATCAGATCATTTCAAGCATGCAAAACAAAGTCCCTTTTTTCAATTTGTATCTTAATATTCCGCTCCCATGTTTGCAAGAATTGGACAGATGTGCACAAGCTATTGAGTACTGTACGTGAAACTGAGGATCCTTATGAGTTTGATTAAATTTAGCTTTAAATCCTAGCTCTAAAAATCATCTCTCTCTCTCTCTCTCTCTCTCTCTCTCTCTCTCTCTCTCTCTCTCTCTCTCTCTCTCTCTCTCTCTTCTCCCTCTCCCTCTCTCTTTCCCCCCTTCTTCCCCCCGCCCACATATGTGTCTGTCCATCAGAGCTAGCCTTTTGCCCCCATAATCAGCAACCTCTGAGGCAGCAGAAGACAGTAGCTGGACCTAATAGTCACAAGATCCAGACCTCTGGCAGGCTAAAGACATCTTGACTTACGTTATGTTTAAGCTGCTCTAAGGTGGAATGACCCCCTGTCTACTTTCCCATGAAACCAGACAGAGGGACCACAGAACAGACCTCAGAACTGTCAACACGTTAAGAAATGATTCATTACCCTTATCTCATCTCTGACCAATCAGCTCCCAGCATGACCCAAACCCCTAACCCACAGTGTCTTGTGATTTTGCCCTATATAACCTATAACGTATAGGCCATTGGGCAGTTGAGTTTTGAGCATTAGCTTCCCATTGTCCTGGATGGTGCCATTCATAATAAAACAGTCAATATTTCTCCACTGCAATTCTTGGTGTCCAGTGTTACTGCTGGCACCAGTGAACAAACTCTTTCTCTTCTATCACATACGTCCTCATCTTCTATAGCGATGATATAATTTTATTATCATGAGCTAAACATATCTCATATGGGTCAAATGGGTCTAGAACAATGTGAGCTATTGATGTAAATTCAAATTTTCTATTGACCATATTAAAAAGGTAAAAAAAGGGAAATTCATTTTAATATATTTTATTTAACCTAGTATATCCAAAATATCATTTCAACATATAATCAATATAAAAATTATTGAGGTATTTTTACTTTTCTTTTTGTACTGTTTTCAAAACGAGTATTAATTTTATGCTTTGTTTTACACGTCGCAATTAGGACTAGCCGTATTTCAAGGGCTTTATGCCTCATGTGGACAGTGGCTACTCCACAGGGAAGGCCCTAGATCGGGGTGGGCAAACTTTTTGACTCAAGGGCCACAATGGGTTCTTAAACTGGACCGGAGGGCCGGAACAAAAGCATGGATAGAGTGTTTGTGTGAACTAATATAAATTCAAAGTAAACATCATTACATAAAAGGGTACGGTCTTTTTTTTTTTTTTAGTTTTATTCATTTCAAACGGGCCGGATCCGGCCCGCGGGCCATAGTTTGCCCACGGCTGCCCTAGATAATTTATTCCAGGGAAAAAGAGAACACTTAAGCTTAACTCTGATCATTTTAAAGGCTTTCTAAAAATAACTGAAAACATTGGCCGTTAGTAAATAAATGCCCATTTGATTGAGTCATAGTAAATTTAACAAATTTTTTACATTGTGAGAAAAAATGTATAATAGATTTAATATATAGTCACATCAGAGACTGTAAATGCACAATTTGACATAAGTGAGCACATTAAGGAACACCACAGCCAAAATTATACTAACCAATTATATTAACTAATTATACTAACCAAATTATACTAACTAATGACAAATATGCATCTTGAGTTGCTTGATGCAGCTCTCAGTAACATGCATTCATACAGCAAACCAGAACTGGCTAACTGTGAAATGACTCCTTGAATTAAAAATCACACAATTTATGATCTCTCTACTATCCTATATAATAAAAGAGAAACATGCAAATTAACCATCCCTTCACTATGCTCAAGCAACGCCCACAAGCCACACCCACCAGCCCATCAGAAGCGAGTATGCAAATTAACCCAACTAAGATGGCGGTGGCCACAGAGCTGGAGCAAACAGGAGGCTTGGGTTGCCCCTGGCGATGGAGGAAGCTAAGCTTCCTGCCTGCCCTGGCCAGCCCTGGGCTCCACTCGAGGCTACAAAGTATCAATTATAGAAGATAAATAAATCCCGGAAAAAAAGAAAAAAAGAAAAAAAAGAGAGGCTGGGAACTTGGGTTGCCAGGGGGCATGGCCAGCCTGAAAACGGCCCTCAGCCCCTCACCCAGGCTGGCCAGGCACCCCAGTGGGGACCCCCACCCTGAAGGGGGTGTGGCCAGCCTGAAAACAGCCCTCAGCCCCTCACCCAGGCTGGCCAGGCACCCCAGTAGGGACCCACACCCTGAAGGGGGTGTGGTCAGCCTGAAAACAGCCATCAGCCCCTCACCCAGGCTGGCCACACCCCCATGGGGTGAGGGTCCCCACTGGGGGGCTTGGCAAGCCTGAAAACAGCCATCAGCCCCTCACCAAGACTGGCCAGGAACCCAAGCGGGACCCCTACCCTGATCTGGGACACCCTTCAGGGCAAACCAGCTGGCCCCCACCCATGCACCAGGCTTCTATCCTATAAAAGGGTAATATGCAAATTGACCCTAATAGCAGAACGACTGGGAATGACTGGTCACTATGACACATGCTGACCACCAGGGGGCAGATGCTCAATGCAGGAACGTCCCCCTGACGGTCAGTGCGCTCCCACAGGGGGAGCTCTGCTCAGCCACAAGCCAGGCTGACGGCTGCCAGCACAGCAGTGGTGGCAGGAGCCGCTCCCACCTCCTCAGCAGCACTAAGGATGTCCGACTGCAGCTTAAGCCTGCGCCCCGCTGGCAAGTGGACATCCCCCGAAGGCTCCCAGGCTGCCAGAGGGATGTCTGACTGCCAGCTTAGGCCCGATCCCCGGGGGAGAGGGCCTAAGCCAGCAGGTGGACATCCCCTGAGGGGTCCCAGACTGCGAGAGGACACAGGCTGGGCTGAGGGCCCTCCCTCCCCCCTCCCCGCCCCCCGACTGCACAAAATTTTGTGCACCGGGCCTCTAGTATATGTAGTATATGCCCCAAGATAGAATTTCACAATATGAGAAGGAATTTGTAACTGTGCAGAGAACCCGGAGTTAAGAAAATGTTAGAGGAAATCTAGAGCATCTAATTTCAACCCAGTTTCAACTTTGTCACTAGTGCTAAAAGTGTACAACATATTCCTCCCAGCCCTCATCTTTTTGTCTGGATATAATTCCTGAAAATAAATCAAAAGACGAGGCAGATTAATCTCTCATTATTATGCAATCACTGATTTTGGTGGCAACCCTTCTAATCCTCATATTCTTTTCTTAGGGAATAGTATTTCCAAGGGTATTGTGTTAGGCAGAATAATGGTATCCCAAAGATAGTCACATTCTAATTGCTGGAATCTGTGAATATCTTATGTTGCACAGCAAGGGGGTATGAAGGCTGCAGATGGAATTAAATTGCTAATCATCTGTCCTCATCCTGGATTTTTTTCTTACACACATGCATTGGCTAGATTAGAACCACTAAAATAATGAGAGGGTAATTCTTGTCTTGATGAATTTTATGACATACCTGCTGTTTTAGTCTCATGGATATCTTACCTTTTCACCATATTAAGTAAGCTTTTATTCCTTCAGTAATGAACAAAAAAATGGGCAGAATGGCATAATGAATAAACACATTGAAACTGCCTAAGTTCAAATGCGGGTTCCATCTCTAACTGCATGACCTTGGGAAGGAAAATTACATTGTACCTCAGTTTCCTCATCTATAAAAGGAACATACCAGTAATAGCTACTTTGTAGGATTGTTATGAAGACCTGATAGTCCATGTGAAGTGCTAGCACAGAGCCTGACACAGTATCATGATTATTTCTGTAGGAAGAATAATCCAGTATGCTCTTATGGTTTGTTAAATTTATTGAGGATACCATTTATGATCATATGTGTTTTCCCTTTTTATACATTAGTATACTTAATTCCCAATGACAACCATCTTTACACTCCTGGGAGTAAATTTGTCTATCTATGGTGTATATTTTTTAACTTAATCCTGAATTACTATTTTACGTTAGAGTTTTGCATCCATATTCATATGTAAAATTGGTCTCCAGTTTTCTTTTCTCTATATTTCACTTTTAGTATCAGAGTTATATAAACTGAAGAGTTTTACGCCTTTTTCTAATCTCCAGAATAAATCAACTAAAACATAAAGTGTCTATTACTTGCATATTTTAAAAAGCTAACATGTAAAATCATCTAGGACTAGCACTTATGTGGAGTTAAGTTCTTAAAATTTCCTTTTTTATTTTATACTAGAGGCTTGGTGCACAAAAATTTGTGCACTCAGAGGAGGGAGTCCCTCATCCCAGCCCGTGCCCTCTCGCAGTCTGGGACCCCTCAGGGGATGACCACTTGCTGGCTTAGGCACGCTCCCCGGGGGATTGGGCCTAAGATGGCAATCAGACATCCCTCTGGCAGCCCGGCAGCCCTCAAGAGATGTCCACTTGCCAGCGGGGAGCAGACCTAAGCTGCAGTCGGACATCCTTAGTGCTGCTGAGGAGGTAGGAGAGGCTCCCACCACCACCACTGTACTGGCAGCCATCAGCCAGCTTGTGGCTGAGCAGAGCTTCCCCATGTGGGAGCGCACTGACCACCAGAGGGTAGCTCCTGAATTGAGCATCTGCCCCCTGGTGGTCAGTGTGTGTCATAGTGACCAGTTATTCCCAATCTGTCTGCTGTTAGGGTCAGTTTGCATATTACCTTTTACTATATAGGATAGAGGCCTGGTGCACGGGTGGGGGCCGTCTGGTTTGCCTTGAAGGGTGTCCCGGATCAGGGTGGGGGTCCCACTGGGGTGCCTGGCCAGCCTGGGTGAGGGGCTGATGGCTGTTTGCAGCTGGTCACACACCCTTCAGGGTGGGGGTCCCCACTGGGGTGCCTGGTCAGTCTGGGTGAGGGGATGAGGGCCGTTTTCAGGCTGGCGGGTGACTGAAGCTCCCAGCCCCCCCTTTTTTTCTTTTTTTTTATTCTACCTTCTATAATTGAAACACTGTTGCCATCACTTGCGCTCCCAGCTCTGAGGCTGCTGCCGGCTGAAAGCAGGTATCTGGGGTTTGTTTAGCTTCTATAATTGAAACATTGTTGCTTTCGGGCTCAGAGCCGGGCCACGGCAGGTGGGGAACCTTGGCTTCCTCCATCACTGGAGCAAGCAAGCCTCATGTTCGCTTCAACTGCGTGGCTGCCGGCCGCCATCTTTATTGGCAGTTAATTTGCATATCGTCCTGATTAGCCAATGGGAAGCATAGCAGAGGTATGGTTAATTACCCTTTTTGTCTTTTATTAGATAGGATTATGGTTACTTATTTATCACTACAGTCAACTTTGTCTTGCACCAATTCCGTAATTTATGTTTTTCTAGGAAGTCAATTATTTCCATTTATGTTTTCTAATTTATTGAATAAAAATGTACATATTTTATTATTATCTTCTGTATTTGCATTTCTATCACCATTTTCATTCATAATGTTTCATATGATTTTTCTCTTCTTGGCTTGCCTAAGTGGTTCTATTTTATTGTCATATTCAAAGATTCATTTAACTTTAATAATCAAACATTTATTGGATGTGTCACTTATTCATCTATTTGTTTACTTTCTAATTTACTGCTTTCTGTTCTTAACTATGAAATTTCAATCATCTATTTTTTATATTACTTTTTCTAGCTCTTTGAGTTGAACGCTTAATTTTATTTTCTTATTGAAAAGTAAGAGCATTACAGGCTATATGACATCTCTACTAAGTATAATTTTGTCCACATCACTCAGGTATTGGCCAGTCATATTTATATTTCAATTGTTATACAGTCTGCTATTCGAATAGTTTTAATTTCCTTTTTACCCTAAATATTAGGCTTGTTTTTAAATTTGTAAGTGTTTACATTCGTGGTCTCTTACGAATACATTTCTAGTTTTACCGCATTATAATCTGAGAATCATTATTTACCTTCAAAAGATCTTTAGATTTTCTTTGAAAACTTGTATGTTTTCTTACATTTCATAACCTGAAAAGTGTATCCTGTTTTTAAAGGAGAGCTGTATATTTTTCAAGCTTATTAATTGCATAATTCATACTTTGGGGGTTCAGAACAAGCCATCCTAAGATGTGCTTCGGTGGTATGCAGATTGTTTTGAGCTAAAGTCAATTTTGGCTTCAGGCTCAAGAGAAACTTCTGCCCCTTCCTTAACTACCAAGAAGAACTTGAATTAGGGGCCTCGCCGCAAAAAAGCAATGATCAGAGATAACCTCTTTTGACCTGTCTATAAGGCAGGACAAACTGCTATTTATTAAACATTTGTTCTTATCTTTCAATAATCATTTCAAGGCCCCGAGGCACCTTACCTCTCCCTAGTTTTTCCTATGTTCCCTATCTCTGAATCTCTGGTGCATGTGGGGTCTCCGACTCTCTCATGTATGAGGGGTTTCCATACATATGTATTAAACTTGGTTATTTTCTCTTGCTAATCTACTCGTGTCTGTGTGATTATCAAACCAGTCATAAGAACCTTGAGGGTTAAAAGAGGGTATGCCGTGTTCGGCAAACTGCGGCTCGCGAGCCATATGCGGCTCTTTGGCCCCTTGAGTGTGGCTCTTCCTAAGCCTTAGGAGTACCCTAATCAAGTTAATAACAATGTACCTACCTATATAGTTTAAGTTTAAAAAAATTTGGCTCTCAAAAGAAATTTCAATCGTTGTACTGTTGATATTTGGCTCTGTTGACTAATTAGTTTGCCGACCACTGGCTACGGGGGATAAATGGTGATGAAAAAACAAACGGGAGAAAAAGAACCTTGAGGGCAGAGAAAAGTTTGTTCCTCCCCAACAATACCATGTTAGTTTGTCTACTTCATCATCAAATTCTGAAAAAAGTTACCATACACTGTAACAGGGCACCACTAGGGTTTCTGGAGTGTTAGCAATATTCTATTTCTTAATTTGGATTCTGGCTAAATAGATGTAATAACTGAAAATTCATCGTGCTTCACACTTATTTATGTGGGTTTATTAAAACAAAATAAGCAATAATAAGTCTTAATAGCTAAAATGTAACTGTTTTAATAACAGAAAATTAAAATTATGGAATTAGATTTAGATGTCATTACAGAGTGCATTATTCAGTAAGAAAGGGAATTTCTATAGAACACAGTGGTAGTAGAAGTTGGAAAAACAATTACTTTGTGTTTACACCTCACGAGCTAAGAATTTGCAGTCATTTCAGTTATATTAATCTTTCCTCTACTTGTGATATTGATTCTGATTCAACTTCATTTGGCCAGAGAACTTCCTTGAGGAAGTATCTATCTTAGTACCACAAGAAACAGCTGCCCATCTATAAACTGAAGGCATAGAACAGAGTGGACATTTTTTCCCCTTTGAAACTCTCAATACACTCCCCCACTATCATCTAAAATCCAGAAAGACAACTCGACCAATGTCAATTTGATTCTCTCTCCTTTGGGACAGCACCTGCTTTTTCAGTCTACAATCTTCTAAAATGGTCTTTGTTCATAGAATTCAGAAACTCCACTGAGATATATCTAATTACAGATCTTTATTCCCTCAATAGTTGTGTTTACTACTTCTTTCTGCATTTTCAATTGAAAGATTTAAATTTGTCTTCATCTCAGTGAAATGTTATTTTGTTTTTATTATCATTTCCTCTATCTATCTACTTAATTTCTCTTTCTAGAACATCTATGACTAGAAGATTAGAGTACCCTGGATATACATCTTTTATTCTCTCTCATTTTTCTCTCTGTAGTTTTTTCCCTATCTGCTGACATCATTGTTTTAATTGTATTTTAATCACTAGTTTATTTTTCAAAAATGTCCACTCAACTCATGGTCTCTGAATTATTTATTTTTATAAACTCTTTGCTGTAACATGCTAAATTTCCTAGACACTTGAAAGTCCCATCCTCGCTGTAGCCTTTATTACATTTGTCTAACTTCAAAGTAAACTAAATTCATCTAACTAAAATTTTCAATCCACAAAACACATCTATAACTCCTGGTTTTTATAAATATAAGATAGCTATTTTTGTCTTCCTTTTATATCCCTACAAAATAGTTGGAAGCATTTTACAATCCCAAGCAGAAATATCGCAATTATGTTAAGTGACTCAAGGGAGAGAGTTAATTTTGTATGAAGAGATTAAATTTGCTTGATTGCTTCAGTGAAGACTGTTAATATCAAGTTTAAAACAGATAGCTTTATTTGCTTTTGACAAAGACATATGGGGTAAATTTTTCTCAGCTAGTTCAATACACTCTGAATCAACCACAAATATAAAAACTAGTCCAAGTTCCCACAACTAAAAGAACACCTGATAAAAGTACAAGAGTCAGTATAATGAAAATAAAGGGTACAAGAGAAATTATGCTCCTCCTTTCTATTTCCTTTTTGTTTGACTTTCCATAGAAGTCTACACTAGTGGGAGACATCTGTGTTTTGACACTGAGTATAAGTTTTAGTTCCCTATGACATAACAATGACCAAACATTCTAACTTGGTAGCCACTCTCCAGCTACACATTTTCCAGCTCCAGAAAGCAGTCCTGTGCAGAACTATACTAGGGTGATTTGATCCTGACCATCTGAAACCCTGGAAATCATCAAAATACAGAAAACTACTATGTTGTCTTGGTCTTCTATGGCAGAAATATTGAAAACGATTTGAGAAAAGTCCTAACCAGAACATGTTCAGGGAACTCTTACCTAAAATATTTATTCAGAAGACTAGATGCCCTCTTTGCCCCATGCCACCATCCTTTCTAGTTCAACTCTTCCTTCTGCACTCACCCTACCCGTACCTGATCACCATGATGAAATTAGGACATGAGTAAAACATCCAAAATCTAGGCATATTAATCAAGGAGGAGATATTAAATATTTAAGGAACTTTTTTTAATCTTTAGAATTTAGAACATGTGATATCCTGAGAGTTACTCAAGCAAAAATATTTAGTAAGTTGGAAGGGGTGGAATGTCCTTCTAAAGAGGTCACAAGGAAGTAAATAATGGGAGAAATAATAACAATATTAATCATGTACAATCTTTTATAACGGAAGATGATGGTGCTAACCCAGGCAGGCTAAAAGGCATATAGTTGGGGTAATAACATTTCACTACCAGTCATATAGATAGAAAATCTTTTGCAAAACCATGTGACATAATTAATATCTAGTCTGTGTCAAAGAATCCAGCAGTGGTTTCGAACTATGTTCTTCAGAACCTCTCAGAGATCTCAGGTAAAGCAGGCTCACATTCCATGGTTGCTATCTCCTCCATTCACTTACATATACTATAAATACTTAGCAAGCTGCCCATTACATGCTTGTGGTTAGCACCTTCTGGGATCACACCTGTGAAAATAGAAATAATTCCTGCCCTTAGGGAGCTTAGTCAAGAATAAAAACATCATACAAGTAATTAGTTAATGCCCACAGGTATAAACACTATAAAAGATACAGAGTGTTATGAAAGCACATAGCATGGAGTCTTTCGTGTGTGTTAGCTATTTTATGGGCTAAACTATGATGCCCTACTTTATGATGACACTGGTTCAAAAAAAAACACAGATTCAATAATTAAAGTATCTTACGTATCTCCATGTGCCAGACATTACTTTAGATGCTTTGAGACTACAAAGAAACATTCACTTAAGATATATTTCAAAATATTTTATTGAATGTCTAATATGCTAGGCATTGGGGATTGTTTCCCTACAGGAATTAGTTTCCAGCCTTTCTCAGAAAATTTGTTTTTCTAAATGCCAAGTCCTAAGAAAACTTAGTTAAGCAATAAAGTCAGAAATAGAAAAAAATAATATAACTCTTCTGTGAGAAGTAAAGCTTAACAACATGGAGACATGACTGGGTCAAAGGAATACACTGAAGTCAAGCAAGAGCAGGAAGTACGGACACAACGCAGAGTGGAAGGTGAAGGCCAACAGTGCCAGCAACCAGGGAAGGCAAGCGTAGGAGCAAAGGGGTCACAATTTAATCAGGCACTCTTGTCTGTAACTGTTGTCAAGTTATAAATGTGTTCAGGGCCTGTCTGATGCTAAGAGGAAATCACTCTTGCAAATAAAACAAATATTAATATGATCATATGTATAATAGACTTTACATAAATCCTGTGAGTGATGTTTCAAGAAATAAGAGGTTTTGGAAACAAAATATTTGCTTACATTGGCATTTTTGACACATAATTCTGTGTGCTGCTGTTAGCTTTTCGAGGAGGTTATATAATTCAAATATGTTTGACTATAGGCCACAGTTCTTTATAAATACTACTAACCTTAGTATTTCTCATATATTAAACAAAATTTTAGATGTTCATAATAATGAATATAGCATATAAAGACTGTCAGAAGTATTTTTAAGAATAACATGATCTCAGGAATTCCCCAAAAATCCTAGGGATGATGAGTCCTTGTTCCTGAATTCCGAAGATTAATGTTTATTGGGGATTTGGAAATACTACTGGAGTTAAAAAGTTGACTAAGAGACTTTCCCCTCTTCTTTGGAGTTCAGAGCTTAGAAGAGGGACAAAAACATGGAAACAAAAAGAAAAGTGTTATAGGTGTTATGATAAAAGGTACAGTGTAGACACAAAGGCAAAAAAGAAAGCCTGAAGAAATCTGGAGGAGACGTCATAAAAAAGGAGATGAGTGCTTGAACTGTCTTGAAGACAAAAAAAAAAAAGAAGTATTTTCCAGGTACAGTAGAGGGAGGTATAAAGTTGCTAACAGGCAACACAAACAGTGGGAAGTCTTTGTGCAAAGGCTGGGTTCATGAAACACATGGGTTGTTCAGTAAAAATTCAGTGAGAAAGGGATTTAACTTATGGAGTCTCCTAATGAATGAGAAAGCCTAAGAATCTTAAGTAGTTGACTGACATGATCAGATTTCTATCTTAGAAAAAAATCCCTCTTAGAGCAGTGGTTCTCAACCTTCTGGCCCTTTAAATACAGTTCCTCATGCTGTGACCCAACCATAAAATTATTTTCGTTACTACTTCATAACTTTAATGTTGCTACTGTTATGAATCATAATGTAAATATCTGATATGCAGGATGGTCTTAGGCGAATCCTATGAAAGGATCGTTCGACCGCCAAAGGGGTCGCGACCCACAGGTTGAGAACCGCTGCTCTAGAGGACACATGGAGAATGGTTTCAAAGTGTGTGAGACTAGAGATTAGTACAGCAATCAGACCACCACAACGGTTAGGCATATCCCCAAACAATACAACTCCATATATTGTTGAAGACCCACCGATATCCAACATTGTAAACTGAAAACCTATACGAGGAATTGGGGACAGAAGTGGACATTAAGTTATAAGCGATAGAGTAACAATAAATACTAGGTGTACTGGTTAATAATGTGGATTTTTTTCAATAGATGGAGTTACACATATGTTGATATATATGCGATTTGATATGTATGCTATTTTGTTGTATTGATAGCAAGCTTCAAAACTTCACGTGTCAAATTTGCTAAAGGTGTTAGCATCATAGATATTTTTATGCTTAAAAATGTCGAATTTTGTGCCAAAAAAAAAGAGCATTTGCGGGAAGTTTTAATTCATTACTTTTTTGAAGAAAAAGTTATCATATACTTTGGGAAGCTTGTGGTGAACATGCTCCATCTCAAGACACTTGTGAACGCTGGTTGAAACACTTTAAAAGTGATGATTTCAATGTGAAAGACAAAGAAAGTCCAGGTCAACCGAAAAAGTTTGAAGACCAATAATTACAAGTATTGGATGAAGATGTGTGTCAAACTCAAAAACAACTTGCAGAAAGATTAAACGTGGCTCAGCAAACAATTTCTGATTGTTTACAAGCAACGGGAAAGATGTTAAAGGAAGGAAAATGGGTGCCACATCAACTGAAAGAAAGACAAATGGAAAACCCAAAAGTCATCAGTAAAATGTTGCTTCAACAGCACGAAAAAAAGTCTTTTTTGCATCGAATTGTGACTGGTGATGAAAAG
The DNA here is from genome assembly GCF_014108235.1 of Myotis myotis. Taxonomy (NCBI): domain Eukaryota; kingdom Metazoa; phylum Chordata; class Mammalia; order Chiroptera; family Vespertilionidae; genus Myotis; species Myotis myotis. Next base: position 197,683,388 of record NW_023416335.1, read on the forward strand.
TGGATTTATTTTGAGAATCCCAAATGCACAAAATCATGGGTTGACCAGGTCAACCACCAAATCGTTTCAGAAAGAAGACAATGCTCTGCATTTGGTGGGATCAGGAAGGTGTGGTGTATTCTGAGTTTCTAAAACCAGGTGAAACTGTTAATACTGATCGCTACCGACAACAAATAATCAATTTGAACCACGCTTTGATCGTGAAACGACCAGAATGTGCCAGAAGACATGACAAAATAATTTTGCTTCATGATGATGCACCATTACACACACTTCAAAACCAGTTAAAGACACATTAAAAGATCTTGCCTGGGAAGTATTAACCGACCAGACCTTGCTCCTTCAGATTACCACTTGTTCTGATCGATGGCACATGCACTTTCTGAGCAGCACTTCAAAACATACAAATTGGAAAATTGGGTCTCTGAATGGTTTGCCTCAAAACAAGAAAAGTTCTATTGGGACGATATCCACAAATTACCTGAAAGATGGGGGAAATGTGTAGCTAGCGATGGACATTACATTGAATAAAGCACTTTTGATGTTTCTCTTGAAATTATCGTGTTTTCTTTTATTACGAAATCTGCTATTATTAACCAGTACACCTAGTAAATTTTCTTTTTTTAAGATTTTTTTATTGATTTTTAGAGAGGAAAGGAAAGGAAGAGAGAAACATCAATCAGTTGCCCTCCTACACACACCCCAGCCAGGATTGAGCCCACAACCTGGGCATGTGCCCTGACCAGGGAATCAAACAGGCAACCTTTTGGTGCATGGGACGATGCTCAACCAACTGAGCCACACTGGCCAGGGCAAAAAATAAATTTTTTAAGAGAGAGAGAATGATGATGTTGATTGTACTTAAACTGAGAAGTATGATAAACTTAACTCTGCAGCTGAGGTTCCATGATACACACACAAAAAGAAAACTATCTTTTCTATTCTTCTATATAATCACTTAAAATAAATGAAGAAAATCAATGTTTTTTTTAAAAAAAAATCCTTTGACTAGTAACTCAACTTGGTAAGAAGGGCAATTTCCTACCGAAAGAGGAGAGAGAGAGAGAGGGGGGGGGGGGGAGAATCTAGTTATCCTGCCACTGATTCTCCTAAGGAATCTACAGATACCTTATGTATCTTCTAAAGTCTTGTTACCCTCCTAACCCATTAACCTGCAATTAAAAATACAGACTCCATAGATTCTATTGCTATGCTTCCTTCAGATTATACTTAGGGAAAGCTATTTATTAGAGGAACATCTATGAACCCCGCTACATCTCCCTCCCCCATCATCTCATTCTGTTGAGAGTATTATGCAGATTCTGTAAACAATTAAATCTGTTCACATGCAAACAATTTTAGCTAATCATGACCAACAATAAAGGAGTTCACACACTTCTTTTATGTTCTTCGTGACCTACTCCTGCTCTTTTTAAAAACATACTAATATATCCTATTATGTATTCCAAAGCTGTTACACATAAGTGAGTGTTCTTTTCAAAATTCTTTTGACGTGCTACTGGAGCAGCTCCAGAAAAAAAAAAATTAACACTTTTGGGGATTTTTACTGCATCCTTTTTAGTAGCCAAAAAGGAAGCTGGTGGGGGAGTGAAGCCAAAGATTAAAATAAATGCATTATTCATTTTTAACATAGTAGGTTTTCTCTGATTCTTCATTGTAACAGCTCAAGAAGTAATTTCACTGTTAACACTGAATTTTTAGAGTGGGGTTGTATAAATCATTTTTTACAAAGAAGGAAGCTAAAAAGATTTTCTGCTCACCATCAGTGCACAAAATTGAACAAGTGACAATCTTCACATACAATATGCTTCCAATGAGCATGCTCTTATGCTTAAAAATAGAAACAAAGCAGCTTAGAATTTTATTTATAAAGGGATTATTTAAAAATAAAAAAAAAAGAAAGAAAGCACAGAGCAAGTTTCAGAATGGAAAATCATGAAAGGCTCTCCAATATTCAAAATCTGCACTGGATTTTTTTTTCTAAGGTAACATTTAAAGCAGGACACCTGTGTTATTTACATAATACCAACAATAAGGAAAAGCACAAAGGTATATTTAATACAGCTAAAGAACCCAGCTATAAAATAATTTTATTTTTGTCTTTCTATCAGTCACCTGAACAAGGGTACTATTATTCTGCCTAGGCAAATATGTCCTTGAAATCATCTCATGTTTTCTGTGATGCTGACTGGTCTAGCTTGTTCATATGTCTTGCTTAATGCAGCTAAATGAATGCTATCCAGTTACCAAAGATATACAGTACCATTCAAGTATAGGGAAATGTTAAAATCTTTCATTCAGAATAACAAATTATTTTCATGCACTTCTTTCATCTTCCCACTCAACATCCAAATACTACAGTCCATTCTATTTTACATTTACGCCAGAGCACCAAAATTTCTTATTGCAGCAATAAGTGTGAGAATACAGAATCCAGTAGGGGAGGAAAGGAGTGAGAGACAATGTAAAGGTGGAAAAGTTATATGGAGAAGTAAAAATAGGATTCATCTCCCTTGGATGCAGTTTTCAATTCTAAGCAAATGTCTTCAGAAAGCTCACCCACTATTCCTAGACCAGATGCAAAGGACAGCATGGCACAATATTCTCTACCCTAGGACCCAGCTGTCAGAGGAAAAGAGAGGCAATTCTTGTTAGGAACTAATACTTAAGACCATGTTTCATGTGGCCTGTGTCATCCATTCACATATCAGCTGATCTTTAGGCAGTGATTTTTTTTTCTTTGTTTTTTTTCTTGTAATCCTCACCGAAGGATATTTTTTCCATTGATTTTTAACGAGAGTGGAAGGGAGGGGCGAGAGACAGAGAAAGAGAAACATCAACGTGAGAGAGACACCTCGATTGGTTGCCTTCTGCACGCACCCTGACTGGGACCAGGGATTGAGCCTGCAACCAAAACAGGGATTGAGCCTGCAACCGAAATAATGACCTTGACCTGGGACCCTTCAGTCCAAGGAATGACGCTCTAACCACTGTGCATAATCGGCTACGCTAGGGTGTCATTTTTTTTTCTTTCCTTTTTGCTGGTTTTCTATGTGGTTGCCTCTCAAATTTATATATCAATCCTTGACCTCTCTCCAAACTTTAATCTACGCTAGGGTGTCATTTTTTTTTCTTTTCTTTTTGCTGGTTTTCTATGTGGTTGCCTCTCAAATTTATATATCAATCCTTGACCTCTCTCCAAACTTTAATCATGCATTTTCAGGCACTGACCATAATCTCCTTGGCACATCCAACTCAACATTCCCAAAAAACAAACTCATTTTCCCCTAACTTGGAAAAGGAAAGGTTCACCTATCTCATAGGGCTATTGTGAGGATTAAATGCAATAATACATTAGCATTACAATACATAAGTAAATCTCACTTATCATTGTGTCTAAATCTTAAATTATCTTTGTAGACCTGCTTAAAAATGAAACACTATAAAGCTGATTAGATGCTTTGTGAGCATAGGGAAGCTGATGACACAAGGGCTTCTCTTTGGAGTGACTGGGCTGAGAGGAAATCTTACATTAAAGGACTTCCTGATATCAGTATCTAAAAGCATTTTCTTTAGTTTTCAATTCTTTCAGAGAAGACTATGTTACTCTCCTACCTGGAAAGTAGCTGCCTAGTTGATGGTGTTATGCAAAGAAATAAAAAGTGGGGTTCAAAAAAAGAGGGGTTCAGCCCTAGCTGGTATGGCTCAGTGGATAGAGTGTCAGCCTGTGTACCGAAGGGTCTCGTGTTGGATTCCAGTCAAGGGCACATACCTTGGTTGCAGGCTTCTCCCTGGCCCGGGCCCTATTCAGGGCAGGTGCAGGAGACAACCAGTGCAGGAGGCAACCAATCAATGTGTTTCTCTCACATTGATGTTTCTCTTTGTCTTTCCTTCTCTCTTCCACTCTTCATTTTTAAAAAAAAAAAAAAAAAAAAAAAAAAGAAAAGAAAAAAGAGGGGTTCAATTGTTCTGTATATAAACTATCTATCCCTTTGTTTTCTGCCTCAAGACTTATCCCCTGGCCTCAGCTGTATCTGGTATCTATCTCCAAGCCCTTCAAATAAAAATAGCCATTATTTTCTTTGTGAGTCTTTTTTTAAAAAATATGTTTTTATTGCTTTCAGAGAGAAGAAGGGAGAAGGAGAGACAGAGAGAAACATCAATGATGAGAGAGAGACACCCACACTGGCCTGAAACTTGGGCATTTGCCCTGACTGGGAATCGAACTGTGACTTCCTGGTTCAAGCACTGAGCAACACCGACTGTGCTCTTTGTGAATCTTAACTTCTCCAGCAAGGCATATCTATCTTCTTTAACTATCTACATACCCTTCATTCATTTTTTAAATTAATTTGTTCATTTAAGAAATATTTAGTGATATTTGTTGTGATGGTTAATACTATGTGTTTACTTGACTAAGCGAGGGTATTCAAATATTTTGTCAAAGATTATTCTAGGCCCGAACCAATATGCTCAATTAATATTTGACAAAGGAGGCAAGAACATACAATGGAACCAAGATAGTCTCTTCAATAAATGGTGTTGGGAAAATTGGACAGATACATGCAAGAAAATGAAACTAGACCACCAACTTACACCATACACAAACATAAACTCAAAATGGATAAAGGACTTAAATGTAAGACAGGAAACCATAAAAATTCTAGAAGAATCCAAAGGCAACAAAATCTCAGACATATGCCGAAGCAATTTCTTCAATGATACAGCTCCTAGGGCACTTGAAACTAAAGAAAAAATGAACAAATGGGACTATATCAAAATAAAAAGCTTCTGCACAGCAAAAGAAACCATCAACAAAACAACAAGAAAACCCACTGTGTGGGAAAACATATTTGCCAATGTCATATCTGATAAGGGCCTAATCTCCAAAATTTATAGGGAACTCATACAACTTAACAAAAGGAAGATAAACAATCCAATCAATAAATGGGCAAAGGACCTAAATAGACACCTTTCAAAAGAGGACATTCAGAAAGCCAAGAGACATATGAAAACATGCTCAAAGTCACTAATCATCCGAGAGATGCAAATCAAAACAACAATGAGGTACCATCTCACACCTGTCAGACTGGCTATCATCAACAAATCAACAAACGACAAGTGCTGGAGAGGATGTGGAGAAAAAGGAACACTTGTGCACTGCTGGTGGGAATGCAGACTGGTGCAGCCACTATGGAAGTCAGTATGGAGTTTCCTCAAAAAACTGAAAATGGAACTCCCATTTGACCCTGTGATCCCACTTCTAGGAATATATCCCAAGAAACCAGAAACACCAATCAGAAAGGATATATGCACCCCTATGTTCATAGCAGCACAATTCACCATAGCTAAGATCTGGAAACAGCCTAAGTGCCCATCTGTAGATGAATGGATTAGAAAACTGTGGTACATCTACACGATGGAATACTATGCTGCTCTAAAAAGGAAGGAACTCTTACCATTTGCAACGTCATGGATGGAACTGGAGAGCATTATGCTAACTGAAATAAGCCAGTCAACGAAGGAAAAATACCACATGATCTCACTCATTCATGGATAATAGAGACCATTATAAACTTTTGAACAATAATAGATACAGAGGCAGAGCTGCCTCAAACAGATTGTCAAACTGCAGCGGGAAGGCCGGGGAGGGTTGGGGGGCAGGAGGTAGGGGGGTAAGAGATCAACTAAAGGACTTGTATGCATGCATATAAGCATAACCAATGGGCATAAGACACTGGGGGATAGGGGAGGCTGGGGGACTGTCTAGGGCGGGGGGATAAAATGGACACATATGTAATACCCTTTGTAATACTTTAAGCAATAAATAAAAAAATAAAATAAAATAAAAATAAATTAAAACTATAAAAAAAGATTATTCTAGATGCTTCTATGAAGGTATTTTTTTAAATAAGATTAGCATTTAAATCAGCAGCCTTTGAATAAAGCAGATTATCATTTGGAATGTGAGAAGACTTCATCCAATCAACTGGAGACCTTAAATAGAAAAAGACTGACCTCCCAGAAAGAAGTGGGAACTCTTCCAGTAAATCAACTTTGAACTTGAACTTCAACTCTTCTCTGAGTCTCCAGCAGGCTGCTCTATTCAGAAGATTTTGGTCTTGCCAAGTCTCCACAATCACCAATTCCTTAAAATAACTTCTCCATATATAATACACACACACACACACACACACACACACACACACACACACACACACACTAGAGGTCCGGTGCACAAAAATGTGTGCACTGGGGGGGGAGGGGGGGGCCTTAGCCCGGCCTGTGCCCTCTCGCAGTCTGGGACCCCTCGGGAGATAACGACCTGCTGGCTTAGGCCTGCTCCCAGGTGGCGGAGGGCAGGCCCAATCCCTAGGTACAGCCCCTGGTCAGGCTCAGAGCAGGGCCGATTGGGGAGTTGGAGCACCGCCCCCTGTCATGCACAGAGCAGGGCCAATTGGGAGGTTGCCATGCCACCCTCAGTCACGCTCAGGGTAGGGCCGATTGGGGGGTTGGGGCACTGCCCCCTATCACACTCAAGGCAGGGTCGATGGGGAGGTTGCGGCACCACCCCCTGTCACACACAGAGAAGGGCCAATCACGGGGTCGGGGCGCTCCCCCCTGTCACGCACAGAGCAGGGCCAATCAGGGGGTTGGGGAGCTCCCTCTGTCACGCACAGAGCAGGGCCAATCAGGGGGTTGAGGAGTTCCCCCCTGTCACTCACAGAGTAGGGCCGATAGGGGAGTTGGGGCACCACCCCCTGTCACACACAGAGCAGGGCGGATCAGGGGGTTGGGGCGCCACCCTCTATCACCCACACAGCAGGGCCGATCAGGGAGTTGGGGTGCCACCACTCTCACACTCAGGGCAGGGCCGATGGGGAGGTTATGGCTCTACCCCTTCACACACAGGGCAGGGCCAATCAGGGGGTTTGGGCGCTGCCCCTGTCACGCTGATCCCAGTGCCGGGAGGCCTCTCAGCTCCGCTGATCCCGGTGCTGGGAGGCATATTACCCTTTTATTATATAGGATAGAGGCCTGGTGCACGGGTGGGGCCGGCTGGTTTGCCCTGAAGGGTGTCCTGGATCAGGGTGGGGGTCCCCACTGGGGTGCCTGGCCAGTTTGGGTGAGGGGATGATGGCTGTTTGCAGCTGGTCACACCCCCTTCGGGGTGGGGGTCCCAACTGGGGTGCCTGGTCAGTCTGGGTGAGGGGCTGAGGGCTGTTTTCAGGCTGGCGGGTGACTGAAGCTCCCAACCGCTCCTTTTTTTTCTTTTTTTTTATTCTGGGCCAGCTTTAGCTTTGAGGCTTGGCTCCAGCTCTGAGGCCTCCGCTGCTGAAAGCAGATTTCTGGCCTTTGTTTACCTTCTGTATTTGAAACAGTGTTGTGATCCTGCTGGCTGAAGCCCGGCAGACTAAAGCAGGTTTCTGGGGTTTTGTTTAGCTTCTATATTTGTAACATAGTTGCTTAAAGTTGCAGCTCAGAGGCCGGCAGGGGCAGGCGGGGAACATTGGAGTCCTCCGTCACTGAAGCAAGCAAGCCTCATGTTCGCTTTAAGCTGCCTGGCTGCCGGCCGCCATCTTGGCTGGCAGTTAATTTGCATATTGCCCTGATTAGCCAATGGGGAGGGTAGCAGTCATACGCTAATTACCATGTTTCTCTTTTATTAGATAGGATACACACACACACATATATATATACATATATACATATATACATATACATATATAGATAGATAGATAGATAGATAGATAGATAGATATAGATATAGATATATAAATAAATAAAATCTCCTGTTGGTTTTGTTTTTCCAGAGAACCTTGACTTATACAGTTATGTTCCAGGAACATAAGTAGGACACTACCCATCTTTGTGAACCTCCCAATCTAAATTCACTTCATTATGTCCACATAACTCTTTAAACTCTGCCTAAACCTCACTATTTCAAATGCAATCGGACTAGAAGTTAGAAGAAAACAAACTGCGATTTTCTCACCTCCCTAATTCTAGCTGCTATTGTTTCTTTCATGCAGCCAAAGAACAGCCTAGTTGCATCACTACTCATAGTGAGCTTACCAAGATAAAATGCCTCAAGCTTTTCATAAGAACTGTTGCCAGCCACACCTCACAAATTCTGCATTTGTGCAATTATTTTGGGGAGCCTACACACAATACCTAACATTTTTTCCTACTGAATTTTATCCTTTGCAGTTTAGATTTTCATTGAATGCTATCAAAATCTTTGAGAATCCTTATTCTCTCATTAAATATAAGCACTCTCATTAAATATAAACACTTATCTTTATATTAGAGGCCCGGTGCATGAATTCGTGGCCATGGGAGGTTGGCTGTGGGAGCGCACTGACCACCAGGGGGAAGTTCCTGCATTAAGAGTCTGCTCCTTGGTGGTCAGTGCATGTCATAGCAACCAGTCAATTGGTCATTCAATCATTTGGTCGCTTAGGCTTTTATATATATAGACAAGAGGCCCGGTGCACAAAAATTTGTGCACTCAGGGGGGTGGGTCCCTCAGCCTGGCCTGTGCCCTCTCGCAGTCTGGGACCCCTCGGGAGATAACGACCTGCTGGCTTAGGCCTGCTCCCAGGTGGCAGAGGGCAGGCCCAATCCCTAGGTGCAGCCCCTGGTCAGGCTCAGAGCAGGGCTGATTGGGGAGTTGGGGCGCCGCCCCCTTTCGTGCACAGAGCAGGGCGGATTGGGAGGTTGTGATACCACCCTCAGTCACGCTCAGGGTAAGGCTGACTGGGGGGTTGGGGCACTGCCCCCTGTCACACTCAAGGCAGGGTCGATGGGGAGGTTGCGGCGCCACCCCATCATGCACAGAGCAGGGCCAATCAGGGGCTTGGGGCGCTGCCCCCGTCACTCACAGAGCTGGGCCCATCAGGGGGGTTGGGGCTCCGCACCCTGTCACGCACAGAGCAGGGTCAATCAGGGGGTTGGGGAGCTCCCTCCTGTCACGCACAGAACAGGACCCATCAGGGGGTTGAGGAGCTCCCCCCTGTCACCCACAGAGCCGGGCCGATCAGGGGGTTGGGGCACCGCCACTGTCACACTCAGGGCAGGGCCGATGGGGAGGTTATGGCTCTACCCCGTCACACACAGAGCAGGGCCCATGGGGGGGTAAGGGGGTTGGGGCGCCGCACCCTGTCACACACAGAGCAGGGCCGATCAGGGGGTTGGGGCACCGCACCCTGTCACACACAGAGCCGCAGGGCGATCAGGGGGTTGTGGAGCTCCCCCCTATCAGGCACAGAGCAGGGCTGATCAGGGGGTTGGGGCGCCTTCCACTGTCACAAACAGAGCAGGGCAGATAGGGAGGTTGTGGCCCCGCCCTCTGTCACACACAGAGCCGCAGGGCGATCAGGGGGTTTGGGCACTGCCCCCTGTCATGCTGATCCCGGTGCTGGGAGGCATATTACCCTTTTACTATATAGGTTAGAGGCCCGGTGCACGTGTGGGGGCCAGCTGGTTTGCCCTGAAGGGTGTCCTGGATCAGGGTGGGGGTCCCCCTTGGGTGCCTGGCCAGCCTGGATGAGGGGCTGATGGCTGTTTGCAGCTGGTCACACCCCCTTCAGGGTGGGGGTCCCCACTGGGGTGCCTGGCCAGTCTGGGTGAGGGGCTGAGGGATGTTTTCAGGCTGGCGGGTGACTGAAGCTCCCAACTGCTCCTTTTTTTCTTTTTTTTTTTATTCTGGGCCAGCTTTAGCTCTGAGCCTTGGCTCCAGCTCTGAGGCCTCTGCTGCTGAAAGCAGGTGTCTGGTTTGTTTGGGTTCTATAATCGAAACACTGTTTCAACTCCAGCTCTGAGATCCCGGCTGGCTGAAAACAGGTTTCTGGGGTTTTGTTTAGCTTCTATATTTGTAACAATGTTCAAACTGCAAGCTCAGAGCCCGTCAGCGGCAAGCGGGGAACATTGGAGTCCTCTGTCACTGTAGCAAGCAAGCCTCCTGTTCGCTTCAAGCTGCCTGGCCGCCATCTTGGCTGGCAGTTAATTTGCATATCGCCCTGATTAGCCAATGGGAAGGGTAGCGGAGGTACGGCTAATTACCATGTTTCTCTTTTATTAGATAGGATGAATGAAATACTAGTCTTTATCAAACTGAAAAAGACATAGCTGAAATCAAGAGAAATCTCTAACATCATCAACCTTAAACAAAGCCTTAATTCAAATAGTTTTGGCATAAATATGCTGCTGTTGAAGTTCTCAGAGAGCATTGGATATGCCAGGATAGCAGAATGCACGCTGTTCCAGACAGACCTGGCTTCAGGTACCACCTCCAATCTCTAACTGGACAAATTGTTTATTCCTTAAAGAGTGTCCATTTCCTTTTCAGTGAAAGGGGGAAAATGAAACTCAGATCACAGGATTGCGGTGAGGTTTAAAATACACATAAAGCATTTGTCATCATGCCTGGTACATAGCAAGTATTTGACATGTGTCTCCTTTTAAACACATAATAAGTACTCAGAAAGAGTCAGATCCTTTCCAACTTCACATTCCCTTGGATCAGCCAACAGCCTCAGTGGTTACCAACCTTTCGGACATCACAGACCACCAGTGGTCCGTGGACCACCGTTTGGAGACCACTGGCCTAAATCACTTAGCCACTCTGGGCACTGAAGGAGGAAGGAGATGCTGATGTATGATATGAAGTTGCTGCACAGAGTTTGGAATAATGACAGTGAATACTTGGGAATTTAGACATACATCCAGGGGAATCAGTAACTACTGTTAAAGACTTCAAATTCTTTAGAAGATATCCAATAGTTTAGAAAAATACTTTCATTTAGTCTCTTGTCTAATTACACCTTCTAGCCAGAGAGGAATAAACACAGTGAAATTTAGAATTTGGTTAAATATTTAAATTGCATTTCAAAATGTTGGATTTGGCAAATTCTAAAATAAATTTTGCCAAGTCCTTGACTTTTTTACTTGTATGTATTGAATGGAAAGCCAGCTTTTAGATTTAAATCATTTAGATTTGACTCATTAAAATGTATAGCGTGTCTTATCAAGCCACAAAAACTCTGCCTCAAATCATTCACATTTTAACTCTGGAAAAAAAAAATGTCTTATGTAAACCACAGCTCTCATACAGTAAGTTGCTGAGACTTGGAAGATTAACTCAGAAAAGCTTCATGAGAGAAAGAAATATTGAAGAGGTCATTAAAGGAGTAAAATGGCACCAAATGCACAGGAAATGGAAAACCATTCCAAGGGTACAGACCGAAGTGATGTTACATAATAGCTGACAAAGACCACATGCAAATCTCAGTTATTGGACTTAAAGGTTTTTTGTTTTGTTTTTTCTAAAAATGTCTGGAAAAAAACCAATGGATCTTTGGATTATCCACAAAATTACTGTCAGGTTATATTTATTCAATAAATGCTTCTCCACATGCGAGTCTCTGTAACAAACACTGGGAAACAATGCTGGACAGGACAGGCACGTCCTGAAAGCCTACAGTCTACACAGAAAATAGATCACAAAATAATTACGAACTGCAATAAGTCAGAAGTAGTGTTTATACATAGATTTTTAAGTAGCAATGTTAGGGCAATTAATAAAAAATAATTATAAATTTTCAAATTCTGCTTTCCATCTTCTTATCCTGTAAATGGGGATTAGAGATGCCTCCTAGTTTTACTAAAAATGAAATGTATATACCTATTGTTACTGTTTGTTTTTAAGCAATTTCTCTAAGAAACAGAATTATTTTTCCTGCCCTTTTTGTGTGTTTTTGTTTGTTTGTTTTTTGTTCCATCTTTTTAGTCTAATTTATCGTGCCATTTTTATTTTATTTATTTAATTATTTTTGTAGTATATTTTTATTGATTTCAGAGAGGAAAGGAGAGGGAGAGAGAGATAGAAACATCAATGGTGAAAGAGAATCATTGATGGGCTGCTTCCTGCACCCGCCCCCCTACTGGAGATCGAGCCCACAACCCAAGCATGTGCTCTTGATCGGAATCGAACCCGGGACCCTTCAGTCCGCAGGCCAACACTCTATCCACTGAGCCAAACCAGCTAGGGCCTATCTTGCCATTTTTAAACAGGTAAGTTTCTAATTATGAATTTAAAACTTGAAAACATTCGTAGCTATGAACAGAACATGCTCCACAGCAAAACTCTACCTGCTAACAGAAGACAGTATTGGTGATCATACATCATCAGTTTAGAAAGGTTAGTACATTGTTGATTTTTCATTTCTAGGAATATGACACAATAGCACGAATTCTGAAGTCAAATTGCCTAGCTTTACATTCTGTCTTCATTTTACTAACCGGATGGTCTTAGACAAATTCTCTTTACATCAATCTCTTAATCTGAGAAATGTGGAGTGGTGTGAGAATTAAATGAACAAAGTAATCAGCACATAAATAATCAATGAATACTAGTTGTTATTATTAACTTCAACAGATCCAATTTTCCAAAGCGGTGAGAGTGACAAGCACTCTTCTGAGTGCTTTATAGGTATTAAATGATCGAATCTTGGAAACAATACTATAAGATAGGTAATATTACCCGGCTAATTTTACAAAGGTTGAAAATGATGCACAGATAGGTTAAATAACTTGCCCAAGGTCACACAGCCAAAGCTAGATGATTGGAATTTAATTCCAAGTAAACTGGTTCTAAAGACTTTGGTCTTAACAACTTATACAGTCCACGGACAGCATCATTCAAATCTGAGTTCCCAGGTTCTCCTTAGTTCTCTTATGGAATGCCAGTTAAGTTATATTTGGTACCATAAACAAACAAACTTAAAGACACATTCCAAAATGACAATGCAACGTAATGGCAGTGTTACAGAATGATTGTATACTTGTGAAACTCATTTCCATAATGAGTAAAGAACACAAAACATAAAAATACCATACAGTTTTTAAGCCTATTGTTCCCAAATCATTCACTGTGATTATATCTTTTATCATATGAAAATGTGTTTTCTAAGAGAGTCTTTGTGTGAATTGAACGATTTATAAAAGTGAAAACTCACCTTCCTCTACCAAGAGCCCCATCAAAACAGAAGTTCTTAATTAACTAAGCAATTAGTTGGGACAAGTGAAAGCTAAAATGAAGCACAAATACATAATTTTCTGATTGTTTTTCTTCCACTAAAACCATTAGCTAGACTTTAATAGTATGTGTCCTTTGGGTTCTGGTTCTGAGTCAGATGGAAAAAGCGTATTCCACCCTGTCTCTCCTACTCGATGCAGATATAAAACCTGAACAGAATGCACAGGGCAGCTATTTGGGAGCTCCAAAGAGTAAATAATAACAAGTGCATTCAAAATAAAGGCCAGAATTCAAAAGAACAAGTAGTTTCCTCTTTTTCCTTTGGCAACCCCCAGCCTGGGCTCCAGGTTCACCAAAACCAAAAGTAGACAGCGAGATGTGAACAGAGAAAGTTCCAGAGAAGCCCTCTAGTCTGGCTCAACTAGTAGGAAAAAAGGATTTCTAACACTCAGAGTGTAGAGGAAATCCCCATTTTTCTTTTACTGTTTTTTCCCCTCTGTTCTCATGCCCTAGTCCCCAAGTAATCCTGTGGCAGTGGCAGTAGTAACAGTGACAGGGAGGAACCCATAGGTACCTAAAACTTGAATTTAAAAAATTCCCTTCCTGCCCTGACTGGTGTTCTCAGTGGTTAGAGTGTCGGCATGTGCACCCAAAGAGTAATGGGTTCAATTCCTGGTCAAGTACCTCAGTTGAAGATTTGCTCCCCATCCCCACCCCCTGACTGGGGCACAAGGGGCAACCAGTCGTGTCTCACATCGATGTTTCTCTCCTCTCCTCTCCTCTCCTCTCTTCTTCTCTCCTCTCTCCTCTCTTCTCCCCTCCCCTCCCCTCCCCTCTCTTCTCCCTCCCTCCCTCCTCCTTTCTTCCCTTCTACTCTCTCTGAAAAGCAATCCTCAGGTGAGGATTAAAAAGAAAAATTCCCTTCCTATCAGAGGAGCTGTGGTCCAAGAGGGAGGAGTACACGCCCGTTTGTTTCTTTGTTTCTTTGTTTTTCTCTGTCTATGTACCTCTAGGCCAGCGGTTCTCAACCTTCCTAATGCCGCGGCCCTTTAATACAGTTCCTCATGTTGTGGTGACCCCCAATCATAAAATTATTTTCGTTGCTACTTCATAACTGCAATTTTGCTACTGTTATGAATCGTAATGTAAATATCTGATATGCAGGATGTATTTTCATTGTTACAAATTAAACATAATTAAAGCATAGTGATTAATCACAAAAACAATATGTAATTATATGTTCAATATGTGTTTTCCCGATGGTCTTAGGCGACCCCTGTGAAAGGGTCGTTCGACCCCCAAAGGGGTCGCGACCCACAGGTTGAGAACCGCTGCTCTAGGCCCTGAAAGTAGGTACAGCCATGAGACATGTGTAGCACAACAGAGTAACTAAAGCCCCCTGTATTTTTGGCGGGGGGGAAGGAGGGGGGGGCAAAAAGCACTTGGGATCTATTATAGAGAAGGAGAAGCTTGGGAACTGAGCTCATCCTGAGCTGCATGGAGATGACCCTAAACACCACAACAAAGACTTGAGAATTGAGCTGAATCATAGACCACCGTCCAGATCTCTGGCTCAACACTTGGTTGGAAACACATGGGACAGATCAAAATAGAACTACAAAGGCTTTAAAAATGGAAGTGACACTGAAACCACAAACCACAGGAGGGTTAGCCAGAACCTGCAACCTGAACTCTCTGGATTGACTGCCTGCTAAAATAAAAATATCAACATTCTCCAAAGGATATAAATAAGACCCTGGGTCTCATCATACATATTCAAAATGGCCAGAATACAACACATAATTACTCAGCATTACAGAGAACCAGGAACATCCCAGCTTACCTCGGAGAAGAAAATTTACAGATATCAACGTCGAGGTGACACATACATTAAAATTACCGGACAAAACATTCAAGTAGGTATTAAAAACACTCTTTAAATGAATGTTAAGATGGGAGTTTCAGCAAGGAAACATAAGGCATAAAAAGAAACAAATGTAAAATTCAGAACTAAAAAATACAATCACCAAAATTTTAAAACTCACTGGATGGGATCTGTAACAGACTAATGATGACAGAGGAAAAGTGTCAGCGAATTTGAAGACAGATCAATATAAATTATCCAATCTTAACAAACAGAGAGGAAAAAATTTTAAGTATATACCAGTAGACAGTATCAGGACCTATGGGACATTACCACAATGTCTAGTATTCATGTCATCTTAGTCCCAGAAGGAGAGGAAAAGAGTATAGTGCAGAAAAAAACACGTGAAAAAAATAATGGCTCAAAATTTATCAAAGTTAGCAAAAGACATAAATCCAGAGATTCAGCAAGCTCAATGAACCCACACACACACACACACACACACACACACACACACACACACACAAATAAACTCCGAATTATCCATGCCTAGACAGTGATCATTAAACTCCTGAAAATTAAGGGCAAAAAATATCAAAAGTGCCCAAAGAAAAATGATGTGTTATTTATAGGTATTAAATGATATCAAAGACTGAGGATCCCTCATCAGAATTATTAGAGGCCAGAGGAAATGGCACACATTTTTAAAGCACTGAAAGAAAAGAACACTTAAACCAGGATTCTATACCCAGTGAAAATACTCTTTAGGAATAAAGGCGAAATACACATTCTTAAAGAAGAGAAACTAAAGTAATCTATTAAAAATTGACTTCTCTAGAAGAATTGCTAAAAGGAAGTTCTTCAGATGGAGGAGATGAAATCCAAAGAAAACTTGGAACATCAGGAATAAAGAACAACAGAAATGGCAAATTTCTGGGTAAATATAATAGACTATTCTTCCATCTCCAGCTCTTTAAAATAATGTTAGAGAGTTAAGAGCAAAGATATATAGTATTGTCTGATGGAGTTTTCAATGCATAAATAGAATCCAAAAATAGACCTACATCAGTATGGTCAATTGATTTTTGACAAAGGTGCAAAGGTAAATCAATAGAAAAATGACAGTCTTTTTCATAAGAGGTACTGGCATTTCAAGCAAGCCAAACATAACTCAAAATATATCATTGACCTGAATGTAAACTGTAAAACTGTTAAATACAGTTTTTAGAGAAAACATTGGAAACAATCTTTGTAACATAGGTTTTGCTAGAGATAAAACATCAAAAGCATGGTCCATAAATATTTTTTGATACATTGAACTTTATCAAAATGAAAACCTTTTGTTCTGCCAAGACACTATTAAGGCAATGAAGGGATAAGCCATAAATAGACTGGGGGAAGAATCTGCAATCATATATTAACAAAGGATTTGTATCCAGAATACAAAGAACTCCCAAAACTTATCAAGAAAATTAAAAACTTTACTTTAAAAACGGACAAAAGATTTGAAGAGATAACTTCACCAAAGAAGATACACAGATGTTAAATAAGCACATGAAAAGATGCTCAACATCATTAACCACTGAAAAAATGCATTTGCATTTTGCAAAATAAATTCACAATGAGATGCCATGACACATCTATTAGAATGAGGAAAAAACCTGACATTTCAGAGTGCTAACAGGGATGCAGAGCAACTGAAACTCTCAGACAGTGCTGGTGGGAATGCAAACTAGTACAGCCACTTTGAAGAACAGTTTGGATTTTTACAAGTTCTGTATAGATTTTGGATATTAACCCCTTATCAGATGTATCGGCAAATATGGTTGTTCTCCCATTCAGTAAGTTGTCTTTTCATTTTGTTGATAGTTTCATTTGCTGCGCAAAAACCTTTTAGTTTGATGTGGTCCCATTTCTTTATTTTTTCTTTTGTTTCCCTTGGTGGGGTTTGGAGGGGAGAGGTGGAGAAGGGTGTGGGAGGGGTGATAAATGGTGATGGAGGGAGACTTGACTTGGGGTGGTGAACACACAATACAGTGTACAGATGATGTGTTGTGGAATTGTGCACCTGAAACCTGTATAATTTTGTTAACCAGTGTCACCCAAATAAACTCAATAAAAAGGAAAATAAGTAAAGAAAAACAAAAAACAGTTTGGAAGTTTCTAATAAAGTTAAACATGTTGTATGATAAACGGACACACATCATATGACCCAGTAGTGCCACTTTTAGGTATTTACCCAAAAGAAATGAATATTTATTATTTTCACACAAGCCTGTGCATGAATATTTATAATAGCTTTATTCATAAACACCAAGATCAGAAGCAAAAAGGCAAATGTCCTTAAACTAATGAATAAACAAATCGTGTAACATCTATACAAAAGAATATCATTTGCCAATAAAGATGAATGAACTACTGATATAACATGAATGAATTACAAATGCTTATGTGAAATCAAAGATGCCAGACACAAAACATTATATACTATATGATTCCATTTATATGGCATTCTGAAAAAAAAAATACAGAAACAAAGGAAAATCACTGGTTGCCAGGGTTAGGGCAGGGGACAGGTGTCGTTGTCTAACAAAAGAGCAGAATGAGGGCATTTTGGGGGGTGATGGAACTCTTCTGTATTTTGAATGTGGTACATGATCATGCATTTGTCCAAATTCATGTAACTGTACACTCAAAACAGTGAATTTTATTGTATGTTAATTTCTTAAATATGTTTTTTATTTATTTTAGAGTTGGAGGGAGAGGAAGAGAGAAAAACATCCATCATTGAGCAGCTGCTCCTACAGGTCCTGTACTGCGGATGGAGTCTGCAACCCAGGCATGTGCCCTGACTAGAAATCAAACCAGCGACCTCTTGGTACAGGGACAATACTCAACCAACTGAGCCACACTGGCCAGCACTTATTTTTTTTTTAATTTAAAGCAAATGTATCTATTTAAAAATAACAAAGACATGGGTAACTTAGGATCCTATATTACCTCCATTGTTTAATATGTGATTTTAGACTAACAGCTTAATATCAAAGAGCTTCAGTTCTCCAACTTTTAAAATGAAAAGTATGTTATTTATATCTTACTGGTCTTTGTCATTTTCAATTCTGTATTAACATTCTGAGATCCTACAATTTCATATTCTATGCCTTCTTTCTGAAATGTTTCTTCCCTTCCTCTCTTTCCTATTTTGCTTGGCTAATTCCTATTTATCCTTTAGGTCTCAGTTTAAATGTTATTTCCTTATAAAAGTACACTGCAGATCTATATTTAAATAATCATAGTCAATGCCTCTTTCATAAAATGGTAAACTCCATAAGAAAAGGTACTGTTTAAATTCTTTTTATCAGAATCCAAGCAACTAGAGTGGCTAGAACACTGGTTAGTATTCCATAAGTACTTTTAGACCACTCTGTAAAAACCAATACATATAGCATTTTGTATTGTATTCTTATTCTTTGTTAATATTTTATCTTTCTCATTCTATATGTATATATTTACATATACATATATCTTAGTTTTATCTTTCTCACTATATATATATATATACACATATATATATCACTCTATATACATACATATATGTGCATCTGTAATGTAAGCATATGTGTATATGTATGTGTATATATATTAATATATACACCGAAATATAATGGTATGTATTACATATCATCAACAAAGTTCCTTGCTTGGCTAATTTTCCTTGCTTGGTAAATTTCCATCAAAAAAATAACACTGATTATGCATAGGCTGACATTTTCACTAATTTTTCCTCATTTGTAATCATTAACATTAGCTGAAAGTGACAATGTGATAGACCTACTGTATATCCATAAGCTAAATTAACAAATTAGTTGGTACTTGAAGGACACATATGTATATGATATGTATATATCAGATCATTGTCAGGCACACATTGTTGGGTGCACATACTAATTTGCATCATTGCTGGGCACACATCCAAACATACACACAGACAAGCACTCGGAAACCAAGCCTGTTTCTTCATTACAAAAGCTGTCAAAAATATTAAAAGTGAGACTTTCAAGAAAGTCAAAGCATGACTTATAGGTTACCTTACATACACTATGGTGATAAATCATTCTAAAATGGCCAGCAGTATTAATAATTAGCTGGAACTCAATTATGGATGTTCCCCAAAATATATCCCCAGAGAGCCATTTTAGATCTTTAAACTTAGCCTTATATAAATGATCTAATGCAGCACCCTTATATTCCAAGTATGTAAGATATTAATAGCCCCATTTAATAAATTGGTAACTGATACCCTGAAAGGCTCGATGAAGATCATAACACTAATAAATGGTTCAATGGGCATTCATGCTCTACTGCCATGCTGTCCGATGTGATAGCCACTAGCCACACATGGCCACTGAGCACCTAGAATATGACTAATCCAAATCAAAAGGTGTTGTAGGTGTAAAATACATGCCAGATATCAAACATTTGGTACAAGATAAAAGAATGTACAATACATCATTAATTACTTATAGTCACTCCATGTTGAAATGTTTTATGGTGATTACCAGAGGTAAAGGGGGGTGGGGGAGGTAAGAGAGGGTAAATGGGGGATATCTACACTAATAAAAGAGAAATATTCAAATTGACCATACCTTCACGACGCCCACCAGCCAATCAGGAGTGAGCATGCAAACTAACCCCCCAAAAAAGATGGCGGGTTAATTTGCATATGTAGGCGCCAAGTGGCCAGGAGTGGGATGCTTATGTTATCGCCATGGCGACAACACAGGCGTCCCACCCCGCCCAGCCGCTCCGAGCCTCTGGGTAGCATGGAAAGGAAGAAAGGCGGCTCTCGGCTGAGCAAAGGCAGTGCTGGCAGCCAGGGGAAGGAAGGCCCATTTTTGCACAAATATTCATGCATTGGGCCTCTAATATGGTGATAGAAGGAAACTTGACTTGGGTGATATATTATAGAATTGTACCCCTGAAACTTATATAATTTTATTAACCATTATCACTCCAATAAATTCAATAAAAAGGAAATATTTTCAATATATTAAAATTAATTCCACCTGTTTATTTTCACTTTTTTAATGTAGTTACTTGGAAATTGAAAATTATTTCTGTGGTTTGCTTTCTATCTCCATTGGCACTGGACAAAGCACTCCCAGGGCAGTATGGTTTAACAAGATGAGATACATCCAGACTCCACCACACACTTGCAGAGTGACTGCAGAAGATTATTTAACATTATTGAAATGAACTTTCTTGCATTTAAAATTAAAGTACTAAATTGATAATACAGTACTATTAAGAAGTTAAATGACACATGAAGGGTTTAACAACGTGTCCTACAATTAACAGCCACTCAATGTAAATGTCTCTTCTCCTCCTCTTTCCCAGCCCACTGACCTATTAATTTAAACTGGAATTAAAATTCTGTAGTGGACATACATGTAAATCCTAGTACCTATCATCCCCAATGTGTTAGTCTAGGTCAGTGATGGCGAACCTTTTGAGCTCGGTGTGTCAGCATTTTGAAAAATCCTAACTTAACTCTGGTGCTGTGTCACATATAGAAACTTTTTGATATTTGCAACCATAGTAAAACAAAGATTTATATTTTTGATATTTATTTTATATATTTAAATGCCATTTAACAAAGAAAAATCAACCAAAAAAATGAGTTCGCGTGTCACCTCTGACACGTGTGTCATAGATTTGCCATCACTGGTCTAGGTTAACACAATGCCCATGACCAGAAAAGCAGATATTGGCTGGTGATCACTGATTAGTCCAAGTTGGACACTTGACTCCAGTATGACCCCTCTGAAGTCTGGCCAATGCACAGTATGATACAACGGGCCCAAACAGTAGATCAATGATAATTTGCTCAATCAGCCATATTTGTTCCATAAGGAATTCATCCTAGCAATAGACACAGACAAAAGTTAATGACAAGAGGATAATGAAGCAGACATGGTGAGAGAGCAGAGGTAACAAGAGAAAAACCATTCATTCATTCCAAAAATGTCTATTTTTGAGAGGCCCTAAGAGAGGAATGAACTCCCAGAGCTTTATGAGATGCAGGCACTATCTAGTTTCAGTCCACATTTCTCTTTACAATCCTTTTTTCCCCTTAAGAAGGATGGGGCAAGGCTCTGTTCCTTGAAACCAAAATGATTTAGCTAACACAATTTCACAAGGGAAGGCACAGGAAAGTGGCTTTCTGATAGTGGGTTGTTGTTTTTTTTTAAGACGAAAGTCTTGCCTTAGGTAATAACTCAAGTGAAAAAAGGTTCCTCCTAAAAGTGTGTAGTACTTTTCCTAAAACGGGTAAAGACAAAACAGAAAATGACAAGTGGAAATAGGAAGGGGCACTACCCTAAATATTCTTTTATATAACAATAACTGCCAGAAACATGCTTTTAAGTGTCTGACCTCTGTTGCATAGAAATAGGTAGGCAAAAAGAAAAAATGTCTGCCAACTACAAATACAGACTATAAGTTCTTATAGAAGACTTTTTCACTAACACAAATGTAATTCACTGCATCAGAGTCTCCAGACCATTTTCTGCAGGGGAGTGTATGGACCTCACTAAATTAACTTGGGATCCTAAGGCAAGGAGGGTAGATAGTTCCTCACTGTAATGTATTACTAAACAGGCTTGAAAAGGCCGGAAGTGTAGTTATGTAATGGACAAAAAGAACTACTTGTTTTATTATTTATTTATTTATTTATTTTTATTGACCCTCACCAGAGAATATTTTTCTACTGATTTTTTTTTTAAGAGAGAATGGAAGGGATGGGGAGAGACACAGAGAGAGAAACATCAGTGCAACTGAGGGACATGCCCTGGACCAAAATCAAACCCAGGACCCTTAGTCCGAGGGTCAACACTCTATCCACTGAGCCAAACCCACTAGGGCACAACTACTTGTTTTAAATTGCACCTTTTTTGATAAAATATCTCAGTGATTTCAGCAGGAGTATAGGATCTGGTCTCTTCGCTCTAAAGTTCCAGCCCTTGCAAAATGGTTCCCCTTGGCAAAATACTCTAGAGCAGTGGTTCTCAACATTGGCTGCACATTAGAATCACCTGGGAATCTTTTAAAAACCCTGATTTCTGGGCCTCATCCTCCGGAAATTCTGTTTCTTTGTTATGGGGTGGGGCCGCAATATTAGTAACAAAGAAACAGAATTTCCGGAGGATGAGGCCCAGAAATCAGGATTTTTAAAAGATTCCCAGGTGATTCTAATGTGCAGCCAAGGTTGAGAACCACTGCTCTAGAGGCTGATTTGTAAACCAAAATGTATTTACTTATTAAAAAGTAAATCTGCTTTATAATTACGTGCAAGAATCGCTGTGCTAAGAACGCAGTGCTGGTTTTAATCACTGCCCAGGACATTCCCACTGGCCCGATACCACGCTCATTCCAGAGCAGAGGCATTAGTAAGCACTTACTCTGTACCACGCATTTTACAAAGGTTATTATTTTCATTCCTATGAAAAATCATGTGGGGTAGGTTGTGTGATCCTACTTTAAAATAAGGAAACTGAACATCCGAAAGGTAATTTATTGGCTCAAGATTCCCAAGCAAGTAAATGTCAAAGTATGTGATCTGACTTGGGCAGCCTTACTTTCAAGGACTTACTCCTTGGTAGGACCAAGAGAACTACCTCTCCAGGACTATGAATGTCTCTAAGAATAAAGTTTAGAAAAATAAGTCTTTCCTGCATATGTCTCACTGACTTGGGATATTTCTTTTTTCAAGAAAGACCGTTGCTTGAAGATCCCAAAGCAACCAGTAGTCATTTTTCTAACACTAAATTCTAAACACAATTGTCTGTCAACTAAGGAAGGTCTAAGGACATTTTAAACACTCATTTCTCCCCAGTCCATACGATGACTCTGCTTGCTGAGAAAGTCCACACTAAAGGCAGAGTGCTTACCAAAACACTAACAACATTTCCTTTCAGAAGTGTATTCCAAGACAGCATAACTTGGTGTTCACTGCTTCATAGTGTCATGGCATCTTAAAAGAGAAAAAACCCTATTGGTGAGATCACTTATTGTCTACAATGAGGCAGTGCCCTGGGCGGTCCCGGATCTGTCTCTTGCTTCAACAGTGTTTGGATGGAACAGACGCAGAGACACCCCTTCTCCCAGTGTCCGGCCACTCTCCTGCGTCTTATTCAGGCATCACCTTCAGAACCACCTCCAGGACCAGTCAACACACCAGGTTTTTTTTTTCTACCTTAACTCCTTATTGCCAAACAACCATGAGCTCCCGAATACATCAGAATTATTCCACCGAAGTTGAGGCTGCGGTCAACCGCCTGGCCAACCTTCATCTGCAGGCCTCCCACACCTACCTTTCCCTGGGCTTCTATTTCGACCGTGAAGCTGTAGCTCTGGAGGGTGTGGGTCACTTCTTCCTCAAGTTGGTGGAGAAGCGAGAGGTCGCTGAGCATCTCTTAAAGTTGCAAAACAAGCGTAGTGGCCGCATTCTCTCCAGGACGTGCTGAAGCCTCCCAAGATGAGTGAGTAAAACTCAGGATGCCATGGAAGCTGCCCTGGCCTTGGAGAGGAACCTGAACCAGGCCCTTTTGGAGCTGCAGGCCCTGGGTTCTACCCGCAAAGACCCTCATCTCTGTGGCTTCTGGGAGAACCACTTCCTGGATGAGGAGGTGAAACTCATCAAGAAGATGGGTGACACCTGACTCACCTCCACAGGCCGGCCAGCCCCCAGCCTTCGAAAGGCTCACCCTCAAGCACGACTAGGAGCCCAAGGAGCCCAGAGGCCTTTCAGAGGCCCCTCTGTATTTCCCTGGTGTCTGGCTTTTACTTGAGCCTCTTCCTGAAACTACTAGCCATTCTTTTAACCAACCTGAAGCCCTCTCCCATGCAATGAACCAAATGAAACAATAAAGCTTTTTGCAACCAAAAAAAAAAGAGTCTACAATGAAGCAAAGTTCAGTCCTTTTACAATGTTTTAGTATCTTGCCAAACATATTTAAACTGGAACCCAAATATCAGAACAAAATTGTAGTATACCTTTAACTCTTCCAGAATCTTACTCTGATGGTGTTATTGTTGTAACTAGCAAGCTAATCCTATGTAATAAAAGGCTAATATGCAAATCAACCGAATGGCGGAACAACTGGTCCCTATGATGCACACTGACCACCAGGGGCCAGATGCTCAACACAGGAGCTGCCCCCTGGTGGTCAGTGCACTCCCACAGGAGGACTGCCGCTCAGCCATTAGCCTGGCTCACAGCTGGCAAGCGCAGCAGTGGTGGTGGGAGCCTCTCCCACCTCCGCTGCAGCGCTAAGGATGTCCAACAAGCCGTCAGTTGGACATTCCCCGAGGGCTCCCGGGCTGCAAGAAGGCACAGGCCAGGCTGAGGGGACCCCCACCCCGAGTTCATGAATCTCGTGCACCAGGCCTCTAGTACTAAAATAGGAAGAGAGCAGCCCTAGCCAGTTTTGCTCAGTGGTTAGAGTGTTGGCCCACAGACTGAAGGACCAGAGGTTCGATTCCAGTTAAAGGTATGTACCTCTGTTGCAGGCTCAATCCTCAGTCCGATCAGAGTGCATGCAGGAGGCAACCAATTGATGTGTCTCTCTCACATCTATGTTTCTCTCTCTGTGT
The DNA here is from genome assembly GCF_014108235.1 of Myotis myotis. Lineage (NCBI taxonomy): Eukaryota > Metazoa > Chordata > Mammalia > Chiroptera > Vespertilionidae > Myotis > Myotis myotis. The sequence goes on from NW_023416335.1 coordinate 197,707,966, forward strand.
CTCTCCTTCCCTTTCACTCTCTCTAAAAGAAAAAAAAATCAATGGGAAAATATCCTCAAGTGAGGATTAACGAAAAAGAAAAGGAAGAGAGAAAAGGGGAGGCAAGATAACATAAGCATGGTCATTTGGGCAGCTTCACCAGGAAGATGCAACTTTATACTTCCCAGGAAACCACCAGTCCATTCCCTGCTAATCACTGGCAGAAGGGGTCAAAAAAAGGAAAAGATGGGCACATGTGCAGTGAAGTCATGGTAACATAGGGAAGGTGCTTGCTTGTCAGTCTAACCTGGGAACAAAGATCATTGGCTAGAGGGGTGGAGCCCTTGCAAGCACGTGAAATCCTGAAGGATTCATTGGTTAAGCTCCTAGTTAAAATCCCCAAACAAAGAAACTTTCTCTCTCTAGTTTCTCTTGTGTGCTCCTGCTTCCTTGCACTCATGTGCTCTGTGGCCCGCACCAGCCTTCCATACGACCCTAGGAGCCGCATGGCCCAATGGACTGCAGCTGGGAACACAGCTAAGCAAGCCAGATGCTGGACTGGACTGTGCTGATATGGAAATCAGGATTTTAAAAAGATTCCCAGATGATTCTAATGTGCAGCCAAGGTTGAGAGCCACTTAGAACCACCCGTCTCAACTGGCACCCAATTAGAATCACCTGTCTCAACTGGCACACGATAGAGCCCAATCTTCTATAACTTTAAAACCTCCCCCATTGATTCTGGGCTGAGCCTAGAAGTTGCTGGGACAAAGGCCAACACCCTTTCATGATGAAAATGCTTTGTACACTAGGAATAGAGGGAAATTTTCTCAACTTGATGGGGGGAAAAAATCTACCAAAAAACCTACAGCTTAACATTACACTTAATGGCCAGGAACTCAGCTTTGCCACTAAGATCAGGTACAAGGAAAGGATGTCCCTTCTCATCACTCCTTTTGAACATTGTACTAGAAGCTCTGGCTGATGCAATGAGACAAGAAAAGTAAGTAAAAGGTGAAGGTTGGGAAGGAAGAAATGAGACTGTCTTTGTAGCACCTGCAAATTTCTATAGCTTCTCAAGAGTCTTAGGAACAATGAATAAAGAGACAACCCAAGCAGGAAACATCTAGTGTACAGAAATCGAAACTTTTACTAAGAGCATACTGTGAGTCTAACCCTTTTTTGTTTGTTTGTTTGTTTTCTTTCAGGAGAAAAGAGGAGCCTCACCTAACTTCTTGAAAGTTGACAATGCTTTTGAGTCCTTTATTTGGCAGAGAGAATTGGAAAAGTAAATAACACTATTTTTGGAAGATGACTAACTGCCCTTCAGAATAAATCAAAGGGAAAGAGGAGGATGAAAATGCAAATTCTTATATATTGTCCCAGAACTGAATTAAGAGCTGCTAGAGTGCCTGGCCAGCACGGCTCAGTGGTTGAGTGTCAACCGATGAACCAGGAGGTCGCAGTTCGATTCCCAGGTCAGGGCACATCCCCGGTTGCAGGCTCAATCTCCAGTGTGAGGCATGCAGGATGCAGCTGGTCAATGATTCTCTTTCAGCATTGATGTTTTATCTCTCTCTCTCCCCCTCTCCCTTTCTCTGAAATCAATAAAAAAAAATATTTTTATAAATCACAAGTTAAGCCCTGGCCGGGTGGTTCAGTTAGTTGGAGCATCATCTGTACACCAAAAGGTTGTGGATTCCATCCCCCAGTCTTGGAGCAAATGGGAGGTAACCAAACAATGTCTCTCTCACACTGATGTTTCCCTCTGTCTTTATCTTCCTTTCCCTCTCTCTAAAACCAATAAATAAATAAAAACATACTCTCGGGTGAGGATTTTTTAAAAATCACAAGTTAAAAAACAGATGTATGTTCTTAAAAACATTTTATAGCAGGAAAACCAAATGATATGATCTTTAACCATAGTTTACAGTATAGCTGGAGAATAATTTCTATATTCCTAGATACACTTTTGGAAATGAATGAAAAGTTTCAATTATACTAAGGGAGAAAAAAAATCCCAACATCCAGTCCAGCCATGATTTTGCATTTATTAAAGTAGAAAATATTATCATATTCTCACAACTGTCAGTCTGTGCTGTCAGACTTCATATTTAGGAATTATCTTGATGCCAGCTGTCCCCACAATTTCATTCCAAATTCAATATCCCTTAGAAATGATTACATTTTAAGACTTCAAGTGACTTTCAAAAGACAGTGACAAAAGAAATGGCCTCTGAAGGAGAGGTCTGGGCAGCCTCTCCATGCCCTGTGGGAACATACCAGAATACTGGGGTGGACATTGGTTATTTACCCCAACCCGCCCCTGCTTTATTTCCGGTTCTCCTGGTACAGAGCCCAGTCACTGTTTGGATAACATCCCTCCTCCACTCTCAGTCATGTGGACTGGATGGGGTCTTCCCACCCCAGTCAACAGAACCTGAAATGAATACAAGACCTCTGATACCAAGGCCAGCGCTTTGTAGTACATTGTGCTGTTTACCAGAGGATTCTTGTTTTGTCTGCCCACTACAACATTCCCTTCCTATGACGTGGCAATTAATAGTGGGTTTGAAACTTGTTTCCATCATGTCATAGTATATGACTTGAGTCAGTTATTTGCCTTCTCTCAGCCTCAGTTCCTTCATCTGTAAAATAAAGATTCATCCACATATTCAACAACTATTTATTGAACACTTAATATGTTCCTAGACCCTAAACAGGTGCTTGAGTTAGAACAGTGTAAATTAGATATAAAAGGCTGATATGATCATGGGGTTTATACATTGCATTAAGGGAATCAGATGATACATAAACAAGAGTAGCACAAATCATGAAAAGTGCTATAAAGCAAACAGTGTGGTGAGGTAGTGAAAGAGAAACTGAAGATCCACTATCCCTAGGTGTTCAGAATAAAGCCGCTCTGAGGAGGTGACATTTAAACTGAGACATAGTGAGCTAGCTACTCACAGAACAAGAAAATCATTCCAGGAAGAGAGAAGGCCAGAGAGAGGAAAGAGCTTGGCATGAAAGGAGACCTATGCAACTGAAGCATAGTGAGTGAGAAGGGGTATAGCACAAGATGAAGTTGGAAAATAGACCATGCTGGGCCTTACAGGTTTGAGGAGTTTAGATTTCATTCGTTGAAGTGCTTTATTTATGCTTTATGTTGTGTATTAATAGATTTTTACTGATTTTAGAGAGAAAGGAGGAGTGAGAGATGGAAACATCAATAATGAGAATCATTGATCAGCTGCCTCCTGCACGCCCCCTACTGGAGATGGAGCCCACAACCTGGGCATGTGCCCTGACTGGAAATCAAACTGTGACCTTCTGGTTCATAGGTCAATGCTTAACCACTGAGCAACACTGGCCAGGCTGTGCTTTATGTTTTTTAAATATTATTCTCGCTTATGTGTAAGAATGGATATGAAAAAGAAGAGTTAACTAAGAAAGCTAAATAATGAAAGGAAGGGGGGGTAAAGGTAGTGAATCAAGCATGATTCCTGGGTTATTGTGCTTGAGTAACTATGTAAATGAATGTTCATCTATTTATCATGATTGGAAAGATCAGGAGAAGATTGGGGTTCAGGTTTATTATATCTGAGATGCCCATCAGATTATCTTAAAATAGCTGTAATGAGATAATCCTATGTAAAGATGTTTAACACAATGCCTATCACATAGTAAGCACTAAATAAATGTTAGCTAATAGTACTATTTGGGAAAGTAAAGGGAATTTCCTCTCCTAGACTACCCATGTGGTAATTTTTTTTAAATTTTTATCTTTATTGTTGAAGTATTACAGATGTCCTCCCACCTCCATTGACCCTCTCCATCTCAGTCCTGTCCCCTCCCCAGGCCTTCCCTGCACTATTACCTGTCCATGGGCTATGCATATAAGTTTATTGGTTAATCTCTTCCCAACCCCCCACCCCCCAACCCCATTCCCTCTGAAATAGGTCAGTCCGTTGCATGCTTCAATATCTCTGCGTCTTTTTTGTTCATCAATCTATTTTGTTCATTAGATTCTACATATAAGTGAAATCATATGATACTTATCTTTCTCTGACTGTCTTATATCGCTTAGCATACTACTCTACAGGTCATTTACCCATGTGGTTCTTGTAATAACTGACAACTTTATCTTGGCCCCTGGCCTAGATGCAGGCAAACATAGTAGCCCATTCTTTTAGCCATAGTGATTGGTTCATGACTTTAGCTGCACCAACTGAAATTCTTCCCCAGGATTTTCAAGATGGGATCTGGAAGAGAAGTACCCCTTCCTCTTTAGTAGGAACACCGTTTTCTATTCTGTAATTGGAGGGAATGAGGCTGATACCGAGAGAGAAGCAGAGATGAAAGACAGAGTCCTAGAGGCATAGAGCCCCTTTTTTTTCAAAGATTCTAGAGCAGTGCTGTCCAACAAAAACATGTGAGCCACATATGTGGTCATATTAAAAATAAGTAAAATTATTTTAACTTAACCCAATATAGTATATCCCAAATAGTATCATGTCAACAAGTATTCAGTATAAAAATTAATGATAGAGTATATTTTTTTGTAAATTTAAGTCTTTAAAATCCAGTGACCACTAGCGATATATGACTAGTGGCTACCGTATTGGACAGCACTGCTTTATGGCACTACCCGAGTACTTTTCATGCCATGAGCCAATGCATGTCCTCCTAGGATTATGCTAACTTGAGTTGGGTTTCTATCACTAACTTCAAAGAGTCCTTAGTTTGATTAAAAACATTGTTTCATTTAACATCTTTAGACACTTAATATTTTTTAAATCACAGAATACATTGAACTCTGAAAACTGATTGGGCAATCCTCAGCACATGGCCTATCACCCATCTTCCTATCTGAGTGTCAACTTGTACTTTGCACACACACTACAGTTAAGATCCATTAGACTTCTGTATTCCAGCCATTGAACATGAGATAAACTACAACCAGAGGAACCTTTTTTTAAAAATATATATTTTATTGATTTCTTACAGAGAGGAAGGGAGAGGGATAGAGAGCCAGAAACATCGATAAGAGAGAAACATCGATCAGCTGCCTCCTGCACACTCCCCACTGGGTATGTGCCTGCAACCAAGGTGCATGCCCTTGACCAGAATCGAACCTTGAGTCCGCAGGCTGACGCTCTATCCATTGAGCCAAACTGGTTAGGGCAGGAACCTTTTTTAAACACAGAATCAAAGGTCCTATGTATGCACGAAAACTCTAAAGCAATTGATCTGAGGTGGAATCTGGGACTCTATTTTTAAAATGCTCTCCTAGTAATTCTAATAACCATCCAGCTTCAGAATGACTAAATTGGATTACTTACTTAATCACCCCCCGTTACTTATCCTCTATTCTGTTGATGCACTTATTTCCTATTTTGTATTTATTGAAGTGTATGCTCCTTTACAACAGAAACCATACTGTATTCACCTCTGTCTACTTAATTTCCAGCCTAGTAATGGGTGTATTTTAGATATACAACAAATATTTGTTAATTTAGAATAAAAACTTAAAGTAGACTTTTAATGTGACAACTATATGTCCAATATGGCATCTAAAATAGCCGTCCATAGAGGTGGGAGATAATAAGATATTTCTGTTCTCCCTACTTCCAATTAACATACAGCTAAGTTGAATTGAAAAAAAAAATAATAATTGTTGGAATTTCTTTGACTACAGTCGCATAGAAAGTGCGCTGTAACTACATTAAATGCCATGTGGTACCAGAATTTCAATATATAGTTAAACAATACTGGTGTGTTGACTTCACTCATATCCAGGGTCCATAGAAGCAAGTAGAAGTTTGGACAATCTATATATATAAAAGCCTAAGTGACCAGTCAACCAGTCGACTGGTGGCTATGATGTGCACTGACCACCAGGGGACAGACTCTCAACACACAGGATCGGGCTCCCTCCTGCCTGGATCAGGCCTGCAGGGATCGATCTGAAACCAGCTATCCGACATCCCCCAAAGGGTCTTGGATTGCAAGAGGGCGCAGGCCAGGCCAAGGGACCCCACCAGTACATGAATCTGTGCACCGGGCCTCTAATTAAAAATAAAGCATTAAGCCAAAACCGGTTTGGCTCAGTGGATAGAGCCTTGGCCTGTGGACTGAAGGGTCCCAGGTTCGATTCCAGTCAAGGGCATGTACCTGGGTTGCGGGCATATCCCCAGTAGGAGATGTGCAGGAGGCAGCTGATCGATGTTTCTAACTCTCTATCTCTCTCCCTTCCTCTCTGTAAAAAATCAATAAAATATATTTTAAAAAATAAATAAATAAATAAAGCATTAAGAATATCAACTGAGTCCTGCTGAATGAAAACTATAAGAAAAGCCATTCTAAAGTCTGCAGGCAATAGGAAGGAGGATATAGCATAGCATTCACGAATGGCTCCTCACCTACATCTTCTTTCCTTCTTTTCCTCCACACACACAAAAAGCTGGAAATATTCTGGAAATTCAATAAAGTGTTTGTACAGTGCCTTGTACATAAGAGACACACAATGATTAGTAATGTATTAGTTTGCTAGTATCAAACACTGGGTGGTTTATTAATATTATTATTTTTTAAAATATTTTTATTTATTTTAGAGAGGAAGGGAGAGGGAGAGATAAAAACATCAATGATGAGAGAGAACCATTGATCAGTTGCCTCCTGCATGCCCCACAATGAGGATCAAGCCCACAACCCAGGCATATGCCCTGACCGGGAATTGAACCATGACCTCTTGGTTCATAGGTCAACACTCAACCACTGAGCCATGCCAGCTGGGCAAACACTGGGTGGTTTAAACAACAGAAATTTATTTTCTCACAATTCAGGAGGCTGAAAGTCTGAAATCAAGGTTTCAGCCAGTTGGTTTTCTTCTGAGGCCTCTCAATCCTTGGCTTTCAGGTGGCTGTCTTCTTTCTGTGTCTTCACATAGTCTTCCTTCTGTGTATGGTGATGTCCTAATTTCCTTTTCTTATAAGGACACCAGTCATAGTACATTAGGGCCCATCCTAATAACCAAATTATAATGTAATTGCCTCTTTAAAAGAGTCTATCTCCAAATCTAGTCACATCCTGAGATACTGAGGGGTCAGGACTTCAACAAATAAATTAAGGGGAAAACACAATTCAGCTCATAACAAGTAATATCTAGGTATCCATCCATCTGCCTTTTGATGGATAGAATCCAGGACTAACTGAATCTTGAAGAGGTGATATAGAGTTATTTGATCTCAGGGATATAGTAAAAATGAAAGACCCACAACAGTGGTTTAAAATTATGGGGTATGTTAAAAATTGTGGGTGTTCTGGCCACACTCAGAAATTCTTAAGAGTAGTCCAGACATCCATATTTTTTTATCAAGCTTCTTAGGGATCAAGGCATACACCCTCGTTTAACGACCACTGACTGAAACCTGGAATGAAAAGTTCCTAAAGTTGTTACAGCCTGAGATGAACCGAGTCTGGTCTCACTCCTGAAGGGCACAGCAACCCAGAGAGCCAGAAATGAGGCAGAACCAGGACTGGCAAAGAATGGGGAAAGAACTCAAATAGTCTAGATACGTGTATCACTATATTCTCTTTATCATTATCTTTCTGTTTTTAAAAATTCACTCTGTCCTGCCCAGTGTGGCTCACTCCCTTGGAGCATCAGCCTGCACACCAAAAGGCCATGGATTCGATCCCAGTCAAGGCACACACCCAGGATGCAGGTTCGATTCCTGGTTGAGCTGTATAAGGGAGACAACTGATCCATGTTTCTCTCACATCGATGTTTCTCTCTCACTCGCTCCCTCTCCCTTCTTTTCTCTAAAATCAATTTTAAAAATTCACTCTACTACCACATTACTCTCTTTGTGACTTCTGTCCAAACAAAGCCTTTCCAGGGAAGTAATGCAAAATGAGCAGAAACTTGTAGTTAAGATATTTTAAAGGGGAGGGATGGTGGTCATTTGCTTCATACCTAATATAACTCATTATCTACTGGATGAATATTTATTTATTTATTTATTTTTGCCAATGGATTCAAAGACCATATTCATCTTTCCCTCTACTTCAAACTGCCTCTGGGACAGCCTGGTATACATTTTCATAAATCTCTATAGTTCACGAATGATACCTGCAGAATTATATTTCTTTTCAATGTTAAACAGTACTGGGCTCAAAGTAAAAACCAGTGAAACATCTGGTATAATTGTTTTTAAAAACAGACTTCATTTTCACATTTTATCCTTTGTGCAACTGAATATTCTATCACTACCTTCCATCCAACAAATATTTTTTGTAGGCTACAAACAGTGCCAGGAGTATAAAATACAGCAATGAATAAGACATAATCCCTTCCCTTCAAAAAAGTAAAGTCTATAAAAAATATATGTGTAAACAATAACCACAAGGGACTATGCCATATTATAACAAGATCTCCACAAGGTACTAGGGAGCAAAGAGAAGGAAGCTAACGTTGCCTGAGGCAGAGCTTCCAAATATAGAATGAAGGGTACAGTCAAGTATCTGGGGAGGATACACTGTAAAAACAGGCACAAAAGCAAGAAAATGCAAGGCAATGTTTAGGGAACAGAACATACAATAATGGCTGTAACAAAAGGCTCGTAAGGGTGGGAAATATGGTGAGCTTTCAACGTTACGCTACATAACAAGCACCTGAACCTCTCAGAGGAAGTCACTAACAGTGTTTAAGCACCATCAATACCGTGTGTCACTTCCCCCAAGGTATAGTTTCCCTAGGTTCGCTTCTGCTCCCACCTCCCCCAGCAGCTATTCCCCTCCCCAAAGCCCCTATCCCCCCTCCCCAGCCCCAAGCTGCCTGTGCTATAGCTATCGGAGGTGCTTACTGATCTCTAAATATGCCATGTTTGTTCTCAGTGGCTGCTAATGTCAAAAGCATGAATTGAACATCTAAAGGTATGGCAAGACCAGTGAGAGCAGCCCTATGGCGGAATTTTCAACGATTAAAGAGAAGAAATACAGAACCATTCGTGTTCTCTAAATTTTTTCACTTACTGTTCCAGGTGCCTCAAAGGAAAGCTCAACATGTTCTTTGTACATTTAGTACATCCTCATAACCACCAGCAGCAGGGAGGGACACCTTGCTCTTCCCAGCAGAATTTGGGTGGAAAGTGATAACATTTAAAATGCCATTTTTGTTTTATTTTGATTCTCTCCTTTTAAAATCAGACTTTACTTTCAACAAGGGGGTTAATGAAACATTCCTTTTTGCTTCTGATGCCTCTTGGAAATAACTTTTCTTTTCTCTATAAACATTCTTTAAAAAAAAATAAAACTTTAAAAACCTGACTCTATATATATATATATCTTGTTTAGGGTATTAGCCTTAAAGCTCACCCAAAAGAGTAACAAGTTAAGCAACATAACAAAATAAAATAAAATCACAGAATTTTAGACCTGAAAGGAATCAAAAGGGAATTCTGTTTAAAGTTATGGTTCCAGCCCTGGTCAGTGGCTCAGTTGGTTGGGGTATCCTGCCATACATCAAAAGGTCATGGGTTCAATTCCTGGTCAGGGCACACACCCGGGTTGTGGGTTCAATTCCAGGTCAGGGTACATACAGGAGGCAACTGATCAATGTTTTTCTCTCACATTGATATTTCTCTCCGTCTCTCTCTCTTCCCTCCCTTCCTCTCTCTCTAGAATCAATGAAAAACATATCCTCAGTTGAGGATTAAAAAATAATAACAACAAGAATAATAATAATAAAGATCATATCTCATGAGCAAGTGGGATTTATTTCGGGGATGCAATGTTGGTACAATATTCACAAATCAATAAATGTGACACACCACATATACAAAATGAAGGATAAAAATCATACGATTATATCAATAAATGCTGAAAACGCATTCAACAAAATCCAGCACCTACTTATGGTACAAAGTATCAGCACAGTGGGGATAGAGGGTTCATCTCTTACATAACAAAGGCCATATATGGCAAGCCCACACCTAACATCATACTCAAAGGGGGAAACTAAAAGCACTTCCCTTAAGATCAGGCATAAGACAGGATGTCCACTTTCACCACTTTTTCAACATAGAACTGGCAGTCCTGGCCATAGCAATCAGACAAAAAGAAGAAATAAAGTGCATCCAAATTGGAAAGGAAGAAGTAAAACTGTCATTATTTGCAGATGACATGATACTGTATTTTGGTGAAAGGTATCACCAAAAAAAAATGCTAAAACTGATCAATAAGTTCAGTAAAGTGCAGGATACAAAATAATTATCCAGAAAATCCATTGCATTTTCATACACCATTAATGAACTGTCAAAAAGAGAAACTAAGAAAACAATCCCACTTACAATTGTGCCAAAAGAAAAACAAACCTAGGAATAAATTTAACCAAGGAGGTAAAAGACCTATACTCAGAAAATTATAAGACACTGAAGAAAGAAATTGAAGAAGATACAAATAAATGGAAGCATATAACTGTGCTCATGGATAGGAAGAATTAACATTGTTAAAATGTCCATACTACCCAAAGCAATCTATAAATTCAGTGCAATTCCTATCAAAATACCATTGGCATATTTCACAGAACTAGAACAAATAACCCAAAAAATGTATATGGAACCACAAAAGACCCTGAATAGCCAATCTTGAGAAAAAAGAACAAAGTTGGCCCTAGCCAGTTTGGCTCAGTGGACAGACCATTGGCCTGAGGACCGAAGGGTACAGGTTTGATTCCGGTCAAGGGCACGTACTTCAGTTGCAGGCTCCTCCCTAGCCCAGGCCCTGGTTGGGGGCTCGTGCAGGAGGCAACCAATCAATGTGTTTCTCTCACATCAATATTTCTCTCTGTCTTTCCCTCTCTCTTCCACTCTCTCTAAAAATCAATGGAAAAATATCCTCGGGTAAGGATTAAAAAAAAGAAGAAGAAAAAGAACAAAGTTGGAGATATCACACTACCTGATATAAAACTATACTACAAAGCTATAGTAATCAAAACAGCATGGTACTGGCTAAAAGCAGACATACAGATCAATGGAACATAATAGAGAGCGCAAAATAAACTTATATCTTTAGGGTCAGTTAATATTTGACAAAGGAAGCGAGAACATCCAATAGGGTAAAGACAACCAATTCAATAAATGGTGTTTGGAAAATTGGACACATACCTACAAAAAATGAAACTAAACCACCTTCATATACATTTACAAGACTAAACTCAAAATGGGTTAAAAATTTAAATGTAAGAGTCAAAACCATAAACCTCCTGGAAGAAAATATAGGCAGTAAAATCTCAGACAAGGGAAACAAGAAAAATAAACAAATAGGACTACATCAAACTAAAAAGTTTTTGCACAGCATAGGAAACCATCAACAAAATGAGAAGACAGCCCACAGAATGAAAGAATGTATTCTCCAATGATACATCTCACTGCCTATCCTATATAATAAAAGCCTAATATGCAAATTGTCCCCCCCCCCGGTCGGTCATTCCACTGGGAGTTCGACCAGGAGACTGGGAGTTCAACTGCTAGCTATGCTGTGTGCTGACCACCAGGGGGCGGTGCAGAACATGGTGGGTGTTGGCGATGCAGTGCTGGCAGCGGGCGGCAGTGGAGGTGCTGCTGGCCCCAATGGGCCCCGATGAGAGCGGGACCACGGCAGGATGGTGGAGCAGGTGAGCAGGCAGCGCCAGGCCAAGGCAGGTGCAAGCAGGGGCCCAATCACCCCACCAATCACCCTGCAGAGGACGACCAGAGGCAGCAGCATGGGGGTGGGGCTGCCGCCCAGCTCCCAGCGCTGAGGGAGCCGGGCAGGGCAGGGGTGTGGGGACCGGCCCCAACCAATCGCACCGCAGGTGGGATGGTGGAGCAGGTGAGGGGGCGGCGCCAGGCCAAGACGGGGTGCCAGGCAGGGCTACGGGGCTGTGAGGCTGGGGGTGCGAGCTGGGACCCAATCTCTATAGGCCACCCTGAAGGACACCCCCCCCCCCGTGCACAAATTCATGCACCGGGCCTCTAGTATAGTATGAAGATGGTAATAACAGCAGCAATAGCAATGACTGCAATGATAATATAATGAAGTATTCATTGAGTGCCAACTATTTCCTAAAGATACAAAATTTCTGTCCTAGCTGGTTTCGCTCAGTGGATAGAGCATCTGCCTATGGACTGAAGGGTCCTGGGTTCGATTCTGGTCAAGGGCACATGCCTGGGTTGCAGGCTCAATCCCCAGTAAGGGGTGTGCAGGAGGCAGTTGATCAATGATTCTCATCATTGATGTTTCTCGCTCCCTCTCACTTCCTCTCTGAAATCAATAAAAATATTTTCTTTTAAAAAATGATACAAAATTCCATTTAATCCTCACCAAGTCTCTGGAATGTAGATTCTATTACTATTCATGTTAACATACATCATTTATTTTAATCCTCACAATAAGAATTATTATTCTTCCCAAGTTTCGTATGAGAAAACCAAAATTTGGGGTCACAGAATAAATCATGCATTTTCACAGCTAGAAAGGTACAGAGCTATGACGTGAACTTTGATCACTGCAGATGGCTACCACTTCAGCTATTCCCGTTTTGGCAACTGAGTCTCAGTGAGCTAAAAGAATCTTATATCACTGTTGTGGACAGGCATCTAGGGAAAAATCCCAGAACCAATAGCTGACACCCAAACCCCAGTCTGAGTCATGATACCAACCAATCAGGCCACCCAAATTCCAGTCCCTTTATCTACAAATTTAGAAATTGGGCCAGAGAGCTTTCAAAGTAACTGTTGGCTTAAAAATCCATATAGTTTATGAAATATTTAAAATTCAGTCTTCTGCCCACAACCTTGCCGAAAGAACTTGTTTATGTCCTTCACTATGTCTTTGTGACTATTACTGTTACTAGGTTGTGAACATATTAACTATAACTGGAAAAAGAAAGCACAATTAAAATCTATTTATGAAGCTGGGTACTAAAAATTAGCAATAAACCAGATGATTTATTAACTTTTATTATGAAAAAAAAATAAACATTAGAAAGTAAACAGACAGCCACTTGGCCTGGAGGTCAAATCCCCCCTACTATTAGCTACAACAATCAAGGCTTAACTACAAGACTGCGCACAAAGACCACTAGGGGGTGCACCAAGAAAGCATAACAAAATGCGGAGACAAAGAAACAGGACAAAATTGTCAATGGAAGATATAGAGTTAAGAACCACACTTTTAAGGTCTCTCAAGAACTGTCTAGAAGCTGCCGATAAACTTAATGAGATCCTTGAGAAATCTAATGAGACCCTCGATGTTGTGATAAAGAACCAACTAGAAATTAAGCATACACTGACTGAAATAAAGAATACTATACAGACTCCCAACAGCAGACCAGAGGAGTGCAAGAATCAAGTCAAAGATTTGAAATGCAAAGAAGCAAAAAACACCCAACCGGAAAAGCAAAATGAAAAAAGAATCCGAAAATGCGAGGATAGTGTAAGGAGCCTCTGGGACAGCTTCAAGCGTACCAACATCAGAATTATAGGGGTGCCAGAAGATGAGAGAGAGCAAGATATTGAAAACCTATTTGAAGAAATAATGACAGAAAACTTCCCCCACCTGGTGAAAGAAATAGACTTACAGGTCCAAGAAGCGCGGAGAACCCCAAACAAAAGGAATCCAAAGAGGACCACACCAAGACACATCATAATTAAAATGCCAAGAGCAAAAGACAGAGAGAGAATCTTAAAAGCAGCAAGAGAAAGAAACTCAGTTACCTACAAGGGAATACTCATACGACTGTCAGCTGATTTCTCATCAGAAACTTTGCAGACCAGAAGGGAGTGGCAAGAAATATTCAAAGTGATGAATACCAAGAACCTACAACCAAGATTACTTTATCCAGCAAAGCTATCATTCAGAATTGAAGGTCAGATAAAGAGCTTCACAGATAAGGAAAAGCTAAAGGAGTTCATCACCACCAAACCAGGATTATATGAAATGCTGAAAGGTATCCTTTAAGAAGAGGAAGAGGAAGAAAAAGGTAAAGATACAAATTATGAACAACAAATATGCATCTATCAACAAGTGAATCTAAGAATCAAGTGAATAAATAATCTGATGAACAGAATGAACTGGTGATTATAATAGAATCAGGGACATAGAAAGGGAATGGACTGACTATTCTTGAGGGGGAAAGGGGTGTGGGAGATGCGGGAAGAGACTGGACAAAAATAAAAAAAATAAAAAAATAAAATAAAAAAAGAAAGTAAACAGAATAGTATAGCATGTACCATCACCCATATTCAAAAATCACCAACTCATGGCCAATCTTGTTTAATCTACATCCCCTCCCACTTTGAAGGAAATCCCCGATACCGAAATTTTTTTGTAAATATTTCAATATGCATGTTTATAAGAGAGGATTCCCTTCTTCTTTAAAGTATAACTAAAACACCATTATCAGCGCTAACAATATTCAAATAGTATCTTAATATAATGACTTAAATAATATATTAATATACTTAATAAATATAATGACTTCAATAGTATCTTAATATAATGACATCAATTTATAACAAATGACAATAAATAAAGTATTTTAATTCAACAATTTTATTTTCAATGTTAATTAAAGTTATCTGTATATTCAAATTTTCTATGACTATTAGTTCTCTATTTCTCATTATTTCTATAGATGATCTGTCATTCCTATAATTAACCTTTCTCTACTTTATTCATAAAATGTCCTATGACACTCTCTCTACTGTATCCCATAAAAGAGTGTTAAACCTTCTATATGCACTAAGCGGATTAGACTTTCTGTACTCACTGAGCTTCCCTGGATATCACAGAGGCATTAAATTAGTTTGGCATGAGTTGTTTGTGATTAACCTTTGCTGTCTTCCACATTTCAATTTACTTCCCTCTTGGTGACACCAAATGACTACTTATTAATTGTCCCAGCAACTCGCCAGCTATTATTACTCTCCAATTACATATAGTATCCAACTGAAGCATTAATATAAACCTTTTTTATTCTGTGACCCTTATTTTTTATAACTCTCTAGAAGCATTTTGTTCCTGCCACACTCACTCTTTCTTATTCTTTTCTTAACTTGCCTCTCCTTACGAAGTTTCAACTATAAAATTACTGGTACCTTAAAGTGTTCCTTCAAAATTTTTAAAAAATAATTAATTTCATTTCCTCAGTCTAACTGATGATAAAATAATGGTGATATCAAACAGAAGTAGAAGCACAATAATACAAAAATAGGAAACATTATATTTTGTGTTCTAAATTTATAGCATTGTCTCACTCGTACACCATACATTTCCCCTGAGAAAGAGTTGTAATTACCATTTGCACCTTAAGTAAGGATTTTCCCTAGGCCTACGAGACCTATAAATAACACAGTTTCTCCTGAAATAGAGAAGAATAGAAATTTTCATTGTCTTTCATCAAGTTAACAAGAAGTGAAAGAGAGTACAAAAAGCTGGGGTGAAGAGATTAGCTTCAAAATAACTGCACTGCAGGACCAAAATGCTGGACTAAATAAAGGCTAGTCATAGTCTCAATGTTACAGTTCAATCACAAGTCAGGGCTCATGGGAGTACCTCAACTTAACAAAATAGAAGTATTCTGGAAAGTTGGAAATGTCTGGAAATATTCACAAATTAAGTCACATTGCAAATACATTAGGAGACCACTAATTAAATGTATCCTGAAATTAATCCTTTCATACTGCAAAAGCAAACAAATCAAATAAAAAACAATTTGTATTATCATTAAACACCAAAAAAAGTAATAGCTAAATTTACTGAGTGCTTTTTGTGTGCTCATTTCTATGTTCTTGCCTTACAACTCTTTATAGCGACCTTATTAGGGCCATGTAGAAGATTGGCAACGTCCACCCCACATGCCCTTGACTTCTCTGAGTTCTCTTGCCACAGTTGTGGACAGTCATGCTGATGCTGACAGACTCCCAGCTGAAGGACCCATAGCTCTTTCCCCACTTCCTCCCGAGGCTTCCTGAAATCACATCACAAATACACTACTTGCATTTAAATCCTTATTTCAGGGCCTGCTTTTGGAGAAAAACTCTAATTATGACTGTTGGTAATAGAAGTGGTGTCAGAAAACAGACCCTCAGCATGGGATTCCGGAATGTTGTTGCTTGCTGGTTAGAGGGCAGCTGAGGATTCCATTTCTAGTGATAATGAGTGGTAAAAACCCACAACACCTAACAGCAGTATAATGACTCAAACTTTTACCTGAGGGGCACTGGAATGTGGTGCAGGAGGAAGGAGGAAGCACAAGCTTATACAATAGCCCTAACACTTGAAAGATAGAGGTTTGTCGTAGCTATAAAGATTTTGGAGTTGGTATTGGTTAACCACTCTCGAACTTTTGAAGTATGGGACTGGCAGGCTTGGGTAAGCTACGTGTTCATTCAGGGCATACTGTAGACACCAGAGAAACTCCATGTCAGCATTTAAGTGAACCTTATCTCCTGTACCCAGAGAGCAGACAACAGTTAAAACCAGGTCCATGATTCAACTGAGTACCTGAATCCAAAAGAAAACTGAAAGCACAGCCCCAGCAGGCCTCCCAGGCAATTAGGGTTCTGATAGGGAAAGAGTAGGATAGTGAGACGGTGATATCTGGGTGGGTGCACATGAGAATGTGACCTCTCAGATTCTGCTGACCCGCTGGGCTGCAAGGATCCACTCCCTTCCCTTTTATAAATTAAAGCAGCCTCCAGATGCCTGGAGACTTTGCAAAGGCTGTACCTGAAGAAGACATCCTCCTCAAGGTCTGCTCTGCCTCCCCTCAGGGCCTCTAGACTAAAAACTAGGGTGGGGCCCTGCCGGCATGGCTCAGTGGTTGAGCTAGGAACCAGGAGATCATAGTTTTCATCATTGATGTTTCTATCTCTCTCTTCCTCTCCCTTCCTCTCTGAAATCAACAAAAATACATTTAATTAAAAAAAAACAACTAGGGTCGAATTCTACTCATAATCTCTCTAATTGTGAAGTACAGTCCCTGCTCCGAGAAGAAACAACTTATGCACCAAAAAAGCCTATCTGCTGTGTCATCAAGAACTGGGGTCACACATATGGAAGTGGATCTGAGGGTGTGAAGCTGAGGCAGGCGCAAGAAGGCTAGAGAAAGGAAAGTGCATCAATATGGAGCCACTCTCCTGTGACCCTAGCATGAAACCATTAAGAAAATCCTAAAACACTAACGGGAGGACAATGAGAGTGACAGTATTTCAAATGAGCAGCCCCCAGAGGTAGCACTTAACTAGTAGAAATGCGGTGAGTATATTTGCTGTAACAGGGAGTAAGGTCAAAGAAGGGGCCAGAGCAACTTGATCTGCAAGGATCTGCAGCTATGGCTGCTAAATCATTGGCCATTGTATTTTGTAGGAGCAAAGAGGTGGGTAGTATATTCGTTTGCTAGGGCTGCTACAACAAAGTACCACAAACTGAGAGACAAAAGATATTGTCTCACAGTTTGGGAGGCTAGAATCCCAAGATCAAGGTGTCGGCAGGGCTGGTTCCCTCTGAGGGCTGCGAGAATCTGCTCCGTGATTCTCCCTTGTCTTCTGCTGGTTTGCTGGCAAGCTTTGGCATTCATTGGCTTGCAGAAGCATCATTCTGATCAATGTCTTCATCTGCACATAGCATTCTCCCTCTATGTTTTATGTCCAAATGTATCCTTTTTCTAAGAACACCAGTCATACTGGATTAGGGTTCCAACCTGCTCCAGTATGGCCTCATCTAACTAATTATATCAGTAATGACCTCATTTCCTGATTAGGTCACATTCTGAAGTACTAGGTTTTAGTACTTCAAGATAGGAATTTGGGGAGGGGGACAAAATTCAACCCATAACAAGTAGTGAATGAAGCTATTTCTTGACTTATATGGCCAAAAAAAACCAATAACTGAAGCACGTAAGATTTATGCGCAGTTTCAAGATGTAAGCCAGTTAAGAGACATAGAATCCAC